>NC_086153.1:305763679-306384393 GCF_035149785.1 Candoia aspera | reverse complement strand
TTCATATGGTACAATCCAATTAGATACTTTCAGCTGAACTACAGTTCTTCAAAATTCAGTATCAATAATTAGTTTTAATATGCAAGTTCACCACTACTGCTAAAAATGAGTGAATGACTAAATTAGCTCTGTGCATCTGTCCCTTATGTAACATTTCTGTCATCCACTCTTTTACCAAAAAAAGATTCAACTGCTTTCAGTGTCAGCAGGCTTTATTCTGTGTGCTTGCTTAGTTAATTTTCTCTCTGCTCAACACATAATCAAATAATCACTGGAAAAGTATGTCCCATGTGTAAGCAAGGTCCTGTTTCACGAAAGAGTAGCTATAAAATTGGGATACCTGACTACTGTGGAGGGATGCAGTATAACTAGCCCCTGTGGCTTCTGGTAGAAGATTAAGTGTAATTTTGTAGTTATTAAAAAATGTAACTCCAACCACTAAAATATTGCTGAGTATCAAGGCTTGAGAAAATGGAAATATGCTACCACTATTTCTTAAAATGAGAAAAGTGGAAAGTACATTTCTTTGTAAACATATTAATGACAATAGTATGTTTACCATTAAATGGGTTAAGCTGTACATGGGCTACATAGAGTAGGTTCACATGTTGCATTGTTAGGATGCTCAGCCAGTTGTAATTGATTTTTATGCTATAGCCTATTGGTTTTTAATTGATACGATTCTGTTTTGTTTTAATTGTACTTTATGTTTTTCATATTTTACCTACCTTGAATATTATTTTTAGTGAATAGGTATAATATTAATATATAAAAATGAATTATTTATACATTCTTTTTGAATACAGAATAGTGCAAAAGTAATGCCTATTCCCATAAATAACAGAACAAAAATCATTAATATCATTGCCCTTTTAATGTCTATTTTAATGAAAAATAAGAAATATTTTACTGTCCATATATTTCGCATTGATTGTGAGCGCTTAATCTTTTATTCTCTTCATGCTGGATTTTTCCAGTTCTGTGAAGAATGAGAAACTAATGTTATTGCTATTATTCATTCACTGTGAGAGTTGAATTTTCTCTCTGGCAGCCTTTAGTGTAGAGATATTTGTCTGATCAAATATTAAAGGAAGAGAGAAAGACTAGGAAGCTTCCACAGTGGTTTTGCTTCCCCAGTTCTTGTTTTCCTTTGGCAGAAATTAAATGGATAATTAAATGAACTAACTGTGCAATGTGTAAGATGGTAAACAGAGACCCTGTTGTTTGAACTTTTAGCCTTTTCCTTACTGTCTGATTTGCCCTTTGCAGTAGTTTTTTGTTTTTTTTTAATCACAAGGGGAGATATATAAGCTGCCAATTTTTCTTCCCTCCCTTTGGTTGCAACCCATTTTAAATAACAGCTGAGCTTATTCTACCCTTGGAATGGGGGAGACAAGGCTGATAAGGAGATATATTAAAGTATAATAAATGACTTAATCCAACTCATAGTTTGTTTACCTGCCATTAGATACCATATTTATTGTATCTCTCCCTTTTTTCTCTAGCACTTCTACTGCATTCTTCCAAATGGGCTATGTACCTTTTAAGCAGCTGTGTCAGGCCAGAGTTGAACAGATGTAAATCTGAATCTTTTTCTGTCATGCATTTGTTGAGGGACACAGGCTTTATGCCCCAGATACAATACTTGACACTCTCAGGTTTTTGGGTCTGAAATAACTAAAAAATTATTATGAACTTGTAAGCCCTAAAAGAATGAATGGATCATGAAACCCAACTTGTTGAGGCGCTTTCATAACTGAGCAACAATAACATGAAAAATTGGGGGGGGAAATGAAAGTATACTTGTATAAAAGCCCATCAAGCTTTTCATAAAATATCAGATACAGATGTCTAATTTTTTTCTGAAATATAGACATGTAAGCATAGTTACATACACAATCTTTCAGTAAATAATGAGCTTTTTCAAGCTTTCTTATTCTAGCTGCCTCACAAATATAGTCACAGTTTAATAAGAATTGCAATCAACACTTTTTATAATTTTTAAAGACCTAGTAGGATTTCAACTCTCAGAATTCCCACCCTTGGATCAGTCATGTCTTTGAATACAGCCTTCCTCACAGGGTGGTTGACAGAATAAAAGGAATGGGTGGGAGGAGAACCACTTATATGGTCCTAAGTTTCATGAAGAAAAGGCAGGGAAATATAAATGTATTATAAATAACTTGATGTGACAGAAAAAAATCAGTTGTATTATATGTGGCTTTGGAAGCTTGTTTTTAGTGTACTTCGTTAAGCTGAAATCTCAAACCTACAATAAATGAAATGTTTTCTTACTTAGTAACCCTGAGTGAATAATCGTACATATTACAGTTGCCTTAGGAATATTGTATGCAGACTTTGGACAGGGTCAATAAAGGCTAGCTCTGTACATTCTGTTCAGAAGAAGGCAAATCCAATGCCAGAAGCACTGGAATCAGCAGCAAAGCATTAAACTGTACAACTTATGGAATTATGTTAGTGCCATAAATCTTTTGAAGAATACAGAATGTACAAATGCCATTAATTTTTATGTCTAACATAAGATATTGTTACAAAACCCAGATCCTCAAATGTTAAACTTTAATTCTAATCAGTACAGTGAAAATTAGGTATTAACTATATTTGATTTTGGAAAAAAAAATCAGAATTTTTTTTTAACTGTTGTATGTAAAATTCTGTGTTGCGCTCTGCAGAACAACTATGAGACAAAAGAATAATTATAACACTTTACATGTGATTTATAATTTAGTAATCCATACACACAATCTAAAAAAGATTAGGTTGGATTGTAATCGTAATTGTAATTATCCCATAATAGAAATAAAAATAAAAAAGTAGAAAAGAGTTCCAAGGGTATTAGGAAAATGTATTTTATTTCCTAAGTTAAAATTTTTACCTACAACTTCAGAAAAGTGTTTGCTTTATTAATTATAAATATCCCTATGTTTCAAAATCCACAAACACTTAGAATAGAAACCTAAACAGGAAAATCAAGCCATTACTTGAAGGATCACTCTACCCTGAAACTCCATAGTTTGGGAAAGTAAGTTCCTTTCTAAAATTGCTTGCCATAGGTCATTGATGACCCATTGACCAAGCAGTAAGTATGTGGACATAGAGTCATTGTCCAATATATAGCCAAAAAGTACTCCGGAGTGTAAAAATCCTCCCTACATTCAGCTTTTATAGATTTCAGGAATGCTTTTGATCGATCTCCAAAGCACAAATTTGGGGAAAGCTTGGGGCCATCAATACTGGTAAGAGGCTGCTGTTTATCAGTAACCTTTATTCCAAAAGTTGCTTGAAAATTAGATGCAATACTGTACAACTGCTTTGCTTAATCCCTGTATTAAGAGGCACCAATCAGGGTTGCATCTGGGCACCCTTTCTCTTCAGTTTTTATATCAATGTAGCACAGTAAGGTGGATGGACTCAGTTACAGTGGTGATGAGGGCACCATTGGGAGACTTAAAAGAACAGGTTTGGGACAGATAGTCATAGAGAAAATCTTTGTGGTCACTAGGAGTCGAAAACAACTTGATGGCACATAATCAATTAACTAAGACAGTGCATCACCACCCATCTAGGTCGATGGAGAAGTATTCCAATATTATTTTAAGTATTTCTATCACAAACCCTTAATAGGCTTTAGGAGAGCTCTGAAGTCCCTTGCCCAATATTGCAATGAGGAATATTCACAGATAAGTTATCAAAGGACCAAGATAATGATCTTCTCCAAAAATCCCAAAATTCACAAAATGTTTATTAATGATTATAAAACAGAGAATGTAAGATGCTTCATATATCTTAAGTATATTACTCCTTGGGAAACATGAAAGCAAAATGAATTATGCAGCTTCAGTAGCCCAGAGAAGTTCAACAGTGATTCTTATTTTTATTTTTTTTGCATATTCACCTCAATCACCTTGATTGACCAGACTGTCACCGGACAGAGTCCTGCTGGTTGCAACTCGCTTTCCATTCATCTCGATTCCTGGCTTTTCATCTCCAGGTTCGGCCAAAGTTCTTGACTATTGGATCTTCCCATCTCTTTGGAGGTCGGCCAATGGGTCTTTTTACTTCCCTTGGATACCATTCGGCAACTTCTGTTGTCCAACGGCCATCTGACATACACACGACATATCCTGCCCAGTGTAGCTTCCGTTTGCGATATTCGATGATGACATTTATTCCACTTTGTGTTCTAATCTGGCTGCTTGAGATGTGGTCTCAGAGAGAAACTTTCAGCATGGATCTTTCCATAGCCCTTACTGCTTTTCAAAGCTCTTCCTCTTCTGCCTTTGTTAGCGACCATGTTTCACTTCCATATAGCACCGCCAATAAGACAGTCAAATTAAAAAGATTAGCATGCAGTTTTCCATTGATTTTCTCATTTTGTAAGACTTCTCTAATGGAGTTGTGTCTAGCCGATCCAGCTTTCTTTCTTCTGACCAGTTCTTCTCTTTGATCGTTGTTCATTTTGATTAGCCATCCCAGGTAGATATAGTAGTCAACCTCTTCGATGAGTTCGTTCTGGAGCCTCATTTGGAATTTTGGCAGGTTCCCTGTCTGCATGTATTTTGTTTTAGTGTGATTCATCTTTAGACCCACCTTTCTGCTTTCAGCATCAAATTGTCAAAGCATTTTTTGCAGCTTTCAAGCATCTTTTGAGATCAGTACATCATCTGCAAATCTGAGATGGTTTATCTTCTCTCCGTTTATATTGATTCCATCTTCCCAGTTCATTTTGCGCATGATATTTTCCAAGCAGGCATTAAAAAGTTTAGATGAGATCGTATTGCCTTGCTTTACACCTTTCTCCACTGGTATTCGTGTTTCAGTTTCGAACAGAGTTATATTTGTGAAGCAGTTGGTATTGGCTTCTTTGAGCAGTGCGATGTAGTCAGAGTTGATTCCTTGTTCACTGATTGCTTGCATTACTGCATTGACTTCAACACTATCAAATGCTTTTTCATAATCCACAAATGAGATCGCAAGTGGAAATTTATATTCTCTTGACTGTTCAATGAGCTGATTAAGTGTCCTAACAGCCAGGAACCACGCTGAGACAAGGAATAGGTCTCTAGTGTTTTATTACTACTACATAAACAGAAAATCCTAACAAACTGAAGAAGCGTGGGAAAAACCCAGACATATAAACCCCAAAGGCTAAGGCGGGCCTGATCTGTGTCTCTTTGAATGGCTACCTAATTCCTCAGTACTACGCATGCGCTTTACAGCCTGGATGGGAGCCCCCTGCTCGCCATCCTGACTCATGACATCAAGAGTGGATATATGATCAGTAGTGCTGTACTTGCTTCTGAAGCCAGCCTGCTCTCTTGGGCTGTTGCTCATCTAAGGTTCTTGTAAGACGGTTTGTAATCACTTTTGTGAATAGCTTGTAGACAGTCAATAATAAGCAAATCAGCCTATAATTTTTGAAATCTTTGCAACCTCCGTTCTTGTACAGCAGGACTGTAGTAGACTCCTTCCAGCAGTCAGAAATTTTTGCATCTCTGTGTACCTGGTGAAGTGCTCCGCCAGTGCTTTCCATAATTCATGGCCTCCAGCCCTCAGTATTTCTGTTGTTATACCGTCTTTTCCTGGAACGTTCTCCAGTGTCATCTGATGGATGGCGTGTCGAACTTCACTTATTAAAACGGGCGTTATATGCTTGGTCGTAGCGGTTAATGGCGGCATTGGAATGTCCAAGCAGGATACAAACAGGTCCATGTAGAATTCTTTGCAGATTCGCTCAACGACTTGGTTTTCTGTCTTTTCCTTTCCGTTTTTATCTTTTAATGCTGCTTTTGTTGTTTTGCACACTGCTATTTCCCATTTGCACTTTCTCATGCTGCTTCACTTATTTGCTGCCTCAAGAAGTTTCTGCTCTTGGAATATCTCTAGATCTTCTTTCAGTTTCCTCTGTATTAATTTGCGGAGAAGAGAGTATTCGACGTTATTCCGAGCAGTTCTAGCCATCTGTCTTCTCTTTTGAAGAAGCATTTTTGTCTCTTCCGAAATTCTTCCTTTTCTCTCTTGGCTTCGTCGTTCTTGCTTCTTTAGCACATTGCATCAGCTTCTCATCAGCTTTTCATATTACTGCTATACAACTATTTCAAGCAAGAACATTAGCTCAAATGCTCTTAATATAGAGTGCATGAATTGGTACAAACCAAATTCTTAAGAGATATCTTAAAGCTTCCCAAACATGTCTGAAATGAAGTTTTATGGCTGGGGGCTGGGATACAGAGGCCAGCAACCAGAACATCTGTCTATCAAATTTTTAAACCACCCAACTCCAACAATTCTGGGCAGCTATAAAACGATAAAAGTAACAGTAAAAGCAAAATATGTTGTCATCTATAGGGAAAAGCAACCAAATTGTCTCCCATATGAGCAGAGGCAAAAACAGACAAAAAGCCCCCAACATCACTAATCTAAGGGCTGGGGGAAGACCCATGTATTAATACACTTTTAAAGGCTGCTGCAGGAGGGGTTCATACCAAGGTCCATCAGGATACTGTTCTAGAGGGTGAATTCCACAACAGAGACAGCCTGCTTCCTGGGTCCGACTAGATGGCATTGCTTCATCGGCAGAACCCAGAGTGAGCTAAGTGTATCATATCTTATAGGACAGGCAGAAACAATAGGAGACAGATGGACCCTCAAGCAACTAAGCTTGATCCCATGTAGGGTTTTAAAGGTAACTGTCATCACCTTCAATTGCATCCATAAACCTGCTGGTAACCAGTACAGCTCGTGAAGCATGGGTGTTACATGGTTAGCAGTTGATTACTGGCTAAAGAACATTTTTTCCAGTGTGTTTGCTTCCATATATGTTCCATGATAATTTCCATCCAGGTGGAAACAGGCTGTACCCTTAAAATTGTGTACCCTTGGCCTCTCCCTTGAATTCTTTCTCTTTTTGCATTATGAGCAGGCCATAGTTCAAGTAAAGCAATAAACTGAGGACATAGGCCATCATCAAGAGTTAGTCTGTCAAACAGATGAATTCAGCAAGAAATTTATTTGCCTTAGAGGGAAGCCTGACAGATGCTCCTCACTTCTAATCCTAAAATACAGGAGATAATTTATAACAGCAAGATTTGATATACTGTACTCCCATCTGCAGTATTACAGGGCAGGTTTGGTAATGTTCCCTATAAGGAGCGTATCTGCTCTTGTGGATCAGGATCAGTAGAGAATATCAGGCATTTCTTACACTGTACTTTTTACAGCAAGTCCTATACTAAGTATATTATGTGTCTTTTGCTGCAATTCCCAGATCTCTTGGAGCAATCCTACACCTTTTTATTCCTGTCAAATGAGAACATGACACATAATGTGGCAAAATCTTCTGTGATCACATGTAGAGGTTGATATGGGGCAATGTCTGGATTACACATATGTCCTCTGGCGACTGACAGTATACTTACATTTTTACCTTTTGTTGTAACATGCTCTCTGTATAATGACTCAATCATTCATTGATTTTATGCTGTTCATAAACATTTGTCTTGCTGACGTCTGGCTTTAATAATAAAGTTTTAATTGAACTGAACTGAATTAACAGGTTGTGGATTTTTGATTTACAGCTTGCTTGGTAGTTTTAGTTACAGATCTGATCATCACAGGAATTTTATACTAAACACATTTTATGCATACAGGAATATGTATAGTTTACAGATCTTACTTTGATGAGTATTTTATATTATATGCATCTTATATTACTATTATTCAGTATTATAGAGTATTTGATATTGTAATATTTGATATTTTGCAAATAACGATTGTGTTGTATTTTATGCCAATCAAAGGACAAAATAAAACTGAATCACTGATGGTAGATAACTTTTCATATATAATGCCTCTTGACCTCAATTGTACATTTCAGTGTATGCCATAACAAAAAAAAAGACTGTATATTTGTGTTATAGCTATCATAAGAGTAGGAAATATCATCATATAGGGATAATTTCTTCTGTTATAGTACTCCATTTTAAATTCCCATTCCTCCATAATTTCCACACTTGGAAGTATAAGCTTTCTTGTTACTGTTGATAGAAGATGACTGGTAAGAGAGTTTTAAATTCATAACTTTCTTTCAAATATGCAGTAGTTTGAGGCTGCAGTCCTGTGCATATTTACAAGGGAGTAAGACCCATGCAACACAATGTTACTTATGTCTGAGTAAATAGGCATAGTATGCATTGTGGAGCTCTTTAACTCATTAAATGCTTAACAATTTGTTTCTTCTCTGGTTTGTTTTGCCCTTCATTTCCAAGCAGTGCTTATGAGAGAGTAAGCAAGTTGTTTGCACTTGGACAGTTCTTCTTTTGGCACCTGGCAGGCTCTGTGCCTCACCTGGTTTTTAATTTTGTTTTGTAGGTTCAATTTTAAGAGCACGTAGAAGCAGCAAAGGGAGTGGAAATGTAGTTCTAGCCAAAATTAACATACAGGTTTTCTTTACATTCAGTAAATAAACTGCTTAAGTAGTCATTAATACATCTGATAATATGACATTCCACAGAACTGTGGAATCCCCTCCATATATGCTAAATTCAGCCATCATTTGGGGACAGATGCTAAAACCTCCCTATAGGCCTTTGTTTAGTCATCTGCTGAGTCACACTGGTTCTGTAAATTTAAGGCCTCCTTGCTATGCAGCTGTGCAGTTACGTATGCAGACAACTTCATCCTCCAAGTGATGATTTGGCACCACTGTGTTGCATATAACAGCTTAAAGGAAAATGAGAACAGGCTCACAGTATTCTGCAGTGAAACAATATAATGTTCTAAAGTCTTAGTATTTCCTTATGAAAATTAGTACTATAAACTAGTTCAATACAGTATGACATTCACCTTCAAGTGGCAGTAGGAAAACTTCTGTGGTTAAATGAAGATTTGCCTTCATAATTGTTATATGGGATATTGGAGTGTGATTTTTAAATGCTACAGGACTTATGGACTGGAGATGCAGAATCCTTTTCCTCATTCATTTTTCTTTTTCTTTACAGTCACTCCCTCCCCCCATAATCTTTTTTATTCTTTCTCAACTGCAAATATATTTTGGAGCCAAAATGGAAGCCAAAAAATACATTTCGGGAATAGAATAACTGTGTTCACTCATTGTGCTATGCCTGTGTAAACCATAGTTTGTAAAATGCAAATAAACCAAACCAAATAAACCTCATTTTGGTTTGTCAATGCATTTAGTTACTTGCTGACTTCAGTGTAAATGCCCCTCTCCTCTGGAAACTCTGATTTTATTTTGTGGGGGTTAGTATATTGTTACTCAGTCTCCCATTCTGAAAGACAACTGATAATCTGATACCCACTTCATCTGAAATCCAAAACACAGCTTTATTACTGTCTTCATTCATTTCAATTTTGTGTGTTTGTGTATACATATACATGTATAACATAAATGAATTTAAGCTGATTAGGGACAAAAGTATAATTTCCACAAGTAGAAAGAAACTGTTGGAATGTAACTTAATAATAAGCAGCAGCCTCTTAACAGTATTAGTGGCCTTAAGTTTTTCCCAAAGTTGTTTCGTTCTTAATTAAGTCCCTAGTTCTGATAGGTGGGAAGCAACTCTATTTGTATGATGTTGCTTTTTCATTTGAGATATATGGAGTTGACTCTAATAATACCTATTTCTCTATTTTGTAATACAGTAAATTGTATCCTGTATATACATACATACAAATGGTATGCATAGGCATTCATATTCATCAACCAAAAGGTTTCTATGGAAGAGTTTTGATATAATGACTTCCTGTCTGGCTCCTCTCAACAACATTATACATTCTTTTCTCATATTTGTTATTTAGTAAAAGCATAACTACACATAAGCAAGATAGCTTAAGATTTTACTTTCATGACTAACACATGAAGGACAATTAAGAAATTTTATTTTTCAAAATCCTTAATTTAGTAGGAAATTGAATGAAAGGTGTTTCCTGAGGCCATCACACCTTATCAGCCAATAGCCATGGTCATATGTTGTTTAAGCCATGGTAAATGGTTGATATAAACATATTCCAGATAATCAGATTGCAGTTGTCTTCTCCCTCTAAGCCACACAGTTTCAAAATCGTCTATCAGGTTTAGTAAGTGTGTTGTGTGCTAACTGTAGGAATGAGATAGGCAAGACAGGAACTATTTCACAAGCTAGGGAAAACCATTATGTCAACCTAGATCACATGTTTTCCAAAGACCTTTAGAGAATGGCTAAGTATCCACTGAGTCAGAAAACCAGGAGAAGAAACCTAGAATTTAAACAGTGGAACATGAACCCATATGTAGAATTTAACTTTAGTTTCACTCTTGTCTGGAGTAAAGAGACTAATCTTGCTGAATCATGTCCATAAGCCTTCTGATGAGTAAGCCAATCCCTGAATAAGGGGTTAAGTGTCCAGACAGCCAAGATTTACGGCTATAAGTGGTGTGAAGCCTATGGCTAGTGCAATGCAAAATTAGAGTGTGCATGATGAAGACGCAGTGGATGCAAGCGGACACATTTATGACACATTCACATTTACTGTATGGCTTAGCTTGACACCTAAATGAAGTATATGGTAGTTCATAAATGTAAGTATGAACATTCAGCAGGAAATAATTGCTTACAGAACACAGTTGAACTTAGGAACCTGTCTTGTCAAGCTGAACTATTGTACATACCATATACAGTAATAAAGACTTCTGCATAGAACATTCACCTACAAACCATGAGCTACTTTACAGGAAAAGCTGCTTTATGTGGATTGCCATGCTGCCAGGGAAGGATGGGAGTAATTAAAGTAAATAAGAATACAACTTTGTTTTGTCAGACTTTCAGTTGTTAATCTTATATTTTGGTTCATTTCATTTCATTTCATTTATTTTATTTTAAACTTAATTCTTGTTAGGTACCTTGAGTACTCATTGTATGTAACTTTTTTTTTCAGAAGACTTTTGCATGAGATATAGACAGGGGACTTAAATAACAGAATCTAGGCTTTGTGCAAACAATATTTCAGGTTCAACATCAAGGACCCCAACTGAAAGGATTAGTATTTATAGTGCTAGAAAATACTCTGTGCTGTGGTGTCTAGAAATTTACTACCTGAGTGACCCCACCCCCGCTTCCAGCTTTGGGCCTGTTAATGATAACCTACAACTCCCATCCTTCCCTGGCAGCATGGCAATCCACATAAAGCAGCTTTACCTGTAAAGTAGCTCATGGTTTGTAGGTGAATGTTCTATGCAGAAGTCTTTATTACTGTATATGGTATGTACAATAGTTCAGCTTGACAAGACAGGTTCCTAAGTTCAACTGTGTTCTGTAAGCAATTATTTCCTGCTGAATGTTCATAATTACATTTATAGCTAAAAATAAATATTGGAAAGGCAGATTTGGTATTTCATAGAATAATCCTTTTTTCTTTCATTGTTACATTTTTTTCAGCTCGACCTTACCAAACGAATAGAAGATCAGGGCCCATTAGATGTGATCATACATAAACTGACAGATGTCCTAATTGAAGCTGACCAAAATGATAGCCAGTCATTGGAATTGGTTCACAGGTTCCAGGTGAGTAATATTTATCATTTGCAATCACCAGCTGCATTAGCTCTTCAGTCCCTTGCACTTCTGCAAACAATTCTTCTAGTCCACAGTTGAGAATTGCCTAAAAATATTTGCTGTAAAGAAGCAGAATATGGAACTTGCTCTTGGCCTTAATGGTCAAGGAACTACCAAAGCTGAATCTTCCTTATCCTTCTAACACACTGACAAACTTCATGTTGCCCTAGGTTAAAAAACGTATTTCTTAAAAACAATGAAAAAGTGTGGCATGAATAAATAAAATAAACATGCAAAGAGGTGCAAATCACACGTAGAAGAGTACTGCATTCCTGTCTGCAGTATGATTTTTGTCAGTAACACTGTTGAATAGAGGAAATGCCTTGATCAAGCAATTTTGTTCAAGTTTCAGATGGGAGGAATGTATTCTCTCCAAGCAAAACTACGTATTATGTGCAACAAAAGCATACTACCAAAATCTGCCTTCCTTTGTAACTTGTAGCATTATTTATGTTTTTAATATCCCTGGCTAGCAACTGTGGCAAAATTCATAATCTGAAGGATGTCTCAGTGTAAGGAAAATGTCACTGTCTGAAGTGGCAGAGTGTCGGCAGTGGCCAGGAGGGCCTTCTGTCAATTCAGGTTTATTCATCTAGAGTCAAAACTGATCCTAGTTAAGCTAGACAGCTCAAAGATGTGGCTGCTTAGATGTATATGGAGTCAGAGACTCTTAATGCATAATCACAACATAATTTTACATCAGTTGAATTGGTTATCAATTCAAATTGCTTGTGTTCATCCTCTCCTTATTGGGGAGATGGGCGGTGATAAAAAATTTGACAGAAATAAAATAAAATAAATCCAAAGCAGTTTGGAACCTGTTACCTTAATATCCACCTTCATTTAGATGACATTGTCAGTACATTAATTTCTTCTTCAGAAGCCCTGCTAATGTGTCTGCTGGTAAAATCTATTGCACAAGGAACAAAATTGTCTTGATCCAACAGTTGTGGAACTCAGTTGTACTTGATTTAACTTAACTCCTTATATAAACGAAGGCCTTGAGCACTTCTTGCTTCACTGCTGTCATTTCTTAAGGGTTTAAATGGCATGTGAGTCACAGAATTTTTATCTCATAATTTCTGATATATCTAACGTATCTCATTCTTCTTGTATGGACTTTAGTTCTTGGCTCTGAAACGTTAGGGTCATATTGTGAGGGCTTGGCTCTAAAAGTACACTGAATAAATAAAATATAAAATGAGTAGTTCTTCCATTAAGTCTAACAGTAGTAATCATTATGTTATAGTGTCTAAGCAAAAGAAAAATTAACTAGGCCAGGCAATTAAAAACATGTTACTTATCTTTAAAATGCAGAACACACATATGATTAGTTTCTTGTATTTCTTTTAAGAGAGACAGTTTGTACAAATAATATCTGACCTAGATTGAGAATGACTGCTTTGGCAGATTTTGTATTGCTGACACATTTTCTTTTTGCTTTTTGGACCTTATTATCGAGACTCACTTCAAGGTGAAATGTACTTGAATGAGGAACTATTCCAAATAATATCCATAATTGGGTAATCTTTACCTTTAAGGTGGACATTTTGAATTGATGCTTGCTTTAAATTGCTTGCTCTTAAGTTTTAGAAGATTAGCACATTAAATATGTGAGCTTGAAATAAGCTCTTAGTTCTTAGGTATTAAGATGAGGACAATATTTAAATGAAGCAAATAATGGAGGATTCTTGTATAATGGTGGCAGTCTATTATCAGATTTCATGGGAATAAAGTTAGTAAAATTGTTATTCAGAGAGATTATTCTGCTTTGATTTTCAGAATGGATTTCTCTGTGGCATTATGTGACATGTTTGGGTGTCCCCTGGGCTCATTATTAATAAATTATATTTTGATTATTTCACATGAATTAATAAAATAGTACTTCCACCCTATTTTTTAAGAGTTGGCACCAACAGTGTCCTAAGAATCCCTATTGGGCTTGGGGATCCCAAGGAAATGAGGAGCCTGTTAAATGGTTACACTGTATGTAGTTAGACTGTACTCTTACCTTTTTGTTGTTGTATTTTTTAAATGTAGCTTTTAATTGTTTTTAATTGATTTTAATGGTGGAAGCCTATGTTTATTAATTGTGTTTTAACTGTGTAAGCTGCCCAGAGTCACACGGAAGTTAGATGGGTGGCCATATAAATTTAATAAATAAGGGTTTCATACCTTGTGTCACATATACAGTATTAACCCTTGTAGAAATTTGGTGACCTGGCTATATATGCATACAGAAGTATACATGCATTTTGTTTTTCTCTCTGTTAGTTCCAAATATGCTTTTGAAGCAGGCACAAAGAGCAGGTTTACCTTTGACCCAAGTGCTATCCTAGAACACCTTTTCTTCCCCATATCAAAGGACAGTTGCCATTCACTCCTGTAAGATAATAAAATCCTGTGACTGAGTTTACTGTTATCATGCCTCTTCTACCCTTATGCTAGGATATGCTGCTTTGTACTAACGTTCTTGCATGGTTCATTTTATTTCTTTTAGTCTGTAACATGTTGATTAAATACTTTTATTATACAGGTAGTCCTCTGTTAATGACTGCCCTATTTAGCAATATTTGAACTTACAGCAGCGCTGAAAAAGTAGGTTTACAACCAGTCCTTGAACTTATGACAGTCACAGCATTCCCATAGTCACATGATCACAATTTGGGCGCCTGGCAACCGGTGCATATTTATGATGGTCACAGTGTCCCATGGTCACGTGATTGTCATTTGTGAGCTTTATAGCCAGCTTTTGACAAGCAAAATCAATGGGAAAGCCAGCAGTTACACGTGACATCACACTTAATGACCGCAGGTGATTCGCTTAACAACTGACCATTTGGGCATGTTCACATGATGTTTCACTTAACTGCGTCACTTACTGATGGAGTTGCTGGTCTCAATTGCTGTAGTTAAGTGAGGACTACTTGTACTTTTGATTTAGCATTGAGATATATCTCTCATTCACACGCACGCACACACTTTCTATGCGCTCACATGCATGTTCTTTATCCTGATGGAGATCATGTTACCAAGTTGATTGTAATAACTTGACACTGCACCAGATTTTGCAGCTAAGCATACCAGATTCTATTACAGGAATAATTAAGGTGATAACAACCCAGTGTATATACATC
This sequence comes from Candoia aspera, assembly GCF_035149785.1. Lineage (NCBI taxonomy): Eukaryota > Metazoa > Chordata > Lepidosauria > Squamata > Candoiidae > Candoia > Candoia aspera. The sequence goes on along the minus strand of NC_086153.1, from coordinate 306,369,623 downwards.
TGGTCCCGCTGCATAATTCAAGTTCCAACCACCAGATTTATAAATTGGATAGGTTTGGCAACTCTTGGAAGGGAGAAAATAGTATAGGGATGATGAACACACAGAAAAGTTGATATTTAGTTGCAAGAAAAAAAATGTATACAGATTATGATTTTCAATTATTGCTCATCTTGTTAATATTAACATTTAAAAGGTGTTAATTTTTAAGAAATATTCTCACTGCCTGCCCTCAACTTTGGGGAGGCACAAGAAGAGGAATTATTTCTGCTGTTATCAGACACCTCTGGAGTTTAGCCAAGAGAAGAACCCATGACTGATTTTTTTATTATAATTATTATATATATATACCGAACATAGTAACCTAAACATTACATAATAGTTTTCTAAAAGAAAAAAAACTCTGCCTGCAAATACGTGGTTTACTATAAAAAAGCAAGGAAGGGATTGTTAGAGATGATAATCTATTGTTATCTATTAGAGATTGGTGGTTGGCAGGAATGATTTTCTGAGAAAAAGAACAGCCAGAGAAAGTATATAGGCATGAAACAGAGGAAGTAACTGAAGTTTAACTGAGAAGAAAGTACTGGAGTGAAAAAAACAAGTAGTCAATTAAGAAATTAGATAAGAGGAAGTAGTTTAATTCTGAAAAAGAAGGAACTTAAATGGGATCAGACAGAGTAATGGAAGCATGGATATAGAATGTGAAAGGATGAAAGAAAAATGCAAACGGAAAAGAAACCGTTAAAACCTCTCTTAAAAGTAAAGTGCACCTGCTCCCCTCCCACAAAGATACTGCAAGATGTAACCAACGAATGGAGGAGGGGGAGAGCATGTTATTTAGGTTAAGAGGAAAAAGAGAGGTTCGGGTGCAGTTTTGAATCAATTTCACATAATTTACTGGTTATTTTCACAGGTAACTCATTCAGATTTCTGGAGAATGCCTGTTTATGTTGTTTACAACCAGTTACTGGTACAGTCTGCTTGATTGCTCCTGCTTAGCTGCAGATATTCATGGTGGACAGAGCCAAGTAAGAGCAGCTGAGGAGCTTCTGTGTGCACACCGCTTACAACAATAAACAAGAATTCCTACAATTCTCGTAACTTTTTTGTAAACCCGATGGATAAAGAGATGTCTGTTTAAAAAAATAGAGAAGATGAGAGGTTATTAGAAAGGAATCATGCAGATGGATCAGGAAGAAAAAAAACTGAAAAGGCACGTTATTCACATAAATGTGGTAACGTTAAAATAATGAATTATACGATGGATAGGAAGGAGATAAAAAGAAGGGGACCACATTTATCACTGAAGAATTCCTGTAAGAAAAGGAAGAAAGCATTAATAGAAGTCTAGAATCAGGAAAGCACATCTTTCAACATCATACAGTAGATCTTCCAACATCTAAAGAGTACTGGAAGAAGAACCAAAACAATACATTATGTACAGTGAAAGCTATATTTTATGTACTTGAATGCTTTTATGTTACAGAAGATTCTTTTACAGACTCCGCATAATTCACATAGATATTTTTATGAAAGACATAAATTTTCAGGTAACCTTAGTTAGTTTTTCTTTAACTTCTTCCTCATCCTTGTTTCTTCAGCTTGATGGACATTGTCCAACGATTTCCAAAAAGCTGTAAAAAAATTTAAGGTGGCTAATGAGTTTCCTTGGATGCTTTTTTCAGAAAAAAAAAAAGCAAAGACAAAGAGGGGGGTTCACCAGTGAATGTTCTGCTTTTATCTCCATAAGGAACTAGACATAAGTTGCTGTTGTTTAATTTAGACACTGAGGTTGCTGTATTCCATTTCAAATATGGCCGCATACACAATGCAGCTCTCACCATATTCTTGGGTATTCCCTAGAATACACTCGGCATGTAGTCTGTAAAGTGCTTTTAGTTCAATGCCCAGTTCTTTAAGCATTATTGATTGTGCCATTGCTTCAAATGTACATTGCCCAGAGCTACAGCTACATCTGGTCACTTGCTGTTTGGGTCATATATTTGTGCTCTCTGCTCCTTTTGCTCAAATGCTCTGACATAATTGCCTTGTGTTTAATTTCTTCTGAAGAGTATTTGGTCACATTGAATGGAGAAGTGCTAGAAAGGGGCTTGAAAGTATTTGTAACAACAATGCTGTTTATTTTACTTTATCAAGTAAAGTAAGAATGAGGTATAAGAATGAGCCTTGCCTACGTAAATGTAAAAAATTTATACTCATTACTGTCAAATGCAAAGAACTGATGCTTACTTTAAGGATTTCTTTTAAATACAGTGAAAGTATTGATAATCACTGTACTCAGAATACATATATGATGATAAAAATAATTTAGAAATACTTTTTTTTCTGCGAGTAAGAGTTCATAAATATATACAGTTAAATATTTAGGGGTGAAGTGTTGTGTTGATTGTAAAACAATGTGTGAATAAATAGAAAAAATAGTATGGAAAGTGCATAAATAGAAAGAAATTGAATTACCACCTCCTTTAAGTGACATTATAAATGTTGGAATTTGCTTTAGATATAGAATAGTTAAAATATATATATTTGTGACCATCACTAATAAGGCCTGTGTCTTAAAGCAGTTATAATTTATCTGCCTGTTAACCTGAATTCCTATGTCCCTTTTTCATATAGGGCCATATATTGTTTGATATGAACTGGAATTAGAAGCCATATAACCTTTGCAAGCAACCCCCATCCCCACCCTCCACCCCAAGAAAGAAAGAAAGAAAATGAGAAGTCCTGAAAGAATATCCAGACACATTTTGGGTTGAAACATTCTGTCATCAGAATGACTTAAAGACCTTACTCCCAAGGCCTGGCACCATGAAACACACCAACCTGCTGCCTGCCTCGCCAGTCAGTCAGGAGCTAGTCATGTCCTGAAGCCCTGTCACTACCGAATGCTTCTGGAATCCTGGATTCTTTCTCGAGAAAGTGGTGGGGGCTTGCCTCCACACAGTATTTTTTTCTCAGTGGGATGCTGCCAGAACCACAATATCCCTTGGTTAAGCACATTGTGGGAACAGTGACTACAAATCATAATCAACTCATTGACATAAGAATTAAACAAAATTAACTGTTGGTGTTCTTTAGTCAGGAGTTGAAAGCTGAGCCTAATAAGACTTCAGATAATAGTCTTAATGAAAACAATTCTTAGAAATATTATAATTTCCATATCCTAAATGGACTTCTTTATTTGTTGATATCCACACACTTATATATACTTGAATGCATGTATAGACACTTGTGTCATAAATGCTCCTATCTTTATTTCAGTGGAGGTATATTTAAGGGTAAACATTATTATTATTATATTAAAAAAAGGTTTGGTGGACCTTAACACTGTATCCATCTTCACTTCCCCAACTTCCTTTTCATCCCTTCTCTTCCTCCTTTCAGTGGACATCCCAGAAATAGAGGGCAGATAAGTAAAAATGGCTGCTATTCTCACTAGGGCGAGGATTTCTATGACCTAAAAATGTTAGAAATATGCAAGCACTTATGACCTTAAAACCATTTAAATATGATCAATTAAACCAAAAATATGACTTTACAATTTTTCTGAAATTAGCACCCAATTTTTAAAAATCTGTGCTTACACACACACACACACAAATTAAAAGGTTTATTCTTCTTCACTTCCAGTGCAGAAGTGCTAGTATTGAAGGAATCAAATGAACATTTTGAGAGTAAAATGGTCATCCCTGGATTAGTTTTCATTAACGGCAGAATTGCATTGGATGACCACGTGCATCTTGAGGTTACCAAACTCACAACTCCTTCTGTTGTCCACCAGTATGTTCTTGTATCTGGAGAAACTCTGTTCGACATCATATGAGGTTATAGGAACAAATTTGAAAAAAAGCAAACTCATCTGGAGAAAATTCTGGCTCGAAGTCTTCAAATTTTGTGTCGAGTCCATTTACAATGTTACTTATTCTGCAAAGTGTTGAATAACCCAGATTAGATTGCAGCACTCTTTGAAATTTATCACTAATTTTTTCAGCCACTTTCCCCTTTGCTTGCTTTAAATCACTCTCAGTTTGTTTTACAATGTTCAGTGCATTGCTAAATTCCATTCCTACGGTTTCAAGGCGGGGGATTGCTCTTGATAATCCACTGAAGTGAGATCCTATATATGCTAAGTTTCCAGCCAAGGTTTCAGAAAAGGAATCTTGCACAATCTTGATGGAGGAAGATTCACAACAGTCAAATTCCTTAACTATCTGCTGCAAGGAAGCATAATTTGTGAAATAATACAAAGCCGCATCCAGCCAAGTCCCCCAACACATCATGACAGGTTGGGGAGGGAGAGCCAAAGTCGGAGCAATTTCTTTGAACTTTTGTACTCGAAGTGAAGCTTTAATGAATATTTTTTCCCCATTCGAAATTATCTTATCTACATCAGGATAGTTGCTTTGAATCCGTTCAGCCACTCTGTGTAAACCATGTGCAAGGCATGTGATATGGATTGTTTTTGGATAAAGAAGCTTAAGTCCCTTGGCTGCTTTAGTCATGTATGGAGCAGCATCTGTTACAAAGAGAAGGATATTTCCCCTTTTTACTCCATCCGGCCAGAGTAGTTTCACTGAATCATCAAAGAACATAGCAATAGTAGAATTGTTTACTTTGTGTAGAGTTTCACATGTTAGAAGAAATACTTCATCAGGCTTGTCACATTTCAGAGTGCCAATAATAACATTGGCTACATATCTTCCGTTTACATCACTTGTTTCATCTACTGAAACCCATATCTTACTGTTGTCAACAGCAGATCTTCTCTTTCCTAACACATCTTTATAGGAGGCAGAGATGTAATTTTTCCTTACAGTTGATTCATTTGGAATCAGATGACTGGTGTATTTCTCCAAAAAATTCCTGAGTCTACCATTACCTAATTTCCTTAAGAGAAAATTTGAAGTAACCATCATTGTACAGAGATCCTTACCAAATTCTGACTGGATATTTGATGAACCTGCAGTTGAAGAAGAAGCCCTCTCGAAAAGGAGACGTTGCCTGTTCTCAGTGAAGATAAATCTTCCTAAACAACTCTTGTGTTTTGCGGTATTACAATGTTGTTGAATATTTAAATGCTTTTGGGCTGACACCTTAACTTCACACAATTTACAAAACAAAATACCATCGCTACTGAAAATCTGCTCCCCAAGTTCTTGAACAAGACGCCGTAATTTCACACTTGCTGAACATCTACTTTTAGGCATGTTGAAATCGGATTGCAGCTCTCACGTGACTCCACCACCTTGAACACACACACACACCTGAGTTGGGGAGCAAATGAGAAAAAGAAAAAAGAATAGGCAAATTCTCACTTCCTTTGCTGGCTCGAACTTGCTGGCTTATCAGGAGGGTTGCCAATGACCAAAATATGACATTTGTTACAAAATTAAGCAGAAATACAACATACACATTTAAAAAGTCAAAATATGACTTTTCAGACAAAATGAAAAGCATCTAATTCTCACTAGATTACTCTAAAACATGTTTTAACTTATTTATAAATTCAAATAAAGGTTCTAGAAAAAATACGATATATCATAGAAATCCTCGCCCTAGTTCTCAGTATAACCCACCTGAGGAGCAGTCCAGTTGCATGCGTTCCAGTTTTTCTGAATAGTGGCATTAGAATCAATCCTTAAATATCTCTCGAAGGAACAGCAGCTGAGCAGAAGAAGCTGCTACATTCCACTTGCTTATCTGTTTCAATGACAGAACTCTGCCATCCAATAGAAGGGAAGGGAAAAAGGTGAGAAGATTATGCTGTCTATCCCAGTGCTAACATGAGATTGAATGGTTTGGGGCCCCAAGATTTTTGAAGTGGCAGAAGTACATTTTGAAGTAGATTATGGAATCAGTAATGGCTTCCCTGTTTGGTATAGTTTACTGCCCACACCCTCTCTAGCTTTCTAGGTCTAGGTTGCTCTCCATCCTTGGAAGAAATGAGGGTAAATTGCATTCTTAGTGTTAGCATAAACAAACCTTTTAATTGTACACAAGCTTTCTGCTACCTATGGCGATCCATGTTGCATTAGCATTGCATAGAAGCATCCCCCTCCTCCCTCCCTCTGAATTCAGCCTTTGATCTGTAGCAAAGAGGAAATACTTACATAATTATTCTGCCGGTGCTTTTCCTTCCTCCCCCCACTTAGGTCTGGAATGATATTAGTACACCTACAAGATATCTCCTCTCTCCATTCATAGGTCAAATCCCATTCTTTTTGGTTTGTTCTCTTTCTGCTGAAGTGAAATCTACGCAATTGCTTGATTGCTTCTCTTTTTTTCTTCCCTGCCTTCTCTCTGCATTCCTCCCTCTGCCCCGTACAGCACCTGAGGTTAAATTTAGATTGTAAACTCCTTGGGCCCTTTTCTTCTATTCACAATACTGGGTAAATGCCATTCTGATGGCAGGAGCCATCAGAAGCAGGAGCAATTTACCAGAGCTGCTTGCAACCTTCCCTGCCTGCTTGCCTATTGACTTTGCTTGGGGGAAGCTGGCAGGGAAGGTCACAAATGGTGATCATGTGACAGCAGCTCGTTGCAACGTTGTAATTTGAGCTGGGCGCCCAAGTGCTCAGATCACAATCACGTGACCGCAGGGGTGCTGCAATGACTGGAACTTCAATGACTGGCCGTATGTCTATTTTTTCAGCAGTGCTGTAACTTTGGTTGCTGAACAAATGAATGTAAGCCAAGGACTACCTGTAATGTAATAGTGCACTTCCCAATAACAGCTGTTGAGAGCAAAGGGGGGGGGGGGAAATCATCCTTGCTGTAGGGTTCCCATGTATATCCAACTGGAATACTGTAGTGCAGAAAGCAGAATGCTGATGGGTCTTTGGTCTCATCAAACAGACCTCTTAAGATGTTTCAGAAAAAATCTTCAAAAGCATCTATATCAGTACTGAATATTATGCTGAGCCAAGGTTGCCCAATCTGTGATACAACCTTCACAAACCTATATATTCCAGCTATATCTAGACTATTGAAATCTCAGCACATCTGGAGGATACTTAGTTGGTAAAGGCTGCTAGGCTAGTTGCAAGCCAAAAAAATGGGAAAAAATAAACCCTTGTGCATGAACCACATATACTCACATATAAGCCCATCAGCAGAGAAGCTGACCCTCAAATTTTTAATCAAAATACCATGAAAAATGTGCCACCCATGGTTATGCGAGTATATACAGGAAATACGGGTACTTTAAAAAAGTATTACTGTATGTACGTGGATAAGCCCATCCATGGATAAGCCAAACCCGATTTTTTGGCTGCATTTTGGCACCTAAAATTGTCGGCTTAGCAACAAGTATCGTATAATCTTCTATACTAGGGTTTTTCTCCATGTAGAGCAATCCAGAGTTTAATTGTGGAAGCAGAAGAAGGGATTCTTAACAGATAGCTTTATTTGTGGCAGAAAAGTGAATGATTCTGGGTATTCTCGGATCAGGGATACTAGTTATCAAAATAATACAATGTGTAGTCTTATTTTAAAGCTGTAAATCTCTGTCATTTTTTTTTAATGTGTTCAATCATGTCTGATTCTTAGAGACTGCCTGGACAAGTCCCTGCAGTTTTCTTGGCAAAGTTTTTCAGAAGTGGTTTGCGATTGCCTTCTTCCTAGGGCTGAGAGAAAATGACTGACCCAAGGTCACCCAGCTGGCTTTGTGCCTAAGATGGGACTAGAACTCACAGTCTCCTGGTTTCTAGCCTGATGTCTTAACCACTACACCAACTGGCTCTTATATTATGATCATTTATGGTAGAAGTTGACAAATTGTTCCAGCAAAGTGCTGTTCCTGGAGGAGTATTCACTAAAGATAACTAGTTTGGAGCTAGCAATCTTCCCCTGTGGCACATTACTGCAGCTTGAATATGTTCTTGGACATGATCCAAATTATGCAAAGCTTCATCAAGTATCCCGCACCCAAAAAAAGGGGGAATTAAGTATATACCCTAGAATACCTTGCAAAAACTTTTCAAATATTTAGGGATTATTTGGAAAGGTATTAAAACTGAAAAGGGTTTGGTGAAGAAACTTAAAGACCATCTTCTTTGATCGTCACTGAAAGTTGAAAAAGAAATCCTATTGAACGAAGTGTAATTGACTTTTTTACACTCACTCCAATATATATGTCCCTCCTCAAAATTAGTAAGTAAGTAGATGCTGAAATGAGGACAGAGCAATCCATTGTTAGGTACTGAATCTCTCCATAGATCATCATCTGAGCTTGAGGTCAAATGTACCAACAAAGACCACATAGTTCATGAAGACTACACAGGTCAGAAATGGGAGACTGGCTAAGGGGACTGGGAATCGACTCCTGAAAAAAAGAAAAATATATATTACTGTAGAGACCCATTTAGCAAAAATTTGGTAACACTTGGAAGAGCAGACCAAGTTACAAATTATCAATATAGTTGATAATATAATTCGTGTTTTGATTCTTGCAGTTTCTTGTAGTATGTGCAGTTATTTGCATATACTGTTTTCACCAGTCAAGCCACTTACAGCAATGCACACCAAGGAAGCAAGATTTTCACTGAGCTTTATTAAGCAGGATTAATGCCAAGAAGAAGGGATTAGATAACAGAACCTTGGAAACCAAATGAGAAAACTCATTTATTAGGGAATATGCTAAGATGGGGTCTCTGGGAGCTGTTTGAATTTCTTCCTCATCGATTCTGTAACTGATGAACTGAGGCCTTCTTAAGAGATAACACTGAAATGTCCATCTGTTCTTCATTTACCATGTTTGGAACAACTCCTTCTTTCTCAGATTCGGAGAATACCATTACTCATCCTCTGCAAACAGAAGCTATCGTTTTCTTGGTAAAAGGGACTACTGTGCACCTGATGCAACCTCCAAAGCTAAATTTTGTGGTATTAGGAGCACTCCTTTAACTGAATGTTGGTGACTCAGTTGCTAAAAATGGTGCCATTTCCTGCCATATTCTGATAGAAAAGTAGTGCACAAAAATTATGGAATAAGCCCTAAAGTAGACAACACAGTCTTTTAAAAAAAATCCTCAGAACAGGAAAAAAATGGAACATTCCAGTCACATTCAGATGCAATGAAATATCCCCATCTCTTCATCTTCACTGTTGCATCCCTCAGGCCACTACAATTGTGTTAAGTGCAGCTCACCAAAAAGTAGCCCACTTATGCAAAAAAGCAGGAAGAAGGGACTTTTTTAAAAAAAAATTAAAATTTCTGTTACTGCCCATCTCCCCCCAAAAAGAGGGACTTTGGGCAGTTTACAATAAAATTATGCTTTAAAAACCTCATCACGTAAAATTACAAGATCAACGTCCACAATACTAAAATAATATAAATAAAAAAATCCAAGTGGGAAGATTTCCATTCAGTAGGGAGAACTCTACGTCACCAGCCAACCCCAGGGAGAGCTATTGTCCTTCCCATCCCAGGCAAGGCGGCAGAACCAGGTCTTCAAACCCTTCCAGAAGGTCGGGAGCAAGGGGGCCTGCCTCACTTTGGGGGCAGCATGTTCCAAAGGGTGGGCACCACTGCAGAGAAGGCTTGCCTCCTGGATCCCGCCAAGTGAAACTCCCTTGCTGACGGGATCCGAAGCATGCCCTCTCTGCATGACAGGGTGGGATGGGTCAATGTTATGGGGAAGAGACAGTCCCTCAGGTAGCCTGGCCCCATGCCATGTAGGGCTTTAAAGGTGATAACCAACACCTTGAATTGGACCCGGAAGCAAACTGGCACCCAGTGCAACCTGCGCAGCAGTGGTGTCACATGTGCCAATCTTGGGGCACTCATCACTGCCCACGCGGCCGCATTCTGGACCAGCTAAAGCTTCCAGATACTCTTCAAGGGTAGCTCCATGTAGAGCGCATTGCAATAGTCTATATGGGAGATGACCAGGGCATGAGTGACTGTCCAGAGGGCATCTCAGTCCAGGAAAGGGCATAACTGGCACACAACATGAAGTTGTGTGAAGGCCCTCCTGGCCACAACTGCCACCTGCTCTTCGAGCAGGAGTTGTGAGTCCAGGAGGACCCCCAAGTTACACACTGGTTCTGAATGGGTCAGTGCAACCCAATCCAGAACTAGATATGATAACTTCCCGGATACCGAGGAGCCGTCAGTCCACAGCCACTCCATCTTACCAGGGTTCAGCTGAAGCCTGTTGTTCCCCATACAGACCCCCACAGCCCCCAGGCACTGAGAAAGGGCAGCAACAGCATCACTTATTTCACCCAGGATGGAGATATATATCTGAGTATCATCAGCATACTGATGGTATCTCATCCCACGGTGGTGGATGATCTCACCCAACGGTTTCATGTAGATGTTAAAAAGGAGTGGAGAGAGTACCGAACCCTGCAGCACCCCACACAGCAGGTGTCGAGGGTCGGATCTCTCATCTCCTATCAGCACCGACTGGGACCGGCCCTGGAGGAAGGAGCTGAACCAGCGCAGAACCATGCCGCCCACCCCCAACTCCCTGAGCCGCCCCAGAAGGATATCATGGTCAATGGTATTGAAAGCCGCTGAGAGGTCCAGAAGAGCCAGGATGGATGCACTCTCTCCATCCCGCTCCTGCCAAAGATCATCCATAAGCGTGACCAATGCAGTTTTTGCTTGTTTTGCCCTGCCAATAACCAATGGTGCTATTCTAGGAAGTCTTCCTAGAATTCCACTTTTGGAAGAATTCTTTTGAAAATTCTGGTTCTGTATTTTCCTTCTATTACTTGCTCTTTGTAGGTGAGGAACTAGCAATTAGTTTCATGTTCACCAAATGAGATTTCACAATATGGAATGTAATATAGCCTTTGCTATAAATCGTTGGCCTAAAATCATCCACTATCAAGATTAAGATTACTATTCCTCTATAATACTTGTTTCCCATGTGAAAATAACTGAGCTGGTCTCCCAAGGGACATAGCCATTAACAAACTGCATAAGGTGATAGGTATTTCGAATCAGCCTTGCTCCTTGGGTCTAACTAAGAGAGAGATACGGAGATGGAGAAATCCAGGGTCAAGCTAAAAATATGCAATGCCTTAATATAGCCATTTTAGTTTGCTGTTGCTCACGGGGGCATTTTCCTTGCTTGCATTTAAAAAGTTGCATATTTCCCTTGATGACATGGTCACACAACTCTTCATTTATTGCCAAAGCCTGGAAAAATACTATGTCTAGAAGTATTTCCCCCTCTTTCCCCCGGATATGTAGAAAACTAAAGCAAGCTTGTTCCTAATAGAACAATGGCATTGTAATTAGTTTTGCTTTGTAGTTAAAACAGGAATTGTATAGCCTTATTCTTTGGAATTGACTTTCTGCCCTCTCATATTCCGTATGATAACTCAACGTGGCAGACCAGTAACTTTTTAACTATTTCTAGAGTATTACATGTTTCTGCTTAATTTCTTCACATTATAAGAAACTTATTTCCACATCCAGGAATTGATCCTGTTTACTTCTGAACTGTTTCAGTCCATTCTTTTAAGGGAAAGAGTTACTGAGCAACCTCTCTCAGAATTAAAAGGCATCCAATTTTACGTTATCGGTGCTATGTCCCAGTTTATGCTTCCGTGAAAGGACCAGGAAATTAGAAAGATGACTAGACTTTGCCCAATTTGATGCTGTCCAAGTATTTTCAATTTCAGCTCCCATAATTCCAAAACATTAGGGAAAGATGGATTGGATTAACAATATCTAGTCATTATATATTCAGTAAACCAGAGATGAGTAATGTTTTATGGGGCAGGAGCCATACTTGAGTTTCTTAGTTTATTAGTGGGCCACAATAGGTCTTTTGGTGATGTGGCAGGACGGGTTGGACTAAAATTGTAGGCATCCTTTAAGTGCTTTCCTTCCCCTTTAAGCCTAACACCCCTCAGCGTAAGGAGGGCAGGGAGATGGTTAAAAGCCCTGGGTTTGGAACAGCTGGGTATGGTGTTGGTGTATGTGTATGTATGTACGTATGTACAGTATGTATGTATATATGTGTGTGTGTAGGTGTAGATGAAGCAGAAGACGGAAGACAGAAGGAAGTGAGGGTGAGAGCAGCAGTAACAGCTTGTAGCAAAGGTAGAGAAGGAGTAAGTGAGACTTTGTCCACTTAAAGGAGAACTGGGTTCTAAAGGTAGTAGTAGAATTGTTAGTAGTGTTTCCTAGTTATAGTAATAGAAAGAGTATAGTGATAGAATAGCTTGGTGACCTACATGTATTAGTTAGAATAGACATAGTTAGAGTAATAATAGGGATAGACATATAGGTTAGTTGGAAAGAATTGTGTTAGCTGGTCACCTAGGTAAGAAAAAAAAACTTTTATACTGCAACTAGTGGTTTTATAAGTAAAAGAACCCCCCAACATAAAAGGGGTGAACAAGAAGGTCTACGTGTGCAGTGTCTCATTTGGGAACATCTTGGTGAGTCTGGGTAAACAACACTTGGGTATCAAACAAACCTGTGACAGGTGACATGGTGATTTTCAGCCTGTTTTTCATAATTTCTGAGTTTGGAGGAGAAGGTTAAAAGTGACAGTGGGAATGCTTCCTATGCCAGAGACCTTGTTTTGTCATTCCTATCTTTATTTCTGTTTTTTGTTGTTGAAAATCACCAAGCCTCATTTCAGTGGCATGATCTCATGTCTCTTGGGGGGCTACATGTAGATTGCAGGTTGCTTATCCCACAATTAAATTATATATGGTTCATCTGCTGCACATGCGTGCAAATCCCTGTTTCCTGGCAGGTGTTAATGCAAGCAAAGTGCCTCTTTTTATTTTATTTTTTATCCCGTCTTTATTATTTTTATGAATAACTCAAGGCAGCAAACGTACCTAATACTCCTTCCTCCTCCTATTTTCCCCACAACAACAACAACCCTGTGAGGGAGTTGGGCTGAGAGTGACTGGCCCAAGGTCACCCAGCCGGCTTTCATGCCTAAGGCGAGACTAGAACTCCCAGTCTCCTGGTTTCTAGCCTGGTGCCTTAGACCAAACTGGCTCTCTTTTTGAAATGGTAAAGGCTGTCTTTCCTTGTCTGTGCAAGCATGTGCAAGCAGAGACAATGCATCTATTAGGACTGCCACCAAAGAAGCTGTACAAACACATACTTGTACATTCTGATAGTTGGAGACTACTTTCAAATTGGCCACGCCGGCCTTGCGAAGGTCCTGGCTGTTCTGACAGTTCAAGAACAAACACATTTTGCAAAGTTCCTCTTTCAAATGCTCTGTATAGCCCTACTTACATGCAGAGCTGGTTTTATATTCATTGTCATTGCATCACAAAAAGAGTTACTGGGTGTTAATAAAAGATCTGTTCCTTATATACATACATACAAATATATCTATCATGCTGTTCCCTTTCAACATAAGCAAAGTTATGGACAATGCAGAAATGGAGAGAGAAAAATTATACGCTGACAAAATTAAAGCATGAGATAAACAAAAAAGGAAACTTAGCTAAATGTAGCTTATACAATCATCATTCACTATATTTCTCATAGCTTGCTACCCTTATTAATCATTCCTGCTTTTGTTATATCCATACACGGCTTCATACAGTACCTTTCGTTCTTTAAACGTCTCACTTGTCTCTTTTTGAGAGTCTCATCAGCTCCTCCTTGGTCTTCCTCTTCCTCTTCCACTCCACCCATTCACTTCATATATTTGTTTTGTGAGTCGATCCTCATTCCTTCTCAATGACCAAGCCACCTCAATGTATTTCTTTCACATTGGTCATTTCTTTTTTATTTAGTCCACATTCATTCAGGATCTATTCATTCCTGTCCATATCTTTTCTTGTTTTAAGATACACATTTCTTAATTACCCTCTTCCTGCTGCATCCAGCTTACTTTTATATTTCTGCTAATATACCCAATTTTAACTTTGGTATAACAAAGTGGGAAGAGTCGCTGAGAGTTGGGCAGTATATACATTTGATAAATGATCATTATTATCACTGTTACTATTATTAGCCATTCTTGCTTTTTTCAACAGATGTTCATTCCTTGCAACAAACCACATTTTGCCCACTATTTTTCTATCAGTATTTGCCCTTCTTACAATTTCTCCATCCATTTCTCCATCTTTAATAAATGTTTTACCAAGATACCCGAATTAATCTACTTGCTCTAGTTTTTGCCATTTATATTTAACTTGCATTTGTACACTCTATTTTCCTCATCAGTCACAACTATCTTGGTATCTGTAAATTGATTTTCAAATCTATTCCTTGTTGTATTATACTATCTATCTAGTTGGATATTCAGCCAGCAACACAGCATTAACTCCATACAAAAGCACTTGTACTTCACATCCTCAACCAACACACTTCTAATGTCATTACAGAATAAACATCATACACCCTTGTTTCACTTCCTGCTCAGTATTGAACCATTAGCTGAAAGTTCCATTTATTCTCATGTCTGCTTTACTTTCATCATACTCCACTCTTACTGCATTTAGCAACCAACCTTCAGCTCCATTTTTCATTGAAAGCATTCCATAAATGAAACCTATTCACTTTATTGTATGCATTCCCTTCATCAACAAATGTATAAGAAATGTTATTTCCCACATTCATACATTTCTCAGTGAAATGCCAAACAGCAAAACTCTGCCAAACTGCACAAATTTTGCTCATAGTCACCTCACATATTCTTTCAGACAGAAATCTGCCTCATGCTTCTCAGGCACACCTAATAAACTAATGCCCCTGTAGTTTTTGCACTCACTCTTGCTATTTTTTTCCTGGCATAATAACAGCAGTCTTCCAATTGTGGAGTCCTTGGTGTTCTCTGAGCTTGGTTGCTTGCTTGCAGACATCTCATTACCCAACTGGTTGGCGGGGGTGTTGTTTTCTCCTTCGTAGTTATTAGGGTATTGTTTTTTGCTTGATTGTTTGTCTGCTTGATTGTTTGTTTCCTTAGTAGTTCCTTGATTAGGGTAGCAGAAAACAATACCCTAATGAAGGAACTACCAAGGAGAAAACCACCCACACATACCCAACACTGGCAGGGCAAGCTACTGTATATAAACAGGGAGCAAACCTCACACTCACTAGCACTGATGATGTTACCTAGTCAGGTATTGAAATGTCTGATGTCCATATTTCAACATTTCTCTGGTTATACCATCTACACCTGGCAGTATTAGAATTGTTCAACATTCTCACAACATTTATTACTTTCTTTTCATCATTTTTCTTGGACACTAACATTTATAGCACTCATTTCAATTCTACTTTTCAATGCATCATTATCATTCCCCCTTCAAATCTACAAAATACTCCTTTCAGCATTCCCTCACTTCAGTTTCATCCCAAATCATTTCATTGCAATCTGGAAAATGGTTGTTTTGGATCTGGATGAAGAAGCCTGAACAATTATTTCCATCAAAATTGCTTTATTTTTTCTTGGGCTCTTTTAATCTTCTTTCCTTATTTGGTTTGCGTAGATTCTTTGGATTCTTTGCAGTTATCTTTTACATACATATTGTACCAGTAGCACCTGCCCATCCAGTGAGAACTGGAAGTGAGGACTTCATTCAAGTCCTGGCCCCTCAGGGATGTTATCATCATGGACCATGGGTACAGACCTTCTCTGTCATTGCATGACTTCTCTGGAACAGCATACCTCCAGAATGTCCCCAGCTCTGCTACAATTTCAGAAGGCCATTAAGACCTGGATCTTTGAGAGGACCTTTTAAGGATATGAGCTGGTCAATCCTGAAGAAGAATGTTGGTAGCAATGGTTGTGGTTTTGTTATATCTTGATTACAATTTGTAATATTTTGTTCTACCTTGTTGTTGTTGTTACTTTATATCCTGGATTTGGAGTTACAAATTGTTCAGAGTAATTTTTAATTGGAGCAGTTTATAAGCCTTAGTAAACAATAAACAATCATCAGTCTATGGATTCCTACTTTCATGCACACAGCTTAGATGACACCAGAATATTTTATCTGAAAAATAATTGTCTTTCAGGTTATAGTAAGGTTTCCACAGAAAAAGACCTACTTGGACATACAGGTTACATTTTAAAAAGGAGAGAGAAATTGTTCATCCCCTTTTGCGTTATATGTTTTTTAAAGCAAAATTATGGAAACCCACCTCTTCTTCGTTAAGGTTACTGTCACTCTTCTTTGGCATGCAGTTCTGAAGATTCACAAATGGAATCCCTTGTTGATTTGCTGTGAGCTTTTTAACATGTCTTAATAAATATCTGCCCTGAAATCCAAGCAAAGGTTCATTTCCCCAAATATCTTTGTTCCTTTTTGTTTAGATTATATGGTGTTAAAAGGTTAAGAGAAGGAATACACACATGGTATTCAGGCTAGATTGATACTATTGTCCTTTAAAAGGTTTTAACATGTAGTTGCATATAAATATAATCTGTATCCTTGATATTCTGGCATAAATAGAACTAAAAAGATTGAAGGCAGAAATAAAACAGTTGAAGGTTTTGAATTGATTTTTTCAGATTGGAGTTTTCAGATTTTGGAGTCAGGAGATTAGTGGGCTTTTCTAATTATTGAAGAGTTTGTAAAGATTTTTGGATTTGCTTTTTAGAATATAGATCCAGATTAATCAGATTAAAGATGTGACATATTGGTAACTCTGTTGAGCTTGAGATATTGTGTAAGTAGCCTCATCTTGTATACATCTTAAGTCTTTAGGCATAAGGTTAGCAGAATTACCACTGTACGTCTCACAGTGTCCAGTCAAGTACTTCTGGGAAACTCACAATCACAATGTGAATGCACTAGCCATCACTTGTGGATCCAGTAACTGGTCATCAGTATTCAAATGTCTGAACTTGGGAAGTGTTCTGTATAGTCATCATGATTAGTGGCTATTGAAAAACTTATACATTATTTTAAATCTAGCAGTACCTAGTTGGTTTTAATGGCCCAGGGTAATCTGAGTGTTTCTGCTCCTATTATGCTTGCATTCAGTACAATAAAAGTTTCACCAAAGGTTCAAGCAAGGCTTTTTTGGATATTATTTATTGTTAAGACAATGTTGTATACCAGAAGTAGGAGGAATGAGAGAGATTGCAAATCAGCTGTCCCAACCTGGTGTGTTCCAATTGTTTGGGTCTACAGTTGCATACCATCTTTAGTGGGAATTCTGGGAATTGTCATCCAATATGTTTATTGGTACTGTATATTTATCATAGTCTGTATCCCTTTAATTTTGGGATATGGCTGACAATCACAGCGTCTGTTACTTAAACCAGCACTGTGTTATAATACTTGAAATTCAGTTATTGTTAATAGCACGTATGTTGAACTGGAAGTATCTTCCCATCATTTATTAAGTTTCCAGCAGTAATTCTTCTCAGAATAGTATCATATACAATGTCTTCATTTCCCTAGGAGTATATTGATGCTCATCCTGAAACTATCATTCTGGATCCTCTTCCTGCTATCAGGACATTACTGGACCGATCAAAGTCTTATGAACTTATTAGACAGATAGAGCTGTATATGAAAGGTAAGTCTCTAACATTTTTATTGGGAGACTAAAAGCTAGTTCTGGGTTGGTGAAAGTTAGATACTTTACATTTGTGTTTGCACATGGATAAATACACTCCTGCTAAAGGAAGTTGTTATCAACTTATCATCATCATCATCATCATATAATTTCACAGCTATAAGGTCATATACAGTAAAATATCCAATAGTACATAAAACAGAAAAACAATGAGTATAATGAGATCTAAAGATAAATAAGAACATGTATAATAAAATAAGAACATTATATAATAAAACCCCTAATACATCTTTGTTCAGCCCTGGTCTGTTGGGTCTAAATTCCCAGAGTTCCTAATCAGTATGGTCTTTGACAGCCCAAATGTAGATATTTTTGAAATATAGGAGCATCTGTGATTAAAAAGATAATTTACACTTTTAAATGCTATAATCTTACATATTTATTGTTTGGGTAAACTTACTCATATAATTTTAGAAGTGTGCTCACAATGTTAATAATTAGAATTAGTTTTTAACTTTTTAGAGAAGAATTAGAGAACAGGTTTGCTGGCAGTCTGGTGTTACAGTATGTCTGTTCATGAATTGGAAGATGAATGACTAAGATAGCACTGCTTTTGAGATGAAGGGAAAGCAGCACAATGCATTTATTTGAAACTTTTTAAATCTTCTAAGATGAGTTTAATAGGAATAGACTCTGTGCCACATCAGGTTTCGGTCGCATTAGTAGAAATCAACAAAACAGTCTGCATCACTTTCATATGTGTTCAGTCCTAAACTGGTATCATCTTGCTTTCTGTATTTTTTAAAATAATGAAAAATGATATTTTTGTGTACATTTTCCTATCTACATATGTATTGCTGAAAATATGTTTTTATTATGTATTTTTAAAGCTAAAGCTGCATTGAAAAACTCAGTGTCAATACACTCTGTCCTCTAGTGCAGGAATGAGGCACATGTGGCCCTCATGATGTTGCTGCACTACAGCACAGAACCTCTTACAGTATATAAGCTATGTCTATGCTGGCTGGGGCTGATGAGAACTGTAGCTCAATAACACTGGGAGGATACAAGTTCCTCACGTCTCCTCTACTGCAGTTTGGTTTTCATGGAACTCAGGTTCTTTGGAAGTAAGGAGATAATGCTCTAGAAGACTTGTGAGTTCATGAAAGTGTTACGCCTATGTTACATTTGAAATTTAAACAGCAGCGAATTAGGTGAGCTCTGAAGAGGATAAGAGAAAGCATCCCTTAAAGTCAGCTGAAGGTATAGTCTGCCAGTCCTAAGTGACTTTACCTAGTCACTTCATTAAATCTCTGGAGTATATGCAAAGGTTAATGGACTGAATTGTTCAAGCATACAGATATTTCAGTTGATGATGATACAGTGCTGTATCATTTTGTCTGTTGTCTTACCTTGTCTTTTTAGCTGTTTTCTGAGACTTTGAGAAATGTTATATGGACACAGTGTGTAAATATGAGCTTTTCTTGTTTTTTTTACAATAAAGAACACATACATTTAATACAAAAGCTGCTCTTTCTTCAGTTTAATTTTATATTTTATGGCATATGTTCTCTTTTCTTCTACTTGCTAATCACTGGCTTTCCCAAATAGTCTTTAAAAATGTTTCACACTCTCTTCCCTATGTCTATTTCTTAAACATTGGAAACACACTGGGTATTATTGGCTAGCTCCTATTACTATATTCTTCCCCAGCTATCAACTTGCTTTTATTTTTTTCCAAGCAATTTGCTGTTATCAAAGCCAGAATAAATGTTTGCAGAAACTACGTATTTTTATACAGTTGTTGCTTTTCAGGGGAGTTAGTGATAAGTTGAGAATGAAAAGTACATGTATGTAACATTAAAATATACTTGCCTCATCCAATTTATAATTGATGTTTTGCAAATATGTACCATCATCTTGTTCTTTTTCTTAAAATAAATAAGTAACAGATAACTGGGGGGGGAACTTCTTAAAAATGTTTGTATTTTATGGAAGTGGAGTATGTTGAAATCTATGCAGTCAAAATACTTCTGATTATGTTGAAGATTATATTCTTTGGAATGTGGCTACTGTAGAAACAAGCTGTCACAAGAATTCTTTTCCATCTGCCAAAACACAATCTTAAAAATTGTACTGCATGATTAAAGAGCTAAAGCCTCTAACTGCAGGGTATTACTTGGTTCTTTTATATCATAATCTCTGGTTCAATTTAACATTCTTTCCTGCCATTTCTAAAGCACATGCACGCACAAACATCCCTCTGCCAAATAATGATTAAATGCATCCACCAAAAGGTAATTAACTTGTAACAGCTGTATACAAAGTTAACATTAGGATGTTTAAGTCTTGACATTGCTAATTTTTGTGGTATGATAGCTGCTTATGGTAGGTTGTTGTCATTGAGTAATTCATGCACATAATACCTGGACTAATCTAAGGCAACAGAAGGCACTTCAGTCAAGTTATCCAGCCTTACAAAACTGGAAACAAGTCACTGCTCAGAGAGAGAAAAAGAAATATGGAAATGTGATATGTTTAAATCATGAGTAGACCCCTTTTGGGTGGTTGTGGGCCTTATGTAACATACTCAGGAGAGAGCTAGGGTAGGGATAAGTAGCGATGAAAATTGGGTAGGGCTGTGTTTCCCACATTGGTAAATATGGAAGTTTTTGTTTTTGTGTTTTTGAAACGGAGAAACTCAGTAGTTTTAATGTGTTTTCAATCTCAAACTGATAGGTAACTCTGGCACTCATGCTACTCAGCAGTACAGTTGGAGGGAGGATTCTAAGATTTCGGGGGGCGGGGAGAATTTGCAGCTACCTGCAGCACTGTAGCTGGGGGTTACCACTTTTAAGTAGACATTCCTGTTCTGTTGGCTTACACTTTAAATTTAAAGAGAGACAGTGACAATTAAGACAGTATCAGGAAATGGAAAAGTACAGAAAACAGATCTTATGGGGAAAGTTCAAGGAGAAAGTTGAGTCACAAGTTTGCTTTTCGGCAATTATGCTTCTGCATGTAATAAGGTTTCTATACAGGATTCAAATGTGGTACTTTCAACAAAAAGCTATCTTACACTGAATCTAACCATTTGGCCTCATATTGTCAACATTTATTTGTTTTACAATATTTGTACACTACCCCAGTCAACAAAGCTAGAGGATGAGAGAAAACAATTAAGAATAGAAGAAAATAAAAGATAACAATAATTAAGCTGATCATCCATACCCAAGATGAGCGCCCATAGTCAGTTGGATCAAAGACACATTGATATTCTTACCACTGTGCAAAATGAAAGGAAGGGGAAAGCTAAATAAACCTTTGGGAGAAGCATGTTCAAGAGCACAGGTGCCCACAGCAGAAAGTCTGCTGCCTATTCCATATCCCATGTACCTCTCACATTTCGCTTCTTGTAATGTTCATATTGGACAGACAGATTTAATTTTGGCTAGGCAGAGCCTATTGTAGTTCAGTGCTATGCTGTGGAGGGCATTGAAGGTGATAACCAGCACTTTGAATTGGGCCCAGAAGCCTACTAGTAACCAGTACAGTAACCTTAAAATTGATTGATGGTATTAAATAAACAGGTCTAATAAGATCAAGAGGGGTGTACTTTCCTCTTCTAGGTCCCGATGAAAGTCATCAACCAGACTGACCAGTGCCATTTCCATCCCATGACCAGACCTGAATCCCAACCAGCAGAAATCCAATTAATTGGTTTTTTCCTAGGGTCTTCTGTAGATGAATCTCTATGATCTTCTCAACAATTTTCTCTGAAAAGGAAAGGTTGGAGAAAGGAAAAAGGAGAACCCCAAGAGAAGGTACACAACCACCTTCTTCAAGGCAGGGGACATTAGTCCCTCCCTCAAAAGAGCTCAAATGGGATGTGACCAGATAGATAGTCAACACTTCTGTTTGGGAGGGAGTAATGTCACCTGCTTTGAAGAATCTATCCTACAGGTGGCAGAGTTCATAATGCAGAAGAGCCTACTTCCTTGGGCACTACAGCCACAATAAAACCCCAGATACCACAAGATGCTGCCTCACTCTGTCCACCTGGCATCCAACCCAGAGGAGATACGAATGACTTTATCAACAGGAAACCAATAAATTCATGCAGAGCCTGCAGGTGCTTTATTCTACCCATTTTCCCTAAAAGAGTCCTGGTAATTTTGAGCAGAGCCATCATGTGCAGTCTGTAGATACTGTACGTGTGGACACTTAACTTATGTTTTACCACTGTAACCACTATTGTATAAGCTTAGTTCTTATTAATGCTTGTTCAGATCTATTTTTGGTTTTCCACCATCATATCTCTAGGGAGATACTTTCAGTCCCTTCATTTTCTTAGCTCCTTGGTAAACCAAAAAGCCACTGGCAGGAGCAGTCTCTTGTAGGAGTAGGAGGTCTTGCAGGAGCAATCTCTTCCACTTCTCTAGATATCTCTGAATTCCAGAAATGAACCAGGCATGAGAAGTACTGAACACCAGATTCTCAAGGAAACCCCTAAACATCTTCTAGAATCCCCCTGGAACCATTAAATACCTGTGGCTGATCATTTTAAGGGTCCACACAAAGTTCCAGGGTGTCTGTGATCCACAGTCTGACAGAGAAGTGATTTGACCATGACAAAAACAAATGTCAATGTCCTCTATCTTCAGATCCTGTCTAATCTGCTCTGAAGTAAAGATCTGGTCCAGCGTGTGCCCATTCACCTGTGTTGGGGATGCAATTACTTGTGACAAGCTCCTTCCAACATTAACATACCAGGAATTTTATCTGTGACTTTTTACATACAACATGTATTACTTCTGAGCTGTACTCTTCTTTGTCTACCTATAAACTGTAGAGTTAGAATTAACTTCACTGTTTAGATGCCAGCATCAAGTTTCCAGAGACCAACTCCCCAGTGTTGAAGTAATCTGCCCTCTTGCTTTGATATCCATTTTTCAAAAAAAAATCTACAGTATTGTAAATGTATGTTAAATTACTTTGCAAACAAGTTTGTATATGTTTCCTTTATTATCCTAGTTCCTCTATCTTTCCTACTTGCTTTCCTTTCCCACCTTGTCTACACCAATGCCAAGTTAATAAAGTCTTCTTATTTGAATGATAAATTCCAAAATCTAGAATTTTTAACATGGAATCTTAATCCTTTGGTTCAATCTTTAATAGCCATACTGGCTAAGAATTACTGAAATCTTACACATTCAGCATTTATGGAAATGCTGAACTGGCTGTCTAGAGTTCAGCCTGATTAGATCTAGAATTAACTTTTAATCTCAGTTTATGATATGGCACTATTCTTTAATTCTTTATCACATAATTTCTCCAGTCATCTTCTTCTAAGATAATTACACTTTTGCTACCCACCTTAAATGAAAGCACAACTATTTTGTGGTTCTCTCTTCAATAATTCAAGACCAGTGTTGAAATGACAGGGCCTAGTTCAGTAATATTTACATTCCCTATTCTTCCACACTGATTTGATTAGGAGTCCTTTGTGTTTCAGAGGACTGTTGTAATACTAAACATCTCATGACAAATTTATGTTTACACATTATTTGTAAAGATACTTAATGGTGGAAAAGCCATTTCTGGAAATTTTGTAAATATCTATACAATTTAATGTTCCTCAGAACACAATTTGAAAATGGCTGCTCTTGGTCACTAATTTTTTAGTTAATGCCAGATAGTTTCCTTTTATGTATTGTACTGTTAGATGACAGAAGATCATAAGATTTGTGTTCAGTTGTATCCTGTTCTTCTGTTGAGGATTCTTTGTTTGATCAGGTTATGAATTGAGTACATTCTTAGATAATCCAGTCACTACTTTGGGCTGTCATTAGTTGGCATTCTGATGCTAGGATGAAAAGAGGAAAAGAAGTTGAATGGAATTACCAGAATGCTGCATTTTCCCTGTAACTGTTTTCACCTATGTATTTAATCTAAAGCAGTATTTTTGAAAGATGTCTGAGAAAGGATTACTGCTTTGTGATGCAGAGGGATAATATAGTAAAGAATTGTTGCCTCTGGAATTAATATCTTACTCCAGCTTGTATATTTCCCTTATTTACCCATCACCCTGTTACATCAAGTGTTTACTGTAATACCACCATTTAAAAAAAAAGACTGAACCTCTGTAATTATATTGATGGTGGTGCCATTCTTCTTCCTGCTGAGATTAACACATTAATGAATTTGTACACATTCAGTTAAGTTAGCTTCTCTCTTGAGTATTTGATTTTGATGACTCTTACCTCCCCACCACCACCAAATATCACACCAGGTTTCTCAGTTGATGTCATGTTAAAGATTCCATCAAATAAAATTTGGCTCCTGATGACTACATGGATGCTGTTATATATTTGTTCTCAGCAACAGTGGCTTGCCTTTGCCTTCCTCTGAGATGTTTCTTCATCTTCCCACTCCATTTTATAATCTTCATATTTCCTGGTGTTCTAAGTATACAAGTACTAACTAGGTCTGACCCTGATTAGCTATTTTGAGATCAGCCAAGTTCAGATAAGTGCTGCCACCTGCTGTGGCCTACCAAGACTTTTTAAAAAAATTACTTTTATTTCTGTTAGCAAGTTCTGATTGCCTATAAATAAGTTAGAGATGCAGTTGTTTCTTAGACAAGGCTCTCACTTGACCTTTGACTACTAGAGGCTACAGTCCAAAAAGTAGATGTTATTAGGAGAAAAAATAAAATTGATTTCATTTGTTTTAACTTAATTATGATTTCTTCAGCAAAGGATCGTTACCTTGTCGTGGTGCTGGAGCTTGAGCACCTCAATGATGCCATGAGCTAAACCGTGAAGGGCCACCCAAGACGGGAAGGTCATGACAGAGAGGTCAGACTAAATGCGATCCCTGGGGAAGGTAATGGCAACCCACCCCAGTATTCTTGCCGTGAAAACTAAATGGATCAGTACAACCAGAGATATGTCGGTATACCATCGGAAGGTGAGACCCCCAGGTCGGAAGATGGTCAAAATGCTACTGGGGAGGAACAGAGGATGAGCTCAACTAGCCCCAGACGTGATGACGCAGCTAGCTCAAAGCCGAAAGGACGGCTAGCGGCCGACGGTGCTGGTGGTGAACGGCGAATCCGATGTTCTAAGGATCAACACACCATTGGAACCTGGAATGTAAGATCTATGAGCCAGGGCAAATTGGATGTGGTTATTGGTGAGATGTCAAGATTAAAGATAGACATTCTGGGCGTCAGTGAACTGAAATGGACTGGAATGGGCCACTTCACATCAAATGACCACCAGATCTACTACTGTGGACAAGAGGACCACAGAAGAAATGGAGTAGCCTTCATAATTAATAGTAAAGTGGCTAAAGCAGTGCTTTGATACAACCCAAAAAACGACAGAATGATCTCAATTCGAATTCAGGGCAAGCCATCTAACATCACAGTGATCCAAATATACGCCCCAACCACAAATGCTGAAGAAGCTGAAGTAGAGCAGTTCTATGAGGATCTGCAGCACCTACTGGACAACACGCCTAAAAGAGATGTTATTTTCATCACAGGAGACTGGAATGCTAAGGTGGGCAGTCAAATGACACCTCGAATTACAGGTAAGTATGGCCTGGGAGAACAAAATGAAGCAGGACATAGGCTGATAGAATTTTGCCAAGACAATTCACTCTGCATAACAAACACTCTCTTCCAACAACCTAAGAGACGGCTTTATACATGGACTTCACCAGATGGACAACACCGAAATCAGATTGATTACATCCTTTGCAGCCAAAGGTGGCGGACATCTGTACAGTCGGTAAAAACAAGGCCTGGAGCTGACTGTAGTTCAGATCATGAACTTCTTCTTGCACAATTTAGGATCAGACTAAAGAGATTAGGGAAGAGCCACAGATCAGCTAGATATGAGCTCACTAATATTCCTAAGGAATATGCAGTGGAGGTGAAGAATAGATTTAAGGGACTGGACTTAGTAGATAGGCTCCCGGAAGAACTCTGGACAGAAGTTGGCAGCATTGTTCAGGAGGCAGCAACAAAATACATCCCAAAGAAAGAGAAAACCAAGAAGGCAAAATGGCTGTCTGCTGAGACACTAGAAGTAGCCCAAGAAAGAAGGAAAGCAAAAGGCAACAGTGATAGGGGGAGATATGCCCAATTAAATGCAAAATTCCAGAGGTTAGCCAGAAGAGATAAGGAATTATTTTTAAACAAGCAATGCGCGGAAGTGGAAGAAGACAATAGAATAGGAAGGACAAGAGACCTTTTCCAGAAAATTGGAAACATTGGAGGTAAATTCCAAGCAAAAATGGGTATGATCAAAAACAAAGATGGCAAGGACCTAACAGAAGAAGAAGAGATCAAGAAAAGGTGGCAAGAATATACAGAAGACCTATATAGGAAGGATAACAATATCGGGGATAGCTTTGACGGTGTGGTCAGTGAGCTAGAGCCAGACATCCTGAAGAGTGAGGTTGAGTGGGCCTTAAGAAGCATTGCTAATAACAAGGCAACAGGAGACGACGGCATCCCAGCTGAACTGTTCAAAATCTTGCAAGATGATGCTGTCAAGGTAATGCATGCTATATGCCAGCAAATTTGGAAAACACAAGAATGGCCATCAGACTGGAAAAAATCAACTTATATCCCCATACCAAAAAAGGGAAACACTAAAGAATGTTCAAACTATCGAACAGTGGCACTCATTTCACATGCCAGTAAGGTAATGCTCAAGATCCTGCAAGGTAGACTTCAGCAGTTCATGGAGCGAGAATTGCCAGATGTACAAGCTGGGTTTAGAAAAGGCAGAGGAACTAGAGACCAAATTGCCAATATCCGCTGGATAATGGAAAAAGCCAGGGAGTTTCAGAAAAACATCTATTTCTGTTTTATTGACTATTCTAAAGCCTTTGACTGTGTGGACCATAACAAATTGTGGCAAGTTCTTAGTGGTATGGGGATACCAAGTCATCTTGTCTGCCTCCTGAAGAATCTGTATAACGACCAAGTAGCAACAGTAAGAACAGATCACGGAACAACAGACTGGTTTACGATTGGGAAAGGAGTACGGCAGGGCTGTATCCTCTCACCCTACCTATTCAACTTGTATGCAGAACACATCATGCGACAAGCTGGCCTTGAGGAATCCAAGGCTGGAGTTAAAATCTCTGGAAGAAACATTAACAATCTCAGATATGCAGATGATACCACTTTGATGGCTGAAAGCGAAGAGGAACTGAGGAGCCTTATGATGAAGGTGAAAGAAGAAAGTGCAAAAGCTGGTTTGCAGCTAAACCTCAAAAAAACCAAGATTATGGCCACCAGCTTGATTGATAACTGGCAAATAGAGGGAGAAAATGTAGAAGCAGTGAAAGACTTTGTATTTCTAGGTGCAAAGATTACTGCAGATGCTGACTGCAGTCAGGAAATCAGAAGACGCTTAATCCTTGGAAGAAGAGCAATGACAAATCTCGATAAAATGGTTAAGAGCAGAGACATCACACTGACAACAAAGGCCCGCATAGTTAAAGCAATGGTGTTCCCCGTAGTAACATATGGCTGCGAGAGCTGGACCATAAGGAAGGCTGAGCGAAGGAAGATCGATGCTTTTGAACTGTGGTGTTGGAGGAAAATTCTGAGAGTGCCTTGGACTGCAAGAAGATCCAACCAGTCCATCCTCCAGGAAATAAAGCCAGACTGCTCACTTGAGGGAATGATATTAAAGGCCAAACTGAAATACTTTGGCCACATAATGAGAAGACAGGACACCCTGGAGAAGATGCTGATGCTCGGGAGAGTGGAGGGCAAAAGGAAGAGGGGCCGACCAAGGGCAAGGTGGATGGATGATATTCTAGAGGTGACGGACTCGTCCCTGAGGGAGCTGGGGGTGTTGACGACCGACAGGAAGCTCTGGCGTGGGCTGGTCCATGAAGTCACGAAGAGTCGGAAGCGACTAAACGAATAAACAACAAAATGATTTACTAATCCCCCACTTATTAAGCATTTATTTCTGTAGTACTAAAAAGTATAATGTGGGGACAACTTTTGGTGGGCATCTGGGGGCTAACCCCCCAGGATTTGGGGGGCTGTATTCAACCTTGGGCCCTAAGTTTTGCATCTTTGATGTGAATTGTTCCCATCAGAATAATGGAACTGAGAGTAAATTGTGCCTGGGGAATATTTTGAGAAACATTGTTCCATGTAGAGAAAGTTTACTCTCACGCTATAGCTTCCAACACCATATTCAGTGTTATTTTGAAATATCTCACATCTAATGTTGACAGTTTGCTGAACATGTACTCTGCAGTAAGGGCCAGGTATTCTGCTGGAAAGTTTATTATTCATTCATTCATTCATTCAGTTTGTATAGCCACCCATCTCAAACCAATGACTCAGAGCGGCAAACAATCATGAAAACAATTAAACACAGTACAAAAATAAATTAAATACAAATAGCAGCCAAGTGATATTATAATCTGTTGGTGTCAGCATAACCAGGAAATGGGGCCCTTCACACACTCAGGACCCCAGGCCCAGGCACGTAGCCAGGTCTTCAAGGCCTTCTGAAAGTCCAACAGGGTTGGGGCCATCCTAACCTCAGGAGGGAGGATGTTCCAGAGGGTAGGCACTATGGCAGAAAAGGCATGTCTCCTGGTCCCTGCCTGCTGACATTCCTTGGCTGACGGGACCCAAAGCATGCTCATCCTGCCAGACCAGATTGGACGGGTAGAAACAACAGGGAAAAGATGGTCCCTCAGGTAACCTGGTCTCAAGCCATGAAGGGCTTTAAAAGGTGACAACCAGCACCTTGAATTGTACCCAGAAAGACACTGGCAACCAATGCAGCTTCTGAAGCAGTGTTACATGTGCCAAATAGCCGACCCCATTTACAACCCATGCAGTCGCATTCTGTACCAGCTGAAGCTTCCAAATGCTCTTCAAGGGCAGCTCCATGTAGAGTGCGTTGCAGTAGTCCAAACAGGAGGTCACGAGAGCATGAGTGACAGTGAGCAGAGCCTCCCAGTCCAGGAATGGGCACAGCTGGCACACAACCTGAAGGTGTGCAACAGCCTTTATCATGATCTATGTATGTTTCAGATAGGATACCCATAATGCTGGGACCCAGGACCCTGGTGTATATAGTTAGATATATTTTCCAATTGAAGAGAATATTTGTATCTCAGGGTTGAACTTTGGAGTCCTTGGTGATCTCTGAGCCTTGTTGTTTTCTTGCAGACAT
Organism: Candoia aspera; assembly: GCF_035149785.1. Lineage (NCBI taxonomy): Eukaryota > Metazoa > Chordata > Lepidosauria > Squamata > Candoiidae > Candoia > Candoia aspera. The sequence goes on along the minus strand of NC_086153.1, from coordinate 306,340,886 downwards.
TTCATTGCCAGACTAGGCAATACGTTCAGTGTGAAAAGAGAGTGGGACTTGCTTTCTGTTTATATATTGTAGTTTGTCCAGCTTGTGTTGGTGGAGGTGTTGTTCTCTCCTTGGGAGTTCCTTGATTGGACTGTTGTTTGCTGCTTGGTTGATTGACTGAGTTAATAGTTCCTTGATTAAAGTACAATGTACTGTTTGATTGTTCATCTGGTGTTAATCCTGGTGTTAATCTTTGCATATCTGGGTGTTGATTGGTGGCCTAGTCTGGCAATGAAACGTCTGCAAGAAAACAAGGCTCAGAGAGCACCAAGGACTCCACAGATGCATTTTCCTTGAGATACTATGGCAGTTAAAGGCAAAACTGAAATATTTTGGCCACATAATGAGAAGACAGGACACCCTGGAGAAGAAGATGATGCTAGGGAGAGTGGAAGGCAAAAGGAAGAGGGGCCGTCCAAGGGCAAGATGGATAGATGATATTCTAGAGGTGATGGATTCGTCCCTGGGGGAGCTGGGGGTGTTGACGACCGACAGGAAGCTCTGGCGTGGGCTGGTCCATGAAGTCACGAAGAGTCGGAAGCAACTAAACGAATAAACAACAAACTATGGCAGTAGAGGCATTCTTGAGAAAGAGTAGGAGAAGAAGCTGAAATACTTGTATTTTGCTTTATGGGCCATTCCTGCCACTAACGCTTTCTCACCAAAATGGGTTCCTGCTGTTGATTGCTGACTAAATTCTTTTCGAAGCTCTTGAGTAATAGATCTTGAGTGATAGGAGAGAGCTGATAAATTGTGGGGGGGGGGGGAGGACTGGAAGGACAGCTACATTCCAAAGAAAGATCAAGGAGACTGCAGCATGACCTTGAAAATGCATGGGATGTGGAGAAGGGGGGTGTATACAAAAGAGAGATAAGGGAAGTGGGTGGATACATAAAAGCAAGCAGCAGAAACAATAATTTAGAATAGCCCAGAGGGAATGTATGCGCTTCTAGTACATTCCAAAAGAAAAAGAGCATGGCATATATTTGGGCTCATGTAATACGTGGAAGGAGAGGCCCAGTTTGGTATAGTGGTTAAGGCATCAGGCTAGAGACCAGGAGGCCATGAGTTCTTGTCCCACCTTAGGCACAAAAAGCCAGCTGGGTGACCTTAGGCCAGTCACTCGCTCTCAGCCCTGGGAAGGAGGCAATGGCAAACCATTTCTGAAAAACCTTGCCAAGAAAACTGTAGAGACTACTCCAGGCAGTCACCAGGAGTCAACACTGGCTCAAAGGCACCAAAAAAGAAAAAAAAGCATGGAAGGCAGAGGAAAATACGTGAATTTGGATAATCCCATTAATTTGGAGGAATAAGTATGATGAAATAAATTAATATAGAAATGTTTGGGAAGAAATTATTTGGCTTACCTTTTGATGAAATGGGCAGTCTGCTAAAACAGCAAAGTGAGTGTTGTGTGCTGGGTTGGGGAGAGCTGTGGGGTAAACTTAATGTGATGAACGCCTACCCAAGTTTCCAACCAGACTCACACAAGAAGCTTATGGATATCTGGTTTATTACCAGATAGTATGCAGGTTCAAGAGCAAAGCTGAGAATGGCAAAAGCGCGGGTCTTTCAAACAATTAAAGCTTAGGCAGTTCCCATCCCTCCCCCCAGAGTCAGTAAGAGTCCACTCCCCACAGCCTGCAGGTGTTCCTAACGGTTCCTGCCGGTCTTCGGGAAAATGTCCTTGAACAGGCAAGATAACCCAAATAGACATTCCAAAGCCTCTTCGTCAGTGCCTGGTACAAAAGAACAAGAGCAGCGCCCTCCCGAACAGTAACACGTGTCAGCACCAGCATGGCATGAGAACTGGTTACGATGTTCACAGGAACATTGGAACAGGAACCATGGCTAGTGGGCAAAGAGGGGCAACAGGAAGGGAGGTGTCTGCTGTGGGTTCAGGTTCTTGGGCAACTTCAACAGATACTAGACTGATCATTTACAGCAGCCATGTTGTGAATGGCTGTGTCCCTCACTGCTAACTTTTTTGACAGCACCCAAAAGATTTCAATTTGGGGAGCAGTGATTTACATGTGCTCCACTGCTGAGTTTTGCCCCTACCCTCAATCTCCCAGGTATTCTGTCCTTAAAAGACTAAGGAAAGAAAAGTTGGCTGCAGCTGCTTGAAGGTTTTGCGTGTAATTTCTGCCAGTGGTGCCCAGTAGTGCATATTCTGTTTGGTACTGTAAGATGATGACTCCAGGTTTTGGTTTAGCCAGCCACAAGTGGGTTAGGCTGCAGAAAAGGGTCTGCCAAGAAAGATATGCAAAGCGTTTCCTTTATAGGCATCTACTACTTACTGGTGCAGTCTTCCTAAGTCTGGTGCCTTTCTGGGAACATAACTAGAGAGTGACAGCTGAAGAAGGCTGTTTTGTTCGTGTTTATATTTGGCAATCTGAAACCCAGTATTCTAAATCAGAATTGTGTGTGTGTGTGTGTGTGTGAGAGAGAGAGAGGATCTATGAGATCTAAGTGTGGTTGTACTCCTGGATTCATCCCAAAAGTCATGTTTTTTCTATCCCAGTGCTGATTTTGATTTTGACCGCTGCAGGAGGAAAGTCTTTTTATACCTTTGGAAGATGGACAGTGATCTATGTATGTTTTCCCCATATAAACACCCATGCCTAACATATAGATGTGCAGATTAACCAAGTCCATCTTGATTTCATGAAATACTATTTGGCCTGACTAAAACCTGGAAGAGAGTAAAAACTAACTGTAAATTGTGGCCCTCTGGAATCTGTTGTCTACCATACAGCTGCAATTATAGCTCCTTTCGCTTGCTGTTTGGGAAATGCTATAATATTGGGCTCCCTATCTTTCTTTTTAACATACGATTGTACTTGAAAATTAAATATGCACCCTCATAACTGCATAAAGCAGATTCTTAGATCAGAATTCATTGTGAGATATGATTTATTCATATTTCTCAATTGCAAATCCCTTACTTATTTCAAACTATATGGGGCTAAATCTTTACTGGCTCAACTGTCCAAGAAAGGTCATGCCTGTTTCCAAAACAAAATGGGTTGTTTTAGATTTGCTACTTATTCCTGATTTATTTACTAACTCTAAAAGTTTCCATATCCACACAGCTTTTGTAGATGGACGGACTAGATAATGTCAAGGCAGTTGTTTTCTGTGTATTTATGCCCTTTCTTTTTTACACTTTGTTCCTTTTACTTCCTCCCCCTAGGTTCTCCCATAGTTATTTATAGCAAAGAACCCAGAAACATTCTTACCACTGCTTTTTCACTAAGTTTTCATATGATCCTGAAATAACATATAGGAAGTAGAAAATGGAAATAGATATGAAGCTGTGTGTTGATGTCTACAATGGTTTGATGTGCTCTGCATTGATAAAGAGTTGGATTTCTTAAACTGCTCTCTTGGTAATCATCGTTATTGTTACAATTACATTTATTATTGTTTAATGCTGTACTCTTATTTAACTTGCAGTAGAATGCCATAGTCTTATTTTTCAGTTCTTTCTCACATAACTAAAATTTTGAAGATAATGCTGACTACCCCACCCTGCTATTTTTGTGGAAGCAGCCTGATTTTACAGCTTTTCAGTATTCAGTTGTGTTCCACCATATTTTGTTTTTTATGAAGATAGAAGTGCAAGATGCAGATTTTTGAAGGATTTCAGCTATGGTTCGGTTTGATTCAAGGCATGGTTGGCCACAATTACAGCAAGTTTTGACCCATCAGGAAAATAAATATTTTTAGCCTTCCCAAATGACAAATGACAAATCAGTATCCTTGTTCCTTACCCAAGGATAACACCAAGCAAATAGAAGGCGGAGGAAAAGGCAGCACTTATGGCATCACTTGTTTTATACAGATATACATGAGAAATAGAATCACCCACACCCACAACTTTGCATAATGTTGGGAGCCTCTCCTTTGGTCCAAAATATTACCAGTCAATGCAGTTTTGGGGAATGGGGTTTGTTTGTTTGTTGGCTTGTGCTGAGAGTAAAGAGATGTATTTTGGAACCATGACTAGAGCAGTATCAAGATCAAAGCAATACAAACCGGAAACCAGTTTGTCCTCCTTGGCCATGCTCATAACAGTAGAAGTGCAGTTTTCTAGTTCAAACCACCCTTTATCAGCCTGATGTCCTTCAGTTTTGCTGGACGGTGAGTTCCAGAATTCAGCTATCCTGGACCTTATTTTCCTTGAAACGGCTCTGATGCCTAATTACTGAAATTTGCCTGCTTTGTTTCTCCATCTAGGTCCAGGGTTTTTTGTTGGAGACTGAGAGTTCTAGTCCCGCCTGAGGCATGAGAGCCGGCTGGGTGACCGTGGGCCAGTCCCTCTCTCTCAGCCCAACTCACCTCACAGGGCTGTTGTTGTGGGGAAAATAGGAGGAGGAAGGAGTATCAAGTATGTTCCCCGTCTTGAGATATTTATAAAAATAATAAAAGCAGGATAGAAAATAAAAAAGAAAGAAAAGAAGTCTGGGCTATGGTGGTTCATTGTATTGGATTACAGCTGTGCTGTAAGGGAAAAAGAAACACCTGAGCATAGATTTTTGGAAATGTAAGAATGTAAGGCAGCTTCCATTTCATTGGGTATTGGCTGAAAAGCTTTCTACATTTGATATGAAAAGAATTTCATCAATTTTTTTTAAACAAAAAGTCAAACTATCATAATTTTGTTAAAAGGAAAGCACAGTAAACAGAGGAAGAACAAAAAACTATTCATTTTGAAACAGGTTTGAGGTGGGTAGGTAGGTAGATACACGTCCACTTACACACACACATTTGTAAGCATGTTGTCTATTGACATATTTGCAATCAATTATGGTCGTGGAGATCAAAGAAACAGGTGCTGGGAACAGGATGTCCTGTCAATGACAACAAAATAATTGCCTGGGAATAAAGTCATCCTATTACATAAGATGAGGATTAGTAGGGAAGGGAAGGTGGATTCCTTTATTTCCAAAGGCATATATATATTAGATATATCATTTGCTTAAAACCACATGCTAAATAACCTACGATTTCTGTAATGGATTGAATCTTTTTATATTTGCATATTAGTAGATTATTCTGAAGGTAAAAAAGCTATTTTTGTCAAGAGTGAGCTTCCATGTGTGCAGGAGCCATAAATGAATAACAGCCGTACTGGTTCAGTCTCTGTCAAGTGGAGGTGATGCGAAAGCCCTCTGGATGAGATCGGTGGGGAATTGCTGCCAATTATAGATGGACAGATTAATGGAGCAATATTCCACATTGTAGCTGTATCCATTTTAAAAAAGTATTCTGTCCTACATATTGAAGGAGACAATTGCATTTTTTTTGTTAACTTCTTAAATTTCCAAGAATTCAGAGGGAGTAGAGGGTTGTTTATTTTAAAATTCAGTTGTTTTATTGATTATATCTTTCTAATTGATTGAGATATTTGGATAGATTTAATCTGATCTTCCTCAATTTAATGCCGTCCACATGTATTGAATTCTCAGCAAGATTATCCTTATGAACACATGATTGTGAAATTCTGATTAATCCAACCAATTTAAAATAATCAAGTAAATACTGCAGTCCTGATATTGGAAAAGTATTGTACAAATTATATCTGCAGAATGGAAAACCGTCTCTTAAATGAAGACAATATTTTCTCTATAAGTAGTCCTAAATTACTGGCTTTCTATAGTAGCAACATTCATGTAGTAATGCTCATGCAACACATCAGTGCATGTTATAATTTTTTATTTGTGGGTTTGCTTATGAATTAGAAACATTTATATTGCTATTGTTTTACAAAGACAACTATTCTGATTATTTTATTATATATTGATTCTACTTTTAAAATAAATATTTTATCCTTAAGTGGCTCACATCAGTTAAAACTAAAGGCTTAAAAACTAAGCACTCAAGGCACACATGAGCAGGGAAGGGAAAAGATACATGAGATAATTTGACAATGCCAAAATGCAATGGTGAGTTGTGTAAAAACATGTATATCTAGTGGGGCCTAAGCTGATCTTTCCTTGCTGGTGGTCTTTCTTTGACAGATTTTGCAGTGACCTTTTTTTCCTGGCTGGTGGCAGAGGCTGAAGTCCCAGGACAATGGGGGTGGATGGAGCAAAATGTTCTTTCTTGGCAAGACGGGGTGAACTAGCTCCCCGCAGCTGTTCCTTCTTTGGCCAGTGAAGGGAACCTGGTTAATTTTCCTGTTGCTGTTACTAAAATCCATGTAGCAAAAAGACTATACTTCCCTCCCACCTCCCAGTTGCAATTTTAGAAGCGTCCCATGGTTCACCTCTTTCTGAATTATTTTCCTTTTAATGCATCTAAGTAATTGCAAGCTTGAATATTCCTTACTACAACAAATTAACAAATGGGACAACTAGCTCTCTGTTGACAGTGAGTGTTTGTGGCTGAGTTTTAAATATGTGATTTCCTCCAAGTACCTTTTTAATGTTTGTTAATAGTGTGATAGTACTGAATGTATAAACTCTCCCTCTACCCAAACATTTGTGTTACTGTGTTTATTTTGTGAAATATCATTTTTTAAAAAAGAAGATTGCTAACATAGTTGGCCCTGTTTACCTCTTTCTCATTGTTTCAGTAGTCATTAGAGGTGCAGGGATGGGTATTAGGCTACATCTGCAATTTATTCGTGTCCTTCTCAGAAGGTCCACTGAAACAATAGAATCCTTATTTAACAATACAAGTGGACCTTTTTTTATTGGAACAATGGTGAGGGACATAGATCCCAATTCAGTTTAGGATTCCATGCTGATAACTTTCATATACATATTATGTATGTATATATTATGTACGTATTACACACACACATACATACATACATAGATACATAATAAATGTGGGGTTTTGTTTTCTATGAGATACAGGTAGAGTATCTCATAAGTGAATGTTCCCTGATAAGAAACAAATCTAAATCTCATACAAAAAGCAAGTCAGAAAGAGCAGTAATAGCTTATCTTATGTTTGGCAAGGTAATTGTTTATGATGAGCTATTTTTTTTCAGTGAGGTATATTCAGTGAGGTGAACCCTTATTTGCAATTGGAAGTAGGACAGTCTTCAAATATATAACTCAGATTTAGTCTTTTCTAAAAAACTAAATGTTTAAGTAATTTATAGTATTTTGCCAAATCAACCGAACAGTCTAAACATTTTGACCCAGAAATGCCAAACCTTTGCTATTACATAATTTATAATTTAAAATATCTTTCCTTGGTTTCACTCCAGTATTACAGCATAGCATCCACTTATCTTTCATATTATAATCTAATGACATTGCTTTGACTCATTCATTCCTTATAAATTAAGATTGTTCTTGTCCTAACTACCAGGAAACACACTGAGACAATGACTTGGTCTCTAATATTTATTACTAGTACTTAACAAGAATCCTAACAAACTGAGGAAGCGTGGGAAAAACCCAGCCATATAAACCCCAAAGGTTAAGGCGGTCCCGATCTGTGTCTCTTTGAATGGCTGAACAGTTCCTCAGTGCTACGCATGCGCTTGACAGTCTGGGTGGGAGCCCCCTGCTCGCCATCCTTACTCATGACAGTTCTGGTACTCTAATTTTAAAAAATGCAAGAGATTTTAGTAATGTGTACAGAAATGCAGGCATTAGCTTGTTTGCTCGCTCTCCCCCCCACCCCCCACACTTTTGGAGTGTTCATGTTGAGAGATGTCTTTGATTTTATCCCACTTCAGTTTAGGGGGGGCAGATTTGAATCTGTAAACAGTTCAAAAGAAAAATAAACTGGAGTCTAGAGAATGATATTAAATAACTCAGACAGAAAGGAAATAGATTGTCTAATAAATCAAATCCTATTTTACACAAACCCATAGTGGACCATGGTAAGAAGTGTCCTGATTATTGAACTTAGCTTTGTTTCTTCTCTGAAAAACAGCCAGAATGTCAGCACTCTCTTTTTTAATTTACAATATATTATAATTCAGTTTCTCTGTTAGGCAGCATAAATTCAGATGAAGTAAACTCTTCTGCAGTTTTAGAGTAGACAGCTGGTTATTACACCACAAGTTTTTTTCCCCTCCTTAATCCCTTAGAGGTGTCTAAATGTGTAAATAGATAAAACTCCATACATAGAGCTTCTCATAATCATTGAGATGAGGAAATTGCTTATAATGTTTGGTAACCTAGGCCACAATACTTTTTGATTATACTTACCATGAGATTACAAACAAACAAACATCTATATTTAAATAAAACTCTTCAGATAGCCAAACGTGTCGAATCATGGCTGATAGTCATTTGTGATTCAGGGCAATTGTTGCCTTCACCAGTAGCCAGGAACCAGTGGAGCACCCACCCTAGTGACATTCTGGAAATTGATAAAAATAGAGCTTTTTCAGACAGCGTTTGGAGCTTGGGCAGCTTGGGGTCAACTTTCTTTGTTTTATTATTATTTGTTTATTTATTTAATTTCATTGGCCACCCAACTCCAGTGGACTCTGGACAGCAATTTGTTGGTGATTATTTATTACTGGGTTTTATGTTATATGTTTTATGATGTTCATGATTTCAGCAGTATAAACAACTAATGAGTAAAAATCTCACTTGGGAAAAAAAGTCCAGCTAGGTCAACAGCCATCTCATGCTCATGTGGCCTTAATGAAAGATTGGTCCTCAGAGTGCTACTCTAAAATGGCACAGGGGATTTGGAACATTCACTTAACTACCAAGCCATGGAGCCCAGGGGCCTCTTAAAATCTAGTACCATTTTTTAAATATACTTGGTGTAACAAAATAGACTCTAGCTCAGTGGTAGACAGTCTGTTTCAGATGTAGACATTTTTCAGCTTTAATTGTTTATCTCTCATTAAGATTGTGGAGATCTTCTGTCAGTCAGAATAGACAATATTGGGTTAACAGAACTAATAGTCTGAACTGGTTAAAAGCAACTTCCTGTGCTATTACAAGTTTCCAATCATAAATCAGGTCATAAATCATACAGTGCGTTTACCAAGGTTTTATATCAGGTATGGCCCTTAGACTTTCTTCCTGTTCTGCTTTCCCAAAGCAAACTCAAGAAGGTTATGTAAGTAGATTTACCGTAGAGAATTAAGAAACTATACTAACAACATGCACAAATCCTACCCTTTATGTTAGCCCCAAAGTTTCAATTCCTTCTGCCGTTCAAAGTCAGTGGCTTTCTGGCTACACATTTCCCGGACTGAAGGTTACTGCCCTGGTCCCTTGTTTACAAAATGGCTTTCTCTGCTGTGACTCTCTGTGACATGAGAATTGGAGACTCCTGCCTCACCAGCTTCAATCCCATTGAACTTAATGGAATCTCATTAAATGTTAACATTGTTCCTGAGAGACTAAAAATGCTGTTATTCCAAAAAAAAAAAAAAAAAACACCCCACCCTTGCATTGTTTGCTCTTCTATGAGCATTCTTTTGAGCATAGGACAGACAGCTAGTTATGCCACACTAGAAGTAACAATAGCCTTGCTTCAGCCAGTGGTTTGCAGGGGTTGGGGATATGCTTTTTAAAGGATATCTCTCAGCCTGTGCAGCAGGTATGCAGAGTTCATTGTCAAAACGAGGTGCTAGTTGAAAGGGGCCCTGTTGTTAACTGCTTTTCATGAAAGGATGGTTTGTTTGCTTTCAGTGGACTTGAAACAGCCCATCTTCCAGGCTGGCCATTTCCAACCGTGTTGATCTGATGGGAAATGCTGGTTCCCAAAAGGCATCTTATACAAATGAGATATAAAATAATACCCACTCTACAAAGGGCACTGTTGCAATAGCCATCAGTTAATCAAGGAGTTGGTTTAATGCAGTTTCCACAGCTTTGACCATTTTCATGTTGTCTCAGGTGGAAGCCACCTACTGGTTAGTGAAGGTATTGGTACAGTGTAATTTTCAGTGCTTTAAAAAAAAATTAATTTATATGAATGTGTATGCCAGATCAGTATAGGATTGGCCCCCTCAGGCTGATAAGCAATTGAATAGCATTGCTTCTGCTGTGTGCTGTGGGTTTTTCCTTGAGAAATGAATTATTTTAATAGATTTTAAAAATAAAATAATTTATTTTAATTTTCATTAATTTTTGTAATTTTGCTAAGATACAGATTTCAGTTAGATCTGTGTACATATCCATTGCATTGTGCATGAGCAAAGGACATGAGCAGCTTTGTCTTGTTGCAAAGACTCAGACATGAAGCTTACATGGACTGGATGCATAAAATACTTTCCTCAGTTGACAGTATTATAGAAAATGCTGAAAGCAGTGGGATAAAACTGAAGAGTACTTACAGTATAGAAAGCAAGCATTGGGATAAACTGTAAAACACCTATAAACTGTTTGGATCCTTTTTTTTCCCATCTCTTTTCTTCAGATGACAGAATCTGTTCTCCGCCATTTATGGAGTTAACAAATGCATGTGGAGAAGACACCTTGAAGCAAATAGAAAAAAATGGAATTGCATTCCCATTCAGTATGTGAACAGTTTTTATATTTTACTTAATAGTGAAGTTGTAGAGCATTTCAACCTGGCTACCTCTGAAATCAATACAATTTTGCTAACTAAGGTACTTTTGGGGGGAGGGAGGGGACTTGCACAACAGATAGCTTGTGGCTTAGTGTACATGCTGGAATTAGGCACACTTGATCCAAACACACATAAAATTATGTGCCTCTATGCTATTAACATGATTAAAAATGAACTGCAGCTCTAACTGTGCTCTATTCTAGCTCTTTTAACTTTGAAAATAAGTATTTTCTCATGGTGACAGTGAAAGATGGCTTATTCAGATGATAACAGTCATGCTAGATTAAATCAGTATTTCATCTAATCCACTATCCAGCTTACATAGAGGCCAACCAGATGCTTTCCTGAAGTCCTTAAACAGAACATGAGGACAATACAGCTTTCTCTGACAATCAGAACTCAGTGGCTAATTTTTTCTTCCATGAATTTATTTGATCCTCTTTTAAAACTCAGATACTTCCTTTACCCTGTATGTGTGCATTTTGTGCATTAAATATGAAAACTCTTATGTACCATAGTATGCTTTATTTTTTCCTTTTCCTTTTCTCTGTCTTTGCTATTTTGCAGATGAATTTCCAGAATTATTTTGGAAGTTCTTGTGTGTCTCTTCTTATTTCAGTGTTCATATTGAAGGTGCTCCTTTTCTAGAAAAAGGCCCTAATGCCCATTTACAACTACAGAGTGATATTTTAGCACATTGAGAACTACTTTCTTGGCATTTTATGCTAGGATATATTATGAATTTTAGTATACATGTAAATGTAACTATAGCATATTAAATGTGCTACAGTATATTAATATAAGTATAAGTTCTCTGGACAAGTTAAAAAATGTGCAACATTAATGTATTAAGCTGTAGAACAATTAAAGTGTACTTTTTAAACTGAGATTCTTAGACTACCAGTTATTTAAATTGCTCTAGTGATGTCAAATGACCATAAAGATTAAACCAGGCAAATTTCTGTAGGAGTGCTGTTCTATATTTGGAATGCCAGTCCAAAAAAAGCCATCCCTTTTCATCTTGCTTTATTTGGAAAGGGCTTTTTAAAGAAATAAAAACAGATGCATTAATCTTCCAGTAGAATTAACATAACTGTCAGAGGCTTAACATATTTATTTTCACTAACATTTATTTTTTTAAAAAAAGAATGTCAAGTTTGTCACTGAATTATAGTGGCATGATCTTGAAGGAGAAACAGTGGCTACATGTAGTACAGTGTATTGTAATGGCTGAGGTGCTGGACTAGGATTGGGAAGGTCCAGATTCAAGTCCCCATCTTAACTAAGGAGTTTACTAGATGACTTCAGGTCAGTCACTGTCTCTCAGCCCAGACCATCTGACAGGGTGATTGTGGGAATAAGATTAGAGGAAATCTCCATGTAAGCTGCCTTGATCTCTTAGAGCAGTGTTTCTCAACCTTGACAACTTTAAGATGTGCGGACTTCGGGAACACTCCGAATTCCCCAGCCAGCATGCTTGAAATCCACACGTCTTAAATTTGCCAAATTTGAAAAACACCATCTTAGAAGAAAGACAGGAATATAAATACAATTGAATAGATAATAATCAATGGACCCTAGGTTGTCCATTCCTTCTTAAGAACTTCCTTGTCCACTCTGATGCCATCCTGGATATTCTGAGTTGAAGTACTAGCATCTCTGAAAGCACCAGATTAGGGAATGCTGGTTTCAAGGGGAGGGCAACCATAGGCTGAATACCATCCAGCTGAGTGGATTAACTAAGTGAACAGCATTAGAATCTAGTTGTCAGGAACAGTACTGAAGTGTCGTGTGTATATTCTTTTGCACTGACTCACAATTTACTCACAATTTACCTTTTTTTTTTTTTTGATTGCTGGAAGTTTGTAAGACAAGAGTCGCCCATGGAACCAATTCTCATGAAGTGAGTATTTGCACAGGGCTCCATATACTGTGTATTTTTAAAAAACTGCCTTGGGAATTGAGAGAAAAACTATTGTAGTGCAGCTGTTTGTTTGATTCATAAGTCTCAAGGAGAAGTAAGGTTTTATTCTGGTTGTCTCTCATGTCTACTTAGAAGTCATTCTTCATATCCTCATGGCTTCATTAATATCACAAGCCTATTTTTTCTCATTTTGAAGGCCAGCATACACCCTCATGCATCTATCTCTGTATCATCCATCTGTCCATCCATCCATCCATCCATCCATCGTTTGTTTATTTGCAGTTTTTGTAACTCATCCCATCCCACAGGTTTTAGACAGCCTATGTCAGAATAAAACGTAAAAAAGAATGAATAAATACAAGATGGTTGCCACTAAACAAGTTCCTTCAGTAAAAAAAAAAAAAAACAGTGGAATGGTATTTTGACAGCTTTACAAAATGCCAGGAAGGAAGGGGGCACAGGAACCTATTAAGGTATTTGAGAGCATGGGGACCACAACAGGAAAGTCCTGCTACTTAGTCCCTTTAACATGGGGGGAGGGGACGGAGTTACTCTCAGTGACCTTTTCACAATGTTCTTACTGCATGAGCAGGTTCAAGTCTGGCAAGAGAGTGCCTTGTTGAACCTAGTGCAGTGCCATACAGGACTTTGTAGCTTATGATCAGCACTATGAGTTGGGACCAGAAGCCTACTGGTAACTAGTGCAGAGACTTTGACAATGGTACTGCCCTGTAGTGGTGGGGTACCCCATCACCAGTTCAGCTGCTACATATGAACCAGCTACAGCTTCTGGGTCATCTCCAAAGGCATCTCACCTTAAATTGGTAGATGACCCCTCTCAGCAGTTTCATAGAGATGTTAAACAATATAGGGGAAAGCACCAAATCCTATGATGCCTGCACTGGAGCAACTATGGCTTCTAGAGCTTTCATCTCCCCCCCCCCCCCACCCCAGTGATCACAGACTGGAACTTCCCACTCACATAGGAGTAGAAACACTGAAGTGCAGTACCACTGACTCACAACTCTTGTAGGTGATCCTGCAGATACCATAGTCAATGTTATTAAATTGAAGCAAATATTTGTAGCTCAGGGTTGAACTGGTACACAGTATATAAACTGAGAGCAAGGCCCACTCCCTCTTTGCACTGAAGATGTTGCCTAGTCTGACAATGAAACGTCCGCAAGAAAACAACAAGGCTCAGAGAGCACCAAGGACTCCAAAATGTTATTAAATGCTGGCAAAAGTTCTCATAAGACAAAGAGAAGTACACTCTCCCAATAAGGGACCTGACGAAGGTCATACACTAGGATGACTATTGCCATTTCCATCCCATTACATAATTACATAATTCTGTATTTTATTGTATGTTTTATTGTAAACCATTCTGAGATGTTTTGGCAAAGGAAGTAGTAGATAAGCATAATTATGTTTGGGGAGAAGTCTAAATAAAAAATCAGCTGCAAGTTGAAGAGACAGACATTAAGTGTTTCCAACTGGATAGCACAGTTGTGCATCTTCCCTCCCTCCCCCCTAGTTCATCTGAATACTAGGCATAAAAGCCTAAAAAATGCTCTGCTGGATCAAGTCAGTGTCCCAAACACCTCAACATTACGTGTTCCACAGTGATCAAGCAACTGCATTCAAAAAGCTCACAAAGGACAGGAAGGCAATAACTTTCTTCCATTCCTGCTCTCTACTGGCTTGTATTTAAGTTTTACTACCTCTAGTCATCAAGATGGATAAACACTGATAACCCAGTCTTCCATCAATTTGTCCAATCCTTTTTAAAACCATCTAAAAATATAGTAATTGACACAACTGATAGCAGCAGTGAATAATTGTATGTATGCATGCATGCTATGCACACTGCTACTAGAACCACCACTACAGTGCTTGTGTACAGTATGTGAAACATGTGTTTTTGTCATCTGATGTGTATGTGTATGAAGTTGTATCTTTATTTTTCAGATGGCTATCATATTCAACCGGGAAGGCCTGAAAGCCATCCATCCTCCATGTGTGATTCAGAGTTTCATCAACCACAATGCCGTCCTGTATAAAGTCTTTGTGGTTGGGGAGTCATATACTGTGGTGAAGAGGCCCTCTGTGAAGAACTTCTCAGCAGGCATTTCTGGTAGGCTTTGGGAGCGGCAATTCAACATGTGTACTAGTGGAAAAATCTGCAGAATAGCATTTTCCAGCTTGGTGAATCCTGATCCAAAACATATGGAGGACATTGGGTTGAGGAAGGTTGAACTCAGTGTTTCTCTGACTTTTTGGTCTTTTGATATTTTTTGAATATCTCCCTCACCTTCCCAAACCCTTGTAACAGTAGTTTCTTTGGCAGATGAACAGCTGTTCTTTGCCAGCAGCTGCTATGTGCATTCAGTTTTATGTACTGAAGTACTAATCTCAAACTGGAGAAAAAGGAGAGGGCATCACAGACTTCTTCCTAAACAAGCAAGTCAAGATGGAAGGAGAAGAGCTTGTTATAGCTAGGAGCTCCTGCATGCTTTTAATTAAGTTTTGAGATTATGGCATCATAATTCTGTTGATAGATGCCATTGGTCTGAAGTTCTTTTGGATACTTGGCCCTGATCATCCCCACTCAACTTCCCCACTAAGAATTTTAGAAAAATTTTCCCTGCATGACACATGCCACCTGAACTTTACTGTAAGCCACCCAGAGTCACGTTTTGTGAGATGGGCAGCTATATAAATATGATAGCTAGACAGACTGACCAACCACTATGTTACTCTTTCTTGAAGGTTTTGACATCTTATTCATATGCTGTCTGCTTTAAATCATGTTAGTGACATTCTTAAATTAGTTCATAACATCTAGATGGTCTTTTTTTCCCTATATCTGTGAATTAGGGTATAGCATTCAAGAAAACTGCACTGAGCTAAAACTTTATTAGGTTTCATTTATTTTTTTCTTCACTCCCTATGAACAAAAATTCTTGGAAACTGTAATAGTACTTTTTGTGTCTGCTTTTTATTTAACTCTTTACGTCGAATCACTGTCAAACGTGCTGTGTTGTGGGTGATTTATAAGTGTTTTATCCAAAGGCTAGTGTGCACAATAGCAAGATGAAATTAAAAAAATATTTGCTAAAGTCACAAAATCCAAAAATTACGATGACTTGTCATTGAATTCTTCTGGGATTTTTTTGAATTTTGCCATCTAGATTACAGCTGTGGTCATTCCGAGCAACCTCCCTTTCAAATACTAATCCTGCTTTTTTTTTTTTGAGATCGCTGGCATTCATATAGCACTTAAAATATTCCTCACAGTCTTTTCAGATAAACCTGCAATCTTCAATCAGTATATTACTCAACTAAAGTTTAGTGGTACATAAATAGAGGGATTATGTACTTAATAACATAATATTCAAAATACCGTTTCTTCCATAGACTGAATGATGGCTTTTTAATAATAAAATTGTTCCCACATTCCTTCAGTACCTTCAAAAAGTCCCACTGTATAATAGCCACATTCGAAATAGATAAATGAGTTTAGATTTTAGCAACATGAATATTTATTTTAGCTTATTTCTTCATACAATGCACATTTTAGTGACTTCTGTACATTGTAGCAATGACCATTAACTTGTGTGGATTTTAAAGGGTCTTATACAAATTCAGAGATAATAAGGTTGTCAGGTGCCCCCAATTGGGATGTTTTGAATTCCTTACAATATTGGGAATAATTCCAGAAAGTATAAATACCTTATTAAAGTGTATTCTGACAGTGGCAAGAATGGACCTAGCACACCATTGGAAAAGAAAAACTCTGCCAACAATACAAGATCGGGACACCAAAATTGGTGAGCAGGCAGCAAGAGCAAAACCGATAATACATATTCACAATACAAATGTGACCAAATTTAAGCTGGAAAGGCTCCCTTATATACAATGCATTACACAGCAAGGCATATTCAGACATCTGGAATATGGCTTTTAGGAAAAAAAAGTCAAGAGACTAATTAAAAACAAGTGAAATTACTTAAACAGAAGTAAGCAAAAATCTCCAAACTTTAATATTAAATAATAAAAGCATAGCATAGAGATTGAAGCTGTGGGAAGTGGTTAGGGAAAAGAATGGAAGGGAGGGGAGAATATGTCACCAAAATTCCCCTTCAGAATGTTTTTACTGATGTTTCATTTTTTCATTTTGCCTTTTGTATCTTTATGCTTTACTCTTTTGTACTCTTTAAGCTTATGCGATGTAATAAAAACACTGCAAGTAGTTATGTGTTAATCAATATGTGCCGATCTCAGGTTGCGAACTAATTCATAGGCCAGCCTTAGTTTTGAAGCATTCTGTGTTAAAGTCCTATAACCTTATCAAGGTCTTCTATTTAAATACATATTCTATCACAAGTTTTAGAGCCAATGCACACTTTACTTTTTCCAAAGATTACACATTTGTTTTTTAATGTTTCAGTTAACACCTGAAATGAAGACTTGGGACTATGAATTCAGCAGCTAGAAAATGATTCCTCTTGTGTTTATTTCTAATCAATAAATACATCTCTGCTGTCTTCTGGGAGTACCCCAGATACAGTATGTCTGATTATTCACATGGGCAGATAGGCTGCAGTAGCAGAAACTCTTGATTTATTTATTTATTTATTTATTTGTATGGTTAATCTACCACCTGAAACCTAACAGACTCTAGTTGGCCTACAGAATTTGCAGTATAAACACAGTGCAAAATTAATATTAAAATTAATCAAATAATAAAATTCATAATCTAATTCTCCAAATTAGAGTACTAAGATAATAACTACAAATTATTTGGTATGTCGCCACTGATTATAATTAATCCCCCAAAGCCTTCTGGAAGAGCCGTGTTGTCACCTGCTTCCAAAAAACCATAAGGGTGGGGCTATCCTTGCCTCAGGGGGCAAGTTACTCCAAAGGAGGGAGGTGCTGCAGAGAACATCCCTTGTCAGGCCACCTCCCGTTGTATCTCCTGATACGTAGGGATCCTTAGGTGTTCCTTAGTTCAGATGGGACAGGTAGAAACCGTATGGGAAAAATGGTCTCTAAGGTATGGCCCAGAGCCATATATGGCTTTATAGATAGTGACTAGCCCCTTGAATTGCACTCAGAAACCTACTGGTAA
Source organism: Candoia aspera (assembly GCF_035149785.1). Taxonomy (NCBI): domain Eukaryota; kingdom Metazoa; phylum Chordata; class Lepidosauria; order Squamata; family Candoiidae; genus Candoia; species Candoia aspera. Next base: position 306,323,271 of record NC_086153.1, on the reverse strand, counting down.
CCAGTGCAGCTCCCACAGCAGAGGTGTAATATGCCAGTATTGCAATTGGCCACTAGGTACCTGTGTTGCTGCATTCTTGACCAGTTGAAGTTTCTGGGTGGTCTTCAGGGGCTGCCCTATGTAGAATGTTTTACAGTAACTTAATTTAGAGATGACAGGGGCACGAGCAACTGTCTTCAGTGCATCGGAGAGCACAACCCCATCAAGAGTCAAAGACGGAGCAGTTGGCCTCTGGATCAACCGCCACTCCATCTTGTTTGGGTTAAGTCTGAGCCTGTTTTTCCCCATCCAGACCCTGACAGCCTCCAGACACCGGGTCATGTCTTCCACAGCATCTCCCAATGGGCCTGGAGTGGAGATGTATATCAAGAGGATAGGACAAATTGTAAGTCACAGACCAAGAGGTAGAAGTCAAAGAGGGGTGTGTTAATCAGAGTTCAAGGCAAATACATTGGCAAAAGGACAGCAGAAAAATAGCTCTACAAAGATTAGCCCAAACAGTAGGCTGCTGAGTTATCTTGCAGACATCCCTAACCAAGTGGATGTAGAAGAGGTTCTTCAGTGGTCACAAATAACCTATCTACAACTCAGTGATTGGGCATAAGCGGCACAACCTCTCAAAAAGCAATGCTTTTTCTTATTTCATCTTTGAAATTATTTTTTTGAAGCAAAGCATCAACACAGGTATCTATCCTTCTCTAGCAATCTCCTGCCATTTCTTCTATTTTTTGTTTTTTTTTGTTATTTCATTTAAAAATAATAAATAAAAAGCTTATTAAAAGCTCTGCTCCTTTATGCAACTAAGCTATCATTTCTTTGTCAATTATGGGAGACAGGACACTGCATTATGGCAATTGGATTGGAGCTCAGTTCAAGTAGGAATGGTGTAAAATCCAAGGATTTTATTTGTTGAAAATACTCATAAAGTTGCTGGATTATAGTGCCCTCTAGTGCTTGTAGATTCAAATATTTTTAAGATTAAGTGATGATTTTGAATATAACTTTTAAGAGCAAGTGTTTGCTACTTGCATGTTGTGTTTTTTTTTCAGCTCTACAGATTTGTTTACAATCATTTTGTTTGTGTTTTTTCTTTATTTTCCAATCTGTAGATAGAGAATCAATATTTTTCAACAGCCACAATGTATCAAAACCAGAATCCTCTTCCATCCTAACAGCAGTAAGTATTCCAGACTGCTTTCTCAAAACAGTGATTCTAATAACTGGCTTCTGTCTATTTGACACTGTTCTTCTCAGGTTTATTTTAGGAATTGTTGCAGGAAAAGCAGAAGCTCAGGGTCATCTAGGACTTTTCAAGAACACCTGTGAAAATATTTTTCTTTCCTTGAAACATAGGAGCTATAATACAGGTAGTCCTCGGTTAACGACCATTCGTTCAGTGACCAAAGTTACAGCAACACTGAATGAATGGAACTTATGCCTGGTCCCCAAGGCTGCGGCCATTGCAGCATCACGTGATCAAAATTCAGGTGCTTGGTAGCCCGCCTGCACTTAGGACTGCAGGGGCACTTCAGTTCCACCCACCTACCTTTCTTCCCCCCAATCTCTGCTCTTTTGGCGGCCCTGTGCTCCACCAGCCCTGCCGCCCTCAGCTGACCTTCATTGTTGTCTTCCTCCCACTGCCAATGAAGCACACCTGGCCTGGCCCTTCACAGAGCAACTACTAGCCGCAGCAGCCTTCTTCCCAGGGCAGCCTGCGGCCTTCTTGCGAGGCTTCAGAAGGCTTCTGGGGCCTTCCAAAAGCTCACAAGAAGGCCACACCTGCCCTTCTCCAAATTGCACATGGCCTTCTTGCAAGGTTTTGGAAGACCTCAGAAACCTTCCAAAGCCTTGTGAGAAGGCTGCACACAGTTTGGCGAAGGGCACGTGCAGTCTTGGGAAGAAAGCCTCACACTACCAGCAGCTGCCCTGCATACGGCCATGCCCGATGCACCTCATTAGCAGTGGGATGAAGAAGATAGTGAAGGTCCGCTGGGGGCGGCAGGGCTGTTGGCGCACAGGGCAGTGGGGATGGCAGGGGCTTTGTGGTGTTGCGCTGGGATGGCTGGCCACAGTGCGGGGCTTGAGGAGGCACTCCTCAGCAGCAGTGGTGCTGGGGCTGAAGTAGAGGCCTGGGGACAGCAGTGGCCAGCTGAGACCGCTGAAAGCCCCGGGCTTCTACTTCAGCCCCACCGCTGCTGGCACTGTGACCACCATCAAATGCCACTGTGCAGGGCGTCCAAAAGGGCAAAGATGGGGGGAGACAGGCAGGTGGGGGGAGTTCAAGAGGAGGCAGTCTTACCAAGGCTCAGGGCTGGGAGGGACCAAGCCAAGGATGTCTTGGATCAGGGTGGGTTCTCACGACCAGGAGGGATTTGGTTAATGACAGCAACTGGGACTGCTGGGAATGCCATCACTAAGCTATGCAGCCCCTGGAAGAAGTCGTGCTTTACAACTGCATTGCTTAGCGATGGAAATTCTAGTCCCAATTAGCATTGTCAACTGAGAACTACCTGTACAAGATTAGATTATTAAATATTTGATTAGTAGGATCTCGTGTACCCAATACTTAGTCTTAAAAATAGTAATGTCAGTTCTGCAGGCAGAGCAGGTGTTTAGTACATGTAATTTCTTAAGAGCTTGAAAATTCAATAATTCCTATTAACTTTTTAGGGAATCAGAAATATTTATTCACCATTTATTCCACCAAATTGGACCATAGATGTTACTATATTAACTGTATAATTTTGTGTTCACCTTAACTAGTCTCTTTTGCCACACAATAAATAACCTTATTTCTAAATCTTGAAGAAGTCTCTGAGACACGTGTAAAGCAAGTCTTGTCTACCAGTTGTGTACTCCTTTTCTGCATCCTCTAGACAAATGACAGATAACCATTCCATTGCAATTATTGATCACCTTGTTTGGGAACTTCCACAGCACCACTGAGAGGCCAGGACAGAGAATACATTAGGTTCTGCATTGCTGTTCCTTTTTCTACCTATCATACATTGATTTTGGGACAACTTTTTTAGCTTGTTGAACAGCCCATTCTCTTTATTTATTTATTTTTAATTTTATAAAATTAACAAATTAAGGTAAAAATACAATGATAATACAATAAAAAATGATGATAAACTGAAAAAGAAAAAGCCCATCCACATCTGAGGCTCCTTTCATTTATGAACTTCAGAGAAAAATCAAAGCAATTTATTTGTGCAATTTTCTGTCATGTGCATGGGAGTGAAGATCTTGTCTTAGGTTCTGATACAAGAAAATTGAAGTCTCAGGTGATACTGACGTTTTGCCCCCAAAGTTATAGAATTTTGTCATTCTTGCAAGATTTCAGATATTTTAAAAAATTGATATATGGTATCTGCAGTTGCTGTTGAAATATTTCATGTCTGGAGGAAATGTGAGGATACCTGTTTTTCTTTAGCATCCCTCTACAACTTCATTCATTCTCTGTCTCTCTTTCGCAGCTTGATAAAATAGAAGGGGTGTTTGAGAGACCAAATGATGACGTCATCCGAGCAATCTCAAAGGCACTAAGGCAGACCTTGGGGGTTTCTCTCTTTGGCATTGACATTATCATTAATAATCAGACTGGTCAGCATGCAGTTATTGATATTAATGCATTTCCAGGTGAGAGCAAGCTGGTATACAATACACAAAATACAAATATCATATTTTGAAGTTAGCATTCATTTAAATCAAGAGTGCAAAATGTTTTTTCAGACAAAGACCCACATATGAAAATGAATGTTATGTTCCTGAGATGTACTGTATTTCATAAAAACAAACACACCCTATCCCTCCAAATCAATGTGGTTTGAGATTTATGTTAGTGCCAGTAGTAAGCACTCATTAGAAATACTATTTGGTCTTGGGCTTCCAAGCTGTTCCTTCCTATTCTCATTGAGAATTCACTAAAAGTTCTGCAAAGCAAATTCATTCTAATTTATTCACTCTTCAGAAAATCAAATTATCTGTCCTTTCACAGGAGACACAGGCTAATGCTGTCATTTTCCTTGCTTTTAAAAAAGAATGGGGAACGATTGAGGTTCTGAGACCATTAAGTCTAGAGTTGATTTTATACTAAATCAGACTTTTTCCTTTGGCTATCAGCCAAGGAGTTTTCTCCTGCCATGTTACTGATGATCCGTTTAACTGTGAAAATTATAGATTTCAACCCGGTGGCCTCTTGAATACAGAACAAGTGTTTCTACCCCAAAGCTAAGTGGTCCTTCCAATGAAGGTCACTCCATAGGACATTTAAAATGCCTTCAGATGAGTTGCAGCATCCCAATAAATCCCAAATGACTGCATCACACTGTGTGTTCACAGTGCTCACATACACCTTTTACAACACCAGGTATATTTCTGACAAGCATGACACAATAAGATTTTCCTTACATTAAATGATTTTACAAGAAACACTAATGTAAGACATTTCATTTTACATACAATGAAAATGAATGGAGCTGCTTCTGGGAACAAGAGGTAGAATGGGACAAGGTATACTAAGTTGAAGGGCAGCATAAGACTTGATTGAAAATGGAAAGTTAGTTCTCTGAATGAAACTCTTTAACCTAACAAAACAAAAATTTCAGGATATGTCTCCTGTGTTTAGATTAACATTTCTTGCCATCGTGTCTAAAAATGTCCAGGTTTCGCTCCTTCATAGTATGTTTATCCTACTCTGTCAAGAGGATTTATCATTTCTCTGGAAAAAAAAGAATATCTCTTAAAAGTATTGCAGGAACCTGGTGGTATGTTTTATATCACTATATTGTAGCATCACCTTTGGAGAAGCAAGGGGTTTTATCCCCCAGTGATCTTTCCATCTAGACTGAGTCCTATGCCTATCTCTGTAGCAGTCAAGCACCAATTAATATCAATGACATTGATCAACCAGCAGAGAAAGGAAATGGCCTCTTAGGTCTTCCTTTCTTCAGAGATGCCTGTAAAACTCTTGTACTTTTTAAAAAGAACCCTTGACAGTTTTGGGGACAGAGAAATAAAATGTGGGAATAAGTGTTGTGCTAAGGTTGATGGGCAAGTGTGGAGGAGAGGTCATGAAGTACTGGATCAATGGATACTGGTGTGGCATGGAGGGATCCTTGAACTCCAGGCACAGTCTTGCCCTCCCATGCAAAAACCTCTCTTGTAAATAAAGAAATAACAAAACAAGTAAACATTCAGGATAGTTTCTTTAAAAGAAAGGAAGTGATATTTTCAAGAGGTAGAGCACACAATTTGACTAAATATCTCTGCTGGTCTTGTGCCATCTTCTTGAACCAAAACATATGGCAGAGGGAGAACTTTAACAAGAAAATGGTCATAACTAATATTTTATCTCCCAACTTCTTCATTACTTTCAGGATATGAAGGTGTTTCAGAGTTTTTCACCGACCTCCTGAATCACATAGCTACTACCCTGCAGGAGCAAGCTCCAGAGTTGTCCCAGCTGAACCATAGCAAACTCCTGGCCGAGCAGAGCAGCAGCCTCGTGGGGGAGCGGACATGCTGTGCTAGCACTGGCTGCCGGAGTATGGCAAGCCAAGACCCCTGGATTGTGGAGAATGAGACCAACACCTCAGTCAAGCTGCAGCACCAGAGGCTGGGCTGTAACTCGTCCATGTCTCCGAGCTTTCAGCAGCATTGTGTGGCCACATTGGCCACAAAAGCTTCCTCTCAATGATCCCGATCAGTGCCATGGACTGAGAAGGCAGAAGGCCCCAGGGCGGTTGATTCAATGTGATTTTTTGAAAGAAAGTGAAATTAGTGATATGGGTCCACTTTAACAGATTCCTCTTGTAGTTCTGTAGTGAGTTTATCCATCCATGTATGGGTGCCTGTTGTGTGCATGTATCTTAGACACTATATCTTAATGTGGGAGGATGGGTTTGTGTTTTCCCATGCCTTTTCCTTTTCTTTGTAATCATTGACCAGAGTTGTGTAATGGACTTTACAGAATGGATAAGGATTTGTGTTGAAAATTTGCACACTTGAATTCAACCACCCTTCATATCTCTTTTCCATCCCATTCCAAAGAGTAAAACATGCATTTATTGTACACCTAAATCCAGAGGACACCTGCATACCCAGAATTAGCGTTTTACTTCTGTTTGGAAAAGTTTGATGTTAGAATCAGCTTCAAACAGTTTCCCATTTCCCAAAAGAAGAATAAATGCTTGGGTATGTATTTGCCATTGTGAAAAAACACAGTCCTTTACAATTACATTTATTAAAGCAGTTAGGCTGATGTAGCACTGCCATTTACCTTATTTGGGGCAGAGAACTCCATAATCATTGGCTGATTGCCATATCTAGCATAAGAGCAAGCTAGGGAGTTTGGCTTTTCCTTCTGCTGCTGCTTTTCTGAGACTACAGGATATCTCTTTCATGTATATATTAAGCCATAGTGTGGTTTATTCTTAGCTTTGTATGATGCACAAATTCATCCACTGTGGTTTATAAATCATGGGGGGCGGGTTTGTTGGGTTTCTACATCATATTAAACAAGAAAATCAGATGGTGGGTTAGCATTACATGTGATCTAGGGGCCTGTTTGTAAGCACTACTCTGCACAAACAATTTTGCTTAGTGGTGGGCAGAACTTCGTAAAAGAGTAAATCTGTGGCAACCTTTCTCCATTCCTGCTCTATCATTCTTTGGGGTTCAACCTCTGAGATACAGTGTAAGGGCAGTATTTATTTAACCTGTAACTTAGTCTGGTTATATGTTAAGAACAAGTAACAAAAGAAAAGTGCATCATTAATTCTGTTTCTTTCACCACAACATTATCTTTGTGCAGCTTTGAACTGGTCATGAATTTGAAGAGGTACTCTTAGTGAGTTTGGGGACTCTTAATTTGGGACAATCCTTAAATTGTCTCAGGAAATATTGTTAAAATATTTTACACATTTAGATACCTTTAGAAAGATTGATCATCATGGATTAGGGGTCTGTGGACTAATTCACAGTCAGGTAGTGTGAATGTATACTACATACATACTACAAGTTGTACACATGAATCCCTCCCAACTTTTAAAGGATAATATATTGATAATATTTGCATACAGGCAACATTACATGTTTTTTGTTGGATTAAAAAAAGTTTGAATTCCCAGATTCTCCCAGTTCCTGTAAAGATGACCCATTTCTTAATATGTATGAACTGGTATTAATGTATTATCCTCCATTGATGGCAGCTTTGTATTTGTTTCTTTGTTTTTTAGAGTAAGGGAAAAATGGAAATATCTGATGAAATATGAAAGACAGGGAGATAAAAAAGGGAGGACCAGAAAGGATTCCAAACTACAGTGTCAGTGCAGGAAATTGTTCAAGAATTAGCAGGGAGGAGAATTGCTATGTTTCCTGTATGATTTTATTTCGGAACTTCTTCACAATTCTGCAGTAGGTATTGAATATACATAGCAGAGGAGAAGACTATGTTTGTAGAGAAGTTTCCCATATGAGACTATCAAACACTGATTTTGTTAATTTCTGTATCAAATTTGGGTCATGTGATGATCCTGAATTATTGTCTTTCTCCATAATAATGGTTGCTGCAGCTTCCCAATAAATTATTGATAGTTGCCCGTGCATATTTTACAAGCCTTTGATGGGAGTGAAAAGTAGGTCAGACATATATTTGTAAACTTTTTTTCCAATGCAACACTTATTATAAATTTTTGATATAAAAAAAAAACATTGATCAGATTTTAACATTACACACACACACACAATACAATTGATGAAAGACAATTTGAACATAGCTGAGTCTCTCCCTCTCCTGTAACGTTGATTAAGGCAAGAGTATTTCGTTGCTGTACTGGGAATTGTCATCCCCCCCCCCAAAAATACTACCTCCTTGACTGCTGCTTGCATGGATCAAGAAACTAGCAATTTGCGATAGTGTCCTGTCCAAACCATCTTGTTTTATTAAACAGTTTGTGGGAGAGCCAAAGAAAAGGCATAGGTTTAGTTCTTCTGACATGTCTTCAGGGAGCAAGCAATATTACCTGATGATATTACCTGATACATGAGGGTATGATGTCATTGTTTTTAGATTTTTTTTAAAAAACTTCCTAACTCCATTCTTTATTTACATAACAAATTTCAGTTTGAGGTGAGCAAGCTGAAAAAAAGAATGTTCAGTCTGGTTTAGGTAGAAGACATTTCAAAACTTGATCATTCTGTACTATTTGATCCAGTTCAGATGTCTTTTTACTATTTCCTATTTTTAATAATGAGTAAGAATTTCTTTTAATGGCTGCTTTCTAAATTTTGGTTAGCCTATTTTGCACTGCTTTATTTCTCCAAAATAAACTACTGATATGTAATTGTGCATTTTATATTTATTTACAAATGATAGATATATTTTGTAGATTCGCTGAAGTCTTAACACAAAGTATATCTTACAAAAATGCAGTCCAAATCCTGACTTCAACTAGAATCTAATTTAATTCTGTAGCCAAATAGGTTGTCAGCTTCTCTCACCCCATGGTATAACTGCTGCTTATTTAAACAATAACAAAGTTTCTTTTTCATATTTTGCATATAGTTTAATAAGATGGCATTGCAACTGGGCTGACCAGCAGATAGTTTGTTATTTTTTCTGTGATGTCTTCTATCAGATTATTTTGTGTGAAATAATCATATGAATAATATTTTCAGGTTCCAGAGAGAGCATAGTGTGCTATTACATTTACAGAGCAATGAGCATGTGGTACCACAAAAAGTTAAATCAGTGCAAAATCAATTATTTCATCTCTGTTTTGTTGCAGTAAGTTTCTTGAACCCTTTCTCAGTCTAGAGATGCTGCCATGTGTTACTCCCAAGGGCAGTTTTATGTGTGAACTGAAATGTCTCATGTTTCATTCAGTCTCATGTTTGTCATAGAGACTGAAGAGAAATGTTTCCTTCTTTTTGCTTCTGGAAAGCCCTGGGAGAGGAATGTTGTAGTCTGGTTGTATGATTCCAATTTTTGTTTCAGTCCTGAAAGGCCAGCTCTACCTCTGAGTCTATTGCAGGGTTTCTCAATCTTGGGAATCTTGGGAACGTTAAGATGTGTAGACTTCAACTCCCAGAATTCTCCAGCCAGCCATGCTGGCTGCAGAAATCTGGGAGTCGAAGTCCACACTTCTTAAAGTTCCCACGGTTGAGAAACACTTGTCAACTGAAGAATAGCAAAAATGTTGCCAGCACATGTAGGTCCCAAAAGAAGCATTGCTTATGTTAAATACTGAAGGATAATGAAAGCAGACGTGCTTAAATGTATGCAAGTAGCATTCAGGTTTAGTCTGTTTAAGAAAGTGTAGCTATCCATAACTGCGTCTCTACTTGTGTCAGCACAAGGAAGAAGCAACTCCTGTAATATTTTTTCAGCTTTCCAATATATACATTACAAACAATCTTTTGTGACTATCTTTAGGTTTCTTTTTATAGAGCATATTTCCAGTAATATACTCTAAATCTCCCTCCCAGAACCAGTACACCTTCTTTATTACAGAAATAAGTGTTGGTGTAAAATTTTGTAGAAATCTTCACATGATTAAAAAGAGCTGAAAATGTAAAACTTCAAACCTTGAGCTATCGCATTCTGTTCAAAATCTAAGGAGAGATTACATTTTAGATTTATGTGGGTGAGTAATACCTACTTCCTTGCTAGATTACCCAAATTGTAAAATGAGAAAGTTGGCACTAGAAAATCGTTAAATTTAAATATTTAATCTGCAACAAAGATACTTGTTACATCATAAATAACCTAAAGGTAATATAAAAAAGAAGAATTTAAATATCTTTTCAGGTTAATTTCAAAATACGGTAATTATTTTGCATTTTATGTATGTTGTTCCTTTGCTTCGTATAATCAATTATAAATGGTAATTCTTTAAAAAAAAAACACAAATCTACATTTTAAAAATGATCTTAAACCAAGAAATGGTTAACTAGATTAACTAGAATTATTAATTATATAACACCAGAACAAAACGTGTGCTATTGTCTGAATAGGCTAACACTATTACTTTTTAGTAATGTGGCATAAAATTCTCAGTTCTTAGATAACTGTATCTTGTGCTTTTTCTTTCATCTGCATTAGGATAAAGCAGATTAAGTTTTTCTCTGAATCAGCAAGACTCTTTAGGGCTCTCCTAGCTGGCAGCTTCCTTGCCATGCCTGATAACCAGAAGCGCAGATTAGGTTGGTCCAAGCATCCTATGAGGTCTTTTCGCAGGATGCTTATAACATGCTCAGTTCTACTGTTAGCCTGTTCTCGTTTGACATCATCATGTGAGCTGACAGGAGCAAAAAGGTATATGATGTGGCAGGCACCTGTGGATTGAGAGGCCTCCCAAACATATTAAAGAATAAACTAATGTTCTTTTCAGAAGTGCCAGATCGATGCACCTTGAATTTTGACGTCAGTTTTGAAATTCCCTTTTTTCTAGAAAAGGGGCTTGAGCCACTTTCACTGGGAATGTAATGCAGTAACTGATACCCCAGTGGTATGCAAAGGGAACAGACATTCTTTATTTTTTTTTCTCAGAACTTGCTGAAATGTTATGGTAGCCTAAGAAAATTATTCATGGCACTGAGCTATACTTATGAAGAAAAAGTGTTGGATGTATGTGTATCTACAATACTAAGTGATTTTTTATTGTTTTTGCTGACTTCATATAACTGATCTACTCCCTTCCATTCCTAGTTTCTCCCTCCTGCCCCTCCTCCCTTGATATCCCTTTCCATCCATTAAGTGAAAAGTGTGGCTTAGCCACTGAGTTTGTATATTTTATGTAGTGGAGAAGTATTTTTTTTGTGGACGTCAATAAATGCTTAGTTAAAACTTAACATTGCCCAGTTAAAAGTTTATTTCTCTCTCTCTCTCTCTCTCACACACACACGCACATATATATATATATATGGTTTTAAATTAAGAGTTAGTTGATTTGTTGCTGACAAAATATTTTCTTTTTGAATCTACCATGTGTACAGTTGGTGGTGTTCAGGAAGAAATACTCCCTCTTTATAAAAGGACTTCCTCTTCTGGGACACTGTAACCTCCCATTTTTATAAGTACTAGGGATTTTTTAAGCATATCAAAATAAAAATTTGCCTGGTTTAATTTGAGAGTAACATTTTAGTCTGTTGGAATATGTAATTGACCATTGAATCAATTCAACTTTGCAGCTGTAATTTGAAAAATCAATTTTCCTGAGAAATGTAGTCCTCATGAGGGCAGGAATGCATATTCTGTTGAAGAAGCTGAGTATTGCTAACTTCTTCAAAACTGCATTTTTTTACTAAATGTTTTCTTCTTTTTAGTTCTGTATTTCAAAATGGGCAAGTCAGTTTAAACCAGTTCAGCTTTCAATGAGAGTGTGTGTGTTTCTCAGTATCTCAGCAAAGTTAGTTAAAATACTTTATTTAAGAATGGCTTCATAAAAATATTACTCCATATATAACTGGGACTAAGTACTGTATATGCAAGAAAAGGAAAATACAGTTGTTCCTGGATTATGGAATATTGAATTCATTTTCAAGTTTCAGAATTAAAATTGCAGTATGGCCTTTGATTATAGTGAAGAATTCAATTAGTACAAACTCACCTGCAATCTGAATTAGTATGGTCCAGGAACAAGGACAGCACTGGTTATTTGATAACTTCAAAGGACCAACAGGTACTTTGTGATACAAGTTTCTTTCAGTTAGACGCACCTTTGTAAATTGCATCTATTTTCCTTGTGATCTTTGCTTAATCTTATTTTAACAGAATATAATCCAACAGTTTTTGCTTTTAATGAAAAATTGAGACATAAATTCTCAATGTGCTGTTTGATATTACTTTAGAAGACACTACCAAAATATTCTAATGACTAAGTATAGTAATAACTGGGTGCAGAAGGAAACTTGTTAACAAGTAGTTGCAAGCCCATTGACCCTTGTATCTTCCACCATTTGCACAGCAACATCTTAGCATATTGTTTAGTGTGTGAAGGGACTCATATAGTATTTATAAATGAAAATATGTAAGTATAAAAATAGTGACATCTATATTTCAGATTGTGTACACTCTTAAATAACAGGAGGGTCTTTATCTCTTTTATAAAGAAAAGAGTGCTGTAAAAATTATGAGATGTATTTTTTTCCAATTCTTTAGATTTCTTCCTTGGTATTTTCATGTAGTTAATGTCTCCTTCCATATTGGATTCTAATTAATGTCCTAGTAAATCGGACTCATCTTTACCATTAATATGGATTGTTCATCTTTTTTTTCCATTTTCCATTTCCCTTCTTTTCTTTCTTTTTTCTCTGTTTTTTCTTTTCTTTTTCTTTTTTGGATGGGACAGAATTTGTGAGAGGTTTTAAAATTTATTTTTTAAGGCATGCTTAACCATTCTCTCAGTTCAAGGTTGAAGCTATCTTGGACCATTTCTTTGTTATGTCACGTTTGGATTAAGGATATTAATGCTGTCTTCTGCTATTTTAAATAGTGTTAGCAAGTGTGAGTGTTGTGATTTGCTTTGCCCTGTTCACCAAATTACTTACATAAAACTAAATTGTTTTGTATTTAGAGGGTGTGTACACACATACATGCATATTTACACATGCATATAAATATATATGATTTCATTTTTTAAAAATAGCCCTATATAAAACCAAAAATATTAGTTCCTTGGCTGTTTACTTGTGCATGACTGACGTCCTCAATAATCACATGGTGCTTCTCTTGCTTAAATCATTGATTCCCATAGTCTTTTTTCCCCATTTTGTCCTTATTTGCCAAACACTTGTGACGAATATTTTATTATTTTTAACCATAGAGTTAAAATGCTCTTAAATCTCCTCTGTTGTTTCAGTGTCTGCTTTGGAAAGAAAACTCCATTTTCCAAAAACATGATTAAAATAAATGCCTTATACAAAACCTCATTCTGTGTTCTGGTTAATGACTGTATATCTGAATCTGCTGATACACCTTTGTATACCTGAATCATGTGTGTTCTAAGAGGCTGTAACATGGTATGACTTTATTAAACTTTGGCACCAACCACTTATTTCAGTTTCAGTGAGACCAGACTATCTAACCCTATAGTCCCCACTTTATGCACTCCAGAAATCTTAGGCAGAAAACTCTTCTTTCTTATCTGCTGGATGATTTTTATCAGGGATACCAGGAATGCAGTCTGCAACTTTCTGTATGAAAATATAATTTATTAGATTTGTAAGGAGGCCCAATTCAAAACAACGTACAATATTTGAAAATGAATAAAAATCATCAAAAGAAGGCTTGGCATACCTCCAAAACTACGAGAATACATTTGAGGACCCCACCCGTGAAGCTAGCCTAAGTCCTGGGAGAGAAACCAGGCTTTGAGAGCTTTTTGAAGGGTGGGGGGTGGGGATATGCTCCAGCAGTAGGACTAGTGCCAGAGAAAGCAGGGGTCCATGGGGTGACATCTTACTGACAGGACCTGGGGCATGCTAATTCTGTCAGAACAGATGGAAAGGACAAACACAGGGAGATACAAAGTTCTTCAAGTAGCTAATAGCTAGGCCTAGTGCCATGAGGGGATTTAAAAGTGATAATCAGAGCCTTGAATTACACCTGAAAGCTTGTTGGTAACCTGTGCCCCTCCCAAAAGCAAAGATGTTATCTGGATATATTGAGGCACATCGGTAACTGCCATGCTGCTGCATACTGGATCAGCTGCAGCTTCTGAGGTGGTCTTTACGTGCTCCATATAAAAGCACATTACAATAGTCCACATGTGAGGTGATCAAAGCATGTGTGGTCCAAAAAAGGGTACAATTAGAACACAAGGTGGATCTGTGTGAATGCCTTTTTTGGCCACAGCTACCACCTGCTCCTCAAGCAGAACCTGTAGATCCATGAAGACCCCAAATCTATGCAACCCCACCCAGGGTTGAAGGGGATAATGTTATGTTTGTAATTGTATTTTGGATGTTGTAAGCTGCCCAGAGTCTTTTGGACTGGGGCAACTGTAATAAATCTAAATCCTCATCTCCCATCCAGGAGGTCCAAATATCCATACCCATTTAGTCTTGCCAGGGTTGAGCTTGAGCCTGTTCCTCCCCATCCAGACCCTCATGGCCCCAGGCACTAGGGCAGCTGATTGACAGTGCTGTCAAAATGACCTTCCCCACTGATGAACACTGTGGTCTGGTACTCCTGTTCTTCACTTGGCAGGACACAGTGGATCTGATAGCACAAATAGTTTATTAAAAGGGTCACATTTTCGGAATAGACATGGGCTTTTATTTTTGTCTCTCTAGCTTCCTCTCAATTCAGTGGGCTGCTAGGAGAGAGAGATCACTTTCTATAGCAGAGGTGGGTACAAATCACTTGAGGGTATTTGAAAAGATCTGAGGCCTGCACATAAGACAATGGCTGCAAGTTGCCCACCTTGCTTTAGAAAGTACAACTCTTATTGTGACCCTGTTAACATTTATAGTGAATTGAACCCAGCCACCTGTATGTGCATGCATACACAGGCCAGGTTCTTTCATTGCACTGAGCCATTTTTTTAAAAACTTACAAGACAAAGCTCTTGGATTTATTCAACAAATGAGGGGTACCACACATGAATCCATATCCATACATAAAATTCACAATCAGCACTTCAGTCACTGCACTGTCTTGAGTCTTCTCAAGAATGTTTGTGTTCTCTAAAAGTGCATTCGATTGCAGCTGAAATAGGCAAAGAAGGGAACCAGGATTGTGTCTTTATTTTTGTCCTTAGCTTTTATATAGAATGTATTGCAGTCAAGAGTGCTATCTTTAAATCAGAAGGTTAACAAGTTATTGCAAGTCATTTTATCCAGGAAATCTAATGGGAGAAATAAACAATTCTAGAAAGCTGATATGGGGGGGGGGCAGGGAGGGGACAGGAAATAACAAGAAAGGAAATCATAAATCAATCCCTTTTTTTTTTTGCAACAAAGAATACATGAGTTAAGTCATACCGCTAATTATGCAGTAATCCAAATATTACAAAACAAAATCGTAAGTAAAGCAAGCAGAAAGCAAATAAGCAAATTATGACAAAAAGCAAGCATTACGACTACAAAAGAGAGAAATGGCTGTTTTTTGTTGTAATACAGGCTTTTGGAAAAAAAAATCACCTGCTCCATTATTACTTTATTGTTTTAAAATAAACTGCAGTGTTTAAAACGGTGACTCAAAATTTCTGGTGTCTTGCTCCCATGTTACGTTACTGAAGGATTAACCTCTTCTCAGGGTGTGGAGCTTGTGGGCAACTTCCTCCAGTTCCGCTTCTATGGCAGCCAAGCTTTCCAGTTCTTGGTCCTAAAAGAAAAGGCAATGTTTAATAATGCAAATCACTATAGCAAAAGGGTGTATTAGCTTTGGGAGATAGAACAGAATATGTCTAGGAATATTCCTAAAAAGGAAAGAGTGTGTGTCATACTCTTCTGGCACATCACCCCCTAACAATGCAAGTTGTTTTGTTTTATACTAACATAGTCTTGCAAGCCAGATACTCTCCAGATGTATTGCGATTCCAATTTCCAGAATTTCAGCCAGTGTGGCCTTGGATATCCATCTGGAGGACAAGTGGAAGAGGTGGTCTAGAGCTGAGGTAGCCATATATAATATAGCTCATACGCTACAAATTTCTTCAATGCCTGAAGACAATATGAATGCCATATGAAGTCAGACATGGTTAAAGTAAATACTCTTTTAAATCAGTATTGACTCTTGGCAATGTTATGGATACTCCCATGTAGTTTTCTTGGCAACTATGTGGAAATAGCTTGGCCTTGCCTTCTGTAGGATGTTTTTTCAACCTTCAGGTTTTGCTGTTGATCTCCATCCAGGTACTAACTGGATTCAATATTGCTTAACTTTTGGGAGTTCAGCCAGTGTTGGCTAGATGCATTTATAAAGTTGATTCATATCAAGTTGGACTATGGACCTACCTGTCATA
This sequence comes from Candoia aspera, assembly GCF_035149785.1. Lineage (NCBI taxonomy): Eukaryota > Metazoa > Chordata > Lepidosauria > Squamata > Candoiidae > Candoia > Candoia aspera. The sequence goes on along the minus strand of NC_086153.1, from coordinate 306,307,297 downwards.
TTGTTAGATCAGTCTTCCTCCAATTTAGCACTCTTCAGATGTTTGGGAGTATAATTCCCAGAACTCTACAGTCAAATTCACCTCCTATATCAATTAGCTTATTACAAATGCTAGGAGGGTTGTTATATCACATCTGAAAAGATTCTAGCTTGAGGAAGATGAGTCTGTACCATCTGGCAACAGTTCCCTGGGGTTCCCAAGAAGACCTATCAGCCTAACCTAGAAGAGCTAGGGACTGAACCTCAACTTTCAGTGAGTGCTATGGTCCTTCTCTGGCTTCATTCCTAGGATACTCTCCTGTTCTGGGTATTGTCAGAACATAGCCTGCAGCACAAAGGGGTTAGATGGAGCCAAACACAAGAATGTTCACAAGATCCTGTCTGTGCCATTGCAGCTGCTCTGAATCCAATCCATAAGATAAGGCTACAAGGAAAAGTAAAATAGGGAGAGCCAATTTAGATATTCCTGATGCTGAAGAGAATTCATGGTTGTGAAACACTTCATGAATTACAATTGATGGTTTCTATCTGTTAGCCCTGCTGTTGTTCTTGCATGAACGCATGTGCATGTCTGAATGTTGTGTCTCTGTCACATTTCTTTTTCTTCCCAATCATACTGCCAAGGGTATCCAAACAAGTATGGGCCAATGAGAAAAAGATTTTTTTCTCCCACTCCTTTTTTCTCCTTGTACTTAGCTGATGCCTAGGAGTTTTCTTCTGCTACTGGTACCCGAGCAACTGTTGCCAAGGTTATCTTGTTGATTCCCCAGTGCTTTGTCATTGCAATTCCATGAAAACCTATGCTAGAAAGGTGCAAACAAGCCAAAATAGCTAGAATAGAAGAAAGGAAATAATCACCCAGCTTTGTGATTCACTAAGTGGGCTTATTTTGTTTGGGTACTAGGCTTTGTAATTACAGAACGCCAAAGGAGAACTAGAGAAGAGGAGGGCAATCCTTTAAATGTTGTCTTGAATAAAATTAACTCTATTGTGAGGCCAAATGAACTTGCTGCCTCAGGCCACCAATATTGAGGGTGTCTGTCACCTGTTTCCTTTCCACCTCTAGTGACAGCACCCTGGTGGTGGTGATGCTGCTTTGTTACTGACTAGGGCTAGCTGGATATCTTACCTAATACTTTTCACCAAATATATAATAGATGGCATCACCTGAAGATTCTCCTGATCAAGCCAGAGGTGGAGATGCAGCTAGACCAGTCCATGTATATGAAGCCATTGTTCTGCTCATACAATGCATATCAGCCCTGCCACACTGCAGTATTTGTGTGAAGGAGGTGGTGTTAAGTAAAGAACTGAGCAAACAGTAGAAGGTGCTAGGGAGATAGAGCAATGTGTACTCTGACCTAAGCCACCTAAATTGGCCTACTGCCATTAACTGGGATGATGCCCAGTGCTGCAGTAAGAATCAATTGCCTATCTTGCTGGCTTCTGTGTAATGAATGGGGGAGAGTGGGTGAGCATCTCCTTGTACTTTCTTTCAGGCAGCAAGCTATTTTGGGTCAGCCTTAGTGCAGAGGATAGTATTTCAGCAGTTCACCTATCAACAGGGGTGAGGAAATCTAGTTCTTTTGCTGAAATCTCTTTTACAAGTAGGCACCCCAAGGCCATAATAATATTACCAAATGTTTAGGATATTATTTCTTTCAGCCCTTGGGTTGAAGCTGTAGCTAACAGGCAACAGGCTTCGGAAATATATTTGGAGATTATTCAGATTCAGGCCAATTGTAATGGAATGGTCTCAAAGATCTCTAGCTCTTGAATCCAGATCCTTGTCCAGGACAAGTTTTGTATTATCCCATGTAATCACTGAAATTCAGGACTGGGTCATATATTTTACAGAATAAAGAATACATGCTAGGGTGGCTTTTATTGCAACTTTCCTCACTTCCTTTATGATGTAAGAAGAGGGGCTTAGAGGTTTTGGCCATTGTAAGAACTGAGAACTTGAGTCCAGAGATCATCATGTCACATTACAGACACTCTCCAGGCATAGTAGAACCCAGGTCCAGGCTGTTTCATATAAAAAAAATCATATTAGCTAATGTTTACATCTAAGCATGCAGTGGAAAGTTTGCTCCCATCCATCTCACATAATGCTTTTGTCAGCAGCATCCACAGCAACCACCATCTTGCCTATTTTGAAACCTCCCATGGACACTACTGGCTCTATTGCTGCAGAAAGTATACGAAACAGAACCTTACAATTTGGAAAAGTTAGAAGCAAAGAGGAAATCTTGCGACAGCTCAAGATAGTGCAAAAAAGTTGTCCTGCACTTTCCCCTCCCAATTCTCACTTGGTTGGATTTAAAATCCCTTTCAGAGGCAAAGTGAATTTCTGTGAATTTCTTATGGATGGGGTATGGTGCCTAATTTACTTAAGTGGTGGCCAAGTGTTGTAAATGAATGGCCACTCTGTTGCTGCCAGCATTTCACCAGCAGCCTGCAGCCTCTTTAGTTTTCCCTTCAATTAGCTGCTATCTCTGACTATAAAAGAAGCTCAAAATCTCCATCAAGAGAAATTCTCAAGCATTCTTCTGGCTTTTAACACTTTATTCAAAACATGGTCCCTACAAGCATGTGACATCCTACCTCTGTTCTCCTGTTTGCACTCCCTTCTTCATCCTTTTTTTCTTCAGGTATGGGAAGAAGTGGAAAACCTTGTTCACTGTCCTCCTCTTTTGAATGATGTTTCTGCACCCTCCTTGCTTCTTCTTCTGGAGAGTCATGGAAGTCAAATGTGTTGTGGGATTTGAAAGCCATTTTCATGGACCTATCTGGATCTTCATCACTTTCATTTTCCTCTGCACGCTTTGTAGTAGTCAGTTGTTTGGCCAGCTCATCCATCTTGTTCCATCTCTTAGCATCTTCTACATCCTGGAAAGGGGACTTTTCCATCTCTCCACTTTTGGAATCCCTGTCATGGGAGGTGTCATCATCCTGTCTTGTTCCATCTAGGGGGTGATACCTTCTACCTTTCATATTATATTTGTCTTTTTCCTCTGAGGAATTTTTGTCATCATCTTGTGAATCTATAAGGAAAATAGAACTAGATGTAAATCATTTATTTGTTTTCTTTTCCTCCAGAAGCTACATTTTGGTGCTCTAAGATGAAGAAAGCCGACTTAAAACCTTGTCAAATTTTCATCTAAAAATACAAGGTATTTGAGTGTATTAGGATGTGAAATCACCTTTGCTTCTACTCTGCAGAATGGGTAAAATGGTCCTTTATCATCAGATTGGTCAATCACCTGGTGCTGTGTAAGGAGAGAAGCCATTTTCTGTAATATAATTTTTTTCTAGACTTGAATAAGGAATGAGATTCAGTGCACTGAACCTGGTTTACCAAAATTAAGTACTTTTTCAGTGGGGCAGAGGATTATGCTGAATCCTATCTTCTATGTAACTTAGTTATACATAGTTACTGTAAAAGCAATTAGGATCTCAGACTATGTACAGCAGGTTATTTCAATTAGCCATCACAATACTGTCCTCTAAAGATTGTGTATTTACCATATGGCAACTTTCCCCAATCTGGTGCATCCAAGTGCTCTGGACTACAACTCTGAGTCAACATGGACAATTGCTATGGCTCAGTGAGCCTTATATCAGCTTTGAATGTCATTCGTTTGCCCATTATTGGAGATTTAATCACTATAATTTAGACTTTAGTAAATTCCAGAACTACAGTACTATAATATCCACTCTATGCTCAGAAATTTAGCTGATACAAAATAATATTTTTAATATATTTTTACTCCATGTAGGGTAAGTATTAACCACTGGCTGCCAGTTAATTGCTGAGAACAAATTTTAACTTTTTAAATCCCTAATGAGTCCTATTTCACACAAGAAACTATTCCAATAACACCTGCTCCTGTCATTTACAATTAAGAGCTTACATAAAAGAAACAAGAGCTTCTCAGTTGTCACCCCAGTATTTAGGAATGCTGCTTCCAGCAGAGCTCAAGTATGCTTCTCAAATGAGAATGCTTGTCTTCTCCAATTTATTTCCTGCAGAAATGCTGGAATTCAGCTCCTATAATCTCCCAGCTATCATATCCATTTGCTGGAAATTGAAATCCCACACAACTGGAGGCCACCATATTATGAAAGGCTGAACTATGATTTGGAGAAGACTGGAGAATATCTCTGGTGACAGTCTTACCTGCTGAGGCTAAAAATAAATGTATGTAGGGAACATTTTTAAAAAATCAGTAAAATTGATATCCCACATAATCAATCAATCAATCAATCAAAATTTATTTATAATCCAAGACCAAACACACAAAAAAAGACTAACAATACAATAATTATAAAAAGGAATTAAAAACTGTTAGATAAATGCTAAAACAATTAACAGCTAACATTTAATAGCGTGAGAGAGGAACCAGATGGTTTTCAACAGCCATAGCTATTGATAAAAAATTTGCAACCTTCTTAGAAGTTTCTGAAGAGTGGTCACCCAGAAAAAAGGTAATGGCCTCCAGGTCACGATGACAATTAGAGTAGTATACCATTGGAAGTAATAAGTTCAATCACTATTGAGTGTACAGTGAAAATTTTAATAGCATACATGAGACAGATTCTACCTCCAAGACTGAACAAAAACAAGTTTGGCTTTCATTTGGGAGACTTATATATCTACCAGTTGTTGCCCTAATAGGTAGTGCCCCAATCTGAGCCAAAGTAAACAGTGTACTATGAGGAACATATAAAATATTAAAGAAATATTTAGGAACAGTCCAGGGAAGAGGAGTAATTGTGCTGTAACAGGGATGGGGAGCATTGGCTCTATCATTCTGGACATCTAAATCCAAATCCTCTGCTTCAGTTCAGCCAGGGTTTTATAAAGTCCCAAAGCAGGTAGTGCTGGCAAGGTAAGATTGCAGAATGCCAAATCATCATTAATTTGTCTTCTTAGGGTGGGAGGAAAGCTATCTAGCAAGATAAGATGGACTAAGGAATTTCCCCAATAAACTTGCTTCAGCCAATATCTAAGACGGCGAAGTCTGAATTGAGCCCACCCCACATATTAAAGGTCACAATAAACCTGGCAAGTCAAGTTTGAGCCCAAACTGATAGACATACCATCTTCCCTTTGATCATCCATATTATCGGAATTGGTGGGATGTTCCTCTTCAGAAGTGTCCCCCTCTTTCTCTTCTTCTTCATCCTTTTCTTCTTTCTCCTCTTCTTCCTTCTCAGCCTGCTCTCTGACACTGCTGTCCCGTTCCTCCTGGCTGTCTTTGAAAACATGCTCATCCTCACCCTCAAATCCCTCTGCAACTTCTTCAACTTCCTGGTGTGTCTGCTTAAGTACCTCATCTTCCCTGATGTCACTGATGTGATTGTCTATTGCATCACTCCAAGGCAATCCTTCCATTTCATCAACCTCATTACCCTCAAATCCTGCCATGTTCTCCTTTTCATCCCCAGGATCAACATCTTGAATCCTTGGCTCTCGCTCTTCCAAGCTATTCCTCTCCTCCTCTTTCAAAACATCCTGTTTACTTTTAAAAGACTTTTCTTCTTCCAGTTCAGCCAAAGAGGCAGTTGGCTTCTCACTGTGGGTCCCCTCTGATAGATCTGAGGGTCAAAAATAATAGAAACAAACAGAAGATGGATAGAAGGCCATATTAAAAATAATTGCAAACTTATAGAAAATTACTTTCACATCGTCTTTTGGACAACATTATATATTTCTCACCTGCTCTTATTTAACCAGAGGGCAGGATATTTTTTTCCCAATCTACTATATCAAGATTATATTTCATGCTTTAAAAGTAGAACAGACATTTCTATTTTTAATCCTATTCCATTAATATATGAGTTTGTTATCCTGTCTGGTAAATCAGACTTGATATCACTGGGTTTTAACCATAATTTTAAAAAGTAAAAGATCTGGATTAAGTTGTATTCTTTGTTTATCTTGGTTAAGAATTCCCAGGAAGATTTTTCAACAGGTAGATTAGAAATTATTTGTTTGTTTGTTTGTTTGTCATATTTCTCTACCACCCATCTTGCATGCAATGACTCTGGGCAGCTGGATTCCCTGTTCTGATGCAAATGAAAGAATGTCTAGGCAGAATTCCTTTTAGAATTTGGGGTAAAATAAATATAACTGAAATGAATTGTTAAGTCAGGAGAAATTTACTCCAGGCTCTTAATATGTGTGGTTTGTCAACATTTGAATTAGTTTTATTGAACAAAGAGGCAAAGAAGAAGACTTTTAAGCAATATAGTCAGATTGATTGGTGTAGCTGTTTGTAACATAATTTCTCTTATTTTTCCTACTGGTTAAGTCCAGCACTGCAGAAGGTTTTTAGGTGTTATCAAAGATTTTACTTGCTGTGAACCAATGTGAAAGCAGTGGGGAGATGACCTGGTCACATTTGCTACATAAATCAGTTTGGCTGTGAAGCAGGTGTGTGTTCCAAGGCCGTTTGAAATAACATCCACGTTTACATTGCTTGGAATGGATTATGTGGGGGTTATGCTGACATCAACCTCTTTCTATGTTCCCGTTGCTTTGGCTTTCAAGGACCTCAGAAAGCTCATCTTCAAATCCACTGTTTTTCTTCTGCTGCTCTGTTCTTTCACTTGCTCCTGTTTCACAAATGGAAAATAAGGATATAAACATTTCACAGCACTTCTTTTGTCGTCGTCATCATCATCATCATCATCAACGTGTGTCCCCTCACCATTACAAATGCATATTGTACTACCATTGTGAACTTTCCTATTTAGTAATGTGGGAGTGGGAGATGATACCAATGAAGTGTATCGCTATATTAACATCTGCACAGGATACTCCATGATCAGCTTACTAAGACTTCAACTACACTCACAGCCAATACAAATTGTGGAGTTAATTCATGCTTCTCTTACTAACAATTCTCCTTTAATCATGAATAAGGTAACACTGCATCCTTGATCAAGCTTCCCTTAAAGGCAATGGATATACAGATAATCCTCGCTTATCAACAGTAGTTGGGTCTGGAATTTCTGTTGCTAAGCGATGTGGTCATAAAGTGCAGTGTCATGTGACCACATCGCTTAGTGATGGTAATCCTGGCAGTCTCAGTTGCCATCATTAAGCAAGGATCACAGGTCATTAAGTGAAGACCTCACATAACTGCAACTTGTGACTTCCTGCCTTCTTTCAACAAGCAAAATAAATGGGGAAGCTGGCAGGAAGTTGCAAGTCCTGGTCACAACAAGCCTTTCTTTAGGTGGCTCACAAGTAGGCCACTGGGTAGGTGAGTACTATGGAGTGCAGGCAGGCAGGGGGTGGGTGCTGCAGTGCAGTGCAAGTGTGAGTGAGCAGAGAGTTGGTGCTACAGCCTGACATGAGCATAACTGAGTAGGCAGGTGCTACAGAGTACAGGTGTGTGGGGGGGTGCTGCAGGCAAATTTGCAAAGGGATCTTGTACTCTGTAGCAGGGATCCTCAGGAGAAAAAGCAGCGGGAGCAGGAGTGACTTAAGGGAGCAACTTGCAACCTTCCCTCCCAGTTTCCCCATTGATTTTGCTTGTGGGAAGCCAGCAGGGAAGGTCGCAAATGACAATCACCTAACCACAGGACGTTGCAACCTTCTTAACTGCAGGCCAGTTGCCACGTGCCCAATTTGTGATCACGTAACAGCGTGGGTGCTGTGACAGCCAGAACTTTGAGGACCAGTCATAAGTACCACTCATTCAGTGCCGTCATAATTTTGAATGGTTGCTGAATGAGTGGTCATAACCCGAGGACTACCTAATTTTGAATAGGCACACATAGAAGTACACAGAGTGTGTACCAGACATCTAAAAACTTAAGTTTTAAACTTTTCTATTATTCCAGAATATTTGTTTGAAAGTGTTCCTTTACATTTTAATCTAATTCCCTGAATCCCCCATTAAATAATCAGGATTGATAGCCAGGCTTGACTGATCTCAAATAGCTAAGCAGGGTTGGATTTGGTAAGTACTTTGATGGGAGTGGGGGGGCTACCAGCAAATTCCAGGGGTGTAGATTACACTGGGAAGTCGAAAAGCATTCCAAAAGAAAGCGACAGCAACCCACTTTTGTATTGTTGCCAATAAAACTATTTGGACATGTCCACAAATTAACAGAAGTTGAATTCAATTTGAGGAAGTATTTTTTAAAAATATCCATAGCCTTAACTTGAATTTACATTATACTGTAGTTCTGTAGTGCATTATACTGTAGTGCAGCCAATTTTATGTTACAGATAGATTTTATCTCATTCTTTTAAAAAGTCTAGATTTAATTATGCATACAAAACAAAAAGTAGTTATATCTAGGCAATTTAAATTCTAGGAAGCTCTTCCCATGAACCCTCAGACTTAATTCTGTGATGGCATGAACAAATCCTGCAGATCAGTGCTCTTGTACTTTATATAATCCATTCTGCATTTGATTTTTTTTTTCTGATCTGAAGATGAAGGAGCTTTATAGGTCACTTATTTTTTCATTCTCACCCAATCATTAGAAGTGCCCCTCACTACTCATTCCAAGATACCTGCAGGATTTGATCATACATTTTCAAGTATAGGGTCATCAGGGCTGGAAAGATATTTGGGTTTTGTGATGAAAGCCAAGGTTCTGGACACAATATGACCTTCTATGTCTTCATAGGAAGGGGCCACTTAGACCATCAAATTGCACAATATGGGGATCCAAATGAAAGCATCCCAACCAGAGGGCTGTCTAGCTTTGATCTGAACAATGAAAGGGAGTTTCATTACCTCTCCATTGATTCCCCTGTTAAACTGCTCCTACTTTTAGGATTTGGGGGTGGGGGGGAGGTAACATTCAATTGAAATCTTCCTGTAATTTAAATTTGTTGTTCTACAGCCTGTACTTTGGAACAAGAGAGAATAGGTTCCTCTTCTATGTAACCTATTTCTGTGTTACTGTATTTCTACTGTATGTTACATAGAAATATGTAACATATTTGCAAAATGCTATCATGTCACCTTTTAGTCATCTTTCCCAAGGCTACACATACTCAGCTCCTTCCACCTCTCATTATGGGACTTGGTTTCTAGACCCTTGGACATCCTCATTGCCCTTCCCTGAACCTGCTTCAAATTTTCTGAATCTTTCTTAAAGTGTGATTAACAGAGCTGATACAATACTTGAGGTGAGATCTGACTAAAGCAGAATGAAGTGAAATAATTACTTTCCATGATTTAGAAATTATATTGCTGTTGATACAGCCTAAAATTGCACTTCTGTTTTTTTGGCACACCATACTGCTGGTACATACTCAGTTGCAGTCAATTATTATTCTATGAATTTTTTCACAAGTAAGATTTCCAAGCCAAGCAACACTGTCCTATATCTGTGTCTTTGATTTTTGTTTCTTAGTGAAGAACTTTGCACTTTTCTATGTTAAATTTCATTCCACTATTTTTCAGCCAATTCCTTTAACCTGTATCAGGAATGTTTTGAATCTGGTATTTGTAGCACAGTACTTGCTACCTCTCTCCACTTTGATGAAGAACAATGGATGTCAGTCTTTGAATATGATTTTTGAGGCAGCTGTTCCCCATTTTTATCATGACATCCAGCTCACACTTAGCTTGTCAGTCAGCATTTCAAAAGGTACTATCAAATGTTTTGCTGAACTCAAGATACATTATGTTTACAGTATTCCCAACATCCATTAAAGTAGTTCCCTGAGCATGAACTGAGATTAGTCTGACAAGATGTGTTCTTAACAAATCCATGCTGACCTGGTAATTACTATATTGTTTTCAAAGTGCTTACAGCTCAGTCTCTTTATGATCTGCCCTATAATTTTACCAGGCATTGACGTCAACATTATTTGTCTGTTGTTTACTGGATCTTCTATTTCCCCCTTTCTGAAAATAGGGAAAACATTTTTTGGCATTCTCACCATGTATAGATATAATCTTACCTGTACCAAAAAATACACATAATAGTAGACAGTCCCCACACAAAAAAGGCACAGAATTCCAACAGAACTACCTTGAACTGCAATCTCTTGAAGCTCCCTTAATAAGTTTTGATGGCGAAGGATGGAACGAATTCTTTCATCTGTAAGAATGGAAGGGTTTATGGTAGATTTTCAGTGGCAAATTGAGTTGGCATGCAATGATTTTGTTCATCATAGTTCCATTGGCAGACCAGTTAGTTGAGTTTATTTTAATTTGTATCATTATGTCTACACATTTTTTAAAAATTTAAAAGTGACTTTTCACATACATATTCTTAAATTTTTAATACACTATCTTGATAATTTCTTAATCCCTCAAGAGAGAATTGGACAGAAAATAAACATTTATGGTACCTCCTTGGAGAGTTTCTAGGCATTCTTGGCTGACTGAGAGTGGAATTGGCTTTGCTACTGTATTAGAAATAACCTCAGCAATGCACGTCATCACCTAGAAAAACACAAATATATTTGTATGGATTTTATACTTCATTTTTCCTTCAGGGTATTTTGCTCGATACATAAAATCCCCTCTCTACCATTCCTGCCCTGTTTTATCTTTGCAACGATCTTGTGAAGTAGCATAGACTGAGAGGTAGCCACCTAGCCATGGTTAGCCTCAACGTTTCAAAGCTAAGTAGGGTTTTGAACCTGGATTTCCCATCTGCCATGCTAAATATTAGTCCATCATTAACCAAATATTGTCCCACTAGAAAGAAAAATCTGTGTGGTTCCCAATAAATGCAACGTAAACTTCTCTGCACCATTTGTGCTATTTTTACTGGTTGAAATTATTTTAGGCATTAAAAGTTATATGTTTTGTTTCCTTTCACATTATACTGTTCTTTTTCATATTCATTTCCTCCCGGCTTCCTGTAGTCTTCTTTGAAAACATGTTTTAATCTGAAGTAGGTTTTTACTTGAGCTAGATATCCAGATTTGGAATACATGAAACAAAAATCGCATACTTGAGTAAGTAAGACTTTTACTTGCATCTCTACTTTTTTCTTTTAGATATTTGGCAAAACGTTTATATTTGTAGCTTTTACACTGGGATCTTTGTTCATCAAAGTCTACGTATTGAGAAGTACTTTTCTCTTGGTTACCTTTCAATACTGTTAAGAGGCTCAGCATTAGGGACTTGCTTTTTGTCCCCAAAGGAGTTGTAGCTCACTTTCCAATCCAGCCAGGGCCCTCTTGATCCCTTCTCTTTGTGATGGATAGACTGATATTTCTCTTATTCCTAAAATTGCCTGAAACCTTTTAATACATTCAATAGCACTATCAAGCAAAAAAACAAATACAATGGGTTTTTAACACATTGTAATTGTTAATTGATAAGATACTGGTCACATGTAACTTGCTCTGCATAACTAACCTATTCATCCCCTTTCCTCCCCCAACCTCCACCCCAGTTTAAATCCTATGTTAGCCTAGTCCTGTGTTTCTCAACCTTGGCAACTTTAAGATGGGTGGACTTCAAGTCCTAGAATTCCCCAGCCAGCAGAGCATTGAAGTCCACCCATCTTAAAGTCACTAAGGTTGAGAAACGCTGGTCTACGCACTCTCTATCTCTGATGAAGTGAACTACATCTCATGAAAGCTGATTTAAAGTAGTTTAATAAAATTAGTTAATTGGAAAAGGTGCTGACTCCTTCAGACTTAATAGTGGTAATTATTTTAAAAATGAATTAAAACAGAAACCCGATAGTTGTAATAATTAATAATACCACCAGCAGCAGACATAGTAATAACACAAGTTTCTATTGTGCCTTTTATGTAAAAGAATTCATTGTGTTCCACCCTAACAGAGTTCTATTTTACTTCTCTAAACTAAAAAGCCCAATATGCTTTAGTTGTTGTTGTTGTGGTTGTTATTATTATTATTATAAAACATATCCTTTCCAAATCAAAATTGAAATTAGGAATGTATATCACAATTAATCTATTATGAAGATGAAGAATTAATACCCTAATTATGAGTTCTGCAATAATTAGGAACGGCTTTAATTGGCTGTGTCACATTGCATTTCTTAATTATATTTGGTCAAATAGGGCATAATCTGTATAGGCTCCCATACCAACGAAGCAACCAGTATGGATCTGGATTGTGATGGGCATGGAGAAACGGAGAAAAAGCATTGAACTGTTATAAAGTACTGCTTCTGCCAATTAGCAAACTGCTATTAAAGATTCTCAAACTGTCAAGCCATCATGGCCCATTCCAAAATTATCGTGGCTTCTCTTAAAATCAATTGGTGGCCTGTTCTCAATAACAAATATTATTTTAAATTCAAAAGCCCTTTCTAAATGGTTGCAGTTTGTCAATGGTAAATTCTTTTCATTACTTCAGAAAATTACTTTTACCATAGGGATATTTGCAATTAACGATACTTTGGGATGACAATCAAATAGGAAGAGACAACTCAGTATAGTGTTTTTGAAAAGGTATTGTCTGGTGAGGAGGACCAAAAGGCCGCTAACTATTCAGACTGATGGCTTGTTTTTATTTCTTCATTTCTTTCATTTCTTCTCATTCTTTTTTTTCTCCTCCAACCCTTTCTTAGTTTTTGTAAAATAACCCACAAGTATAAGACACAAAAATAAAGTGGCCATTTGCAGGCTCTGCAAAAAACAAAAAAGAAATGCACATTTTTTGCACTAGAACAGCCCAATACTGTTGAAGACAGATTTCAATATAATTTATATGTACTAATTTATAGGCATAGGCATAAATTGGAAGAACATTTTTAAACCAGAATGTTACAGCTTTCTCCATACTGGGTGTCAGGTGACCTCTATGCCTGCTTGGTCAATTGTCTGAATGCCTATGACTAAAGGGGCACCTTTAAGCCCCTTGATTTTTAATCAAGACTGATATTCTTAAGTTTTGTACTAGATTTCAACTGAGATGCCTTTTAATAAAGGATATCAACAAGTAGAAAGTTATCAGAGAGAACTGACCAGAGAGAACTAACTTCTATAAAGCAGAACTATGGCTTTCTTAAATGACAAATATATTACTGGTATGATCCATGTCAGGTCACAATATAAACAGGTCTAGGTCACCATCCAGCAAATGGTATCAGAAGGATTAGAAATTATATAAACACACACACACACACAATTAAAAATGTTATTCATTTTCTTTGTTTTAATCTCTTTTATCATGGTTTTAAAGTTTTATTTTAAATACACCAAACAAAAGGAACCATTAAATTTATGTCTATATTGTGAGACTTTTTTTACTAGAATCTTCCACCTGGTTTTCAATTCGGGAAAAGGAAAAGTATTTTGGTAGGGGAAAGAGGTGTTTGTGGGCTGGATATACACCTCACATTTTCTTGATTTAAGAATATACTCAATATGAAACTTGATTTATATCATGTGATTGCAACCTGGGCTCTTGGTGCCCGGCTTGTGATTACAACACTGCAGTGAGCCATGGCCACTGATTGCAGTTTCTGACACTCCTCGCCAGTTTCCCACAAGCAAAGTCAGTGGGGAAGCAGCAGGAAGTCAGAAGTCGTGCTCACGTGAAGTCCTCGTTTAATGACAGCAACTGGGACTGCCAGAATTGCTGTTGCTAAGTGATGCAGTCACGTGACATCACACTTTACAACTGCATCACTTAGCAACAGCAATTCCGGTCCCAATTGCCATCGTATGCCAAGGACTACCTGTATCTATAACAACTTTCCTCCAAGAACTTGATGTAAGGTTTTTCTTCTCCTGCAGGTTTATCCTCACAACCTCATGAGGCAGGCTAGGCCGAGAGATAATGACAGGCCTAAAGCCTCATGGTGAGATTCTCCTCTCTCTTAGTCCATCATTCTAGCCACTGCATCATATTGGTTGGATTCTAGGTCTGTACATACGGATTCTTCAGGGGGTGGGGGTGGGCATGGCTATTGAAGATGTTAGAATGAGATCCTGACCATCACAAGGTACTACCACAACACTGGGATCTAATTCCGCAGCCTAGGCCCACAGCTATGCATTTGCTGTGACAGAGGTGCCTGACAGAGGGAATCTACAGAATAAATATTATTTATAAAGCCACCTTTCTAGATTATGATCACCATAACACAATAATACTATCTTCCAGTAATATCCTGATTGCAATGAAATTAAGTACAAAAAATACAAAAAACCCCTCCCAACAATAGATTCAAATATAATTTAATCAGTATAGACCATTTAGACCAACTACTTGTGCTTCTGAATACAGTGTTCCAGAAAAGCCTGCAAACTATTCTTGGTTTTCATGAACCGTGCCTCTGCATCAAGAATGATTGGATCTGTTACTTGAATTAATGGGTTTTCCTATGCACAACATCTCCATCTTGTCTGGAATGGTTCAACTTATTTGGTTTCATCCATCAAAAGCTATTTTTAAATCTGCCAGCCCTTCGAAGTTGTCCGGATTAGGAAACAGATTCCACAAGAAGACTAGAACTAAGCTCTATTTAGATAGGCTACATTAACAGAATCTTGTAAGTCTAATTGTGTTTTTCCTTCACTTTCTCTTATACCCCAGTGAGTCAGGGAAGAGGCAGCCTGAGTTTCTTCCTAAAACTGTCTCCTTTCTCAGGGCTTAAGGAATGCTTCTGCCCTTTTATTTAACAGCTTCTGAATATTTCCCTCAAGCGATCTCCATGGCTCTCTACAAAAACCTATTCAAGGAGTACATAACCTACCTGGGAGTCATAAACAGAAAAGACAGCTAGAGGTAGATGTTGTTATCCTGCTACTAACATCACAGTCAAACATCTGGACAATCCACTCAGCAATTTTGTGCAGCTGTTCTATAGTATGAGAGACAAGTTAGAACTCCAAGGTACTATCTTCATCAAGGCCAGTGGGTTGGGAGAAGAGTCAGAAATCTTCCAGCACAATCTCTGAGACTACCTTTCTAGGAATAATTAGAGCTACTACATTTTCCTGCCTATCAAACTAATCTCAGATGGGCATACTTGGATATTATTGGTTGATATCCTTGAAAATCACTAATCCCATATCTGGCTTTTCTTTTCTTTTTTTGGCAGGTTTAACATTAATGACTTTTAGGTGTTTTAAAGTCATCCAACCATCTTGTGGTGTGCAGATAATGAGGGCAGCTTTCCTTTCTTTCTCTTGCCAAAAGCTATATCTACCCTGTCTTTCACTATGCTGGAGATTTAGACCATTATGTACTGGTTTGGGAAGTGGCAAGCCTTTCATTGCTAACCATATGCTAAAACTTCATCAAAGAACTGCACATGATAATGGAGTGCACAAGTATGTGTGGGAGAGCAAAGATGCAGGTTTTGATTGCCTTTTGAAGACAGCATAAAGTTCTATTGTTAAAGGAATGTGTACATATCTGAAGAAATTGGTGCTTAAACAATTGATTATTCAGATGTATTGCCTTTCCATTAGTATGCACAGTTAGATATTGAGTGCATGTGGAACAATAGAAAAGCATTAAAATAACAAATGCCAAAAAATGCTAATTCATAACACATAAGCAAAGCATTTCTATTTTTTAGAAATTAATCCCCATTCTATCAAGTAAAGGTGAGTGAAAAAGGCCTTCATCGGGATTTCAAAAGCCTCCATTTCAGGGAAACAAGCAAGGAAAACACTATGCAGTCATAGGAAAAGACAGGGAATGAAAGGACTCAGAAAGGTACCAAGCAGCGAATTTTTCTGTAGCAAACAACAAAATTAGTATTATTTCCCTAAAGGTGTCTTGTAGTTCAAACACCAACAGAAAGAAGCAAGAATCAGGAATCTTTCAAATTATTCCACAACAATCAATTGGAGATGTGATATAAAAATGAAATGGCAAATTCTGGGGGGCCAGCTTTGAACTTTGCTGAGTTTTTTAATTGATTAGAAGGCAGGCTAATAGAACTTTATTCTAGAACCACTAGGTAAGCAGCTCCTTATTTTATTCTCTCTATCATCTCTACCTCTAGCTCTAGCTCTACCTCTACCTCTCTAGCTCTCTAGCTCTATCGTCTCTCTATTATTTATATCCCAGCATTCCTCAGAAGCTTCCGTGGGGAATCACCTTTCATTTTATTCCTGCAATGACAATCCTGGAAAGTTGATTGGGCTGAGAGAAAACTGAAATAAAGTCACACCGTATGTTTCCATAGCAGAGGATGGACTTGAACCTGGGTCTCCCCAGTTCTATCCCAAGACCTTAACTGCTACCCCATAGCATTTCCAGGGCTGCAGCTTGGTGAATTACATGAAGAAAACTCAGTGAGGATAGTGCTGGTAATTTTTTTGCTGTGGAAGAGGGGTGAATTTATAGTCATATATTTGACCTTCTTACATGGTCAGCTATGCTAAACGAGTAGCAGCAGCTGGAAGTGCTGCCTACAGGTGCCAAGCTTGGATTAGAATTTGACTACGTGTCTCAGCAGGTGACAGCTGACCCTGTCTGGATTTAGAAACTAAGCTGGGTGGGGCCTGTTTAGTACTTGGGAATGAGACCACTGAGGACTTCCAAGCAGAGAAGGCAAAACATCCTGGGTGAAGACAGTGGAAATCATTTCTGTGTATGTGGATATGTCCATGTAGTCGCAGGAGTAGAACTTGACTTGAGGGCATCTTTGCCTTTTTATAAGGGAACTCACTGATCCCCAAGTGCTTCTAAATGAGGAATAGTATGATTAGAAAGCAGCTTATAGCATGCTAAACAGGCAGAGTGTTTTGCAGTAGTACAGTCCTATATCTGTTTATTCCTGTGAGTATCAATGGGACTTCCACCAAGTAAAAATATGTAGGACTGCAGACTTCATGGTTTCAGATTCCCAATACTTTCATGCAATAGATTGCTACATTTTCATTTCAATTCATTGGATTATACCATATTTAATTGTTTTTAGAAGTCATTTGATTATATTTGGACATAATAGAAAAGTGTACAATGGATTGTATAGTTATTAAGTTTATATTTTAATAGGTTTTCTGACTCATGTGCTATTTTCCTTTCTATGCTGTAGATTTGTATCCAAAATATATACAGCTGTAAGAAAATCTATTTTTCTACAAGCAAGAAGAGTTTTCTTTTTCTATGTGTACATGCTATTCTCTCTCTCTCTTTTTTTTTTTTTGCTTTTTCAAATCATTTCCACTTGACCCAACCAGTACAAGATTTTGTAACTAGCAATGATCTATTTATGGTGCTTTCCTTTCATGAGGCTAAGGGTTAGTTATATCTGGCCCACCATCCAGAGGAAACCTGCTTAAATCCATTCATATCTAGCATGCATACAGTATATCAGGCATTATAAGCCATATAATGTAGTGAACTTTTATACAAATATTATTCAGGTGCCAGACTTTTTTATCTTTAGCAACAGTATGCTATCATGTGCTTTTTCAAGTATTTGAGCCATTACTGAATTCCATAGCACAGCATGTGTTTTTACAATGCAACACTTGGATTCAAGCCATTGACAACTGACTGGGCATGCCATGGTGCAGATGGCACCATTAAAATTAAAGAAAATGCAGTAGAGATTCAAATAACTGCATACTGAAGCATATAATATATATATATCGGGGGATTTATGGGCATTTTAGGAAACTCACAAATGATGTAATAATGACAAATTATGATGCAATCTGCATAATACAGTGCCATGGAAAGCACTGGTCTACTCCTAATGAGGGAAAATGTAGCACTTTGGGCTCTCAAATAAGACAGTAATCACAGAAGATGTTTGAAGTCTTCCACATGCCTCCAGAACTGCTGGTTGGACATGCTGAGTTCTAAACCAAGCTGCTTCTCGGGCTCCAGGCTGGCAGAGACTGGATAGTGCTGCATTTTTATAGCACTGGAAATAATGGTATTTTTGTGGAGCTTAAGGATAATTAATTTGGCAGAGAAGCTGGAAAATGTTTTTTGGTTTTTTTCCATCAGGGGAAAATTGAGAGATCTTTTGTCATTGATTTCATGAAAAATGGGGAGGACATACAGTATTTTAGGAAATTAGAAAAGGGGAAGCAATTTTGAAAATGCAGCACATTAAACAAAACATTTAGCTATTCTGACTGTAAACTCCAGTTTGTGTCTGAAACACACACACACACCAAGTAGATATCAGATTCAGCACTAGATGCTTTGATAGTCTGAAGACACTGTTCAAGCAGGCTGATGGCCCCTACAGGTTTCAGGATTTTTAGCCAACTTTAGCCATATCTGTAGGGTGTTAGCCTGGGAAGAGCTTTCCTAATACAGTATGTGTAGAACCAGCCATGTGCTTATCAACTTGCCCTGTGTCTATTCCATAAAAAATGGCTGATGCTGAGATCAACTGCTGGCAACCTGTACTTTGAAATATTATGGCTTTATTTTCATAGGTGGATATACTTGCTCATATGCAGTCTAATGTGCAAATGTGAAATATCCCATGTATCCCATATCTGAATCTCATAAATGATAGTGGTGTACTGTGGAAAAAATGTTTCAGCTTCTAATTGTATACATATTAACACACAGGTGTATATACAACTGTGGCTGAATTCACACATTGTGTTAAGATATAAAACATGGTTTACACACCACAGTGGCTGGGTTCATACATCATGCTAAGCTCATACCAAACCATCACATTATAGCTTCATGCAATCTGTGAACCTGGCTCATCTATCCAGAAAGTTTAAAAGCATGATATGGGACTTCTAATTCATTCCCAAGATGCAAAGATGCCAAAAAAATTCTCCACTCACTCTGCACCATTGGTTCAATTTATACAAGCCAGACCACAATGTGACCCAAGCAGACTGCAGGTGCATTAGTTAAAGGGACCTGGATGGAGATATGTGATACATTTATCACATATAATACACAGCTTTCCCAATCAAAGGTATATGTATCTTGATATGTGCCACAGAAAGCTGCATGAAGAAGAAATGTTATGGAGAGCTAGACAGATAGAATGAATAAATTCCAAATACGTCAGTACTGGCTTGAGTTTGGAGGCAACTCTCTCTGCTTTTATCCAAACATCTCATTTATCCAATAATTTCTTCAAATCCAGATTCACTAATTATGCCTCATCACCACATTGTATACACCATGCACACTTTTAGTTACTGGGATTTTATTGATCCTTTATGCCACCTGAATAATATAAATCTGTATAATATTTTTTTCTTTTGTTGTTCCTTTTGTTTTATATTGGCTCCACTATAGGCAGTGCCTCAATCTTAATGATCATTTTCAATATGCTACCAGCAACTCTTAATTCTTTAAAAGCAACAGGTTACGTCTAGCTGACAATGAGTTTACACAGGATATACATGGAAAGTTTACTAATCAGTAAACTTTCATATTTTAAAGAAAAACATCTACAACTGTACTTGAAACTAATAAACTTTTCCCATTGTATTATTTGGCCATGCATGAAGTAGGTAGGTAAAGGTAAAGGTTTCCCTTGACATTAAGTCCAGTCGTGTCCGACTCTAGGGGGCGGTGCTCATCTCCGTTTCAAAGCCAAAGAGCCGGCGTTTGTCCGTAGACACTTCCTCCATGGTCATGTGGCCGGCATGACTAAACGGAACACCGTTACCTGCCTGCCGAAGCAGTACCTATTAATCTACTCACATTTGCATGTTTTCAAACTGCTAGGTTGGCAGGAGCTGGGACTAGCAATGGGAGCTCACCCTGCCACGCGGATTCGAACCACCGACCTTCTGATCGGCAAGCTCAGCAGCTCAGTGGTTTAACCTGCAGCAGCACCGCATCCCAGAGGCAGTAGGCATATACACACAAGTAGACAGGACCAAAAAATATTACAAATAAAGCATTTATCTGTAGGCTCATTTCACACACTCCATAGCATAAACCTGATTTTATAACTCTATATTTGCATACATTTCTCATTTCTTCATGAGTGCACTTAAATTATACATGCATTTTAATGTATTTGTTGCATTTATTCTTCACAGGTAGATTGTAAAAAAATCTTCTGTGCACACCTAAAAATGTTATGTGTGAAGAGATACAACAATTTCATTGTTATTTCAAGAAGAAAGGGCTGCATAGATTGTACATTTGTAGATTTGTATATACACACGAATAATATATAACAATATTCCTACTCCTGATCTTTTTTTCTTTTCCAACTCACCTTGGTGTCATCTTGAGTTGTCGGATTTGTTACTGGAAGTGAAATTACTAAAAGAGAAGAAAAAGAATGTCTTTAATATTTCACATACTCTATGACAGTTCAAGTCAGAATGCATAATAGATTTGGGGTGTGGAGAAAATCTGTATAAAGGTACATACCAATAGTATATAAACCCAGCAACAAAAACTTGCTAACCTTCTGGATTTAAAAATAGTTGCTACTAAGAAAAAGTGAATGAACTTTGCTGATGATTTCTTGGAGGAATCAATCTGCAATCAGTCAGGTTGAGGTATCTTTTCCAACATCACAACTGGGGAATCTGGCTAGTGGATCGATCCATTGTTCATGACTGCACTACATGGCATTCAAAGAGGCAGGTGGGGGGGGGGGGTAACTGAGAAGAATGGGCACTTGATAAAACTGCAGATTAGAATTGCAATTTCTTTTGGTTTTTAAAATAAAACTCTTTGCCAAGCAGAGCTCTGCTGTTTGGAACGTTAAAAAGGACCTTGTGATTCAGTGATGATCTTGCTGTCTCTGGCAATAGTTCAACGAACTCGCTCAATTTCCTATCCCTCACTTCACCATCTTCTTTGCAAAGCATGCCTCCCTGTCGGAATAGGCGCTGACCAGCACAACGCCGTGCCGCCCAGTGCGTTGGCTGTTCGGGGCAATGGCCCCGGTGGCTCTGTCCTTGGTGCTGAAAAGGGCAGCCTAAGAGGACAGCGGTCCCGCGCAAGTTCTCCCACCTGCGTTCTGAGCTTACCTGGAGCTGCGAGGAGGAGGGTAGCGAAAAACGCCGCGCGAGCCATACCGCTAGCAATCGGGACTGCGGGGTGAAGGATGGGGGCGGTACGGCTGCTGTTCTTGGTTTTGTTGGCGGGGCAATAGAGGCGGTGGCGGGGCCTGGCTTGTGAGAAGCGATAGGCGCTGACCTTGGCCGAGCGCTGAGCCGCGAGATAGATTATCTGCCTGTCCTTGCCCTTCCCAAGATCCTCTGCCTTCTCGAAAGCGGTTGCCGACGATCCCCGACCGAGCACTGCAGCAGCAACCTGGCTTATATATTCGCCCCCCTCCCCTCCGGAAACGGCGTCAGGAGGAAGCTAACTCCCCCTCCCAGGAAGGCGCCATCCAATCGCTCCTCTGAGGGGGATTGCAGAGCCAGGATGAGGTTAAACTAACCATTCGCCTGATCACCTAAGCAGAGGACGAGGCGAGGCTCGCCGGATGGTGGTATCTCGCATCGGGAGAAAAGAGGCGGTAAACAGCAAGTTCGTGCGCTCGCTTCACGCACTGCAGGAAGCGCGAAGGTATTTCTTCCCATGTGGATCATCTCTGGTCCTGGATAAGATCGGAGCTGAAAGCCCAGCCTATCACACCCGATGGTTCAGGGGTCCTGGGAAACAAGGAAGGGAGGACAGGATGCTCCTCTGAAGCATCCTTGGGATTCTGCATCTGACCGACGTTTTGATGTCGTGGTTCTGCACCCCACAGAACGGCCGACCCACCTACCCAGGGGGCTGTCTTCCCACGTTGTGAAGGATGCACCTTATTGTTAAACATATGGGAGCTTTTAAGATCGTTAGGAGCTAAATTGTGCCAGTCATTTATAGAAATAATCACATCAAATCCAACTGGCATTTCATCTTGATTCAATCAGGAACCAGTCCTTTGAAACTGGCTCTGGTTCTTGTTTCTTATAAAATTGCTTCTTCTAAACTCCACAAAGTCCCTCTTCAAAGAACGTTCAGTTGAAGCGTCATCACTGCCAGTTTTCATTTAGTTTATCATTATTTAGAGTGCAATGATATCTATGCTGCTTACCAAAGTAGACATTGAGCTTTAATTCTGCACAATTCTGCCTTTAGAGCCACAAAAAGGAAAGACCTGTTTCCATCAACAGAACACAGGAGATAACAATTGGAGCTGCATCTAGCTGAAGAATGGTTCAGGCAAGCATGGTTATTTGGTTATTCTTTATTTGTTTTCAACCATTATGCCCTCTTTCCAGAGCCCCAAATAAGAGTGTAGGAAATTAGATCAATGTCAAATATGATAACATTTTTACAATTAAGCAACAATAAATATAATAACAATCAGTATGTTGGAAGGACTGCTTGTCAAAAGGTTGGGGTCCCTAGACCAGGAAAAACTGCCTCTGTCATTGAGCCATTAAAGATGGATGGAGAACTCACAAGGGAGTTTCACAGAAAATTTGACAGAATTGTTTGCCTGACCCCTTATTTAAGTCATGTATAAATATTTGAACAGCACAGGGCCTAGAAGGGAGATCTACAGCACACCACTGTCAGCCCCACCAGGTACACCAGACCAAGAATCAACTCCACAGGAAGGCTAAGACTACTTTTCTTGAAAATGGCTAGAATATCAGAATCAGACTTAAGCCATGTTTTTCTCCTTGTCCCTTTGGTAATGGATTTGGCCTATCCCTTTTTCCCCCTTTTTTTCTATTTCTTTTTCTATATTTCTTTTCCACTTTTCTATTACTTTTCTCTATTTCTCTTATCTTTAACTCAAAATTTGTATTGTTTTTTCTCTGTGGAAAAACTTCTTTAACAAAAAATATACATAAGCAATTTGGTCTATCTCTATCAAGGTCGTCTTCCTTACTTTCTACAACCACTCATCACATCCTTCCGCCAGCTTGATGCACAGCCATTTATGTACACTCACTGGATACAATTGTTCAACTAGCTCTGTATCCATTTAATGGTAGCATAGCCCAGCCCACACTGTGCCATCTTCTCTACTAGAATTTAATGTGAAACTTGGTTGACTGCTTTGTCGAAGTCAAGGTATACAATGTCCACAGCACTCCTATGGTCAACTAAACTGTTCGTTCTATCAAAACAGGAAATCAGGTGTGGAAAGTAAGGAAGATGACCTTGACAGAAATATGGAAGAACTGCTACCTAGGCAAAAGATGATGAGACATTTTTAAAGTCCAGAGCAACGAGATAACATTTGGAAGTGGCTCAGACAGACGCCTCCCTAATTCACTGGAGCATAAGAAGGGGGAGGAGGTACAGCACTATCAGACTCACAAGATTCTGTTATTATAGCCAAACTCAATAAAAGTAGTTTTAGTCCTCCTGAAGGGTTAATTTTCTGCTCTGCTCTACTTTGACACCAGGCTACTTTGGCATGACTTGTTTTTGATAAATCTATGCTAGATTGTACCAAGCACTGCCTTCATATCTAAATGTTCACAAACTAGCCAACTAATAAACTGTTCCAGAGTTTTGCCTGGTATCATTCAAGCTGATCAGTGTGCTACCCAGAATTACCCAGGTCATTCCCCCCTACCTTTTGAAAATAGGAACATTTGCTCTTTTCCTCAGATATTGTGCCCATCTTCCATTTGTTCTCAGAGGTCACAGACAAACACTCTGAGATGATACCTGCAAGCTACCTCAAGACTCTTGGATGTAACTGATCTGGTCCTGGAGACTGAAATTCATTCATAGTAACCAGGTGCTTCCTAACCATGTATTTTCTTACCTTAGATTGCCAATCCCTCCTTGTGACAATTGTTCTTAATTCTATTTGTACACAGTTCCCTTCTGAGGATAAGACTGAAGGAACTGAAGAGCCCATCTCCAGATGGAATAAACCTCAAGCAGGAAATACAAAGGATTCATCCACACAGCATGTGAACAGTAGCCCAAAGGCCAACTGTTGGTCCCACTTACCATTTGCCAAGGACAAGTCCTTACAATGTAGCCTCCATCTCATAGGCAGCCTGTCATCAGCAAATGGTAGAAAGGGAATCTTTGCACTGAGGTATGCAGGCTGGTGGACAAGCCATCACACTTTGCCCCAAACACATAGATGTTTTTTGAAGTCTTCATAAGCATTCAACAGGCATCCACAGAACTCTAACATTAAAGGCATTTAAAATCATCACCCTCTGGAGCAATGATTTTCATAACCAATTGTGTAAAGAAGTTCTTCTTTTTAATTGTTCAGATCTATGCCCTTTCAGCTTTATTAACTGATTCCAAGCTCTCACAGACATTGCAAGAAGATTTGTGCTGGATTGAATGAGATTGGCACTGGATTCCACAATCAGTAAAATACTGTACCTGATGAATATAAAACCTAAGAGCCTTGGTTTTGTTAAATCGCTCAACTGAACAATCTTTAACACTACTTAAATAAACCAATGATTCTTCTGACTGGCCATTGTGATTGACTACTGTTGTCCTTCTGTATACTTCATTAAGTAGAAGTCCATTTCAGCTAATCTGAAAAGAGATCTGTTGTTCAAACAATCATGGCTGGAATATCTTGTTCCCACATATTTAAAGTGCTTGTCTTTGCACAGTGATGATTCATCTTTGGAAAGTCAAGTGTGGAAATCTGATGTTGTTGCAACAGCTGTCATGCTCTATTGTTCTTGGTCTGTAAGCAAACAAAACCTGGGATTTTTAATTAAAATGCGTGTTCCTTAAAACTAAATCAAGGGCTAGTTAATGTCTATATTAAGCTAGCTTGCATAAATTGTTAAAAATGTGAATATGATTTTTAAAAATTAAAGAAGTGTTATATAGTAAAGCCAGGCTGGCTATTATAAATATTATTGCATTATAAAATGACAGACTTTGTCCTTTCTGTTTTGCGAAATCATTTTGATATTGCCTGAAATATGAGTGGGCGTTGCTGTTTATAGAAAGGACAATAAGTCAGCGGTGTACATATGTTTTGTATGAAGAAAACAGCAAATTCAGTCCTATTATATCTCCAAAAGCCAGTTTTTAATTATGTTACATAAAATATTATGCACACGCACACATATTCAGACAGAGAAATTTCACAGCTCAATAATGTGCAAGACCTATTTCCTAGGATTCCATATCTTGTATCTTCATATCTGCTTACTTGAAAGGTATGAGAATGGAATAATATTAATTAGTTGAGGAGTCTGTAAGTGGATGGAAATCTGGACTGTGATGCATCTCATCAGATCTTATGTTTGTCCAACTAATAAGAAAAGAAATTTTCAGATCTAATAAATCTATCAAAGTGATATCAAGCAGTCTAGAAGTTTGAACATATTTGCACTGGTCAGGAGATAGTTGTTTGTAAACTTTAGGCTTTACCTAATTTACAATTGTTATCAGCATTGGGAGGCTTTCAAAGAAAAATTCCTTTCAGCTAAACCATAGCTGAATAAAGTTAGTAATTATTAGGCAAGTGAAATGTTACTAGGGAGAAACCTGGTGTTCTATTAGGTCACATATTATAGCATCCAATATGACTTTGCTAATGAATATCTTATTAAAACAAACTGCCATTTGCTGCTGCACAAATTATTCCCAAGTTCCTGTTTGATTGGTAGAACTAAAATACCTCATTAAACAGAAATGGCAATGACACTGTATATCTCCTCAAAGCAATAGCACCCTGCATATGTGTGTTAATAGTAGCCCTCTGGGCATGTGGATTATGCAGGATGAAGATGGAATAGGAGTCAAAATGGAGGAGTTGGAGCATTTGGCTTTAAAGAGGAACACAAAGACAGAGTGGGCTTAATGGGAACTGAATGGAATGGACCAGTGAGAATTTGACATTTCTGCATAAGTGCTAAAAGTAATGGCAAGGAAGTCACCCCAGATATCAAAGAGAAGATAGCAATAAACAAAGAGAAACTTCAGAAGAGGCAGACTCTTCAAAAGTTGGGTTTGACAGTACCCGGCAGGCCTTCAAAGTCTTTTAGGACTAGATATATACTATTGTTCCCCTGATAAAATGTTCAGAGTGATCTTGAGTAGGAGAATGGAATGAAGGCATCCAAAGAAGACAGGGTTAATAGGGATTATCCTTATGTGGGCTAGGTAACTGTGAATTCCACTCATAACAGCTTACTTACCAACGGAGCCGTTACTTTAGTCCCTCTTGGAGAAAGCAATGTTATACAAAGTGCAGAAAAAGATGAAGTAGTAACCTTGGAAATTAAAGGCAGGAAGTAAGAGAAAGGAGAGGAAATACAGCTAAATCCAGTCTACACCAACACCGTTCCCTGTCTGTATCTCACCATGTATTTCTATATTTGCAAATCATTCTTGCTCATTTGCAGTGCCATCCTGAGGAAAAGAATGCATGGTTTAGGAAGATCCTGGCAGATTCTATGTGTGCACCCCTGCATGTTCTGCAGCACCTTTACACCTTTAAATCTGAAGCACTGCACCACTTTAACATGCCCAGTACCTCTGGTCCAAAGTGGGCTTCACTCTGATTTTCATTCTTGTTTCAGACAATATGAAGTGCTGGAAAGACTGTTAGAGTTGGGGTTGACTCATAGCAAACGATGGCTGGTTGTGACTTGCCACACTGACAAGTATTAATTCATTCTGCAAGTACTAGACTCATTGTTTACACTAAGTCATGCTTTGCTGTTGAGCAGACATCTCACATATGTGCCTGGGGCTTTTTCTGCATGATTGAGAACTCTGAAAAAGCAGACCAATGTAGACCATTGATAGGCAACATTGATTGACTGATCATATGCCATCAAGTTGGTGTCAACTCATAGCAACCACACAGATAGATTTTCTCTAGGACAATCTGTCCCCAGGCTTCAGGTCTTCCAACAGTGCACACATCACTGCTGAAATCAGGTCTATCCACCTTGCTGCTGGTTGTCCTCTTTTTCTCTTTCCTTCCACTTTTCCAGCTTTATAGACTTGTCCAGAAAACTAGGTCTTTGAATAACATGTCCAAAGTATGATAAATACAACAAACGTAATGCACTTGATCCATCCCATGGTGGTTCATTTACTCTGAATATACAGGTAGTCCTCGCTTAACAACTGCCCTGTTTAGCAACCGTTCAAAGTTATGATGGTGTTGAAAAAGTAACTTTATGACTGGTCCTTGCACTTACAACCATTGCAGCATCTCCCCAGTCACATGATTGATATTTGGGCACTTTGCAGTTGGCATGTTGCAGCTGTTGCAGCGTCCTGCGGTCACATGATCACCATTTGCATGCTTCACAGCTGGCTTCCAACAAGCAGAGTCAATGGAGAATCCAGCAGTGAAATTGCAAGTCATGATCATGTGGTGCCTCACTTAATGATCATGGCAGAAGTGAGGTCGAAAGTCTGTCGCAGTCATGTGATGTCTTGCTTAATGACCATGTAGCTTAGTGATGGAGTTGCTAGTCTCAATTTTTGTTGTTAAGCAAGGACTACCTGTATTGTCTGAACAGTCCTTGTAATAGTAACAAAAGTCTGCTATTTTGATATACTGGTGTAGGCTTTCACAGCTGGTATCTGTAGCTGCATCTTTAGAGGCAAGGTGGTCCACGTGAAATGTCAGAAGATCTCCAGACAAGGACCATGGTCACTAACCCTGAAGCCCAGCTCTGCTATTTTACCTTGCAAACTGCCTCTTCCATCCCTTGGAAGGTGCATTGTCTTTCTGTGATTGGAATAGTCAGGCTGCAGTTGACTTGTCGCCAGCCTTGGTTTCCTAACTGCAGTCTCCTCCTCCTCCTGCTGCATTCATGAAAGTTGGCCAGTGTCCCAGCTCCTGTTTTCTGCCTGCCTCCCTGTGGGGCAGGACCCAACCTGGCATGGGTTTAAGGTTTCCTTCCTTTTCCAAAAACTAATCTCTTGCTTTAAAATCATTGTGAAGGTCTTTGGCTGTTGCAGGATCAATTCTTTTTCAGCTCCCACAAAGGCTAAAATGGAGAGATAGACAGGTGGAAGAGGGAGGGTGCAGTACCAGCAGCAGCAAAGAAGTCTTCCAGAAAGGCAAATCAGATTACCCCCTTTTCTTTGACAGCATCAGCATTTGCAATTTCCAGAGCAAACATGAGGACAGCAAAATTTAAGCAGCATTTCAAGTTGGAAAACAAATTGGAAAACTAGGTCCAAAAATGGATTCCTCTGTTGGCTGTGAAATCAAAACATCTCAGGACACAATTATAAAAGTATTATATCCTCTCACCACTTTCTTGTCCATGCAAAGACAAATTCTCCTGTTAGATATATATAATTCAGAGACAACAGCTAGAGGCATCCTATATGCCTATGTTTATGTGTGAAAAGCCAAGGTACATAAAAGGAAGCTGAGAATATCATGCAGGTCTTTCAGATGAAATATGCTTGTTTTCTGTTGTAAATCTTGGGCTTTACATAATGTGATTTGTTTATTTTTGGCTTAGCTTCAAGTACCATATCTGGGCTGCAAGAATCCAGATTACTACTAGAGGTAGCAAAGTCTTAAAAGTTTTCCATATCCCTACCTTAGCCTGATGTACATACCCATCCTAAGAAACAAACCATGATTTGCAAATTACAGTAGATATATTCATACATAATGCTAAGCCAAACCAAACCAAGTTGTGACAGCATTATATACTGTATATATGACAACTTCTTCAGCAAAGGATGGTTACCTTGTTGTGGTGCTGGAGCTTGAGCACCTCAATGATGCCATGAGCTAAACCGTGAAGGGCCACCCAAGATGGGAAGGTCATGACAAAGAGGTCAGACTAAATGCGATCCCTGGGGAAGGTAATGGCAACCCACCCCAGTATTCTTGCCGTGAAAACTAAATGGATCAGTACAACCAGAGATACGTTGGTATGCCATCGGAAGAGAGAATCCCAGATTGGAAGATGGTCAAAATGCTACTGGGGAGGAACAGAGGATGAGTGCAACTAGCCCCAGATGTGATGATGCAGCTAGCTCAAAGCCGAAAGGATGGCTAGTGGCTGATGGTGCTGGTGGCGAACAGCAAATCCAATGTTCTAAGGATCAACACACCATTGGAACCTGGAATGTAAGATCTATGAGCCAGGGCAAATTGGATGTGGTTATTGGTAGGATGTCAAGATTAAAGATAGACATTTTGGGTGTCAGTGAAGTGAAATGGACTGGAATGGGCCACTTCACATCAGATGACCACCAGATCTACTACTGTGGACAAGAGGACCACAGAAGAAATGGAGTAGCCTTCATAATCAATAGTAAAGTGGCTAAAGCAGTGCTTGGATACAATCCAAAAAACGACAGAATGATCTCAATTCGAATTCAGGGCAAGCCATCTAACATCACAGTGATCCAAATATATGCCCCAACCACAGATGCTGAAGAAGCTGAAGTAGATCAGTTCTGTGAGGATCTGCAGCACCTACTGGACAACACGCCTAAAAGAGATGTTATTTTCATCACAGGAGACTGAAATGCTAAGGTGGGCAGTCA
Organism: Candoia aspera; assembly: GCF_035149785.1. NCBI lineage: Eukaryota > Metazoa > Chordata > Lepidosauria > Squamata > Candoiidae > Candoia > Candoia aspera. The sequence goes on along the minus strand of NC_086153.1, from coordinate 306,277,944 downwards.
AATGACACCTGGAATTACAGGTAAGCATGGGCTGGGAGAACAAAACGAAGCAGGACATAGGCTGATAGAATTTTGCCAAGACAACTCACTCTGCATAACAAACACTCTCTTCCAACAACCTAAGAGACGGCTTTATACATGGACATCCCCAGATGGACAACACCGAAATCAGATTGACTACATCCTTTGCAGCCAAAGGTGGCAGACATCTATACAGTTGGTAAAAACAAGACCTGCAGCTGACTGTAGTTCCGATCACGAACTTCTTCTTGCACAATTTAGGATCAGACTAAAGAGATTAGGGAAGACCCACAGATCAGCTAGATATGAGCTCACGAATATTCCTAAGGAATATGCAGCGGAGGTGAAGAATAGATTTAAGGAACTGGACTTAGTAGATAGGGTCTCGGAAGAACTATGGACAGAAGTTCGCACCATTGTTCAGGAAGCGGCAACAAAATACATCCCAAAGAAAGAGAAAACCAAGAAGGCAAAATGGCTGTCTGCTGAGACACTAGAAGTAGCCCAAGAAAGAAGGAAAGCAAAAGGCAACAGTGATAGGGGGAGATATGCCCAATTAAATGCAAAATTCCAGAGGTTAGCCAGAAGAGATAAGGAATTATTTTTAAACAAGCAATGCGCGGAAGTGGAAGAAGACAATAGAATAGGAAGGACAAGAGACCTCTTCCAGAAAATTAGAAACATTGGAGGTAAATTCCAGGCTAAAATGGGTATGATCAAAAACAAAGATGGCAAGGACCTAACAGAAGAAGAAGAGATCAAGAAAAGGTGGCAAGAATATACAGAAAACCTGTATAGGAAGGATAACAATATCGGGGATAGCTTTGACGGTGTGGTCAGTGAGCTAGAGCCAGACATCCTGAAGAGTGAAGTTGAATGGGCCTTAAGAAGCATTGCTAATAAGGCAGCAGGAGATGACGGCATCCCAGCTGAATTGTTCAAAATCTTGTGAGATGATGATGTCAAGGTAATGCATGCTATATGACAGCAAATTTGGAAAACACAAGAATGGCCATCAGATTGGAAAAAATCAACTTATATCCCCATACCAAAAAAGGGAAACACTAAAGAATGTTCAAACTATTGAACAGTGGCATTCATTTCACATGCCAGTAAGGTATTGCTCAAGATCCTGCAAGGTAGACTTCAGCAATTCATGGAGCGAGAATTGCCAGATGTACAAGCTGGGTTTAGAAAAGGCAGAGGAACTAGGGACCAAATTGCCAATATCCGCTGGATAATGGAAAAAGCCAGGGAGTTTCAGAAAAACATCTATTTCTGTTTTATTGACTATTCTAAAGCCTTTGACTGTGTGGACCACAACAAATTGTGGCAAGTTCTTAGTGGTATGGGGATACCAAGTCATCTTGTCTGCCTCCTGAGGAATCTGTATAACGACCAAGTAGCAACAGTAAGAACAGACCACGGAACAACGGACTGGTTTATGATTGGGAAAGGAGTACAGCAGGGTTGTATACTCTCACCCTACCTATTCAACTTCTATGCAGAACACATTATGCGATGTGCTGGGTTTGAGGAATCCAAGGCTGGGGTTAAAATCACTGGAAGAAACATTAACGATCTCAGATATGCAGATGATACCACTTTGATGGCTGAAAGCGAAGAGGAACTGAGGAGCCTTATGATGAAGGTGAAAGAAGAAAGTGCAAACGCTGGCTTGCAGCTGTTGTTGTTTATTCGTTTAGTTGCTTTAGACTCTTCGTGACTTCATGGACCAGCCCACGCCAGAGCTTCCTGTCGGTTGTCAACACCCCCAGCTCCCCCAGGGACGAGTCCGTCACCTCTAGAGTATCATCCATCCACCTTGCCCTTGGTCGGCCCCTCTTCCTTTTCCCCTCCACTCTCCCTAGCATCAGCATCTTCTCCAGGGTGTCCTGTCTTCTCTTTATGTGGCCAAAGTATTTCAGTTTTGCCTTTAATATCACTCCCTCAAGTGAGCAGTCTGGCTTTATTTCCTGGAGGATGGACTGGTTTGATCTTCTTGAAGTACAAGGCACTCTCAGAATTTTCCTCCAACACCACAGTTCAAAAGCATCGATCTTCCTTCTCTCAGCGTTCCTTATGGTCCAGGTCTTGCAGCCATATGTTACTATGGGGAACACCATTGCTTTAATGACTTGCAGCTACACCTCAAATATGCAGCTACACCTCAGAAAAACCAACATTATGGCAACCAGTTTGATTGATAACTGGCAAATAGAGGGAAAAAACATAGAGGCAGTGAAAGACTTTGTATTTCTAGGCGCAAAGATTACTGCAGATGCTGACTGCAGTCAGGAAATCAGAAGACGTTTAATCCTTGGGAGAAGAGCAATGACAAAATACGATAAAATAGTTAAGAGCAGAGACATCACACTGACAACAAAGGTCCGCATAGTTAAAGCAATGGTGTTCCCTGTAGTAACATATGGCTGCGAGACCTGGACCATAAGGAAGGCTGAGAGAAGGAAGATCGATGCTTTTGAACTGTGGTGTTGGAGGAAAATTCTGAGAGTGCCTTGGACTGCAAGAAGATCAAACCAGTCCACCTCCAGGAAATAAAGCCAGACTGCTCACTTGAGGGAGTGATATTAAAGGCAAAACCGAAATACTTTGGCCACATAATGAGAAGACAGGACACCCTGGAGAAGGTGCTGATGCTAGGGAGAGTGGAAGGCAAAAGGAAGAGGGGCCGACCAAGGGCAAGGTGGATGGATGATATCCTAGAGGTGACAGACTCATCCCTGGGGGAGCTGGGGGTGTTGACGACCGACAGGAAGCTCTGGCATGGGCTGGTCCATGAAGTCACGAAGAGTCTGAAGCAACTAAACAAATAAACAACAAATATGACAACTTATGCAGAGCCAGCAGTGATAAGAAGGTGCTTGATAAATACTCTCAGAGGTCCCACAGCCCACTGAGTTTTGACCAGCCATTGATTTCAGAATAGCTTTAAGCATATGTTGATGAGTCAAACCAAATGTAATCCATTATGAGAAAGTGATTCTGTTTAGTCACTCTGTGTGAGCTCTTGCAAATGTATGAGGGCTACGTCTCCTGGAATTCCAACTCCCAGAGTCTTTTGGAATGGGGTGGCTATAGCAAATCATCATCATCATCGTTATCATCATCATCATCATCTCCTGGAACTGTAATCCTGGGGAAGACATATGCTCTGGCAGCTGTAGGCTTTGCGAATGGATCTGTTTTTAATCACATTTAAACTACTTTACTTTTTGTTATCATATAAACTTGGAGGGTTTTTTTTTTCACATGTTGATGATCTGAATCATGGTCACCCCCTACAAAAACATTTGTAACAGTAATGGAATTAGAGGTCTGTTAAGCCAAGCATGTGACATATCTCCACTGAAAACTGTCCTTTTCACATGCAGTACTGGAGAATCAGTTTGTTGAACCCACAAGATGAGCCCACTTCATTGATCTTTTGGCAATGAGTGCTGAAATTTGTACCTTGTATTCCTGAAGAAAATGGCCTAGTAGAAAACTTGCAGGCAGATTGGAATGAGCAGCCAAGTACAGCAGTCCCTGCCATAAATCTTACCATATGAAATCGTGCCCAAAATAGAGCAACACTGCTCAATGATGGATGGTGAGCAGTAACCTTGCTTGTCCTTGAAAGGGGGGCCCTCAGTTCACTTTAATTACGGTAAGTGTTGACGTAATGGTTAAGGAAGATACTGAGGGGATATAATATCCGTGCTCGGAAGAAATAACATTCAGCAGTCAATCTAATGAGACTGTTATCTTTTATTCAGCCAAGGATGAGGAAGAATATTTATATCTCTCTTTGTTAAAAAAAACAACAACCATGAGAGGCTTTATGTCCTTTGATGCATGATAAAATCAGTATTAAAAATGCCAGATGCATTACAATTTAATTTATCAAAGTGGTCTAGAGGATATGTTTGGATGAATGAAGGTGTGTTTGTTTGATAGGAAATCATTTTGTGTGCTCTGTGATGAAGTTTGCACGCCACTCTCAAACCTGATTGCACAATGTGAACAAATGTTTATTCTTAACCACAGCTTAGGGACACGTTTTATTCTTTGTCCAAAATGAAGCCCAGTTAGCTAGATTTTATTTTTCCAAGGACTACAATCATGGACAGAGAGAATGGTGAACAGAAAGTTTTTAGGATTCCCTGCTAGATTTTATTGGCCTTTGACTCCATAATCCCTAAATACATATTAGCTATTGCAGATGGGAACTGGAATCCACCAATATTTGGAGAGTCACAGTTTTTCCTACCTCAGTTTTAGAGGCAGAGATACTAATACTGCCAAGGGAGTTCTCTCACATGTTTCTATCCTCAGGAGAAGAGATATTCACAACTTATCCCATTGTTGGAAGGAAATCTTACCAGGTCGGTTCTGAGCCTGGAATGAAAATTCTTAGGCAATTGCTTGAACAGGGAAAAAAAAATTATTTTCCCAAGAGCATGGTACAGAGTCTGCTGGTTGAAGGTGGCCATGTTTGTATTCTCCCCACAAGCTCTTTATGTATAGAAGGGCTTGGCTATTGTTATGTAAAATTGTTCCCGCCCTCTAGGAACTTCTGAGAAAGCGCACTTGGCTGCTTTCTTGGCAGGGGGCAATCTCTAGGAATTCTAGGAAAGTGCAGTTTACTGGAGTTCAGAGAGGAGGCGCTCTGTGGTCAGGCCCCCTGTAGTTTGTGGCTTCCTGTTCTCAGATAGTCTAGGTTCCCTGCTGGGCTGTAGCTTTGTCTTTGTTGTTTATTCGTTCAGTTGCTTTCGACTCTTTGTGACTTCATGGACCAGCCCACGCCAGAGGTTCCTTTCGCCAACAGTAGCTTTGTAGCCAACAGTAGCTTAGTAGCTAGGAGCTTTGTCTACTAGCCTGGAATGTTCACCTTGGAAGGAAACTTTTGTGATTGGATTATGGAGATCTGTTTGGCTGGGGAAGAGGGTCTACCTGAATGGGCTCTGTTAATTTATGAAAGAACAACCTTTTGTTTTACAAGGTCTCTGATTAAGTCTGAAGGGAATCTTTTGTCTAAACAGTTGGGCTTCCTCTTACATTTTAATCTCTTGCATCCTCTTTTATGAACCCATTCTATTTTGTAACTTTTAATCTTTTACCTTGCTCAAGGGGGAGTGATATGTCAGGAAGACAGTGTTGGAGGGTGGGGCGACAGTGCAGCAGGGAGCAGGAGATCTTAATTTCTTCCCACACCATCATTTTTCCTCCAATCCACTTGTTCCATCCTTATCTGTATTATAGAAATCTGGAGTTGGAACAAACAGGAGAAAGAGTGGTCAATAAATAGACAAGAGACACATTTTGCCATACTTCAGGGCAAGGAGGGGGATTGGTAGATAATGCAGATACAGAGGCATCTGAAGGGTGGGTGGGTAAAACAGTTAAGATGGTTATAACCTTGCCTCTTTTTTTTACATGCATTGCATATGAAGCATTTAAGAGCCCTAGGATTTTCTGTCTCACAACCTTTATTTTCTACAAAAGTCCACACCTTCCCTTTGTTCAGGGTTCCTCTTTCTAGTGAAGCTGGGACCCAGCGATCATTGAATAATTGGTGTGTGCCACACACACTGGAGTGGGATGGAGACTCAGGGGAGACCGTCACAGCCACAGGTTTGTATTCAATGTATTTCACGGCATTTCATCCAGCTGGATATGGGAAAGCCAACCTCAGATCAACCCTGTTAGCATAAATCTCCCCAGGCCTGTTTGCAGTAGCAATGATAGCCTGATCTTGTTGATAAAAATCCTGCATAATTATCCACATTCATAAATAAAGCACTAGAACAAAAAATACAAGGTCCTAAGAATCACTCTTAATCTGTACACAGTCTATATCTTATTAGGGCATGAATTTGTTATTTAAAGTATTTATATTCCGCTTTTCAGTAAGGTTCCCAAGGTACCAAATAATACAAAAACATAAAATAATTGATATAAAGCAAAACCTTTAAAGCTTTAGCACACAAGGTGAAGTCATCCACAGAGGAAGGAAAATTTAGCAGCCCTTTGCCTGACATAGAAAAATTCATTTGAAGTCCAATAAGAGGCAAATTGGGGCATTAGAAACCAAGTTTAGGGAGTTAAGAGTGAAGAAATGAAATCACAGTATTGGACAGGACAGAGATGCATCTTGGTAGTCATGCGTCTAACTGCCCTTCTGTGTCTGACCCTAACTGGACACCTGATGAAGATTAAGTGAAAGATGTACAAGGACTGGAAAATTCACAAGTTCACGCAGAAGGGAAGAGCATGACACAATACCTTGGAAGCATCTTACCATTTTTGTTTCTTTTACATTGTAGCTAGCCACCTGCTCTGCCTGTGTTATAAACATGTATTCCACTGGGAGAATGAAGCAGAATCTAATAATACATTTATCCACTCTGAAATCCCTCCTCTGAGTCTAATTAATTGGATCCATTTTCTTTCAAGGCTTTATAGATGGGATGCTTCTCTCAGCTATCATTACATTAGGACCATTAAACAGCCAATATATCGAAAAACACTTCCACCCTAGGGTTTCTTTTTTTTTTTAATAGATTGCTTCAGCTTTTGAAATTTTAAAAGGATGTCCCTGCAAGTGCTTAAGTCCCCTGGCCATAAAACAATTGTACCCATTGTTTTTTATGGTATAACAAAGTAGCAAAAGAGTATAGCTCAGAATTTTTTTTGTTTCCAAGGAAGTTGACTCTACTAATACTATTAATCTAATTTACCAGCTGTTTTGATTACTGCGCTAATGCATGTGAAGTATTTTAAACAGTCTATGCTACACTGAATATTGTAACTGCAAGCTAGGTTGATGACCACATTCCACAAAGACTTGACAGAGGGAAATGGATGCCTCTTTCACAATGCAAATGTGTGCAATTTGTAGCCTTATTTGTAAATATCAGTGGAGGCAAAATGACTGAGCCTATAGAACACTTTAACTAGACTTTGCTAAAAAGAGTAGTGATGCAAATCAGTGTTCATGGTTCTTCACCAGCTAGCTTGCTTTGTTTCCATCCCGTGGGCCTCTTGTATTAGCTGATGACACAAAACAGAAGCACACCAAAACTATTCATGTTACACAGTCTTAAGCTTAACAGATTGTTATATTAAGTTGAATATTCCTAAAATACAAAAAACTAGACCATGAAATGTTATTATTAATGTTATTATATTTGCAGACACTTTTAATTAATATAATTATTTTTCTCTCCTGGGTAATTGTAAATATGTGAGTTCTAGGAGACATTATTACACTCAGTGTACTACTATATTTCATCCTATGGAGATGCTGATACTATATTTTTCCATATGGTGAACTTTACATTGCATATGGGCATATAGGAGATGCTTTTGAATGTTTTATTCAGATCTGTTTGATTTATTTATTCCTTTGATAAAGAGCAGTAGATGCTAAGCCTTCACACTACATGTTTTATCCACAGCACAGTATTTTTGAATAAAAACCACTTGATAGAGATCTTTCCTCTCAAATACTTTGGCATTAAATCTTGCTTTTCTTAAAATAATAATTTTATTGAAAATTAAAACTACAATGATAAAAAACTAATACAAATTTTAAAAAGAAAAAAAATAGAAGATGCAGAAAAGAAAATAGAGGAAAAAATAGAAAAGAAAGAAAAAATAGAACATAGTAAAAGAAAAGAAATGACTTCCCCCTTCATCACAAGTACAAACAATTTTAGTGACTTATTGTCTTCTCTTAAACTACAGCAAATGATTTCTTCTTCCCATATCCCAGCTCTTATCTATCAACAAATCCTTAAAACCTCATCATTTCAGTCCTGATCAGCAAAAGTCCATTAAAGGTTACCAGAGATAACATATCTATTTTAACCTTGAATAAACCAACTTTATATTCTTTCCTTTTACCTTTAACAATCTTGATCTTAATAATGTCCAAAACTTGATTTCTTTTCATTTTTTCTTTGTCCCTTCTCACAAAATTCTTCAAAGCTTTAACAAGCCTCTTGGAAATCCAATATAGATAAATTATCCAGGTCGCTCTCTTGATTTGTTATTTGTATAATCCTTTTAATTATTAAGACAAATTTCTTTCGTATGTCCAGTTTCTTCCGTATGTTCAGTGTAGCATCTTCTTCCATATCATTCTCGTAGCTTGTTATTTTTAAATCCACTTTCAGATCAGTCTGTCTTGTCTGGTAAAACTTGTTCCTTTTCCATAACATCTTTAAAACATAGTCGATCTGTAGAGGCAGACATTCTTAAAATCAACTTCTGGGTCCATTGTTCAAAAATATCCTTCGATGTGTCCAATGTTAAAATATTTTGCTCCATTTTGTATTAGTAAGTTAAGTTTAAGTGTTCTCCTTTAATTGTAATGTCTAGTTCCTTCTAGTTCCCTCTAGTGTCCAAACATCAAAGTCCCATTCTATCATTATTTTTAAAGAATTCAAAACAAGAGTATTTTTCCATGGGAAGGATTCTTATATTCCAAAATCTTATTTCAAATCCATCTGGACCCTTAGTCCATTTGTAACTTTCTAAAATTGAAGTTTTAATCACCCATTTGCTGTTTATTCCAAGAAAAAAAAATTAAGTTCTTAAACTTGTATTTAAAACTTCTTTCACTAAGGATGGAAGGAAATTTACTTGGTGTTGTAAAACTCATTGATCTAAAGGTTCCTAATAGCTGAAAAGCAGTTAATGAGCTATTCTGGAAAGCAATTAGAAAAGGAAGTATGCAAACCCAGTGTCCTTTTGAAGGCACCGACCATGGTTTGAGCAAGATGGCTATTCCCTCGTCTCCCAGAGCTCTAAACTCACTGGAGACTGCTGTCTTGCACTTATGGGCATTCTCAAGTCCTCTCCTTGTCCGGAGAGGAATTACGAAGAGCTGGTCTACTTGCTGCCTCTTCATTTCACTGTGGTCGTTGGCTCTGCTTTTAGTGGAGCCATCTTCAGTTTACCATTTCTTCCCCGGAAGTTCACTTTGGCACTAAATCTTATGACCTAATGACTCACCATTGCCTTGAAGTTATGTGGGGTGCAGTTTTTATTTTGAATAAGGCATTTGTTATAATGGGACAAATAGTTCCTTCCTGATAAATCAGACATACCCCAATGCCATTACACAGATTGGCTAGCCTTGCAAAAACCAAGCTGAATGATCAGTGTTGCTGAGAGATGACATTAACACAAATGAAAACTGACAAGTGAACTACAGTAAAGAAGCAAAATAAGTATTTTTAAAGGCATCCCAGCATCTTAACATGAATAAAACATCAGAAATGGTTACCTGGGGAAAAAAGGATCAGAATGGGGGTGACTGTACAAGCTGCTTTTTTGTAACTGCCTAGAAAAAACAGTGCAAAGAAGAAACCATAGTTAATGCTCCGCATAAATCCAACAGGGTCATTTCAATGGAGGATGCTGTACACATCCCAAATCCACTTCTGAGGGTTAGGTGTGAGCCCTCTAAGGTAGACCAGACTAAGAAAGCAATGTCATATGGCTAGAGTAAGTGAATCCTGAAAGCCTAACTGCATGTTCCCTTCCGTCCCTCTTATACCGCAGAGCGGTGTTTCTCAACCTCAACAAGGTTAAGATGTGAGGACTTCAACTCCCAGAATTCCCCAGTTTCTTCCTAATGTTTTCTTTGTTTCTGTTGTAGCCGTTGCTGCGAGTTTCTCTAAGGTCATCTCTGTGACTCTCTACACCTGAAGCATCTGCATGACCTACCAATTAGCTATTGAATCAAGTTCCAGCTTTTGCTTTTGACAAAGGCCATGAACAATTTGGGATGAAGATACTTGATGGATTGCCTTTGCTGTTACAGACTTGGTGGCATACTAAAATCATCAGGGAAAGTGTCTTGTTTGTGTTGTAACTGGATGTCATCTTGTGGTTAGTGGTTAGGCCTATGCTCTAGAAAACTCTCCTTCCTGAACTTTGTGAAGTGCCTACTGATGCATCTTCAAGGCACCTGTTAAAACCTGGCTCTCTTCTCTGACTTTCCATGAAAGAAGGTTTGGTTTCCCTGTCCCATCTTTACTGGATACTTCTAGTTGCAACCTGGAACCTAGGACTGCAACATGTTGTTGATTAAATTAAATATGTTAATTAAAATGTTCTGACCAGCTTAAAAAATGCCCTGGTTACTTGGACAACAGATCTTTCATTTTTTTAAAAAGTATTGTTTTAAAATCATAGGGTTGGAAGGGACCTTGGAGGTCTTCTAGTCCAACCCCTTGCCCAGGGCAGGATTCCTCATTATCATCCCAAATGACTGTCCAATCTTTCCTTCAATACTTCCCCTGATGGAGCATGAGGCTGAGTTAGGGAATCTGAATGTGAATGGTCCCTGTGCCTATCAAATCACTATACGATACCAGTGTGGGTCCAATGCTGAGATCCTTAGATGTGTAACATCCCAGTTCACTATTCTATAGCAATTTAGAATATAGTATTTATGTCTTTGTAAATTTACATGGAAGCAAACAGTATAATCTCTTATTTATTTATTTATTTATTCATTTATTTATTTATTTATTTATTTTTCAAATTTCCATCACCGCCCATCTCTCCCGAAAAGGGGACTCTGGGTGGTTTACAATAAGATCATTTTAACTGGTATACTGATAACAAGCAAATTCTTAAACTTTGCTTAGTAGATTTATATCTTGTTTTTTATATCTTCTGCCATGGAATTAATCATGGAATACATTGGATTCCCAGGTGGTGCCATCTCCATGCATCACGAGCTTATCTTCGGACATGCTGCGTTGTATGCCTTAAGGCACAATTTCCAGCCTCTTGCCTTTCAGGACGCTAAGGACAACTCAAGCATATAATTCTCATTTGAAGTAAGTCTGAATATGTGTTTTTTGGACTCCGTTCCTTGCATAAGAGTGATGGATCTGAAATCCTTTTTGTTTGAATCCATTTTGTTTCTCTGTTAATCAAAAGCCTCAATTCCCTTCTTATTATACTTCAAAGCAGTTTTGCGAGACTGAATATTCCTTAATGGGTATTTTTTATTATTTCCTGAACCATGAAGTGAGATTCTTGTCAGCAACACATCTGCTTCCAATATCCTGGTGCTGCATATAAATGAGATAGGATGACTAAACAAAGGGGACATCCAATTAAATAGTCGCTGCTTCTTGCTTTACAAACATGCATGAAATTAATTGACCTATGTGAAAAATAACGTGGGGACTGTGAGTTTTAATAAGTTGGCAAAGTAACCTTAGCTGTTTGAACTGAGGCTTGATCAAGGAAGGTTTACTGAGCAAGCTCTTCCAGAACAATAATAATCCTGCGGGCCTCATCAAAAAGATATGTACTGTAAGGATTTGCTCTAGTTTATGGCAAGCAAACAACCCAGGAAAAAGGATTGGCAGGGAAACCAGCAACACAGGCTCCTGGGCAGGAGGCATCTCTCAGAGTTGAATCAGATCTATACAACATCAGCCATAATTGCCACGAGGCTTCTTGGGGAAAGGTTGATCATCTCTGGATTGTCATAAATTATTCCCTCTAAATTATACACTCAAAATCTAGTCAAGTGAACTAACGCTCTAAATGAAGAGTTTTTGTGAATACACACATGTCCACGTGGACACACACACACACACACACACACTTAGCTGGCACGTCTTTTCGGACTGCGCTGCTACTGCATCCGAGGAAAGCTACACATGTTATTTCTGCCTGCTTCGCAGCCATCACTGGTAGACATTCAGAAAAAGCAAAGAACCCTCACAGTAACCTTGTGAAGATTCAAAGTTCTACTGTAAGTTCAGTCTGTCTTCCAGGATCCGTATGTTTCCCTTTAAAAGGGGGGGAAACGGTATCTGAAGATAGCAAACGTCATTATCTGAGTAGACAGGACTGAATCCAGGGATTTTAATTTTTTTTTTCTGTAATTAAAAAAAAGCACATTTAACTGGGATCCAAGGAAGGAACTCCTTTGAAGGATTTTGTAGTAGTAGATTAAAGATTCCCGGGTGGTTTCCAATGCAGGCCTTTTATTCAGTGTTAGAACAAAACATTGGGACATTCTTGGCCCCAAAAATTCCTATAATTGATACTCTTCAAAATCAGACATTATCAATTATATCCTGTGAGCATACAATACTGAATAGTACAGACAAAAGCCTGATTCAGTTTAAAGTTGTTTCTCGTGGTTCTAAGCCTGTGCCTGCAAGTGAACTCAAGACCAGAAAAAGTGGCTGATCACAGCTCTCCTCACTTTAAATTGTGCTTGATTCTGAAATTAGAATGGTAAATATTCTTACCCTACCCATATTTTTAAAAAGATTGTTAAAAATACAGAGAACATTTTTGTGTTAATTTGATTCAGACACTGGAATAAGATCCAGAGTGATACAAAAAAGAGAATATACTGAATTACAGCTAATTTCGCTTGTTAGAGTGTCCATGCTGAATGAGAAGCTTGGCAACATTCTCTCCAAGGCTGTGTGCTTCAATTAGGTCTGCATGAATAGAGCTCACTCTTGCTGCTTGAAGTGAGAATCTTACTGACTGATACCCAGTCAAGCTTTTTGAGTTCAGGGCCAATTTCAATGGACAAAACTGCATAACGATTATCTTTTTATTAGTTTTACATGAGAACTGAACACAGTGAGAATTGATCTGAGGCATCCTCATTATCTCAACCGGAAGAGAGGGTAACATTTTGGCAGCTGGAGACTTAACTTTTTAAAAACTTTTTTTTTTTTGGTGGTAATGTGGTAAGGCCATGCTGATGTCACCAGGAGAGGTGGGAAAGGAGTTTTCAGACCTTTTCTAAGTAGAGGTTGTGTGTATGTGTACCTTTGAATCAGTGTTGACTCCTGGTGACTGTCTAGCCTAGTCCCTACAGTTTTCTTGGCAAGATTTTTGGCACTGGTTTGCCATTGCCTCTTTCCTAGGGCTGAGAGAGAGAGAGAGACTGGCCCAAGTTCACCCAGCTGGTTTTGTGCCTAGAATCATGGTCTCCTGGTTTCTAGCCTGGTGCCTTAACCGCTACACCAAACTGGCTGCCAATTAGGGGTTAGGTAGGTTTAAAAAAAAATTTTTTTTCAGATGGATTGTTGAGGAATTCTGCCTGCAAGACTGTGGGGCAGTTTGGGGGCCAGAAACATGAGGCTGGGTGGCTGGTTCCCTTCCCTGTTTTTCTGTACTGAAAAAAGGCAACTTTCGATCTCCTGTGGGATCTTCTCAAGCTGGGTCTTCCTACTATTAACACGACAGCAAGCTGAGCTTGCCCTTGGTGCTATGTGGTTCAGATTCTCCTAACGATCTGACTGCAAATGAACTAAATTCAGCTTTCTTCTTATTTTAAATCCCATCTGATCTGATCTGCAGCCCATCTTTCATTGACTAAATAATCATTTTCCTTATGAAATCTGGCCTTAATTGCGGCTGTGTTTCCCAATGAAAGAAAGCAAAACTCCAGTGACTTGTCTAATGGTTGTATTAGCAACAATAACTACAATGAGTCCTTCATCAGTACATTGTTCCTAAAGGCAAGTTGACTGACAGTTGACTGAAGCATTTGTTTTTCATATATTTCTAATATAATAACTCAGATCCTTAGGAACAAACTGTAACATTGATGAAACATATCATTTAAAATAAATGACTATAAAGCAATAAAAAGAACAGTAATTAAACATTGCTGGTTTTAAGAGAAGGAGAGGGAGATCTTTATCTAAAGTCAGGTAGGGCTACCAAACGTCTAGCAAAAAGAGGACATTTTGTCCTCATGTCCTCCATCTGGCAGGCATAGCCTTAAAATAAAATATTGTCCAGCTTTTTGAGTATCTAACAAGCTTTCCCACATTTCTCCCCTGGCCAACTTCAGCAATGTACAGGAGTCTCACATCTCATAATAAGAACCAGGATCAGATATAGATAGATAGATAAGATCCAAAAGAATTCTTCCCAAAATTTGTCTTCCTTCAGGCAGTTTTTTTAAAAAAAAGAAGAAAAAAAGTCCTCCATTGGTGCCAAGGAAAGGGCTGGGAAGGGAACAAATTTCTAATGGTAAACAGGATAAAGAAAGAGGAGTGACCAACTGTGCTCTACTTATAAGTAATTATCAGGTACTTTGACCTCCAAAAGTTCAAAGAATTCAGGCTCTTAAAATGAGTCTCTGTTCACCGCTGTGATAATGAACATGGGAACGGTCCAGTGGAATGCTGGTCACATTCCCTGAATGAGACATAAGTGGCTGCAGTCTGAAGGGGCTGCTTTTATGTGGGATTCTTGAAGAAAACTTACATATTGAAAGAGAACTTGGTGGTGACCCCAACAGACGTTTTGCTTAGCAAAATACAGCTTTTGCATTGTAATGATCTTTCCCTGTGCATAACCCCGTGATTTAAATCTGATCATATAACGTATTTTAAACTGTTCAGGCTTTTCCAACTAACTTCATGATTTCTGTCTGCCTTGGGTAGAACTGGACTTATTATATTCGTCATCCTCCTCCTCCTCGTCCTCCTCCGTGCTTCTGAGAGATTGTGGATTCTGTTTGCCTTTTTAGCTCAGTGTTTTTTATTTTATTATTATACACTGCTGGTTCCTCACCAAGGTAATTCTGCAGAAAAAAGAACTAGTGCAGCTGGTTTTTGTAATCATGCACTTCTCCCTCCCTCAATTACTTTTTAATAAAGGTAATTTGTATTACACTTATCTGCATCTGTGTGCATTGTTGTACTTAAGCCAGCACAGATATATCACACTCACACCTGTATCGTAATACTGTGGTCTCTGGCCAGAGACTATCGCAAAGCAGCAGCCTATGAAATGCTTGCATAAAAACATGCAGAAATGGTCCCTGTCAGGTTAACGCTGATCGCATATTACAGGTAGACTGAGTTTCATTTCATAGGTCACAAGGTTTTAAAAATTATTATGACGACAATAGATAACAGAAAAAGGAGCAATACTTCCTTAGATTCTGAGACTACAAAAATAATGCAAAAGATGGGAGACAAAATGAATACAAGAAAAAGAAGTTGTTGTTGCTGTTGTTGCTGCTGTTGTTATACAAAAAAGATCAATCTTGACTGAAAAAGCTAAGCAGGGTGGGACTTTGTTAGTTCCTGGGTGGGAGACAACTAGTCTGGATGAAGAAGTTGAGAACAACATCCAGAAAAGGACTATGGAAATATTATGCCAAGAAAACTGCATGGAAGTTTTCTTGTTGCACCAGGATTTGAGCTTGGTTCAAGGGCAAGTCAGTTAGTTATAATCCTTTAATAAATAAGATTTCTAATTAGATACGTTCTTTAACAAATATATTGTTGCAAAGTATTTCAAATTTCTCTTGGTGCATTTTACAGAATAATATTTGATCACAGTCACAGCCTATTTTCAGAATACTTTCTGAATATTTTCAGAATTGCCAATAACTTTAATGTGATTATAATATTAGAATGTCTTAAATCATTCATTAAATTATGTTAGCTTTGGATTTTTCCAATTTACCTATCAACCTTTGGGATTCAGCCAAGAAATGATTCACTAGGTTCTATGTACAACTACTGTATGAAGTCTGAATGACTTACTTCATCATACTGTCATGATATGATTCAGTGGGTAATGGGCTATGTTACTTTGTGTTCAGAGAATTATTGCATGCTTAGACGGAACATTGTCAAAAAACAGCACTGATATATCAATGTCCATGTCGCAACACTAGCACATAGGCTGGCAAAAATACAATTACATACTAATAGAGAATTAAACCTCAAAGCACAAAACCTTATGAAGCATCAATCACATGCAAAAGATCAGAAGCGGTAAGCAGGATCACCAAGGTTTGCCATAGAACAATCCTCAGTATCAGAATGCAGGCCGACAAAGAGGAGATAGTGGAATAGCTGACCTGAGAGGACATGGAGTGGTATAACCTTGGAAGAGCTCTTTCTTGTCAGAGCCTTGAATAATATTGTGTGTAATATTTTATTGCAGGTTTCACTTGTATAGGTAAAGGTAAAGGTTTCCCTCGACGTAAAGTCCAGTCGTGTCCGACTCTAGGGGGCGCTGCTCATCTCCGTTTCTAAGCCTTGGAGCCGGCGTTGTCATAGACACTTCCGGGTCATGTGGCCAGCATGACGACTCGGAACGCCGTTACCTTCCCGCCGAAGCGGTACCTATTGATCTACTCACATTTGCATGTTTTCGAACTGCTAGGTGAGCTAGGTTTCACTTGTATAGATGACAATATTTAATTCATTTGCACGTTGGTGGTAATGATCGGTGGAATAATGCATTTTTCTCTGCAAAAAAATGTATACCCCCTCTTACAGGAATTTTTTTGAAGGAGTTTGAAGTAGTTCAAATGTATGTCTTACTATTATTTTCTGTGAAGCAGGTTAGATTGAAACCTGCTTTCCCCAGGCATAGTCTAATATGCCAACACACAACTGAAAATTATTTGAATAAGCTAAGCAAAATGTTAAGCCCATAATTATAATTATGCTCTGCAACTTAAAAAGTAGACTGCACAATTTTTTTTTCTTGTTAATCAGCCTGCAGAAGAACTGAATGCTCCCAAACCACTTTAGTTTGATTTCTATTTCTTTTTTCCTTTTTGGAAAAAATTTATTAACCCCTCCCCCCACAGCTTTCAAGTACTCAGAACTTGAACAAATTGCCTCCAGTTACCCAAGAGACCTCCTAAATAGGAAAAATTCTATAAACCTGGGAATTATTATTTTTGAAGGATAACAGTTAAAGTCCTTTAAACTGAGCTCAGTTCTCAATAATTACATTTCCATGTAACTTTCTTAGCAGCAATATGGAAGTGGTTTGCCAATGCCTTCTGGGATTTTTTTTTTTTATTCCCCAGTCTAGCCTACAGCTATGGGTTGGTCTCCCTTCCAAGTACTAACCAGGCCAAACCTGTGAAGGATGCAGAATGTCACCACTGAAAACGTTTTTCTTCTTTTTATATATATACTTTTTATTAAGAATTTTGATTACAATAGTAAAATCTAATACAAACTAAACTTAAAAAAAGAAAAGAGAATAGAAAGGAGTAAAAAGTGCAAGAAAAAAGAAAAAAGAGAAAAAAGAAAGAAAAGAAAGAATATAATAAAGAAAGAGAAAAGAAAGAGAAAAGAAATATATAAAGTGACTTCCAATGTTCACCACAAGTATAAACAAATTTAGTGACTCTAAACCCGCTCTGAGGTAACAAACATTTATCTCTTCATCCCATATCCCATCTCTTATCTATAAACAAATCCATAAAACGTCATCTTTTCAGTCCTGGTGTCAGCAGAAAGTCCATAAAGGGTTGCCAGAAGTAACAACATATCTTGTCTTAACTTTGATCAAATAAACCAACTTTATATTCCTTCCTTTTACTTCTAACATTCTTAATTTTTAGTTCATTCATATACTGTTGAAGGATTTGATTTCTCTTAATTTCTTCTTTGTTCCATCGCAGAGTTCTTTAAGGCTTTAACAAGCCTCTTTTATAAATCCAATAAGAAATAATTATCCAGGTCACTCTCTTGGTTTGTCATTTGTATTTCCCTTTTAAATTTTAAAATCTCAGCCAGTTTCAGATGAAACATCCTTTTCTAAGTCATTCTCTTGGCCTGTCAGTAGTAAATCCACTTTCAATACCATCTCTATCTTGTCAGCTAAAATTTGTTCTACATCTGTCATTTCTTCAATAACATCTTTTGGACATAGTCTATCCATAGAAGCAGACATCATTACTGACATTGTTGCTATTGTGGCTACTATGTTCTAATTCCATCCTTCAAAAGTCTCATTCAATTTTGCAACATTATACAGGCTTTCCTCTACCTAAAAACTTTAGTCCCTTCTAGTGTCCAGTTTTTGAAATCATGAAATTGCTTATTTATTTATTTATTTATTCATTCATTCATTCATTCATTCATTCATTCATTCAATTTCTATATCTTCATTATGCCTTGTAAAAACCAAAACAGAATCCCACAAGAAGCTGTTTGTTCTTTATAATTAATTCCAAAATCTTATTGTAAAAGTTTCAATATTCCAATTTTACCTGGACCTTTAGTCCATTTATAACTTTTTAAAATAAAGATCTTATTTAGCTTTGCTGTTTATTTCAGATTCTTTAAATTCTTAAGCTGATGATTAAAATTTTCTTTTGTTCAGGATTGAAGGCAGACTCACCCAGCACTTTCCAACTTGTCAATAGCTTAGAAGTAGTTAATGAGCAATTTCTGAAAGTGATCAGAAAGTGAGGTTTGCAAACTCAGTGTCCTTTAATACTCTCCACCACTGTTGCAAGCAAAATGGCTAATCCTGTTGTCTCCCAGCTCTCAAACCCTGTCCTGTTCAGACTATGAGGTGGCCAGAAAAGAGTGCAAATGAATTTTTTATTTACAAATAACTATTTACAACAGATAAGAGTCCTTAGAATAGATTAGACAGTGCAGTTCAATCAAGTCCACTCAGGCAGTGGAGGGCAGGATCAGGAGTAGAAGGAGATTGTGGCAAGACAGCAAGGCAGAATTCAGCTAACACTCTCAAGGAAGCAGCAAGACCCAGTGTAGCTAGAGCATGTGGCAAGAAGGAGGCTTGAGGTTTGAGTGTCAGGTGAGGCACGGAGGCTAGGTTAGGCTTGACAATGGGGGCTAGGCAAGACTCAGGTGGAATGGCAAGGCAAGGCTTGGAACTGGGGTCAAGGCTGGACTCGGCTGAGTCTGCAAGGCAAGGCTTGGAACTGGAAGCAAGGCTGGACTTGGCTGGAGTGACAAGACAAGGCTTGGATCTGGAAGCAAGACTGCGCTTGGCTGGATTGGCAAAATGAGACTTGGAACTGGAGGCAAGGCTGGACTCAGCTGGATTGGGGTGCAAAGGAAGGTAGGTCCACATCGGTAGAAGGAGCTGGCACTGATTCCTTGTCAGCTACAGGCAAGGCTCCAGGTTCCAGCAAGGCCTCTCCTGCTGAAACTGTTAGTTCAATGGATCAGTTGTCTCCAGCGATTTGCTCCTTGCACTGGTGCCTTTTTATCTGATTCTTTCCGTGCCATTTCTCCTCTGGAGCCAATTGAGCTGCCTTTTGCTTGGCTCACTTCTCAGCTCACCTTTCACAAGCACTGATTGGAGGATTCAAACCTACCTCTGATTTCTGCCCAATCAGCTGCTCAGGATTTTCCCGCTCTGCTGAGTCACTCCTGGTTTCTATTTCCCCAGTTTCTTCCAGATAAGATTCATTTTCCCCTTCTGGCTCAAGATAAGTTTCATTTTCAGAGTCAGGGTCAGACTCAAATGTCACAAACCCATGGAAAACTGCTGTCCTGTAGTCTCATGAGAAGCAGCAATCCAGAGCACATGTGGGCAATCTTCCATCCTCTCCTATTCCAGAGAGGTTCCAAGGGACCAGTCTGCTCACTGATTCCTTGGTCTTTGCTGTGGTCATTGGCTCCACTTTCACAGAGATGTCTTCAGTTCACCATACCTCCCCTGAAAGTCTGAAAACTTATTTTTTTCTAACAAATGGTAGCAGGTGTAGCATGGCTCCCTTTTCTGTTTAACAGCAAGATGATGAAGAAATATATCGGGGAAGTTCTTTCATATAAGAATTATTTTAAACCCTTAATTTCCTTGGTAATTTGTTTCTTTCGGAGGTCCTGCATCATTACGTCCATTATCTAATGTATGAAGGTTGCACATGCAAAACGCAGCCTTCTAGTTATGGAGCCTAAGTTCCTTGGCTCCCTGATTTTGGAAATATAGAAATAATACCTTGTTATTTCAGAGGATATAAATTGTTGCTCTTCAAAGAGTTATTATGCTACAGACACTTTTTCACATCTACAGCTTTAAACACCTATGTTTTATATTCTTATTTAATCCTATTTTCCATATAGGCTGCGGCAACGATCAGGAAAATTCAGAATTATGAGATGTTGCTAGATGAATGAACCAACTGTTCCCACCTGGCTCCTCCTACAAGTGGGAATGGCCAAATTAACCAAAAATTTACTGAAGCAGATAAGAATAGGGCAGTGTCTGAATCAAATTCTGGTTTGTCGCTCTTGTAGCAATTTGGAACCTAAATGCCAAATTCAAACTCTGACTTCAAACTTAGCTTTGTTAGAAAAGCCCCAACCTTGAAGTATTGGTTTGAATAAAATAATTCCCACTATTTTGGTAAGTTCATGGTTAGTTCAGGTGCTCATTTCTGCTAGCAGAAATGCCAAATGGGAGCAATTGGTAGCAGGTAGTAGCATGCTTGATCATGTATAATAAAACCTGACAAATTCTAGCTCAGCATTTTAATGTAAATTTAGTTGGAGACTGTTCCAGGCTTGATATTCTGATAGGATAGTGGTTGAGGTTTTGGATTAGAATCAGGGATGCCCAAAGTCAGCTCTACCTTTGGCCATGGAAACTAAGGCCTGACTTCAGGCCAGTCCTATATTTCTAATCTCTTAGGGGTAAGGTGAAGTTTAAAGTAGTGTTATGGGAATTATCTACAAGCCAATATAAAACATTTATTTTAAAGCAGGAAAACAAAGTAGTTTAATTATACTTATATCACCCAGGCAAATAAATTCTTAGTGCCTTTTTTATTTTTTTCCAGAATTCCTTGAACTTGGTTCTAACCAAATGCTATGCCTATTGAAGTTGCTTCCTTGCTGTCAGCCCTTTCTACTTATTTATCATTTTGTATATCTTTCTGCCTCTGGCCGTTATGGTGAATCAGTTTTTCATTTTTCTTCTGCTGACTCTCTCTGCTCAGATTTTTACTTCAAGCCTTCTGGTGCTAGATATCTATGGGAAAAGCCTGCTAACTTTCTGCTGTCATTTTACAGTTGACACACGTAAACTGTCAAAGCAATTTTTTTTTGGTTTTAAAATTTTGGCTAAAAGTAGAATCAGAGTTGAAAGCCATTCAGGCCACTGTAGCTCACTGCAGGAATAAGCTGGCTGTTTGGCTTCTGCTTAAATACATCCAGCAAAGAGGAAGCCACCACCACTCCAGGTAATTGGCTCCAATGTCAAACTCCTCTTATTTTTTGGGAAAAAAAATTCCTAACATTCAACTGAAGTCTGTCTTCCTGTAATTTACCTAAATCCATCATTCCCTGCCTTACCCTCTGAATGACAAAGCACAAATGGTCCTGACCTTTTCAGATATTTGAAGATTGTTGTCATATCCTCTGTTTCTTTCCTTCTCAAGACTAAGCATGTCCATCTCCTTTAGTCTCTACGGCAGTGTTTCTCAACCTCGGCACCTTTCAGATGCGTGGACTTCAACTCCCAGAATTCCCCAGGCAGCAAGGCTGGCTGGGGAATTCTGGGAGTTGAAGTCCACGCATCTGAAAGTTGCTAAGGTTGAGAAGCACTGCTCTCTGGTTTCCTGTCCCCTGATCATCCTCATTGCCCTTCTCTAAAACAATTTGTCTAAAAAGCTGACTACAAGTAATGCATGAACGACAACAGCAAAATCACTTGTCATTTTATCAGTCAGCATTTGCAGGTGAGTAAACCAGCACTGGAGAATACCTAGAGCATTGTGCTACTTTAAATGATATTTATTTTCTAATATAGCTAATGACATTAAAAGAGAAATCTTAGAAAAAAAAAACCCATATCTGAATCCAAAATTGCCTCAAGCCCTCTATAAAATCCAGTTCACCAAAGAGCTTTAGTCGGAGTCATATTTTAGTCCAATGAAAAAAATAAGGAAGCTAAGCTAAAAATAAAGAGAAAGGCTTTATGTTTGCCCACTCAGTAAAAGAAAAACACGTATGTCCTTTGAGTTCACAGAATTTTCCAGCTGCCTTTCCTCTTTGTGTATTTAACAGCTTTTCTAATGAAAGTTAACACGGAGAGATGCTTAATAATAGATAATGTCAGCTCCCAGCATATTAACAGCGATGATAATAATAATCAAACAAGATATTAGTTTGAAAAGATGAATGTCCATTTCCTAGTTATTTTTCCTGCCTTGATTGTTGGCAAATAAAACACTTTCATAAAGACCTGATTGTTTTGCCACATGGCCCTGTTGACAGGGTACAAAGGCAGAGGAGAATGCGGTAACCACATTAGCTCTATCACCAGAATAAATATAGCTGATACGATGAGCAAGTACCTTATCCAAATGAGAACAACAACACTGACCTACTGGTCAGTTACATGATCCAGAACAGGCCTAAAATAGTTAAGTTCCAGCTGCTTCAGCATGACTGGCAATGTTGCCTGCACCTTAAGTGTGCTCTTCCAGTTATTGATCTCTGCTGTTGTAGTTACTGAGTTTAGAATACAGAGTTATACCCATGCAGTCTCTTAGAGAAGAAAAACAAAGAGACCAGCAAACCTATCTCAACCAAGAAGAAGGTTGTTTGTGGGGAGAGGCAATTATTCTGAGCCCAGAGAGGGAAGGTGTTTCATTCAAAGTATGGTTCAATATTTGAAATGATACAAGGAATCTATGCTATATTTACCAGATAGGAACACAAATCTTGCTCCCCCACTTGTGAATTGAGGGTTTGTTGAGAAGGAAAGAAAAAAAAAACACAAGGAAATGGGTGGAGTGCAAATAGCTGCTCACATGCTCCTGGTGAAAAACATGGATGGCTTTCAAAATTAATCATCACTTGGGAGAAGCTGCTTGCCTGGTGGACATATGCCTTTTTGAAATGCCTAAACATGGCTTCACTTTTTTTTCCTTTCCTCCCTGTCAGGTCATCCCTTCCCCATGCCTCAGTTTTGTCCCCCCCCGCTTTTCCTTCCATTCTCAGTGCAGTTTTTTAAAAGGCAGAAAATGGAAGTGGAAATTAAATTGTTTTGGAAATGAGTGAAAAGGGCTAAACAAGGAATCTCCAGCAGAGTGAATGACATAAGAATAAAAGTAATGAAATGAACCTGAAATGATGGAATGTAGAAGGAGTACTTTAGAAATTCGTATCACAGTGATATGTCAAAGAAATAAGCTATACGTGTTATTAAGGAAAAGGAAGCTATATATCGAGAGATTCTGTTGGGAAATGGTAAGACTGCAAGTATAGATGGTGTAACTGGAGAAATGTTAGAACATTGATGGGATTTCCTTTTGGACTGACTGTGCAATTTGTTTAGTAAGTGTGAAGATTGCACCTGTGCCTGATCACTGGAAAAATACTGTTATTGTTCCCATATTGAAAGGGAAAGGTAGCAAGAATGAATGCATAAACTACAGGGGGATTCGGTTGTTAAATGTATCTATCTTTCAGAATTCTGAAATAAGTCTTTCTGAATTCTGGTTGAAAGGATATTAGAGGTGATACACAAAGTCTGAGAAGTGCAGTTTGGCTTTATGCTGGGTGGGGAGGTGCAGACCAGATGTTTTGTTTTTTAGCAGGCCACTGAAAAATGTATGAATATGAAAAATAAAGAATAATTTATATTTGTTGATTTAGAGTAAGTATATAATAAAGGGCATAGGCTGGAATTATGGGACATTTAGTGCAAACATGGAGTTGAAAATTGGCTGCTGAATATGGTAAGAGAGCTATAAGATGGGGGAAAGTATGTCTGCGAAGAAATGAAAAACAGTCCAATATTGAGCAAACAGTAAGCAAGGATGATACCATTGTGTCAAGTCCTTAGCTGCAGAGCACAATAAAAGAAACAAGGTTAACACATCATTTCTTCAATGAATTTTAATCCCAGTAACTATGGGTAAGCACAACATCTTCAAAACCCTCCAACTCTCCTATAGGAGTGAGTTCATTAGTGTGTTCAAAACCTCTTTGGAGCTTTTGAAACTTTTTTTCCCTAGAAAGTTGGCAATCTGAGAGGGATAATTGTTTCTTTTTTTATTTTTTCACTATCTATAGTCCTTTTCACTTATTTCAAGAAATACTATTCCCAAAACTGCCTATTCAATAAAAATCACTCCAAGACCACGATATAAAATATTCTGGGAGTCACAGAGAGGAATGGCAAAGGCTATTCAGGCCACCTGTGCGTTGTCTAACATCAGTGTTCCTGAATCACTGATGTTAGACAATAAAGAAAACATAGAGCACAAGCAATGTGCATGGGAGGCTACCAAGGAGGGAATATTTTCAGAACCATCCTCCCTCCCTCCCTCCCTCCCTCCTTCATTACTTCATGTTCTTTACCATTTACTCCTGTTACATTCTAAATCACAATCTTCACATACCAGGTTTGTCACAAGATGCGTAAAGAAATATTGGCTTCCACCAATCATGATGGCTTTGGTTAACTGAATCTTTCACATAATATTTCTTAGTAAGCTAAAGGAACATCCGATTAGGTTGTTGGCCTTAAACATATCTGTGCCACATGAAGCACTCGCTGCTAACAGTAAAGAAAGTACTATGCTGTTTTGGCACATTTTGACCAGTATGCCACAAACAGAAACAAAACCACCTTTTGCCACAAGCATATTCGCATTATCCTATGCAACCTAGGCTCTCTAATGCAAAGAGCATGCAAAGTGACTGGGGTACATGCAGTGTACTGACACACTCAGGATACAGTGAATAGATTGAACAGAAAAAACTGTGATGTCATAGAAAACAACCCTACGTTCTAGAACAGTGTGGTAAATCCAGTAAAAATGTGAAAACACCATAGGAAGTTCTTTCCAGCATACCTAGGACTCTATGTTTTGATATACATTACATAATTTCAATTTCCCCTCTGGATTATTCTGGGATTATGCAACATCCATACAAACTGGATTTCAGATGGGAAGAAGGGGGAAAAAGAACTTTTACTGGAATAAAATAAGAGGACAAGTATTTCTCAAGTACTCTTGACTGATCGTTTTCAAACAGACGACAACAAACTAGGGAGAGATAAATTGATCATAAAGTTCAGCAACAAAAAGGAAGGATGGAAAATACTGAGGAGGCAAACAATGAAACAAATGAAGAAATTAAGGAAGTGTCAGAAACCAAGGAACAAAATAATGAAGCTCTTGTGGAGAGTAGAACTATCTTTCAAGGACTAAGTGATGAACTCTCAAAGGCCCCAGCCTTAGACAAAGAAGTAGAGGAACAACATGATCAGCAGTTTATTTCCAGCAGCGAAATAGGTAAAATGTCAGAACAGTCCCATCAGAGCAGTAATAAAACTTTAACCCACCCAAATAGCCGTCCTTCTGCTGGTCAGTATTCCCTATGCAGCACTACAGTGTCCTCAGTGAAACAGGGAAAGGAAACAGATAGCAAGTTTAGTCCTCCATTAACAAGCCAAAGAACCGGCAAACCACTGTGCAACAGTTTTAACCAGACAAGTCTCATTTGGGAAAGAAAACCTCTTGCAGAAATTCTCCATCCTGCTACTGCTAAGATACCTCTAATAAGTGAAGATACAGAAAAAGGTATGGATGCTGATGTAACAACTCCTGCTGAGGTTACTGAAAATAAGCAGGATAACATTCAAAACTCCCAGTCTTTGGAGGGAGAGGAACCTAAAAATGATGATCAACTGTCAGAAGGAGAGGAATTGCAACTTAACAATGAGCCTGGAGAAACAAGGCAATTCCAGGACAGAACTTCAGAGAGTACCCCAACACTAGGAGATTATTATGGCCCAGAAAGTTCATGCCCAGAAGAACTGAAGATAAAATTTGATGAGCCTGTGAAGGACAAACAACCTCTCCAGTTGCAGCAAATAAATTCTGAGGAAGGTAGAATTTGGGTTAGCCAAAAAACAGGCAAAGAAGTCAGAAGCAATTTCAATCAAACAAGTCTCATTTGGGAAAAAAAACCACTAGCAGAAATTCTACAGCATTCAAGAACAGAGAATAACACATCAGATCCAGGTGGGACACAGTCACCAGAGGATTAGAAAGATTTTGCTCAGGTTCCAAGTTATGATACTCACACAATTAGTTTTTGTGGGGTTTATTAAATACCATTTCTGCTAGGGCTATTCAGTATAAATACTAATGATAATATTAAATGTTAGGAATTATCAGTTCATAGATCTTTACTTCACTGAAAATGTGCGAACAGTTGAAAAGAAACAGGGTCATTATAAAGCAATGGAAAAATACATTCAGTAAAAAACTCCTCTCTTTCAAATGTTTTGAACATGAGTTTACTAAAGTTCTTAACATGATTTAGTCTTTATTTTAAATATTTCTATTGTTAAAAGCTAACTGCAAGAAAAGTCAATGTAGATTTGTGCTGTAGCCTCCTTATTCAATTATAAATCAGTTATGATAAAGGTCCCACATTTTCTAATTCAGTTGAAGATAATTTGTTTTCATCAGCAAATCTTCATAAGAATTTCTCACTTTGACCCAAATTATGGATATGTAATCTGTAAAGACTTGTTGAGTTCTGCTGTGAAAAACAGGGCAAATCTCATACTGCCTTGGAAACCTCCTTCATGTTTAGCAGATTTATGGGCACTTAAAAAAAATAAAGAACAACTGCAGCTCACCCAACTGCGTTCTCAATATTTTCAGTCTTTCAGGCATTACGTTAAAAAGGATATGTAAGAAGTAAGCTATGACATAGAATGGACATTTCTGATCACCCAATCCAGATTTTCATTTTCAGTGGAAAACCTCATAAAAATAATGAGCCTGAGTCCATTGAAAATGAAATTATCAATAAGGTTGATCTGGAATGAAGGAAATAGTCAGAGGTATGAATTTCATCCTTATTCTTGATAAAATAACCAAATAGCTGTTCACCCACAACACTAAGCCATAATATGATTCCATTTTGGTTTAGCATATAGTATCTACCTCCTTGGGGAGTATGAACAGAATTTTATAAAACTGTTCTAAATTGGCAGACTTAAAGTTGGTAGGTGATACACAGATTTTTCAAACCACCACACTTTCAGTTTGCCCAAAGAGATTATCAGCCTGATAATCCATGTTGGAAATCTAAATGGAATATTCCTCTGTCTTTTTTTCAAGTCTATACTAATATTCAGACAGTACAGTTTATAAATTTAGCACTTGGAAAGAAAACTATCAGTGTTTGTCCTTTGTTATCTACAAGTTGGGCAACAGTTAAGTATCCTATCCCCTGAGCTTCCACAGATTATGGATTAGTAACACTTTCTTCATTCTCCCCCCTCTATGTAAAGTAAAATCTGGTCAAATATTTTGCTAGCATTTCTCCTTTGCTTTCACAATCCATATACTGATGTATTTGTCAGTATGCATTTACAGACATTCATTAGGTTATTGTTTGCAAAAAAGAGGTGTCTTCTGAACAGCTGCTGTGAGACATAATGAGGAAGATTTATTGTAAAAAATTGTAAATTATGCATTTAAAAGCCTGTGTGGTCACCATGGCAGCAAGTTTGAACAGTAGGTTGTGTAGTCAGCATAAGAGCAATCCTGCATCTGAAAGTTTCAATTTTACTGTTTTTTAAATGAAATCTATCTCCACTAAAAACAGTTTATCATTATTTTGTATGCTGCTTTGGCTTTGGGCTCCTTCTTGAAGAAAAGCAGAGTAGTGTAACAGTTGTGTGGCCAGCAGGGTGGCATTCCTGCATTTATAAGCCTTGCCTTTCCAAATGGCTGTGATTGTGGTGTCTGCTACTAAATATGCTAGACAGAGATTTGCTTGGAACAATATATCTGCAATACATTCAAACACGAGGATATTTGAAACTGAATTCAGCTGCTACATCTGCTCTAATTTCATGTTAAAACTGTGCACAGGAGGGGTGTATATGTGACAAGGATGCCCCCCAGTGGAAAAGAGACCACCCCCATTAGGTGCAGACACGTTGCTGAACTTCCTGCTCTGATAGCAATGGTGCTGTTTTCAAGTACGGGCTGCTGGTACATTGAGAGTTTTGGATATAACAGGAAAAGTTAACACCTCTATTTACCCACATCTGATCTAAGTAATACATCACAATGAAGTCCACATCTGTGACTGACTCCTTAGAATAAACATTTTTCTGCTTTTCTCCAGCCTGGTATTTAGTGGAAGCAAAAACAACTCTGAATGAATATTTATTCTGGCAGAGTAAAAGATTTTTACTTACATCCCAGATAACGGCATTACACGTGGTAAATGCTGTAGGAAGAAGAGGCATCACACTGATGTATTTTGTAGCAGTCACGTAACGTATGAACATTATATACATGTGCATTCATAATTAAGACTGTTGCATTTATGTCTGTGGGAATCCTGACCCAGGTAAGACTCTCTGATGGACAGAAATTTTCAGGTTACCCATTTGACACGGATACCTTGTAGGTAGCAATCATAATACGTGAAGATGTCCTGAAGTGCAGAGTAAGCTCTTAAGCTAAAAACAATCTCTCAGAACAACCACAGAACTAGAATGGCCTCTTATTATATTCTTTGTCCTTGGATATAAATACCTGGCTATCAATTATGTGTGTATCCATTTTGACCAATGAACTGGGATTTAAATCAGTGTTTTTTTATGATTAGATACAGAAGTCTGGTGAATCAGAAATGCTCAGCTGCTGCTTTCTTGCATTTTTCTGAGAATACCAGTCATGCAACCTCATGCTATGAATGGCATAAGAGCTCAGCTCTCAACTTCATCTTTGCATTGCTTAGTTTTCAGATGAGCTACAAACACATGCATCAGTCTTAAAAGCCACATTAATTCCATCCCTTTGACTAAGACACAGAAAGCTGCGTCAACAAAGCAAATAAGTAAACATGTTTGGCCATCATACTACTCTAAGTTTTCAACAGGGGGACTGAAACTACTCCCACGTAAGAGATCCTGCAAAGAGAACAATTATTTCAGGGCCACTGGTAAGCCTGCAGAAATATTAGGTATTATTTTAATATTAGGTTTTAAACCTCCATGTATTAAACCTCTGAGCAGCCAAAACAGAAATTTGTTTCTTTGGAAGATGTAAATACTTCACATATAATTTCAGGTATTCAGGCATTACTGCTGTGGTTTTTTCCAAGTGGAGGGCTTGCCTTCCTAGACATTGAAGTTTTCACATGGCACTGCTCACATTTATTTATCACATTTGTATAACATCTTAATCAAACTTGCAGTCAAGGCTCTGAATGCTACAAATTTGATCTACTGAGAAGAGAGAATATAAGGAATAACAACAACAACAATAATAGCAATGATAATGATGATGGGGAAAACTGGATTCTGTGGACTGTATCCAACCCAGTCCTGTGGTTGCTTTACTGCAAGGGTGCCAAAATATAATTAGAAAAGTCAATAGAATGGTGAAACCCTACAGAAAATGGTGAGCAGGGGCTGCCAAAATGTTAATGCAGTAGTGCATTCAACATGCAAAATATAGTCGTATTAACTTTTTTGATGCTGTCTCCAGAAACATTTTCTCTGTACAACGTCTTCACCAACAAATAGTAATTTCCTTAGAATAACTTTATCTGTCATTAATCAGCATCTGCACAATTCTAATGCAAAATATTATATATTATATAGCATATATATACAGACACACACACACAATATATGCTACATAATATACAGTACAGTATATGTTCAACTTGTGAACATAGGCTGAACTGAGAGAGAAACATTGGTATATTTACCCAAAGTTTACCCATGGGTGAGAATAAACTTGAATTTAGGTCTCCCTCTTAACCATGACACCTTACTGGCTCTGTTTTAGACACACACTACATTTTGTCTGTGTTTCCTCAAACATGCTGAATAAAGAAATTCAGCCGATCAATGAGACAGGTCTTCAGAAGGGTGAAGTAACACAGTACTGCCGTAGAGCTTCAGATTATCCACTCTTGCCTTTGTAGACAGCACATCTGCTGGCACAAATCAGAATATATCAAAACACTTAATCCCCTGCTGCTCCCACTCCTAGATGTACTGTAGGCTGTCCTACAGAATAGCACAAGGCATTGTATGCAGAGGTACAATTGTTCAGATATACTGTTGTACATCAGGTGCACTGATTTATTTTAAAACAAATGAAAATATAAACTTTAGAAAGAAAGAAATTGGTTAGCAGAAACACTACTTCAGTGAAAGCCTGCACTGGTGCAGCAACCCTACTCTGAAAGTCAGTTTTTGGTTTTCTTTAAATCAGTGTTTCTCAGCCTTGGCAACTTTAAGATGTGTGGACTTCAACTCCCAGAATTCCCCAGCCAGCCATGCTGGCTGAGGAATTCTGGGAGTTGAAGTCCACACATCTTAAAGTTGCCAAGGCTGAGAAACACTGATTTAAATCATGGAATTATACAGGCAAACATGCATACCCTTGTCTGACATGTGTGTGAAAAGACCTTATACCTTAGGGTGGGGGTGGGGGCAATTTTTACCATCTGGGAACAGGGACATGGCTAGTAACATCATATCATCCTTAACATGGATGGGATCTTTTTCAGCTTGGAGATTTGGGAGGATTAAGGGGCAAAATGAAGCCCTGCTTTTCACCTCTCAACCTAACCCTATCTTTTTTAAAAGGTTATCATGCAGAAGGCTAGAAAAATGAAAAGCATAAACTGTGGTGAAAACAGAATCCATATACAGTATTTCATGATATTTCAGCTGAAACTCTCCAGAAAAGATGTAAATTTAAAACCTCAATTTAGAAAATATCAGAAAACTTATTGCTGGATGTTCTGTTTTAGATTAACTTACTATTTAAATAGGGACAAAAGAACCTATAAGCCCCATGAAGAAAACTAAACTCATTAGGATCTGGAGACATCATAGGGGGAGATTTCAATCAAATTTCAAATAATGAATTGGGCTGATCTTATCAAATGGAACAGAGGAAATATGATAACTTTTAATAACATTCTGGACTATGCTAATTTGATTGATATAGTCACATAAACATCTAAATGAGACAAATTACTTCTTTTATTCAAATAGACATACATGTTACTCAAGAATTAATCTACTTTTATGTTCTAAAATATGTTTAATGGAATTTTATCAGCTGAAATTGGATCTATTTTTACCTCTGACCATGCACCTGTTTGGAGTTATCTAAAAGAAGGCAGATCTCCTGGAAGATCGATTAAATCCATGTCTCCTATTTAACAGTAGAAAGGTTAAAAAGAAAATTCTTAAAGAGTTTTTAAAACTAAATTCAAGAAATGGTCACAAGAGGTACTGTTGTGAGACACTATGAAAGCACACATTAGAGGAATATTGATTAACAAAGAACTACAAAAAATTAAATATATATGAATGAAAATGCTAATGCATTAGAAAAATTACATTTAAACAATTAGAGTATTAAAATCTATGACAAACTGAACTCTAAAAGAGCAAAACTCCTCAACTTCGATACGATCAATACAGTATCTGGCCTCTGGATACTGATGGCAGTGTGACCGCTTCTGAAAGGCCATCTGCTGGGAAACTAAAGGCCATTGTGTGGTTGGTTGGCCACTGTAAGAACGGGCTGCTAGACTGGATGGGCCAGGGGTCCAATCCAGTAAGCCATTGCTTATGTTCTTACGTTATGTTCTTACAATATTTAAATCAAATGTTTTATAAACCTAATGACAAAAAATCTAACTTTCTTGCAAACAAGTTTTTTTAAAATTATTACTAGAATGTCTCTCTCTCAAATTAAATCTCCATGTGGGGAATTCATATACAGTTCCAAAAGAACTATGAAAAGTTTTATTTAACTACCTTAAATAAATACACAATTTATAGGCTGCCCAGAGATGTTGAGGGTCGGGTAGTCTATAAACTGCATAAATAAATAAAATATAAATAAAACAATCAAGATGTAAATATTTTTATCAGCATATTAGGAAACAGGATGGCTAACTTTTGTTTCCAAATATCTTTGTAAAAATCTAGCATGATTTAATAAAGGCAGATTAATTGCACATCCAATCTGGAAAATTCTTAATGCAATTTATTCAACTAATAACCAATATTTTGGCTAATAACTGTAAGATAATCATTTATCAATATTATCATTAGATGCAACAAAGACAATTGACAGTCCTTGTTGACCATTTGTATTTGCCATCTTAGAATACATAAATTTTGGAGATCAGTTTTCTAGAATAATTCATTTTCTAGAATCTATACTAAAATACTAGTTCCTGGGTTATAGACTTGCCAATTTTTTTTTAATAAAAAGAGGTAGTAAACAAGGATGGCCCCTTTCCCCACTAATATATGTCATCTCATCAGACCCCTTAGCAAAGGAAATAAGAGAATGTTTGGATATACAGGAAGTCCTCATTTAGTGACTACAATTGGGACTGGCAACTTGGTCACTAAACAATGCGATCACTAAGTGGAAAACCATGTGACTGACTGTGCTTATGATTTTTTTTCCTTTTTTCCTCACCCCCCTACCCTTTGGAATGCTCACCCTGGTGCTGGGATAATTAGCAAGAAGGGAATTAGTGTCTGTATTTACAGTCTTTGGAGAGGAAGGAATTACAAGAGAGTAAGCAGGCACACAATGGGGAATACACATCAAAAGGAATGCCCTAGTGCCAGCTGTTTGCCTAGCACACTCGCAGCTCCCAGTATGCTGGCTGGGGAATTCTGGGAGTTGAATGAGGTTAAAGAAACCTTAAAGTTGCTGAAGTTGAGAAACATTGTGCTAGAGGGCCAAGACTATATGCTGTTATATATAAAATAATATGAAATAATGTTGTATATTATTTTGTATCTATCTATATAAAATAGAGAAAAGATCTCATGGAGGCTCTCTTACCAACAACTGAGACTGCCAGCCAGCCAAGAGACTAGGTGATGAAATAGACTGGGAATAAGATGAAAGGCCCCAGGGGCTCATCCTACACCACTTTCTCTCACCAATTTGGTGCAGTGGTTAAAGCATCAGGCTAGAAACCGGGAGACTGTGAGTTCTAGTTCCACCTTAGACACAAAGCCACCTGGGTGACCTGGGCCAGTCCCTCTGTCTCAGCCCTAGGAAGCAGGCAATGGCAAACCACTTCTGAAAATCTTGACAAGAAAACTGCAGGGACTAGTCCAGGCAGTTGCCAGGAGTCAAAAACTGACTCAAAGGCCCAAAAAAGAAGGAATGGAGGGAGGGAGGGAGGGAGGGAGGGAGGAGAGAGAGGCTCAGTACTGTTACTGTATTCAAATTCAGTTCTCATATATGCATATTAAAAGAGAGGATGTGTCCAAAAGCCACACAAAGCTGCCACTGGCAGATCAACAGACCACAGGTGCAGGATGCTATTCAAATATAAGAAACTGGTGGCCGAAATAGCTTAAATTAGGTTACTGCATTTATTGTCATCTGCTAGTTCCCATAGTAACAACTCCCTGATTCTATTTTGCAGTTAATAAATAAAAACCCTATTAAGGGTCCTACATACAGTATTAAGATGAACGCTATGAAAACCTGAAGACAAGACAAGTTTTAATAAGGCAGCTAATAGCAATGTTAAAGATGCAAAGATCAAAAGGCACTGAATCTTACAATTCTTTATGTGCTCTGCCATACATGATAATTAAAATATGCATTAAAAAGATAAGTTTTCTGCATTACCATGGAAAATAAATTTCTGATATACTGAAGGACCACATTTTAAGCACTGCAACATCTCTCTCTCCATTAAAGCTTTTTAAAGAAAAGCATTTTGCAAAGCAGCTGTCAAATCTGTAATATAAGGAACTAAGCTAAATTTATAATATTTACAAAGTTAAAAGTGTACTAACAGGGAAAAAAAGAATAAAAGCTTCTTCTCAGCTTCTAAGTACATTTATTTTTTGGACCATAGCCCCATTTCCTGTAGAATCAAAAATACATTATGTACCATACGCATCTATAATCTCAAAACCAGGCTAGTTCTATGCATATACATGTTTTGACATGAGTGCACCATAAACAGGGTGATGAAGAAAGATGGCAGCAACAGTTCATTTAATAGCTTTTCCCTAAGAAGTTGCTTGTTTTATGGGTACTAAACTTAGATCCCTTGCCATATCATTTAATTTTGCCCAAGCAGCCAGAAAAAAAGATGTAATGGTTGTTCAAATATTGTTGCCAAGCTTTTCCCTTCGAAGTCTTTATAGGATTCTTTTTGTTCCTTTGTTTTAATTCAGTGTATATTGTATCAACCAGTCTCTTCCAGAACTGTGGTCTAATTCCCACGTGGATTATCATGATGCATTTCTGGAGTGTACGTAAGTAGAACAACCATGACCCAGAGGTGAAGCAGCACCTGACAAAAGGAAAATAGGGTTCAGTGCATGGTACTTTAAATAAAAAGAAACTAAAACAGTCTGATGTGTAGACTGGTTGCAAGCAATACAACTGATCTAGAACCTTGGCTGAATTAGAGAACTAAGTGGGTCAACGCTGGCTAGTATTCGAATGGAGAACCATCTGGGAAATCCATGGCTGTAGGCTAGATTAGGAAGCCAAATAAATATTATTGAAGAAGGCAATGACAAACAATTTCCATTTCATGGCAAGAAAACTGCATAGAAGTGTCCATGTACCAGGAATTGTACTTGATTTGA
Organism: Candoia aspera; assembly: GCF_035149785.1. Taxonomy (NCBI): domain Eukaryota; kingdom Metazoa; phylum Chordata; class Lepidosauria; order Squamata; family Candoiidae; genus Candoia; species Candoia aspera. The sequence goes on along the minus strand of NC_086153.1, from coordinate 306,243,465 downwards.
GAGTAATTTTAGCTTGTTATATAAGAACCAGTGGCATCAGCAGGGAGTAGCAGTGTTCAAAACAATCAGGATGGTAGAAATAGCATCATGATGTAAGCCCTACCCCTTTTGTTCGTGTGTTGACACATACCCGGAAACGGGTTCTGCTAAGGATAAGCAAAAAGCTTTACATTTATCAAGGACCTAAAGATGGACCTTTCCATCATCCAACCTTCTGTCTGCTGCCTTGCATTGCAATGCCATTTCCTGCTGTGCCTGCCCTACAAAAGAGCATTCACATGGAGATCCAGATGGCTCGACTCTGTAAGATATGGATGTTCCCAGAGGCATTTGGGATGGGAAGTTAAGCGAGCTTTGTTGTTGGATTGCTTTTTATTGTCTGTAACAATAATGATTTGAAGTAGAATGATATTTTTGGCAGGTGTGTATGGTTTTTTGAATACTAATTTTATGAACTATGTTATTGCATTTTTTTTGTTTTAATCCCTGTACACCACCCAGAATTTGGTGGGTTAGATGGCTATATAAATTGTTTAAATAAATAAATAAATCAAACCATATAAATAAATCTCCACCTGCTACAGCAATCATATTGAACCCTACAAATGTTCAAAGGATCTGGGTGTAAGCAAATGCTTTCTGTAAAGTTTTTAGTTAAAGAATTCTTATTTCCAGCAAATTAAGAAGGTACATAGTTATATCTGTCACAATGAGAGCATCGTGCCAGTGCAAAATAAACTGGAGTTCTTGACATGTTTTGGAAAACCTTTTGAACACTACAATGACTTTGTGTAAGCCTTCTGTGGGCAGTGATAATGCCTACTGAAAAGATTACACAGATCAGATTCTGTATAATCATTACTACAAATGTTTACTGAACCTGAATAGTTCAATTTTTTTTTCAATTAAGTAGGTGTGTACTGGTTGGTTTAAATAATTTAAAAACTGAAGGAGGACAGTATCATGGGCTATTTGATATTATTATTATTGTTGTTATTATTATTATTATTTTGTATGTATTACCGTTCAACACCATTGGACTCTGTTTAACGTTCAGAGATGGCATGAAGTGGAGGAGGGGAGATGTATGTGCCTAGCTGAAAAACTCTTCTTGTCCTACAGTACTTCAAGTATTATATAGTCCAGAAAAATACCAATCCTATATACTCAATATGGTTAATTATGGGAAGTATTTCGGCAGTCAGAGACCAGTGAAAGTCAGATGAGCCTGGAATAGGGCTTTCTGTGTAATTATATAGGATACTATGTAATAGCCACAGGCATATATACCCAGTGATACAAATCTTAGACAAACTGTAGATTGGTCTCTTCTGGGACAAATGCTGAATTGGTCATTAATTAGGGTAATAGGAAAAACATTCCGCCTGAAAAAACAGATTTATACAGTCACACTCAGTATTTGGGAGGATGAATTGAGAAAGTAATAACTATTAAGACAACCTGGAACTGGTTCAGAGAAGAGCAAGAAGTATAATGTAGGAACTAGAAACTAAGCCCTATGAAGAAAGACTGCAAGAACTGAGACTATGTAACCTTCAGAAAAGAATACTGAGGGTGACCTACATGGTAATGCTCTTCAAAAGAGATGTTCCACAGAAGAAGACCTGTTCTGTCATCACAGAATGCAGGATACAGAAGACACAGAATGATTGCAGCCTTAGGAAGGCAAATTCTAATGTGAATGTTCAAAAAGATTTCCCAACAGAAAGCATAGTTCAACACCGGAGATGCTTAACTTGTATTCCTGCACATAGGAATAGGCTGACTTTGAATGGCTGAAATCAGGAGCCTGCAATTTCCACCAGCAGGAGAGCCACACTAGGCTTTTTGTCACAGGGCTGCACTTTCAAAAGTGGGTGAGGCCAAGGCCCATTTAGGGAAGAGGTTTCAGGAGTTTCTAAGGGGACCCTTAAGCTCCTGCAAGCTTAAGGTATTTGTTTTGCCTCTTAAAACCACTAAATGGAGTTGCTCTGGAGGCCACAAAAGGGATGTGTTTGCACCCTTAGCCTAAATGGCTCCATCCAACTCCTTACGATTATAAATAAAACTTGACAAGACTACCACATATTATTAATATAGACTAATCATCAGAACTATAAACTGAAACATAGGGCCAAGTAGCTGGAAAAGCCAGTACATTAACCAATGCTGCTTAGATCATTGTAAGAGTACCTCAGACCCCACAGAATGTAAGTTATAGTAGGCAAGAGCCTTTGGTAGAACCTTCTGAAGAGCTACTTTGGGGTTAGGCTATGATACAGATCAATCAAGACAGTGTACGGAAGCAGTCCCAGACATTCTACTAAGTGATTCTCCAATGAAGTCTTATTTTCAGGAACCTTATATGTCTGTTTCAACCTTTGACCTGGAATTACAGTTCCTAACATCCTGTGCTGAAACCACCCTGAGTATATTGCTCTTTCACAAACAGGACTCAGAAAAGGCAGCAGTCATGACCGCCACCAGTTACACTTTAAATGTAATGAGCTACGGAATTTTAACTACTTTATCACTGGAAATGATAGTGAAGTATAAAAAGGCACTAAAATAAAATTCTTTAAAAGGCAACGTTCAATTAAATTTGCATTAGGTCCATCCTGCTGCACAATTACAAGAACTAGATTGTATAAGTTACTTAGATTCGTGTTGAGCTGTTAAGATTAATTATATCTCACTTGTTTTGTGTATTTCATACAATGCATATCAGATCAAGATGAAATAGTATATAAGGAAAACTATAAATGTTGCATAATGAGTAGGTTAAGCAGACTCACCATGTAAATGATTACAAATACCCTTGCAATAGGATATCGACGCAGAAAGATTCCAAGTCGAATGCTGTAACCAATTACAGGAAAGATATTAGAAAATACCTGTATTTCTTATATTTTACAGCATCAGTCTTGAAGTTTGTATGTATGTTGCACCATAGATTTGCATAAAGACATTATTAGATTGCAAGTTTTACTGATAATTCATTTTCTAAACATCCCATCATTCAAATTTTTCACAGCAACCAGATATTGGTTCTTTTTTAATAAGAAAATATGCAAGTAATATAAATTTGAGGTTAAATTCTCTAAAAAAAGTATCACAAATACAGGGAGTCTTGCCCACAGAATACCACATTGTAAACAATTCTTTGGTTTACATGTTAAATACATGCTTCCTTCTATACAACTCTCAATTGAATTGGTTGAAAAGGGGAACATGCAAGAAGAGCCAAGGAGATTTACAGAAAGTTAAATATAGATAGTGTACAGGGAAACAAGATAAAATTTTGTAGAGCTAGAAGCAAATTAGGGTGCAACCAGATAAGGATTCAACATTTTTATGAAGTAATCCACCACAATATCAAGATTTCTTTCAAAGAACTTCTTCAATGGCCTAATTGCTTCTTCCAAGGAATCTTTATATTCTCTGCCTTTTCCTCACCTGAACTGGTCTATGCTACTTGCAGCTTTGCGAACCTTGCTGTACATTCCTGCTGCATTCACATCAAGATCACTAAAAAGGACAGGAACATTTCGCATGCGAGTGCCTAGAATAATAATAATAATAATAATAATAATAATAATAATAATAATAATAATACAGCAATTACTAGCAGTAAAAACAATTCATAAACTACAATAACTATTCATAATATATATATGGTTTGACAATACTATGTGAAAATAAAGTAGAAACAGACAATTTAGATGTGTGATTTTATAATGTTTTGTATGCTATCATGACTGCTTTGATAGAACAGACATTTCAAAAATATTTAAAAGGACTTTGGGTGAATCTGTGAGGATTTTGCATTCATTTTAATTTTATTTTATAGAAAAACTCAACAGGTACCAATCAAAGCGAGTATTTGTAGCTCAGGGTTGAACTGTGGAGTCCTTGGTGCTCTCTGAGCCTTGTTGTTTTCTTGCAGACATTTCATTGCCAGACTAGGTAACATCTTCAGTGTGAAGAGGGAGTGGGCCTTGCTCTCAGTTTATATACCGTGGCTTGCCCTGCTTTTGTTGGTGGGGGTGTTGTTCTCTCCTTGGGAGTTCTACCCAGGATAAGGGACATCATCAACCTCTGCCTTACAACCTACTTTCAGTTTGAGGGAGAAATATACCAACAGATCAAAGGAACACCCATGGGATCACCAATTTCAGGACTTATAGCACAGATTGTAATGCAATGTCTGGAAAGGACAGCACTCCCATACATACAACCCAAAGTATGGATCCAGTACGTAGATGACACTTTCATCATAATACAAAAGAAACAACTGGAAGAAACTCACAAAACCATCAATAACATCTTTAATGAAATAAAATTCACAAGGGAGGAAGAAAACAACAACACACTACCATTCCTGGACATCCTCATCAGTAGAGGAAGTGATGTCAAGTTAGAAACACAAGTATACAAGAATGCTACCCACACCAACCAAGTGCTCCATTACCAAAGTAACAATCCAGCCTCCCACAAGAGAAGCTCTGTAAGAACATTATTCAGATGAGCATTTACACACTGTAGCAACCCAGAACACCAGAAAAAGGAAAAAGATCACCTGTACAGCATCTTCCAGCAAAATGGATACCTGCTCACCACCCAACCCACTACAACCCAACCAATAGAAGCTATGAAAGGGATAACACTGCCATACATCAGAAACATCTCAGAAACCACCAACAGACTGTTACAACCGCATGGCATCACCGTAGCACATAAACCAACTAAAACTCTTCAAAACATATTAAGTAACTCAAAAGACCCAACAGCCCAAAAAGAAAAAATAGGAGTTATTTACAACATACAGTGCAAAGACTGTAACAGCCACTATGTTGGACAGACAGGCAGAAGACTAGCAGAGTGCATCCACGAACACCAACTAGCAGTCAGAAGACACGATGAGAACTCCTTTATCTCACAACACATGGACAGAGTCAACCATATTTTCAACTGGGAAACTGTCAGCATCCTAAACCAAGCCAAATCCAAAAACGCCAGAGAATTCTTGGAAGTCTGGCACTCAGACCAAGCAGCCATCAACAGACACATAGAGGTAAACAACATTTACATACATTCAAAAGAGACAACAGAAATGCCAAAAGACCAGTACACTCCCTTGCTAGCAATCAACACCCAGATATGCAAAAATCAACACTAGGATTAACACCAGATGAACCATCAAACAGCACAATACACCCTAATCAAGGAACTATTAACTCAGGCAACCAACCCAGCAGCAAACAACAGCCCAATCAAGGAACTCCCAAGGAGAGAACAACACCCCTACCAGCACAAGCAGGGCAAGCCACGGTATATAAACTGAGAGCAAGGCCCACTCCCTCTTCGCACTGAAGATGTTGCCTAGTCGGGCAATGAAACGTCTGCAAGAAAACAACAAGGCTCAGAGAGCACCAAGGACTCCACAAACTCAACAGGGTGGGCAATCTATGTTTGAAAACATCCTTATTGTGGAACACATGTTGCAAAGCTTTTGTTAGAACTATTAAGAATCATGTTATAGCAGAAATCTTTTGGGAACACTCTCTCAGTACTATAAAATGAAGCCATCTGAGATAAACAATAAGTTTCCAATGCAACACGAAGACCATTACTGCCTCTATTTAACATGTTTTCAGGTGTGAGTTTCACTGGTTATGTAACAAAAATGGCTCATCCATATGCACAAGAGGAAGATATAATATGAAAAAAATCAGAAAATATTGGGAAGGCAGAAGGGGATGGGGAAACCACGTAAAGATGCCCAGGGGCTGCTGAAAGAGAAAAACGGAAAACTGGAGTAGAGGAATGGAATGGAAGACAGTTGATTGGAAGGACAAATGGTGTCATGGCAGGAGAAAAGCATCGACACTAATTTGTCAACCTTTCCACTCACACAATAAACAACTCATTCCTCTTTTTTACCTTCACTGTTGTCAATTCCTGCCATATTAATGGAGGAGCCATTTGTTGAAGCTCCTTGGACAGTCTTCAGCTGCTGCTCCAATCTTTCCAACTGATAGACTAAAGCATTTTTTTCTGTGCTGAGATTCTCTAGCATGGTTTGTTTCTGAATTAGTGTCTCTGTCAACTGATGCAGCCGATTTTCCAACTCTGTTTGGCTACTGCTGCTCAATGTTTTGTTTGTTAGCTGCAGAGTGAAAAAAGTCGCATTGGCAGAGGAAAAGAGTAAGTGCCTTTACTGCAAAGCATGGACGGACATAAATGCCTTTACTTGCATTTTGCTCTGTGCTCTTGTTTCAGAGTGAGGTACACTCTGGTGTTATTTCCCTTGGAAAAGTTGGGAGTGGGGGAGTGTTAGGACCTGCTACCTAATGGGTGCAGAATGTTGTGAGGCAGCAAAATTTGACAGGTCCTTGATGCCTTTCCATTTTTGGAAAAAACCTGGCACAGAGAAGAGGCATGGGGCTGCAAAAAGGTGAGCAGAGTCCACATAGCATGCTCCCGCACCCTACCCAGCATTCCCCCCCAAAAAAAGTGAGGGGTAGGGCTTAGCAGAAGAAGGGAAGTGATCACATTCACTTTTGGTTAGGAAGTCAGTCGTAACTTGTCAATCATGAAGCATAAATCCAAATTTTGAAGCTATAGTCCATTTAGCTTTGCCTCCAAAGAATAATCTGCCTTGAGACAACATAATTTTGAAATAAAGGGATTGCCATTTGGCTGTCTCTATACACTTAGTTTAAGATTTTACTTTTTAATTATTTTTATTAAGAAATGTTAAATATAATCATTTTTAAAAGAAATCCAACAGTCGAGCCAATTTCACTTTAAGGTTAGCTAGTGCGATGCTACAGGGGCACAGCACTTCCAGTCAAAAACTTTTCTGTACTCTCACAGCAAGATTTGGTTGTTCAGAAGTATATCTTGACTACAAAATTATTAAGCTAATTTATTACCTGATTCCTTAGTTTCTGAATCTCCTCTTCTCTATCTGTTATTCGGCTTTGCAGAGAATTCTTTGTCCTGTACAGTTCTTCTTCAGCATAGCGGAGTTCCTGGAAAATAAGCATAACCAGCAGCAATTACTTTATTAAAGGCCACAGTACAGCAAAACACGATTGCTACTACCATGCCCTCTTTGTTTTTACAACTAGAGAGTTACTTTCTTGTCTGCAGTTGAAAAGGCAATGCCAAAGCAGTGAAACAGGTAGTCCTCAGTTCATTTAGTGACAGTTCATACTTACAACGGTGCTGGAAAAAACAACTTACAACCGGTGCTCACATTTACAACTGCCACAGCGTCCCCACGGTCACGTGATCGCAGTTTGGGCACTTGGCAACTGGTTCACATTTATGACCGTTGCAGCATCCCATGGTCACATGATCACCATTTTCGACTTTCCCGGCTGGCTTCTGGCAAGCAAAATCAATGGGGAACTGCATGTTTGGCTTAATGACCGCAGCAAAAAAGGTCGTAAAATCAGGTCAGATTCACTTAACTGCTTCACTTAGCAACCAAAATTCTGGCCTCAATTGTGGTTATTAAGCAAGGACTACCTGTATTAAGACTATACTGAACACTTAGAAAGTCGTGAACAAGACCGCTGATAATAGAAACTGGAATTACGAGTAGGGACCACTGCCAACATTTATTTAAAAATGTAAAAAGCTGAATGTCTATAGATATTCCTTGGCTTTGTTTCTATTTTCTTCATGAAGGTGTCACATGACTAGAGTTCTCTGTGACAATCAGGTAACCTCCAAATTCCAGGATTGTATTCCAAGGATGAGATTATATGTTATGCTGGCTTTAATTTAGCACAGGGATGAAGGCATGGCCCTCCAAATGATGTTGAACTGGAATTCAGTCATCCCAGCCAACATGACTAAAGGTGATAGATGCTCTAAGCTTTAGTTCAGCAAATTAGAGCCACACATTCTCACCTGACACCTCACACTTCCATTTAGGCAGGCCAGGAAACAAGATTTTTTTTGTCCGTTTTGCTTTTCCAGAATAGAATGGGGGACACAAGGTTTGTATGGAAAAATGCACAAAACTCTAGTGCTCCTAATTGAGCAAAACCCCTATCCACTACCACAAAGCCATTTCTGCATAACCATGGGAGAAAAAACAACCACTCTTTTAGTACATTATTCCTTCAGAAACTAGAAATACAACCAGAATAATTACAGAGAACTAAGACTTAAAGAAGACTGATGGCAGGTCTACAGTAAACAAAGGACAGTCCCATATGACATTAGTGGTGGGGACTGGGCTAAAATATTGCAGCAATGTTGATTTTTACAGACCAAATGCTACAGTCCAGCTTCTCCCTGTGATCTTCTAAAGTAAGCATGGGGTTCCCTCAGAGAAAGAATCCTGGTTTTGTCCCAAACCTCTCCTGACCTTAATATTAGCACTGTTTCAGCATGATATATTCATTGTCATATTATTTATCCGAAGTATTACTTAGTCACGGTAGATAAGCAAAACAAGAATACTCTAGGGAATTAGGTCTAGTGCTTGTATGCCAACATAAACAAAATAGATGAGATTGAGTGCATTTAAAAGTATTTTTATCCCAGAACAAAAAATGGCTTAAACATGAACAGCTATAATAAAACACCACCATATGGCTTCAAGATACAGAATAAATATTATGCAGTCATCTTTTGAGAGCAAGCATGGATCTTTTGCTTTTTCATTAGTTCAGCCTGTCCCTGTCCAATTAATATGGAATTTCTAGTGAAACAGGTAATCCTCCAAGATAAATAATTCCAATCAGGGAAAGCAAATTAAACACCTTCCCTTTGATGGTTTCATCTACAGCAGCAGTGACTGTTCACAATAACAATACAATCTACTGACGAACAAGAAAAGAAATCTATTTTCAATCAACTAGAAGTTACAGAAATTTGTGTAGAAAACCTATTGTTGTGACAATTTCTTCATAAAGACCAGAGATAATTTTTCTCAGCTAAGTTTTCATTAGCTGTACCAAAATGAAAAATTTATTCATTATTTAGTTTGCCCAAATAACTAGTTATGTATGTGTTAGGAGCTCCGTAACACATTCCTTAATAAAACAATGATAACTCATTTCAAACCTGCACATTACCCTGAGCTGGCTGTTTACAAAGATGCCCAAGGGCAACATTTAACTAGGCATTTGCAAAGCTCCTTTGGTAAACAGGAGAAGTACTTGAGTAAGAGTTGCTCTTAAGTCCAGCCAGTTGTTGAGTTAGATACAAGTTTGTTTCAAACATATACAGATAAAATTGTGTTCAGAATCAGGAAATATTGCTAAGCCAAACTATTCAAATAGCTAAGATGAGCCTCCCAGAGTCAGTTGCTGAGATAGGCGGCTATAGAAATTGAATAAATAAATAAAAATAATAATAAAAAAAAAACAATATTGCTGGCTCACAAGAAAGTTCCTAAGTATGGATGTTTTTAAATTTCAACTTCAGAAAAGGATTTGGTACAGTTGTAGGCTACTACCATCATAGTGGGCAGCAACATCCTGCTGACCTTCAATGATCTCCAAAAAGCTAAGTAGAGTTAGACTAGTAGAGAAGCCAAAAGCTACAGTCTAGACCAGTGTTTTTCAAACTTGGCAACTTTAAGATGTGTGGGCTTCAACTTGCAGAATTCCCCAGCCAGCATGCTGGGCAGGGAATTCTGGGAGTTGAAGTCCACACATCTTAAGCTTGTCAAGTTTGAAAATCACTGGTCTAGGCTAGAAAGTAAAAAAAAAAAAAACCAAAAGGACAATGGCAAACCATTTCTATACTGGCATAAAGAATACTACACTGATGAGTATGGGTTACCAAAAGTGAAGTTGACTTGAGGGAGTTTTTACCTATACTGTTAACTATCTAAATTGTACTGATGCTAAGGAAAGAAAGTAATTTGCCATTTAAAAACAAAATCCTATATGCCTCTCCCTCTTTCCTACTATGCTTTTTTTGTACAAGAAGCCGAAGTTATTTATGCTTTTTTTAAAAAACAAAGTCTTGCTCCAGGCATAATCCCTTTTGGTCCGAGGGATGTTTTTGGCCTTTGTGTAGCACACTGCACTAAAAAACAGAGTTGGGGTTAAAATGAAACACAACACTTTACCATTACTTCACCACCAAATTCCGTCAGCAAGCATTCTACTGAAATTCAGCAGCAACAGAGGGCGGTGCCCTGCAGGATGCACAGGAGCATGATTAGGGAAGGGTGCATATGGTCCATGATCCCAGGTTTGGTCACTCCTGACCTATAGACATTAAGAGTACTTATAATGTTGATACCCATCATTACATGTACTGTCTATGGCTTCTCAATTTATTATGTAATTCCAATATGGGCAATACCCCATATATCATCCCCCAAATAGATTAATATAAAAACACTGATCTTTCATGAGAAATAAGAGGAGAGTTTCTGAAATGCCATTCAGGAAGCCATTTCAACTCTGCACAATATTTACCTGTTTCTGTCTCTCTAGTTCAGCCTCTACTTCTTGTTTCGCTGTTTTGTGCGTAACAATCTGATCCTGCAAATCTTGAATTTGCTCTCTTGTGGACTCAGCTTCAGTTATCTGCTGTGCTTCCATATCCTAAGATAATGATGCATGATGTGTTTAAATATAAAGATTAATCCTTATAAGAAACAGCAAAAGAGCTCTGCTCTCACACCCAAGCTTTCATCTCTTAACCAAGTCATTTTTGCTCTACCAGGCCATAGGTGACCACACCATCTCACTGTGTGTAATGGTATGTGGGAACGACCCTGGGAGACATGAGGAAGAGCTGCAGCCTAGCCCATGTTCTGATAAACAAAATCTGAGGATGGGTGGGGGTGGAGAAAGCATCTCAGAAGGGACCTTCCCTAGTTTTTGGGACAGTAAAAGTAAGGGAGGGGAGAGGTACTTTCAGACTTGCAAGATTCTATAATTGTAACCTTACAATAAAGGTGGGACGCGGTGGCGCTGCGGGTTAAACCGCTGCGCTGCCGATCGGAAGGTCGGTGGTTCGAAACCGCATGGCGGGGTGAGCTCCCGTTGCTAGCCCAGCTCCTGCCCACCTAGCAGTTCGAAAACATGCAAATGTGAGTAGATCAATAGGTACCGCTTCGGCGGGAAGGTAACGGCGTTCCGTGTCGTCATGCCGGCCACATGACCACGGACGGGTCTACGGACAATGCCGGCTCTAACGGCTTAGAAACGGAGATGTGCACCGCCCCCTAGAGTCGGACACGGCTGGACTTTACGTCAAGGGAAACCTTTACCGTTACCTTTTACAATAAAGGTAGTATTAGTACTCATGGTTGGTGCTTCATGTCTGGACTACCATGAAGGACTGACACTGTGTAATATTATATCCACAACATGCTACTCTTTTCTTACTCAGCAGCCTGTGCATGAAGGCCAATGACACTAGGAGCAGCTCATGCATTTAGCTGGTGGGGCATCTCTGAACACCCAAAAGTAAACTTTCTAGGGCTATGTGCCTTTCCACCTGTGTTCTCTTATTCTCTACTGTTGTCAACACTTCAAGCATCCTTGTTAGCAGCTGTTGACACCTTACTCAGTCTCCCATATTCCTCTACAATACAGAAGTCCCATAATAGCTTAAAGAAACATGGTATCTGGAATTGAGGCAAAAGAGAAAACATGGTCTGGCAGTTTTAAGAAGAGGCTTGCTGGATCATGCTAAAGGCTTTTCTCTGCGCTCACAATGGCCAACCACATGTAAGACGTAAGCATAACAGCATCTCCTAATCATGTTTTTAACCATCATGACTAGTAGTTATTGTTTACTTTGAGGCATCTAATCAAAGGTGACAGCAGACCCCGTATCATTGGCAGAATAGTTTGGTAGCTAACAATTGGACAATGATAATGTGGACACATTTGTCACTTTCCTTCACATGAGTTGAGGAGATAAGATGATCCTATCTTATTCTCATACAACACCCTGTGAGCTGGATTGACATGAGATTGTTTAGTCTGTGAAATCACCTTTTGACACCTTTTGACAGATGAAAGAATTGGAAGCAAGGTCTTTTTTGGCTCAAATCTGGCACCACATGAGAGGTCAGCAACTTTTTTTAGGCAGCAGACATCATGTTAGAGGAACTACAAAATAATACACAGACACGCACAGAGAGAGAGAGTGCGCGTGCACACGCCAGTATTTCATAACAGTTGGCCCTTTGTAATTCATGATCTTTTAAGATTTTTTTCAATTCCAGAATTCAGTGGGCACTCTAGGAGAGCAGCAGGTGCCTTGGTGCCAGCTGTACTGCACTGCTAACCCTCAAATAACATCACAGTCACTCTTTTCAAATCTGCTTTGCAAATGTTTTTACACTGAAAAACAGGCTATATATCTATTAAGCCAGCCTGCTCCAAACTGGTGTCCTCCAACTGCACTGGGATACAAGTAGTTTTAGCCCCAGAACATCTGGAGGGTATCAGATTGAGAAAATACATTAAAATAACTGAACTAGGTTTTCTGCTCTAACCGTATGTTAGTTTAACAAACAAAATGAAAGAATATAAATAAGGATTGGTACCCACTTTCATGCAGTTGTAACATCATGAGTTGTTTGCTCCTGATTAGTTCCAGATAGAATGCAATATACCTGCAGTTCAATTCTCAGTTGCTGTATTTGGCCCCGGAGCTTCTGTGCTTCTTCCTTGTGCAGCTCCCGTTCATGCCTCAGTTCCTCTAACTCCATGAGGCTCGCTGTTTGGCTATCCAGACCTTCAATGCCAGAGCCCTCTTTCAGACTGTTTATCAACTTTTCCTTAGACTGAGATGAAAAGACAAAATTAAGGTTAAGTGAAATTGAATTACAATCATTACATATCCTTAGTTTGTTAACTGTGACCAAAAGGTAGAACATACATACAACAGTGGAACCCTATTTATGCTCAGCATCGGTACATTACTTTGGAACACGAAGCTTCCATATTTAACATAGGTAATTGCCTAATGTCAGGGTGGGGAATTTATGGGTTAATTGTTGGATTATGTCTCTCATCACTCACTACTATTGCTCACGGACGATAAGGTTGATGGGAATTGGAGTTGAACTCCATTTGAGTTGGACATAGGTTCCCCATTCCAAATCAAACATATGGCAAATGTGAGGGACACTTGGAGCTGTAATTCAAAAGCAAAAGTACCTAAGCATGTTTAATAAACATTCTGTTGAAACTTTTCAAACTGAATGTAAAATGTCAAATGCAACACTTCCTTAACAGGGATTCTTCAGTGACGAGTAGAGTGTTCTTTATTAATTTATTTTAGTCTTCTCAAAGCATACTAAAAGACAAATCTAACAACTGTCTCGTATTCTACTACTCTATTAAAAATGGTATCTGCTTGTTACTTCAGACTGTAGGACAGCCTTCCCCATTTGTTTGTTCAGCAATGTCAGGAGGACCACAAGTTCCTCATTCTTGTCAGCAAGGCCTGGGTTTTGTTGAACAGGATTACTGCAGCAAGCTTCACCTGGAGTATGCGTGTAGCTTTCTGCTTGTAGTCCACCAACTCTTGCTTAGCAGACTCCAAGTTAGCTTTGGCTACTTTAATTTGCTGTTGAAATTCCTCTGATTTCCGCTTCTCTTCTACATATTTCCTCTCAGATGCAATTATGGCTTCAGCCAGGTTCTGACGTTCAGCTTCCATTTTACTGAGGCGAGTTGAAAATTCATTCTGGAGGAGGAAGTTTTGTTTGTTTTTAGTACAAAAGAAACAAAGACTGATTGATTGATTGACAGACATTTCAACAGACCATAATAGGTTACAAATTGGGAACACAGAGTAGAATAAAAATTATGTGAACAAGCCAAACTAAAATTCAGTTAAGTACTTATGATGTAACGCCATTCTGCTCGTATTTGTTATTTTAGTTTATTTTAGATAAACAATCCTAATAATCAAGAGAACTGAAAGTGTATGCATACATGCAAAAATACTTTAAGTCAATCTTCCAATTAATAGGTGAATAAGATAAAACAGCAGTGCTGATCATAGAATAACATAGTTGTTGTGGATGACTTTTAGCACGGTTGGGATGAGGAAGTGCAACTCTCACGGTCCTACTTGATCTCTCAGTTGCCTTTGATCTCAGTTGCCTTTGATATCATTGATCATGGTATTCTTCTGGACCATCTCTGGGGATTGGGAGGAGGTACAGTACCTTCCTTCCTCTGGGGAGTGGTGGGACTCTGCTCTTTTGCTTCTCCTATTTAACATCTACATTAAGCCACCTGAAGAGGTCATTCACTGGCATGGGGTCAGGAATCATCACTATGCTAATGAAATTCAGTTGTACATTTTGAACCTGGACTGAACAGGGGATGAGGATGATGTGCTATTCCAGCACCTAGAGGCTATCAGTACCAAGATGGGGAAGAATAAACTCAGGTTCAGTCCTAGCAAGATGGAGTGCCTGTGGATTTGAAACCAAACTGACACAACTAATATTTCATCTTTGCTTCTGGGTGGGGTCTGGTTCATTCCAATTCTTAACTGGGTCATAAGTTGGGGGTCCTTCTGGATTCACAGATCCTGCTTGAAGAGCAGAAGGCACTTGTGACTAGGAGGGCCTTAGTACATTTCCATTTTGTGTACCAGTTATGACCATTACTGGATCAGGAAGACCTGCTCACAGTCATTCATGTCTTGGTCATCTCTTGATTGGACTACGTCACTCACTCTATGAGGCAGTTCTTCAAGACCACCTGGAAATTACAGTTGGTACAGAATGCAGAAGCTCATGTAGTAAGGGTGCCTCATGTTTTGCCCTGCTGTAAGAGCTGTACTGGTTCCCAGTTAGCTTCTGGATGCAATTCAAGGTGCTGGTTGTCACCTTTAAGTCTTCATTGCTCAAGACCTGGACAACTTCAGAACCATTTCCTTTTCGGAGTTTTTGCCAGTCCTAAAATAATTAGTAGGAAAGGCACAATTGGAGTCTTGTCCTTGAAGGAATGCTTACCATCAGGGCCACAAATGTGGACCTTTTCTATTGCTTTTCCTCTCCACCTGAGGTTAGATCAAGACCAACCAAGTTGACATTTAGAAAAGCAGCCAAGACCTGGTTATTTCAGAAAGGTTTGGAAGATTGATAGAATGGTGGGTTCCCATCCTGCATTAGGTGATTGTTTGGTACTGAGAATGATAATCCTTGGTATGAGGAATGTGAAGATTATTACTGACTGTGTCTTATGTTTGTTATTATTTATTGTTTTACTCTGTCTTGTTTACTGTACTAGAGAGTATGTCACTTAAGGGTCACCTGCAAATGAGGTGGCTTATAAGCCTAAATGGATGAATGGATGCACAGGGAAAGGGAAGGAAAACAGATTGCCCAGACTGACCTTTAGTCAATAGTGATGTTTGAGATTTCATGTTTGTACTAACACATGCTGCTTGACATACGCTAGCTTGCTGCAGTACAATTCATCCTCATGGAACGGCCTTTTCCAATCTAGATGAATAGACTTCAACTTCCAGAATTCTATAGCAATGACTAGGCTGGCTGGGAATTTTGGGAACTGAAATCCAGCTATCTGGAGAGAAGGCACCGGGTGCAGGGGGGAACACTGATATGAAGAATGAGATAAGTAGGCTCAATTCTGATTTCCCACAGCAGATATATCCTGAATATGAGGGTAGGATTAATTTTTGCTCCTTTCCCAGAATAACCTGATTATGAGACCTATAAAACGGTGAGTTTATTTTTAACTGTTCAAACAATTGTTCAAACAATTTGAAAATAAATATTAGTCAAGACTAAAAAGATCAAAACTTATGACTGTCATACATAATTGAGATTCTGCTATGTGCCTGCATATATTTGGTCTGTCCTGGTTTACACCATGTTCATAGTCTGCAAAAGGCTCTCTTGGAGCTTCAGCAGGCTTGATTCTTGGAGTTTTGCCCAATTATATAGAAAAACACAGGGTAGAAATGGTAGGTGGGATTCCACCTTTTCCTCAATGCATTGAATGCATGGATTTGGAAGAAGGGAGGATTCCCTTATCTACCTTTCTGTATGTCAAAAAAGAGAAATTAGAGAAGGCCCTAAAAACGCTAAGTCCAAGCCTCATTAAATTCAGCAAGATTTAAAAACGCTTCTCTGCCCTGCACACAGCTGGATAAGCATATGACAGAAAGGCAGACTTCCAGGTGATATGCAGTATACTAGCAAGTGTCCCAATAGTAAAAACACACTGCATTTTTTAATCTAACACTAGGCTACTGAAGCTTTGAAAATCTGCACAGGAGTGGCTATGTATGAAGTAGATCACAAGCTCAGGCACAGAATGTATTCAAAGATATCTAAGCTTTCATTCTAAGTTGTTAAAATTTGAACTGGGGTCTTGTTAGTGGACCTTGGGAGTCTGGTCAGAAACAAAGTTGATCTAATAAACCTGAAGTCCGTCTGTCTCTGTTACAGAGATGCAGTTCTTCAATCAATGAAAAAATGAAGCAGCATTTCCCAGGTCTGCTGTCTAACCTGCATCTGCTTGTAGTTGTCTTGCTCCCGCCTAAGTGTGGACTCGGCCTCATGTAACCGCTCCTGAAGAGTCTGGAGAGCTTGATTGTGCAGGCTGTTGCCTTCACTGTTATCCTTTATTATTCTGTATAGGTAAAGGATAAAGATTATGGAAATGTCTTTCAAGATCCATATCCATCTGATGGCTTGGTGACCTCCTGTATATATTGCTCCTTTGTATTCTGTAGTGCTTGCTCTCTATCTCTCTGCATCCTCTGTCTATCCCCCACCTCAGTGCTGGTAGTGATTTACTGCTTTGTTTTATATATTGCTTTTATCCTTGGGTTGTGAGCTGCCCAGAGTTTGGTTTAAGACAGGTGGCCGTGTAAATGTTTTAAATAAATAAATAAATAAATAACCTTTAAAAGCCCACATAAAACACTTTTCATTTATCTGTAAGGATGTGACACAAAACAAGGGTTGGGCTTGATTTCTATCACATCAGAGTTCAGGGCAAAGAATAATGGATTTAAGTTGCAGGAAGTCAGATCCTAACTGAATGTAAGGAAAAAAACCTTCTGAACAGTAAGATCGGTTTGGAACCAATTACCCACCCAGAAAGGTGGTGGTTTCCCTTCATTGAATGTGTTCACTCAGAGATCAGACAGCTAACTTTAATTTGGAATTTTGCTCTGAGTAGGATGCTGGACTCAATGGCCTAAAAGGCCTTTTCCAACTCCATGGTTCTGTTCAATGCCTGAAACATTATTTTTGTAATACTTAAAATATTTAATCTAATCTATATTTCTTCCTTCAGCATTGCTTTAATTTAGTCAATGGACAGCAATTAAGAAAACTTTTTTATTAAACAAGAAAAAGATAGGAGCAGAAAGGGGGTTGGGTAAGGAGAGCCAGAGGCTTTAAATCACAATGAAGCTTAGTCTTTGCAGTAATGATCCTGCTACCTGAATTTTTAAAATTCCTTCTTTCCCTTCTATTTTCATGGCATGATGTGTCAATATAATTTTTCCCATCCCCCCCCATTAAAGTCAGTGGTTCAGTAAACAAGAGTGCAGGAAGAAACCAAAATACTTAGATCATGCTTGGGATTATATTTTAACGGACTAGTTTTATCAGTCAAATAACATATATTGGTCAATCTGAACATTTCAAACATTGAATCACACTGAACCTCCAATAAAAGCCCCAGGACAATTACTTCCCTCACCCTCAGCCCCTAAAAAGCCGACATTCTCTTTTTTCAGAATGTAAGCAAAAAATCCACAGGGAAACTAAAAAGGAAGCAGTAACTTCCACAAAATGAAAGGACAATGGAAAATTGGTTCTGTGCCCTTTTGTTTTTCAAGAGGAGAAAGCATAACATAAAGAGGAATCTTCTATTGGATCCAGTTTCCCATAGATGCCAACACATATCTATGCCATTAACATATCATTTAAATTAAATGTTCCTTAATATGGAAGATGAACATTAGCACATATAAACGCATATACTACTATTTGGGCACTGAGCTTAAATTTAAAAAAAATTCTGAGATGCAAGAACAGTCTTAACGAACAAGAGGGATGAAGTAGAGACAAAAAACCTAAACAGCTTGATCTCTCCAATAATACAGTGACATGACGGATTCTGGGTACCTCGATTTTTCATTCTGCAATGTTTCCAAGGCTTTATTACGTGAACTCAGAAGTTGATCAGCTTCCTGTAATCTCACTTTGAGGACAGCCAATTGGGAATCCTTGGCAGCAGCAGCTTCAGTCAGATCATCAACTTGAGCTCGAAGTTCCCGAACAAGTCTGTCATTGCTTGAATTGTCAGCATTCCACTTTTCAATTCTTGCCCGGGCATTGGTTAATTCTATAAAGTTGAAGTCAGTAAATGTCCGTAAGTTTATAGTTCCCATTATTATGTATACAATATGATTCTGTCAGTGAACAAAAAAGGTATTTGGTTCATGCTGGCCCACTAAGACAGGATTTTTTAAAATTGTATTTTATTATTTAGACTGTATGTCCTGGTTCAACCATAATGCTAAACCACAATGTCTGGATTTACACATGGCATAAATCCAGAAACTACTACATTATGGCTTAGCATAATACATAAACTTGGTCATGTTTTCAGTCATCTAACTATGGTTAGAGAGCCAGTTTGGTATAGTGGTTAAAGGAATTGGGCCAGAAACTGGGAGACTGTGAATTTGAGTCCTGTCTTAAGCATGAAAACAGCTGGATGACTTTAGGCCACTATCCTCTCTTAACCCTAGGAAGACAGCGATGGCAAACCACACCCAAAAGAGGTTGCTAGGGAAACTGCATAGACTTATCCACGTAGGTGCTAGGAGTCAAGACTGACTCGAAGACACAGAAAATACAATATAAAATAATGGTTAGGATATTAAATGCATATTGGGAACAACTATTATTCCTTCTTTTCTTCCACAAACCTACCTGAATTCTTCCATTTTTTCCCTGAATTTGACCATTGGGTTTGCATTGACACTAACTGGTCAATTGATATTGATATTGGAAAATATCGATCAGCTTCAAATCCTGCTTATACAGGCAGTCCTGATTATATTAACTAAGGCTTATGCCAATTGAAGCAACATTCTGTAGAAAAGCAAACCATGGAAACAAAGGAAGAATTCATGTGGGAGAGGGGAAGTAGAGGAGACATGGTGCACTTTCTATCTCCTAATCCTAATTTGGAATATTACATTATAAATCTAACACAGAGCACTCATGCTTGATGTGCATGAAATGCCTGGCTCTCTCCCTTTGCATTTCCAGTTCAAGGGCACAGAAAAAGATTCACTTCCCCAAGAGAGGCAGAAGGGAGTAGTGACTTTGTCAGGGATGGGCAGAAGGTTTATCAGGCACATCGAAAACTGGAAAATTACTAGATAGTTGGAAGTAAATTACTAAATGAGACATACGAGTTTGGCTGTGCAGGAGAAAATGAAGAGAGCTCATCCAAAGGAAAAAAGTACTTTTAGAAATCCCTGATTTAACACATTTCCATATGAAGGTCATCCCAATGTGCAGCACAAGAAAATATAGAATGTAATTTGTTTTACCTCAAAGCCATCGTTTAGCATTTAGCTCTGCTACAGCACACACTCCTGTTTTGACACAAACTGATACCACTATTTTTTTAAGGTAGTTCCCACTTGGATTGATCAGACTAAAAAAGACTTCTCTAACTAGTAGCCCTCCAAATGACCTTTTAAAGTCCTGCACTCTACCTGTTTGGGTTTCTTTGGCGCGCTGAATTAATGATGCCATTTCTTGATTTAAAGATTGCACTTCATTACGCAGTAGCTGATTCTCAAGGCGAAGATTGGACAATTCATGTGATTTACCATCATTAAGAGTAAGATTGGGATTTATTTCTGCAGTTTGCAATGAATCCTTTTTAATATCCACATCAGTCTCCAATCCAGAACTGGAACTATCAGATGTCTCTATACAAAGAAATAAATATTTAACAGACCCTTCCTTCCTTCCTCTCTCTGCTCACTTTCTATGACAAACTATATAACTTTTCAAAGTCTCATTGAGTGTAATAGGATTGCTACAATAAATAATTGCATATTAGCTTATAATGAGGGACATCAACAAAAATCATTATCAAAATAATTATAGCACTACTATAAAAAAGATACATCCTTACTTCACATATTATGTACTATAAACAAATCAAACATTTGACAGTTAAAAAATAGTAGAACATAGATTAAGATTTGTTAGTTGTGACCCACAAAATTAAAGACCTCCAAATGCTGGACAGGTCTTCCATTTTGCAAAATGCAGGCAAAAACTGGAAGATACACAGGGCTATAAATGCACCTGCATGCAAAGTGAGAAGCCACAGCACACAACTGTCACTGTGTTCATTTTAGCAGGTTCAAAGCCATAAACCCCTGCTGTTGGTTGGGTCTTACTCTGCCTAACAAAAATGACTTCGTAATAATAAAGATAATAAAATAAGTACTTCTCACAACTAGAAGAGAAAGATTGATACTGTCTAGATATTTTGGATTATAATTCTCCCAATTCACTGCCGATTTCCATGCTGTCTAAAGTTGATGGGGGCTGAAATCCAAAACATCTCAAGAGTACCCATTTGCCTATCACTCTCACATCACTTTTGCCAGTACATTAACAAAAGAAAACCATGAAGTTTCACAGGTAAGGAAATCCGATACTAAAATAAGCAACCGTCTTTTGCTCCACTGGTTTAGTTCTCGCTGTATTATTTATTTTATTTAGTACATAGTGCCTTCATAAGGATAAACAAAAGTCCAGACCAGTGTGAAAACTGTACTTGGAAATGTGATGCATTCTTACCATAAAGAAAGATAAATGGCCACCTTCAATGAAATAATGAAATGTAGCAAAATGGGAGCCAATTCCCAGGGAAGACAAAAAAAGCTTCTACTAAACAACTTTTCAGAGGACTGTGTGTCATATTAACGAATAGGCACAGCATTTGGATTGCTATCTCAAGTACCCCATCTCTGACTGCAAGAGGCAAGGCCAAATTAAATGAGTTTCAGAAGTGTGTCATGCATTTTATAATTTGCAGTAATCAATTTTAGAGAAATTTAGAAAAAACTATAGATGTTTTAAATTCATAAAAGCACATTGGTATTGCCACTGAAAACTTTTAAGCGATAAATAAAAGGCAAAAAAAGAAACTGGCCAGTTATTTCCAGTTAACCTGGGCATATCCAGATGGCTTAAATTAAGTGTATATATGAATAAGACTCCTTGGCCTATTTTTAAACATGAGAATTGCAAAGCTTTGGCAGTACAAACAGCAATTTGGGGAGCCATTCCCAGGTAAAGGCGCTTGGATTCCTCCCAAGATATTTCCCATATACTTAGTTATACAATGCAGTGCTTGAAAAGGAAATAGGATGCTGCATTATATATGTGGTACAAACAAAAATACTTGGATTATAGAATAGAAGGTAAGGGATCTAACCAAATCCACAATTATAGAACAGTGGCTAAAGAGGCTATCTTAAAAACAAAGAGGGCAGTCTCCACCACTTTATAACTGTAACATTAGCAATCATTGTGTGATTTTCTAATGCTACTTATGTAAGTAGCATTAGGAAATCACACAATGATTGCTAATTTACAAAAGAAACTTGGTATGACCAATAATTGGTAATTTACAGCACTGTTCTGCAACCTGGTCCTTTTGACTGCAGCTCCCAGAATGGGGATTGGGAAAGCTGCTGAATTAACCCATCTGGAGGGTGCTGGGTTAGGTAAACATGGCTTTTCAACAATCTACCCAGATGCTTTTATTAGAACTTAAGAGACCTCCTAAACTGTGTACCCAT
Organism: Candoia aspera; assembly: GCF_035149785.1. NCBI lineage: Eukaryota > Metazoa > Chordata > Lepidosauria > Squamata > Candoiidae > Candoia > Candoia aspera. The sequence goes on along the minus strand of NC_086153.1, from coordinate 306,221,601 downwards.
ACGCTTATATAATCTTACTTTAGCCAACACAATCAGAATGGCACTCCATGATCATCAATATCAGACCAGGATCCTCTCACCACTAACACACTTCAAAAGAATCCTTAAAACATTCCTTAACATCTGTAGTTATGCTTAACTACCATTGCCTTGACTTCGAATGGAAGGATCTTCCCCTGTTTTGATGCTCTGTGAACTCGCTGACACAGAGCTAATACTCGAAGTCCGAGAATGATTTTGAACAGTGGCTGCTTTGCTTTTCTCTCTTTTCAGGTCTTTTTTCCCATTAGGTTCTTTTTCAGAACTATTGAGAAAGTCAAACAGGAGTTCATCATTTGGTTCAGATTTTTTCCTTCTCACAAACTGGAAAGAGGGTCTGGACACAGAAGCTGTTTCCATGGATGGAGCTCCTGCCCCAGAGGACCTGGATGCTGCCTTAACATTAGCAGTTCCTGCCAGTATTGTTGCCTTCTGATGTTTAATGTTATCTGCTGCAGAGGAGATAAAGCTTGATAGAGATGATGCCTGATCCTGCTGCTCTCTGGTCTTATAAGGCTTGGGATACACGCTGACATCATCCACCTGGCTACTAACATAGCTTATACTGCTTGCATTTTCCTTCTTGCTTAAAGCAGATGCAGCTCCTTGGTCTACTCTGTTGAGCAGGTCCTCTGCCTTGCCAGCCAGGTCAACAAGCCAAGACATGATGGAAATCAAAGACTATATGGAATGTTATCATCCAACGTTCAACCTGGGGAAGAAAAATACAAAGAGTAGAAAAGCTAGATCACACAGACACAGATTAAATGTCAAAAAACCCTTGTCACAATATATCCTATGTTCTTTAAAATGGATTATTAGTACAATTAATAGTACTAATTAAGTTTGCCTTTCCCATTCTGCATTGTATTTGTTCCCACATTTTTACAGACAACCCAAAATTAGATAGGATACACCCATACACCCGGAAACGAAAGTCTCATTTTTATGGTGAGATGGGCAGCGTATAAATTTATAAATAAATAAATAAAGTGAAAAGGAAGATGAAAAGCAAAGGTTCAGACTGACAAAAAATGCAAAATTTTGTCTGTATCCTAAGATACAGAGGACTGTGGAATGGCATATCTTGCTTTAAAGAGAAGAACCAGCTGTTCTGGTAGTACACATGACTTGCTAGAGGTTGATTTTGGGTATAGTAATGGGCAATTGGCTATTGACAGGCAATTGCTAGGAGACATGCAGATGTCCAAGCCCCAAAATTCAATCTATTAGGAAATTTGTCTCTGCAATTTCCTCAAGTTATAGCTACACGAGAAGCAAATGCGAGTGTTCCTAATTTGTTAAATATAGGCCGAAGGCTGAATTCAGATAGTTCAGTTTCCAAACAGTTACATCTAAAGAAAATCTGGACAAAATAATACTGGCAATAGATCTGTATTTGGCAGATTCATATATCTCACCACTGGAACACATTGCCAAAAATATGAATAAAACTCGTCAAAAACGTTAAAAAGCTCATATGTTTTAGCTTCATACATACAGGAAATTATGTAGCATCCATTCATTTAATAATTTATAGAAACAATTCTGATTTTCCTTTCTGATTCTTACCTGCTTTATTTATTTATTATCAGCAAGTGCAAAGTGCATACAATTTCCTAAGTATAAAATCAGAGCAGAAACCTTTCTACCAAAAACAAATAACCTCCTTGCAGCTGCCACATTTCCCTGATTAACGTATTAGGCTAAACTTAACTAGTCCTTGCCATAATGTTCTTCCTGGGAGCCAGGGGTGCATCATCTCTGAAACTTTTGTCCCTAGTCAATGTCAGAGTCCAAAATATGCTTTCTTCTATTCTACAATCCCAGATCAGTTGCAGCTGAATATCCAGTGAACTGGAGTGTAGTGATCTTCTTTTTATCATTATCCTCTCTCTTGGAAGAAATCACAAATATGAGCAGCATAAAATCCTCAGATCGTGGCAGTAATTCTATCAACTTCCGTCATCAAATAAATCACTGTTGCACTTACATTTTACAATTGACCATGCAAATGCATACCTGAGAATAGTTATAACTTGCATACAAAGGAAAAATTTGTTCATAAACATAATTTTTGGTAATCATTGAAATGGCATGACCGTATGATATTTACAAATATACTACCTGATGTCACACCCTTACCAAGCTAGGACAAGTTGTTCAGAAAATGGAACAAATGTGTAGCATTCCAGGGAGCTGAAATAAGAACGAACAGTACTTGTACATGCATTTGGCATTTGTAGAAGCTCTTGCCATCAGTCTACAGTACAGTATTCAACTTTGCCTATTGTCTCTGTTCATCGTACAAAAGTCCAATCCATGCATTCAATCTGATTCTGCCAAAGGTTTTCTCCTAACATCTACCCAACATCCTCACTTTGGGCCAGATATTTCCAGGACTCTCCCTTACTCTCTTAACTGTCATTAACTTTTATCTCCTTTTTTTTTTCTCTACATGTGAAGGATACTACATTTTTCTCACTGTCAATCAACATACTGCACCATCCTGTTAAGACTGTTCCTTTTCTACCTGGCTGGGCTTCTCTGTCTTTTTTCAGCTTCGTGGCAGCCTTTCAACAGGTGAAAATCTGTGCTACTTCTGACCGATGACGCTAGCAAACCCCGCATTTGCTGAAGCTTCACCTACCCCGCAGTTCGTGGGAATTCCTGCTACAACGGGGCAAAAGGCACGACAAGCTTGAGTCCTAGACGCTGCAAACTCTCGGGTCTCCTTATTCCCCTTCCCATCCCCTCCGATTTCCTCCACCTACTCACCCCCCGACGGTCTTTTAGGCGTCTGCTTACTCCGCGCTTCCTTCGTCACGGATTCTGCCACGATCCCTTGAATCAAGAGCCCAGAGCGGACTCGAGATATCGAGACGGGGGATGAAAAGGAGGCAAACCTGACGGCAGTTACCATCAGCCCGGAGAGGCATCCGGGTCCACCTTCCGGGAGACGTGGCCACTGAGCGGCGAGCACAGGCACTCAACAGAACTTCTCTCCTTCCGGCTTTGCACAGCGCCGGCGCGGACAATACCTGCCGGGAAGTGACGCAACACGCATGCAGAATCCGCGCGCCTCTCATGGATAAAGGTGGCGTTCCGGGACAGGGAGATTGGAAAGGGGTAGTATTGGTAAGGGTTAGGTCTTTTTTTGTTTTGCTTTACATTGGACGCAGGAAAGGGAAGAGAATTACGTTTTTGATTGGAAACGCGAGGTGATGCTTCCTAGACGTTTATGATGAATATGTGCGCTGCAGTCTAAAACAAATATTTTTCCACCTTGGCAACTTTAAGATGGGTGGACTTCAACTCCCAGAATACCCCAGCCGGCATTGCTGGCTGGGGAATTCTGGGAGTTGAAGTCCACCCATCTTAAAGTTGCCAAGGTGGAAAACACTGATCTAGAATGTTGTATTATGCCAACTTACATCTGGTAAAATCTTCAAGTCCAGCTCACTTCCTGATGATTTCATGGTCACGTCCGTTTTTTTGACATCAGTGCAAAGGATTTGCTGCTGCCGTTTCCAGAATATTTATATACTATATATTTCACAGTCCAGTCTACAGTTTTACAATTTCCTGGTGCTCTCCTATCCAAGAACTAACCAGTTCCAACTGTTGCTGGCCTTTTTGAGGTCAGCCAAGGTTGGGTGATGGTAATAGTAACTTCAGGAGAGTTATTGTCAGCCACTATGTAATTCAGATGATGTTTCCAAAGCATCCTTTGTTTCAACAGCTATTTTGGTTTCCAAAAATTAGTACAAGTAACAGATGTGTGCTCTGAATATATGCAAAATGTTTCTCCTCATTATTATATATCTACACCAACTGGAGAATTCAGTGTAATTCAGAAGTCATGATTTGTGTTTAGATATTACACACATAGGAATATAAACATCTATATGATGTATTTTACAGCCATCCTCACAATTACCTAATTGTGGAAAATATTTTTTTTCAATTAGTGTGCAGGACTTTAATCTGTATTAGGTTTGTATGCCTAAAATATCTTGGGAGGTATTATACCTCAACATGATAACTTACTGTAGTATGGATAATGCTTATTTACATTTATTATTCCTATTATTATTCCATTCAATTGTGTCCAATTCTCAGAGACTGCCTGGACAAATCCCTGCAGTTTTCTTGGCAAGGCTTTTTCAGAAGTAGTTTGCCATTGCCTTCTTCCTAGGGCTGAGAGAAAATGACTGACCCAAGGTCACCCAGCTGGCTTTGTGCCTAAGGCGGGACTAGAACTCGTGGTCTCCTGGTTTCTAGCCAGATACTTTAACCACTACACCAAACTGCTGCTCATTATCCATATAATCATTGTTAAAATCGTTATTTCTTCATTGGCGATCACTCATAGCTGAGTAAGATTGTCTTCCAGGATTAAAATCTTAACGGTGGATCCGTAAGTGACTGTAAAGGCCAATTCTGGATCCGCACAACCTCCCACAATGAGGGCATAAATTTCCAGGTGGAAGACGGTCACAATGTGGATTTGCTTGAAGTGCCATCCTCTTAGCTAGCTTCTCCCTTTCACCCTGTACTCGTGCTTCTTCAAAGTCCATAGCACCTTTAATAAGGGCTGTCATGATCACCGTTGCGATGCTTGTGACAGCGCAACGGCTCACATGACAATACAGGGAAATGGGTCCCTGGCGGATTAAGGCAAGGGTAACTATGAAACACAAAAGAAAGCAACAGGTGCAGGAAACTAAGTATCAACCGAGACCGGCGGCACAGAAGACAGCGATACAAAGTTGCCAACAAGCAATTGACTAAACAACAAGAAAGGCGCGCCCGAGCTGTCAAAGGATTAAGAGCCTGATCGCCCAGCAATGAATCATTACCCTTCAGGAAGACAATTGAGGTGACGCCCAGGGCGCAGAGGGGCTTAACGACCTCTCACCTGACAGGGATGAAACCGGTGGGACTTGTGGGACGCACCTGGAATAAGGTGGGGTGGAGCGCTGACCGGCACGGGCTATTTAAATCCCGTTCCGGCGCACTCCCCTCACTCTCAGCTTTTTACAGGCATGCACTCTGTTTCTCAATAAAGCCAGAACCTAAGCCTACGCTAGCGTCTGTGTCTTTACTGGATCGCAGGCAGAGCCTGACATAAAGCTGAGAGTCTCAAAAACGAACCTCGCCAGTCTCCACCGGGAAATTTTTTTTCTGCAGGAGAAAACACCGGCGATGATGGAACCGGGGACGGCCATGGAGTCGGCGCTTCACACCAGAGGCGCGAAGGACGCAACGCAAGAGGGGGAGACGACCCGACAGCTGCTAGAATCGGTGCACCCGAGATGGGACATGGGCTCCCTCCCTGCCCACACCGCACCCCAGTTCCAGACCTGGAGCTCCAGCCCGCACTGGAGAGCCCCGACAGAAGACGAAGTCGGGGGCCAACAACTCTTCATGTGGGACGGTGGAGCAGGACCCCGGACGGCGACATCCTACACCACCTGGAGACTCCACTACCCCCAAACGCCCGAGCAAGGAGTTGCAGGACTGCCGATCAGGCAGCAACCGGCAGCACCGAGGACGGACGACCCTGGCATACCGGACAGGGTCAGCACCCTGGAAGCCAAGGTACGAGCCCTGGAACACATGCTCCAGTCCATGGCATCGGTGGTGAGCGAACTCACAAAGACTGCTGCTGCACAGGGGGCAAGAGGGGATCGGGGCACCCTACCCACCCCATCGACAACCACGAGAGGAAGGGGCCAAGCACGGGACTCTTTTGCAGGGCTGCGTGGTCCCAGCCCGGTGGGGGTCATCCCTAACCACCCACAGGTGGGGGTCTCGCAAGTTGGGGGATTCGCCAAGGACTTCCCCGTGAAGCTTGACGGAGACCCCACGAACCTGTCATTCTTCCTGATGAACACCAGGAACTACATGGCCCAGTATGGACATTGCTTCGAGACGGAAGCATCTAAAATCTCGGCAGTGGCCACAAAACTCAAAGGCAGGGCTGCGGACTGGTACATCCAGATGTCGGAGTCCGGAGCCCCAGCCCTGGCCACTTTTCACAACTTCCTAGCCGCACTCAAACAATACTTCGAAGACCCCCTGGCAAAGGAAAAGGCCAAGAGTACCCTTAAAGATCTTCACTAAGGGAAAAAAGCGGTGGCAGACTACGCTCTCGAGTTCAAGGTCCTAGCGGGTAAAATCCCGGAATGGTCTGAGGCCACCTTGATCGACATGTTCAAGGATGGCCTCAACCGCGAGGTGCTACAATGGGCACTCTATAGGGACGACCCAGACTCCCTACACGGGTGGATTTGTCTGGCTGGAAAGGCTGAGCACGCCCAGCGCACCTTCATGCTAGCAACCACAAACGACAGAACCCCTCCCAGCGGGAGAGGACCAGTCCCACAGTCGGGCCCGACCTGGGACACAGAGCGACAACGGCGGTTTGCCTGCGGGCAATGTGCCAGGTGTGGGAAGACGGGCCACCAGGCAGCTGAATGCTTCAAGGACAGGACGACAGATCACCCGCCCAGACCAACACAGAAGGTGCCGCACAAGCCGCCCAACCCTCCCAGACGGCTGACAGGAGCGCTAGCGACCCCAGACGAGGAAGCGGACACCTACCTCACAGGGGATGTGGTTGACACCCAGGAGCAGCCAGCAGGAAACACCTCCCACCTGCCCTAAGCAGCGCTGCCAGGCAGGTGGTAAAGGAGGGGCGCGACAACCCCAGGGTGAGTGAAGATTGCTCCATCCTGGCAGGGAAAATCGAACTGACTTACGGCTCTAGAGCCATCGCAGTCGAAGCTCTGGTGGACTCTGGGTGCTCCAGAAACCTAATCCACCCAGACATTGTCACCGCACTAAAACTGCCCTGCTCCCCCCTCCCTAAACCGCTGGTGTTCCAACAACTCGACGGCTCTACAGCGGGGGGGGGGGGGGACCGGCCACCCAGGGTACAAGAAAGGTCACCTTGAAAATGGGCACCCACAGGGAGTCCATAGACTTTGTGGTAACCCCAGTGGGGAAGCCCATAGTGGTGCTGGGGATCCCCTGGCTAGCACGCCACAACCCCTGCATAAATTGGAGGACCCGCTCTATAACGTTCGAGGACGGGGTCTACCAAGCACCAACAAAGGAGAAATCCTCCGCTCTGACTGTGGGGAGGGCAGAGATCGTCGACCAAACCCACGCCCCCCCCCCCCAGAAGGACTGCCAGAGCAATACTCGGACTTCGCAGACATCTTCGGGGAGGAGGAGGCGGACCAATTACCCCCCCATCGCAAGATGGACTGTGCTATCGAACTGCTCCTGGACGGCCCATTACCCAAGCCCAAAATCTACCCCATGACCCAGAGGGAATTGGTGGTGCTGCAAGAATTTTTGGACAAAAACCTCTCCAGGGGCTTCATCGAACTGGCAAACTCGCCGGTTGGAGCGCCCGTCCTATTCCGAGAAAAGAAGGACGGCACCCTGAGACTATGCACAGATTACCGCGGATTAAATTCTGCCTCCCTATCCAACAAATACCCCCTTCCCCTCGTAAAAGACATGCTGGCACACTTGTCAAAGGGAAGGGTGTTTTCCAAACTCGACGTCCGCGAGGCGTACTACAGAATTCGCATCAGGGAGGGGGACGAGTGGAAAACGGCGTTCAACTGTCCCTTGGGCTCCTTCCAGTACAAGGTACTGCCTTTCGGTCTTGTGGGGGCCCCGGGGGTCTTCATGCAACTCATCAACGAGGTGCTGCATGAACATCTGTTCAAGGGCATACTAGTTTACCTAGACGATGTCCTAATCTACACAAGGACTCAGAGGGAACACAAGAGATTAGTGAGACAAGTTCTCACTAAGCTCTGGAAAGCCAAACTCTACGCTAAGCTGTCCAAGTGCGAATTCCACAAGTCGCGCTTGGACTACTTACGGTACAGAATCTCTGACAAGGGCATAGAGATGGACCCCACGAAGGTTCAGGCAGTTTTGAGCTGGGAACGCCCACGCACCCGGCGCCAGCTTCAAAGCTTCCTTGGGTTTGCGAACTTCTATAGGTCCTTCGCGAGGGGGTTTGCGGAAATTGCCCTGCCCTTAACCGATTTGCTAAAGACCAAAGGCGTCGGGGAGACGCGCAAGGTCAAAAACCCAGGGGCTGTGCTTAATTGGACTCCCGACTGTCAAACTGCTTTTGACAGGCTAAAAGCGCTGTTCACAGCGGAGCCAATCCTGTCCCACCCGAACCCCGAACGGCCTTTTGTGGTGCAGGCAGACGCCTCTGACTTCTCAATTGGGGCCATCCTACTGCAAAAGGATTCCGCTGGAATCCTGAAGCCATGCGCCTATCTCTCTAGGAAATTTTCAGAGACAGAGAGGCGCTGGCACGTGTGGGAAAAGGAAGCCTTTGCAGTTAAAGCAGCACTGGAGGCTTGGCGTCACCTTTTGGAAGGGGCGACTTGCCCGTTTGAGGTCTGGACAGACCACCGCAATCTCAAGGCGCTCCATACGCCCCGGCGCCTCAGTCCCAAACAGATACGCTGGGCTCAGTTCTTCAGCCAGTTCAAATTCCAGCTGAAGTTCATCCCAGGAAAAAAGAATTTCCTGGCAGACGCACTCTCCCGACTACCCCAGGATGTGGAGCCTATCTCCGACATCATTAGGACTGTGCTCTCTGACTCCCAGCTGGGTCTGGCAGCTGTTACCCGGGGACGCGCTCGGGGACAGCCTGCCCCCCCCCTTGCAAACGACTCCGGCGCAACCCGCCCCAAGGCACAGGCAACCACAGATGCCAGGTGGGCTACGGGCAGATTTTATAACAGCAATAAAATCTGACCCCTGGCTCCTCGCCAACCCTAACAAAGTAACTATGGAACAGGACCTCGCATGGGCAGAGGGAAGGTTATATGTCCCTGACTCACAAAGACCAACGATCCTTAGCAGATCGCATGACAGCAAACAGGCTGGTCACTTCGGGTTCCTGAAAACCCTACACCTAACTCGGTGACAGTTTTGGTGGCCCTCGATGAGGAAGGACGTCAAAATGTATGTGGCGCCCTGCCCGGTGTGTGCGATGGCCAAGCGACCGGCTGGTAAACCCCAGGGGCTGCTGCAACCCGTGGCTGAACCCTCCCGCCCTTGGGATGAAATCTCAATGGATTTCATTGTGGACTTACCGTCTAGCCAAAAGAAAATGGTCATTTGGGTAGTCAAAGACTACTTCTCAAAACAAGCCCATTTCATCCCCTGCGCCTCGATCCCATTAGCACAACAGCTGGTGAAACTTTTCCTGGTACACGTGTACCGCCTCCACGGCTGCCCCTCACGCTTGGTGACCAATAGGGGCACACAATTTACCTTGAGGTTTTGGCGGGCTTTTTTGAAACTGATAGGTATCCCGCAAACCCTGTCAACCTCCTGGCATCCCCAGATGGATGGATCTACAGAGATCCTTAATGCCACACTGGAGCAATTCCTCTGCTCCTATATAAACTACCACCAGGACGACTGGATGGACCTACTCCCGTTTGCAGAGGTCGCATACAACAACGCGATACATCAAAGCACGGGACAAACCCCCTTTGGGGTGGTGTCGGGTCGGGAGTTCGTCCCCATCCCTGAGCTACCCCAGCCCCCATCCCCAGCAGTGGCCGCCTGTGATTGGGGTGCGAAACACAGATTCCTGGCCGGTCATCAAGGACGGACTTAAAGAGGCGCAAACTGCATACAAACTGCAAGCGGACAAACACCGGCGCCAACAACCAACATTTCAGGTAGGGGACCTGGTCTACCTATCCACCAGATTCATCAAATCACCGCAACCATCTAAGAAACTGGCCCCCAAATTTATTGGGCCATTCCAGGTGACACAAATCGTGAACCAAGTCACGGTGCGCTTGGACCTGCCCCATAATTTAAAGTGGCTGCACCCGGTGTTCCACTGCAGCTTACTTAAGCCCGCAAGTGACCCCTCCCGGTGGCACCTATGCACGCCCCCCCACACCAGTGATGATAGACGGACAGCAACACTTCGAGGTCAAGGAGGTACTAGACTCCCGCAAGCTGCGGGGCTCCCTCCAGTACCTAGTCAAATGGAAACACTTCCCACACCCTGAGTGGGTTGCTGCCTGCGACATCCAGGCTCCCGACCTGATCCGCAACTTCCATACCACTTATCCCTCCAAACCCTCGGCGATTTCCTAAAGGGGGGCAGTATGTCATGATCACCGTTGCGATGCTTGTGACAGCGCAATGGCTCGCATGACAATACAGGGAAATGGGTCCCTGGCAGATTAAGGCAAGGGCAACTATGAAACACAAAAGAAAGCAACAGGTGCAGGAAACTAAGTACCAACCGAGACCGGCGGCGCGGAACACAGCGATACAAAGTTGCCAACAAGCAATTGACTAAACAACAAGAAAGGTGCGCCTGAGCTGTCAAAGGATTAAGAGCCTGATCGCCCGGCAATGAATCATTACCCTTCAGGAAGGCGATTGAGGCAACGCCCGGGGCGCAGAGGGGCTTAACGACCTCTCACCTGACAGGGGTGAAACCGGTGGGACTTGTGGGACGCACCTGGAATAAGGTGGGGTGGAGCGCTGACCGGTGCGGGCTATTTAAATCCCGTTCCGGCGCGCTCCCCTCACTCTCAGCTTTTTACAGGCATGCACTCTGTTTCTCAATAAAGCCAGAACCTAAGCCTACGCTAGCATCTGTGTCTTTACTGGATCGCAGGCAGAGCCTGACAAGGGCTGATCTCCAATTTAAACGCTCATGAGGTAGGACTTCCCAATTCTCAGTGCTGATATTAAACTTTTTAAAATTAGCTTTGAGAACGTCTTTGAATCTTTTTTGCTGTCCACCAATATTCCGTTTTCTGTTCTTAATTTGGGAGTAAAGTAGCTGCTTTGGAAGACGATGATCAGGCATTCGAATATGGCCAGTCCAGCGAGGTTGATGTTGGATGATCATTGTCTCAACACAGGTGGTCTTCGCTTCTTCCAATACGCTAACATTAGTCTGCCTATCTTTTCAAGTAATTTGCAGAATTTTACGGAGGCAGCATTGATGGAATCTTTCAAGAAGTTGGAGGTGGCATTTTTAGAAAGTCCAAGTTTCACAGGCATACAATAGGGTTGGTAGTACAATGGCTTAGTAAACAAGCATTTTGGTCTCCCTGCAGATGTCCCAATCCTCAAACACTCTATGCTTCATTCAGGAGAAAGCTACACTCACAGAGCTTAGACAATGCTGAATTTCAGCGTCAATAGTGGCTTTTACAGATAGATGGCTGCCAGGATAAGGAAAGCGGTTGACATTTTCCAGTGAGGAGACGATTTGCAAGAATCCTTGCGAGGATTTTACCTGCCATAGCTAGAAGGGAGAGGCCTTGATAGTTTCCACAGAATGTCCAATCACCCTTTTTAAAAAGAGTGATAATTATGGCATCCTTAAAATCTGCTGGAATCTCCTCCCTCATCCAGATTTTAACGATGAGCTTGTGAAGTTGTTGTGTAAATTCAAGCTCACCTTTAAAATCCTCGGTAGGAATCCCATCAGGTCCGCTAGCTTTGCTATTTTTCATTCATTTTTCATTTCATTTCATATTTTTGCTATTTTTCATTTCATTGTTAAAATAATAAAGGTGAATTAAGTAATGTCTTATGATTTTCAAGGAGTCACCTTTAAAGTGGGAAGACAAGGGGAGTTGTGTGTTTAATCTGACAATTTAATTTTTAGATTTGAATATTACTCTCAAACACATATAGAATGTTAGTTTTCATCCAGCAGAGGACACCGTCTGAAATCTTTCAGTCTCTTTTAAAAATTGAGTTCTGGTTGCTGAGAAAAATGTATAGAATAAAATGTGAAATATATTCACAGTACTGGGGGGGAGCTTTTTTTTTCTAAACCATTTCATGTATTGTGCTTGGATTTTCATGTTTTACTATATAAAATTTGAGTTTCCTGATTTTTAGAGCACTTTTTCTTTCAAATTTCAATTTCAAATTTCAGACTTGGACTTTGAGGAAGGCAGATAGGAGAAAGATAAATGCATTCGAATTGTGCTGGAGATGACTACTATGCATCTCATGGACAGTGAAGATTACCAATGGGGAAGTCCTAGACAGAGTAGAACCAAAAATATCCCTGGAAGCCAAGATCACCAAACAAAAACTGTCATACTTTGGTCATGTTATGCGAGCTGACTCACTTGAAAAGACAATTATGCTGGGATTGGTCAGTGGTAAAAGAAGAAGGGGCCACCCTAGGACTCACTGGCTTGACACCATCAGAAGGGACACTGGAATGACTTTGATGGAACTAAAGGAAGCTGTAAGAGATAGAAAGGCATGGAGAGCATTGATCCACAAAGTGACTGAGAGTCGGACATGACTGAACGGATAGACAGACAGTTCTTTCAAGATCCTACTTTTGTCCCTAAAAAGAGGAAAGGGACAGCAGAAATGGGAACATTTATGCTGTAATTAGGGAAGGATTGTGATATATATATTTAAGGAGTGAAAAAAAGGAAAAGGCGAAGAAAAGAAATCAAGGGATCATTGAACAAATCAACCCAGAATTCTCACTAGAGGCACAAATGACCGGGCTCACATTACCCTACTTAGGACACATTATGTGAAGACCTAGCTCTCTAGAGAGGGCTGTGTTGGAAGAAAATCTTGCCAGGTCCATTCCGAGCCAGGAATGAAAGTTCTTAGGCGATTGCTTGAACAGAGATAAATCTTGTTGTCTGATAGCATGAAGTACACAGCAATCAATTGTCAAGAGGTGGCCAGCTTATATTTTCTCCACAAGCTCTTTATATAGGAGGGCTTGGCTATTGTTATGTAGAAATATCCCCACCCTCTAGGAAATTCTAAGAAGGCGCACTTGTCCAGTTTCTTGGCAGGGGGTGCTCTCTAGGAATTCTAGGAAAGTGCAGTTTACCTGATTTCTGAAAGGAGGCGCTCTGTGGTCAGGCCTCGTGCTGTTTGTGGCTTCCTGTTCTCAGTGATGTTCCCGCTGGGCTGTGGCTTTTGTTTACTAGCCTGGAATGTTCACCTTGGAAGGAACCTTTTGTTATTTGATTACGGAGATCTGTTTGGCTGGGGAGGACTGTTTAACCTGGATGGGCTCTGGAAGGAGCAACTTTTTGTTTTACAAGGTCTCTGGATAAGTTTGAAGGGAATCTTGTCTAAACAGTTGGGGTTTCCTGTCACATTTTAATCTCTTGCCTCCTCTTTGTATTGAACCCATTATATTTTGTAACTTTGAATCTTTTCCTTGCTCGAGGGGGAGTGATATGCTAATCTATGGCTCACCTTGAAATGCAGTGCAAGCTGATTCATTTATCCCTGCAATTTTTTTCTAGTTAGAAGATGTTTCTTTTTCTTTTATAAATTTCTTTGTATGAAATCACAACGTGTGTAATTTGATTCTATTCTTAATGAGAAAATGCAAACAAAATTCACCTACAATTGCTGGGAAGGACAAAAAAATGAGCCTGGAAACATACGGGCACATTCAGAAGTGTTTCCTGTTGCGGTCAATGAGGTTAACACCCAATTATGAGTGTCTGTAGGAATGCCTGTAGAAAGTGACCGAGAGTTGGACACGACTGAACGGATAGACCAGACCAGCAGGAATGAGACCTATGAGCGATTTGTATAAAGGGAAACCCGCTAACCCGGAGAAACCGACGGGACCCCTGAGCAAACGTGTATCAGGCTGCCCAATCAGGAATCCTATTCGCGAGAAGCTCCCTTCCCGCCCAGCACCAACCCAGCAGCAGCCTCAGCTATCCCCTCTACCGGAGCTCCCTTCGGCTTGAGATCTCAATTCCCATCATGCAATGCTTCCCCAGGCGGCAGCCTCCATCCCGAGGGATTGCTATCCTGCGCGCTCGGGGGTGGCCTGTGGATGCGTTTTGCTGGGAGGCCAGTGGTCCTAAAGTCCGCCAATCACGCGCCTGCCCCGCCTCTGTTTATTTTTTTTCCTCCCATAAAGCGCCTCTGGCAACCACACGGACCTGGATCTCTGTTTCCCGAAGGAACGAAGGTCGAATCGGGCGGGAGCAGCAACTCCTCGTATCTTCTTCTAGCCGAGGTAAGAGCCCGCTTACGGAGCGTTAAATGTTGCTTGGCGAGAAGAGCACATGAAATTGGTAGGAGGCGGGAATTAGCTTGCAGAAAGACCCCATTTGGGCTGTTTGCCGGCGGGGACAGGGTGGAATTGGGATCGCTTTTCCTGGACTTCATCCCTCCCTCTTAGTAGAATGACTCGACTAAGGCCTCAGGAATTGCTGGGCTGGATCAAGAACTCTTTAAGTATCCAGCCGCTCGCCCTGCCGAAGGTCGCCAGAACGGCAACAGCCATTTCCTGTAGTTGATTTCGGGATCCAGAGGTTCGCAGCCTCTGGTTGTGAATGGGATTGCCCAGCGGTTCTGGCTTCTGCTGCGTCAGGTGTGGAGAATCTATGGCCTGATTGCTTTGATGTAAAATCTGATTTCATAAATAGATGTGATCCCCAGATCTGCAACCCAGGCTATGATGGTCCCCCTCCACTAGCCCCCGTTGCCAAAGCCTCCTTCCTATTTTTGTCAGGGAAGGGCACCTTGCCTTCTCTCAGTGTGGGGTGAGGATGAAGCAGCGTTGAAGTGGATGGTCTGTCTTTCCAGAGCAGCTGTAACATTACATTATAGAAGATACCCTTTCCCAGAATTAAGTATTTCACTAGAATTGTTACCTTCTTTTGCTCTGGGTGGAAGAGTTCCTTCAGGTTCCAAGTTGCAGCTTCCCACTCCATACCTTTGGTAAATCCAGTAAATGAGAATTATTGGACAAAATCTTACTAGAATTGCATTGTTATGAGTATTTAGCATCATACTTGATTTTATAACTTAGCATACTGTAACCAGCATTGGCTTACACAAGACTTAAAACGTTGGTTAGCTCACTAAAATGTGGAGCAATACTGAATTGCACTACCTCTGTGCAGTTGCACCCTAGTGGTTAAATATGCTGGTAACTGATGGATGTATTTCTTTAGAATAGTAATTGTTAAATTGGAGTGACTTAGACCCTTGAAGCAGGTCAAGATGGTAAATATGTATGGCTTCATGCAGTCTCCAGGAGTCAAGCCTGAATCTATGGCACCTAACTAACCTATTAGAAGATCAAAATCTTGCCTAGACATGTCTGAGACTCCTTTAGTGAAATCTAATGACCAGAATACAATTAACAGAAAAAAATAACAAGAGAGATTGTATAGTCAAAAAAGAAATTAATACATAATAATGTTTAAAGTGCATTAAAACTGATGGGAAAAAAGTTATAATCCCAATCTCTTTGGGATTCATCATGGCTGAAATGCAAGATTCCTCAGTAAGCAAGTAAAATTAATATTTGCTTATGAACAGTAAGTTTTAAAAACCAGTTTTCTAAAAGTATTTAAGGGCAGCCCTAAATTTAAGAGCCCTAACTGAGTAGCTGTGTTCACGCAAACCACAAGCTAGTACATTGCATTTTAGACTCACTTGTTATTGAATCCAGGTTGTGTTTAACCCGGTGAACCACCCATAAACCACTTTATGGTTCAGTGTGTTATGGAAACCCAAAAGTTGGGTTAATGAGTTATTTCTATTGTACAGCCTAACTACTGTAATATGTTTCAGTGCTCCAGTTTCTCTAGGTAGATTGTGTACGGCAGTTATGTCACTGGTGAAAATCTGTGTGTGGTTTTCAGTGACGTGTAGGGGGAAAGTACCAACTGATGGTGAAGGGGGAAATGAAAAAAAAATGAAGATCAGTCTCTGGAGGATTCACTTGTATACTTACAGTAAATGCATGTTTCACTTACTGTTACATATTCAGGTACTTCACAACAACATGGGTAGTGTCATGAGTAAGGATGGCGAGCAGGGGGCTCCCATCCAGGCTGTAAAGTGCATGTGTAGTACTGAGGAATTAGGTAGCCATTCAAAGAGACACAGATCGGGCCCGCCTTAGTCTTTGGGGTTTATATGTCTGGGTTTTCCCACGCTTCTTCAGTTTGTTCGGATTTACTGTTATGTAGCAGTAATAAAACACTAGAGACCTATTCCTTGTCTCAGCGTGGTTCCTGGCTGTTAGGACAGGTAGTGTCCCTTCCCTATTGGCAACACCCATGCCTTAAGTAAACTTGGGGCGGGGGGCGCTGTTTTCTTTTCAGATAAACAACTATTTCTGCAGCAAGTATGCTTAAGTCTGCCTGTATGTATTTAAAATAATGTGAAACACCCCCACCCTCAAGATTGGGGTGTTAAACCCTAGAAATGTTGACATAAATTTGGTAATTCATGAGAGACAATGGACTATCTGGTGATTTGCATTTGAAGTGCTCAGAGGCTGGGTATGGTATTGTTCTGTTCTAATCAAGTCTAGATAATGTCACTGGTTAATGCAAGAAAATGAATGTACCTTTTTGAAGTACAAGTAGATAAATATCCATTGTAGCATTATTTCAGCTGACTTGCAAAAATCTTGTTTTTAACTAAGGTTTTTCCTGTTATTAGGAGATACAACTTTTTTTTTTAATAAGTTTGCTTCAAGTTGGGAGATCTTTGGCTCCCTGGTAGAACATGTGGTTTGGCATTTCTAGGTAATGAGATGCAAGTTAATGGAGTGCTGCTGGAGTGCTGATAGTAGATTTAGGACAAGGATAGATAACTTGAAACATTAAAAAAACAACTTGAAAGCTATGTGTAGGCTATGAGATCAGTGAATTATTTGGTTAAACTGGCTCCAGTTGTAATCAGTCAGCCATGGGTGTAGTAGTGGTGTAAGAAAAACTATCTTGAGTCTGCCAGTCAAGAATTTCAACATAATGAAGAGATATTTTCAATGCAGTGTAAAGTCAGGCTATGAGGAGCCCTAGAGGCCTGGAAGAAGGGTGAAGAATGATATATAAGCAATGGAGAACAGATTGTCATTTGGGAAAGCTTATCGTTCCCTGCAGAGCCTGACCGGAAGGGAGTTGGGTGTGTTTGGGGTCCACCTTTAATATGAGACAGGCGTGTATGTGTCTTAACTGGCTTAGCCAGTATCCTAAGTGGGTTGAGTGCATGTATCTAAAACTCTTTGAAGACTCTGATGTTCTCAGAGATCATTGGTGGACAAATCAACAAGAGGATATTAAAACCATGTTCTTTTCCTCTCTTAGATATGTTAATAGATCATTGCTAAAAAAGATGGTGCTACTTATAAAATAGCTTCTTAATCCATCCTTTTAACAGGATGGTTTTAATACTGTTTTTATTTATCAGGAAGTTTCACAAAAGCCTGCAGATCCAAGTTTTTTTAAACAGATATAATTAAGTTCAGAGCTCAACATACTGAGTATAATTACGTGCTCAGAGTTCAACTGCGTATACTGGAACTTTTCATATGACTGAAACACTCCTGTGATTTCCCAGCTTCTCTGCCCAAGGAAAGCCAGCACCATAATGCTTTATGATTCTATGTTGAAACAGGTCAGCTCCCCTGATCTACTGCAGTCTAAGTCAATGTCAGCCCAACAAAGTAGGCCAGACAAAGAAACCAATGCTAGAACTGCTTCCCATAAGGTGGGAGATTTAAAAAGGAATTGCTGCAAAGTTGATAGAAAGCTGAATGAGCAACAGAGCAAGCTTTGGAGAAGCAAACATGCATCTACTCATATGTTGACCTTCATAGTGACAGATAGAACTACACCATCTAGACTTGCCCCAATACCTTCACTCCAACTCCTTTTTTGTTCCTCCCAGAGCTGCTAAAACTTATGCCACTGAAATTCAGTGCCAAATCACCAATTATGTGGTGGCACATAATTCTATTTAAACAGACACAAATATCATTGTATCAAGCCTCCATTAAGCTAAGTGTAACTAGTTTACGAAAAGAAATATCTAATAATTGGGGGATGTCAGCACCATGCTTTCTGCAGCCCTAATTTAGAAGCAAAAAGATTTCCCTGCTCCTGACCATATTTGAATCTTATCGTCCTGATGGTTCACATCCTAGGAGCATCTGCTTTTTCTCACTTCAGTTACTAAAAGCTATAAACACTGAAACATTAGGGCAACATCTATATATCTAAGACCAGCTGGAGCATTGGAAGTATATGCTAGTGTTAAATAGTGATATCTTTAATGACTTGCAGTGCCCTTCCGCCTTATTGCTTTGTATGAAGAGAGAGCCAAAATGAAGGGGAAAAAAGGAAAGTAGTCTGTAGTTAGTATATCATGAGCAGCCTATTTATGTAATAGTAAATACATCAAATCCAGAAGGTTTTTGCTGTGGCTAAATTAAGTTGTCATTGCAGTGTAGTAGACAGCTGATATAGTAATGGTGACTAAAGCACCCCCATGGATCCTACTCCAAGCATTCAAGTATAAATGCAATACAGTAACAAAATAACCTGTCAGCTAATTTCAGGCCCAAGTGGCTGTTTCAACTAAGTCCAAAGTAAATAATATTATTACTTACTGTACTATGGGCTTTGAATCATACTTACACGGGCTTTGTGAAATTCTTTTTACAGGCCTTTTGCTATGGCTTTGTTTCATTGTTTTTTAAAATTCTTGTCTCCTAGTTCCTGCAGGTCTTGAGTAAAGAAAGAAGAGATGGCCTTGAAGGTAGCTATACTGCTGAGCTGTGTGCTAGGAATCAGCACCCTGACCCTGGAGGACCCTGAGGATGGAGGCAAGCATTGGGTTGTCATTGTGGCTGGTTCCAATGGCTGGTATAACTATAGGCACCAGGTAAGAATACTTTGAGTGCCAATTGAATGATAACTGGGTAAACGGAGGGCTTTGTGCTGAATTGAATGGAATTTTTCAGGATTCCCTCTCCCCAGCTAAAAATGTCAGTAGACTACGCTGAGTACGAATGGCTTGTTTGTTGAGGAGTTTAGCCTATACACTGCAGTTTCTTAGTAATACTATCCAGATATATGGTGAAGGTGAAAGGTCCCCTGTGCAAGCACCGAGTCATGTCTGACCCTTTGGGGAGCGCCACTTTTGTGATGTTTTCTTGGCAGACTATGGCAGGGTGGTTTGCCATTGCCTTCCCCAGTTGTCACCTTCCCCAGCAAGCTTGGTACTCGTTTTACCGACCTCGGAAAGATGGAAGACTGGGTCAACCTGAGCCAGCTACCTGAGAATCCAGCTTCCGCTGGGATCGAACTCGGGTCGTGGGGAGAGTTTCAGTTGCAATACTGCCACTTACCACTGGCTCAATTTAGATTTATTGGAACTTCAGATCTCAGAATTCCCAACCCATCTAGAGGTCACCAAATTGGCACCAAATCTTAACATTTAGCAAAGTTTGAGACACTTAAGAGTTTGTGCGTCATCCTTTCTTTGCTGAAGTGCAGAGGCAGAACAGACTACATCCTCTCCTCATTTAGCGACTGCATTCTGTTCCAATTACTTGGTTGTTAAGCAAAATGGTCACTAAGTGAACATGTGACTGAGAGAGATGCTGTGAAGATCACTGGTTGCTGCCATCTCATTCAGATAAAATTCTCTTGTACCGTGTCCTGTGCTTGACTCATTTTTTTTTCCTTTTTTTGCCCGCTCACAGGGCAGAGGGATTCCTTAAACAAGCTATCACTTCCTGAGCTGCTTTTCTGCACAGCGCAGCACTTACCTAAAAAGTGCTAATGACAAATGAAAAGGCTCAGCTTTGTGACCTTAATTAGTTGATTAGAACCCTGCTGCCTGAAACTGACTGGTAGCTTCTGCAGTCCCAGTTCAGTTTGTAAATATTAAGTACAAACAGCTTGAGTCAAAGAGGAACAGAGTAAAATATTAACTTAAGAGGATGGATGGTATTGTGTGGAGGAGGAAGCTTGAGGTAAGAAAAATTTCATAGACAATCACAAGAAGAGAAGTTGCAGCAGAAGGTGTAGAAATAGCCATCTTCAGATCCTGCAGAATTACAGATTTTACCCTTATAAGGGCATGTTTATCTTTAAAAGAATAGTAAGTAAACAGCAGTAACTTTTATTGTGAAATCCTCCTCTTCTTTTTTTGCACCAAAATTGTTTGTCCTCCTTATTGTAACTAGACACTTCTTGACAGAAGATGGAAACTGTGTACTAAATTGCAGCTGGCCAGAATAACCAGAAGTTGCAGAAATGTGCAGTTCTCTTACAGAAGAGTCAGTCACAGCCGAAGGAAACAAAATGATCCTGGTACAGGTAGTCCTCAATTAACAACCACAATTGGGGTCAGAATCTTGGTCATTGAGCGAAGCTGTTGTTAAGCGAGACAGCACATGACTGCTTTGTTCAACGTCTACAATATCAGCACTCCCAGTTGTGGTCGTTATGTGATCCTGCAAGTTGTTAAGCAGACAGAGTCCCAGATAGGGTGGAGGAGATCCTGGGAGGTTCAGCATGGCCGTGTGCAGATGTCTCCCTGCTCAGGAGCTGAGAATCCTGCTGGGGGCTGTTTCAAGAGAAGATTGCAGATGGCAATCACATGATTGCAGGGCACTTGGCAACTGGTCATAAGCGTGAGCAGGTTTCCAAGCACCCATATTGCAATCATGTGGCTGGAGGGGTGGTGCGACGTTTTGTGATGGCCGGAAGTGCTTTACACACCGTAAAGCACCCTTTCCAAGGCCATTGTAATTTCGAACAATTGTTAAGTGAGGACTACCTGTAGAAATTTCAACCCAGCGCTAAGATTATATCCCTTTTCATGACTTAAAACTATGCTCTGTCTTCAGATTTTTTTTCTTCCCTAAGCCTTTGCAGTTTATGATTAACCCTCATCTGTTCTGTGAGATTTCAGAATGTAACGTAGCTAAAATGTCTTATAGATCTTTATCCCACTGTGCTTGCAGTGGAGAAGATGGAAAGGCTAGGATAACATTGAGCTATGCATTTTGTGTGACAAAGTTGTCCCACTATCAGAACATTCATGCACATATACTTTCAGGGTTGGGGGATTAAGAAATGGTGTTCATTCTATGTCTTTCTGAGAAAAACAAATGTATACATTTAAGGAAATACTAATATGCACTATAGTGTGGTGTGTTTCATTTGCAATGAATCTGTCTTGTTAAGCACTTTTGAAAATCATTCAGTATAGTGTCTTGTGAAAGTTAAATGTTGAGTAATATCTGTTCTTTTCTGAACAAGGAAATTAGAGGACTTCATATATTGGATGGCATCCAACAGTAGGAACTTGGAGAATTGTTCTTTTGATCTATTAGTTTTCGTTTCTTGTTTAGAGTAATTTGTCCAGTATTTTTCAAACAGTATAGAGTCCCCCTTTTAGGGGGAGATGGGCAGTGGTAGAAATGTGAATAATAAATAAATAAACAAACATTCACAAAATAAACTTCTTCTCACCACCTTTCCCTGCACTTTATTTGGAATAAGTTAGACTTACTACAATAGAGTTATTGGACCGAAAAAGTCTCAGTTGCTGTGAGCATACAGAGTTTCTTTTGGTGATGACTCATAAGTTCGCAGGTGTTGTCCCTCTCAAGCAGTGACCCACACAGCAAACCACAGAGATTCAGTGAAGTGTGAATGCTGATAAGAATGGTCTCAAAATTGGCCTTTCTGTCTCCAAAAGCTGCTTGTTCTACTCTGCAGTTGCTAGATATGCAAACATTTCAAATTATCAGCAACTGGAAAATTCCAGAATTACACCTGCAGCTTAAATTGTTTTGTGATACACAGGGGCACAGACAATGCTACTGGGATTACGCAGACCTTAAATTCTATTCTGAGTTGAATGTTAATTCACCATAGAGGCATCTAGGATAGAGGCTATACTTATTGGTATATTGTTTTCTGCTACAGAAATTAAGGTTACTATGGTAACAACTTCTGGCCGTTGAAGAGGTCGAATTTAATTGTCCTCAGTTTAGGTGTTAATAGTTGCATTGCCTGAGGGGAAGGCAGCTTGCAGGACTGTTTAGTTTTTAGCCTTGCAGCCTGAGTAAGCTTCCTGCTCTCAGTGTGTGTGAATGCACAAGCCTGTAAATATGTTTTTGTGCTTTCTGTAAATAAATTTATTTTTATAGAAATGCCTGGTGTGTGATTTTTCTGATCTCTCTGGGCCAAATGCTTTCCAACGCTCTGCAACAATACTCACTTCTGGAATTCTGGGAGAAGTGTCCTGAGCATCAACAAAGTAACTGCTGGGATGGGTCAGCTCTTCTGAAATGATGTGAATGCCCATTTTCCTCCCTGTTTTGTTTTGGTCAGTATGCACTTGCTGATGCCACTCACCCATTTTCACACCTGCTCCCTTAGTTATTTCCTTTAGGCTGCACTTTCTCCCTCCCTCCCCACTCTCTCATCCAGGCTGCTACTTTCCCCATTCTCCCATTGCCTTTTACACAGCCTTTTTCATCCCCAGCCCTGTGCCCAATCCTCTTCCACCATGGATTCCTCATTGCATTTCCCACCCATGTTCCATCCATACCATGCAACACTGAACCTTCCTCTCTCCCTCCCTCCTTCTCGAGGGTGGACTTGCCATGAGTCACCCATCATTT
The DNA here is from genome assembly GCF_035149785.1 of Candoia aspera. NCBI lineage: Eukaryota > Metazoa > Chordata > Lepidosauria > Squamata > Candoiidae > Candoia > Candoia aspera. The sequence goes on along the minus strand of NC_086153.1, from coordinate 306,199,043 downwards.
TTTCTTTGGAATCTGCTCAGGCCCACATTCATTTCCTCTCTTCTCTGTCCCTCCTCTGCCCTCTCTTAAGGTTTATGCTTTTATGTGATGCTGCCACTTATTATTGGGTTGTGTATTGTGAGGTGAGGACATTCTAATCCCCTTGGCGTTTCTCCTATATGTTTCATCTTCTCTGAATTTTGGAGTTTCTCCAGATATGCCTCTTATTTCTCAGTAACCCCATTTATGGGTACAGCAGAGGGAATAATCACTGAGTTGACAGTTTTAAAAATAGGGATATATACAGGGAATCAAACAGCTTCACAAAAGCAAAAAGCCACAAAACTAAACCATAACACATAAAGAGCACCACAGATATGCACCTATTAGGATGATATAATTGTTTTGCAAGTTGGCTCAGTATATGTGTGGCTCAGAGCCACGTTGAGCTATTATCCTGTCCGTGTTTCTTTTGGAGAGGACCCTTTGTTTGTGATTCAAAGTAAGTCATCGTGTTCCAAGGCTACCTTGTGAAAAACAAGATATTAACTAGAGCAAAATCCATGTAATGTCACAATGTCTTGTCTACTGTTGAAAAACAGCTGGTCAAGAAAACTGTCCTATATCTTTCAGGCTGATGCATGCCATGCTTACCAAATTGTGCATCGGAATGGCATACCAGATGAGCAGATTGTTGTTATGATGTATGATGACATTGCCTATAATGACGAGTAAGTAATAAACATTTAGCAGTGTGTTTTCTCTTTGCAGTAGTGCTGCAAAAGAAGTCACAAGCTTTTTTCTCATAAGCTCTCAAATAATTTCCCAACAGCAACTTTCACTTACTGTTTGAATGAGCCTCATGTTATGCTTTCAGGCACGCTGTACATCCAACTCATTTGGGCTTGTTCAACTGCCTTAACCTCCTATTTTTCACAGGAAACAAATTCCCAGATTGCACCCCACTGAAATGATCCCAATAAATCTGAACAAAGACATAAGGGGAAGAGAAAATACATTTTTTTCCTTAGAATGCAATCGTAAGCCAACTCACAACTCATCTTGGGAATCATAAAACTATGGCTTAGATTGACCATCATTGTTTTAAAGGCATGTTAAAGCAAGCTATAGATTTATTGGGTACATACAGATACACTTAGATATAGTATATGAATTGACACTCATTGGCTGCATGGGAGATATTAAAACTGTCCAGCAACAAAAAAAGCAATAGCTGTGTAGAGCATGTTGTAGCTGGTCCAAGTTGCGACGTTCTATTCTGGGCATTCAGCATCTAACTATTCCATTATCTTATAGCAGTGCTTGGCAATAGGATGCATGGCCAGGGTATCCCTTCCATTTGAAAGCAGCTTCCATCGCCCATAGATTAAATAAATTTGAAACATGGACAGATTTTTGCATGATTTCAGCTTTTTTCCTGAGATCCTGCCTATTAAAAAAAAAAAAAGACTCCCAGCACCCACTGTGTTATACCACCTAAAAATGGTGCCAACCCGTGATCTATAGATAAGGAAAGGATAATATTTTCACAGGGACTGGGTGAGTGGTAAGATAATGAACTGAGGTTGAGAACACCTAAGATTTTGGGATCTTACTACCTCAGCATACAAGGTATGTGCATCTGAATGTCTGGAAACACTGTATTTTTCTTTTTTAAGAAATGTAATCCATAGCTAAAGGCTCATCATCATCATCATCATGAAGTTGGAGGAAAAAGGAAATTAAAGGGAGAAAGTTTGATGGACCAGGATGGGGAAATTGGCTTCCCTGAAGAGAGAGCTAGATTTTTCTCAGTGATTAGAATCCTTCATATTTGGCATAAGACCTGCACTCAAAAGTTTTGCTTTCTATAGCAGTTGATGTTCAGGCTGTGAAATCTCTAGAGACCATGATATTTTATGTATGTATGTATGTAATATTTCCACTCTTTTTCCATTTCCAGGAATCCAACCCAAGGCATTATTATCAATCGACCAAATGGCACAGATGTATACAGAGGAGTAAAAAAGGACTACATAAAAGATGTAAGTGTCTGATTTCCTTTCATGATGATATGGAACAGGAGTGCTTGCTGCTGTAAAAGTAATTCCTTAAGCCCAAATTTTAAAAAATCCAAATAATAAGAGTGCAGACTAGTGCAAAATGCTGTTTCATTTTGGCTCCTAAGCCCAAGCCTCCTGGAAGCCATTTTAATCCTGGATTCCACACTTAGTTTTGTTGCCTCGGGCCACTCAGTTGGCACCTGATAGATCTGCCTACCTTCCCTGTTCTCATAATTCTCTCTTATGGGCTTTTTCTTTAAGATGGGAGTCATATCCTACCTAGGCTAATTCTGTGTACTTATCCCATTGGCTGAGAAACATTGCTGTTGCTTACCTATGCTGGTTGTGGGTTGTTTACAACAGATACAGAATGAAGAGTTCATTGTTGCCGTTTTTCAGCTTTCAATTTGTACCAATCTGTAGGATGTTACACCAGAGAACTTCCTTGCAGTGCTGAGGGGTGATGCTGAAGCAGTAAAGAATAAAGGATCAGGAAAAGTATTACAAAGGTAATAGGAAAAAGAATAGAATAGGTTCCAAAAATAGTTCTTTCAGTCACTCACGCCTTGGTCATCTCCCATATGGACTACTGCAATGTGCTCTACATGGGGCTCCCCTTGAAAAGTATCCGGAAGCTGCAGCGGGTGCAGAATGTGGCGGCACAGGCAGTTATGGGTGCCTCTAGGGCTGCGCATGTGAACACCTCTGCTACGCGAGCTGCATTGGGTGCCGGTGTGCTTCTGGGTCCAATTCAAGGTGTTGGTTATGACCTTTAAAGCCCTTCATGGCATAGGCCCAGGTTAACTGAGGAACTATCTCATCACAATTACATCAGCCCATCACAACTGGTCCAGCAGGAAGGGCATGCTGCGGAACCCGTCCGTTAAAGAATTCCGACTGGCATGGTCGAGGAGAGTCTTTTCTGCTGTTGCCCCTGCCCTGTGGAACATCTTGCCCCCTGAGGTGAGGTCGGCCCCCTCTCTTCTGGTCTTTAGGAAGAGTGTCAAGACCTGGCTCTGCCAACTAGCTTAGGGATCCAAGAGTGGTAGGCAGCCCTGGGGGTGGTTGGTGCTTAAAGGCACACTCTCTGCCTTTTAGTTTCCCTCTTTTATCTTTGTCTATTTTTTGTATTTTTATAATGGTTTTTATAACTTTTATTTGTAAGCTGCCCAGAGTCACTTTTATGGTGAGATGGGCAGTGTATCAATTTAATAAATAAATAAAAAGATTGCTTTGTTGCTAATGTAATTTAACGGAGCCTCAACCTAAATAAGTAATTAGTTCTTTTTTGCTTTGCAGTGGTCCCAAGGATCATGTATTTGTTTACTTCACGGATCATGGTGGCCCTGGAATTCTGGCTTTTCCAAATGATGATGTATGCTTTTCAACAAAATGTCTTTCTATGTGTCTGCAAAAAATCAAAAAGGAGAGGAAGATGGGGGGAGAAATAAAACTCCTCAGTATTTATTTCTTTGGTGCTTTATGAAAGGAAAACCAGTATATCAGCTCCTGTGTTTGACATGGGATCCTTGAAGATACAGTTCTGAATATTTGGGGTGTGTGTGTGATGTATGAATGATAGTTTGAAAGAATGTATGCATATTGACTGAGAATTGTAATGAATTTTACAACCACTATATATTTTAGGTTGACTATAAGGAATAGAATATAAATAATATCTACTTACTTTGATTTCTGAATTGTTATCTTCTAATTTGAGGATATATTGAAGTTAGATAATTTATGAGTTTACTTACAGTGCTTCCAACAACTTGGTTTTAACAAAATGGGCTAAACTGAAAAATCAGCCTTCCTTTTAATCTTTAATACATGGATAATTATGCCAGCATATATCTTATGGCTGTTGTAAGGGTCTCAAATAATTTTGGGAGAGGAATGCTTACTGTGTGTTTCTAATTTCATTTGCTTGATGGCAATGAGAGCTAATTGTGTTTGTTTGTTTTACAGCTCAGTGTGCAAAATCTGAACAAGACTATTAAGTATATGTACCATCATAAAAAATACCAAAAGGTAAAATTCCTGTTTTCCAGATATAAAAATGGCATAGAAAATTGCTTTGTAACTTCAGCTGTAATTCTTACAATAGTTAACGGAAAGGATGACATTATAGAAAGTTAGAAGGTTGTGTTACCAAGTGTGAGGAATGATGCTATAGCAGTAAACTTACAAGCTTCATTATTTTATTGTGATTGACTGTTGACTGCATGAAAATCGTGGTTTTGATATGCCTGGGAATCATACCATATTGTATTTAGAGAAGCTCTTAGTCAGATATGCCAATGTCCACCCACAAACAAGGCTGATACCGGTATAGCTGGAGAATTCCTGAGATTTACAGAAATTCTGAAGTCTTTCAAGAAAGGTTTTGTAAGGTTGGAACCGTGTGGTTGCCTGTATCTGTGTGGTTGTCAGTCCCCTTCTGAGTACAGATGAAAAAGTCAGGCTCTTTGTCTTAACATTTATTCCACTGCAAAATGTTGGAAATTTGTGAAATTCAGTCATATCCTGTGATACAATAAAGTTTAGACTGATAGAGAAGCTGCTTGGAATGTGGCCTTGTTCAAAAGATTATGAGGAAAATGCCAGGGAAATTGATGTTAAATCTGGGATCAGTTCTATGAAGGCTTTCTTTTTGTCAGTACTGTTACTGTCATGAGTAAGGATGGCGAGCAGGGGGCTCCCATCCAGACTGTTAAGCGCATGCGTAGCACTGAGGAATTGGTCAGCCATTCAAAGAGACACAGATTGAGACCTCCTTAACCTTTGGGGTTTATATGTCTGGGTTTTTCCCACGCTTCTTCAGTTTGTTAGGATTCCTGTTAAGTACTAGCAATAAACATTAGAGACCAGTTCCTTGTCTCAGCGTGTTTCCTGGCTGTTAAGACAGTTACTGCCACAGCTCCGGTATGATTAATGACAAGCAGGAATTAATTTGAGGTATAAGAGACTTTTTGAAACTACAACTCACTTTAAAAGAAAGTACAGTGGGAAAAGTTAAAGTCAGTGGTACATAGCTAACTGTCATCTCTTTTGAATGTCCTTTGGAATGTCTTTTGAAACACAGATGCTTGCATTATTTTCTGCTTGAAGTGAATGCACATTTCCAGAGAAAAAGATAAAACGAGCTTCTTTTCTTCAGGTTCTGTTAATCTAGAGACTCCTAAGTAGCACTTAGCTGATGTGTCCTATTTATATTCCACTTCCAGGGTCTTAGAAGCTCATATAATAATCTAATTTGAAATAGAGGTTTTAAAAATAATTATGTTTAAATGTATCACGTTCTGCCTTTAACATGCAAACAAATTGGAAAGCATTTCAACTGCCTTTCTGTCAACATCTTACAAAATTTATCAGAAAGTCTAGACCTGCCTTTGTCAACATATGTGAGAACTACAACTCCCACAGTTCCTAGCCAGGATTCCCAACCACTGGGAGTGCTGAGTAAGAGTTATAATCTCAGCATATCTTGAGGATGCCAGGCTGGGGAAGGCTGGCTTAAAAGGCAATATAATAGAAAAAGTGAATATAGTGAACTAACCACTGCTAAAATATTTCTAATGGAGTCTTCTGTAAATTACAGATGGTCTTTTACATTGAAGCATGTGAATCTGGATCAATGATGGAAAATTTACCTGATAATATCAATGGTAAGTGATCAGTCAGTATTTTGATCTGGAAGCCAACAAGTAACCCTAGGTCTATAGTGAAACCTCAGTTTAATGGTACATTTGAAGGAAAGATTCTCAATGTTTTTGAAATCCAAACTTATGTAATTGAAATTTATGAAATTATAGTAAGATGCAAAATCACACAATTGACATTTTGATGTCATTTGTGCCCATTTATTTATTTCAGTTTGGGTGCCATCTCACTCCAACTGACTTTGGGAGGCTCACAACAATAAGTAATGTAAAAATAGCAGAATACAAAAAATTAACCAAAACAGGTACAAAAATAACTACAGAATAATGACAAGATGGCAATCCAACAACAAAGTAAACATAAGATTACAAACAGGGAAGTCCCACCCACCCTGTCCCAAGGCCTGGGAAAACAGCCAGATTTTCAAGGCCTTCTGGAATGCCATACAGATCTCAGGAGGGACCTCATTCCAGAGGGGAGGTACAGAGAAGGCATGCTTCCTGGGTTCTGAAAGATGACACTCTTCAATTGAGGAGACCCAGAGCATGTCCACTGTGCCAGATTGTACTGGATAGGAAGAAACCATGGGAGACAGGCGGTCCTGCAAATATCCAGGCCCTATGCCATATAGACTTTATAGACCAGCCTTTCTTAACCTTTTGACCCTGGAGGAACCCTTGAAATATTTTCCAGGCCTTGGGGAACCCCTGCACATTCCGGGTCTGTGCCCCTCTGTGGAGGCTTCCCAGGCATTCAGTGCTTTGTGGGGGGCCTGCTTTGCATCGTTCAAATGCCCGGGAAGCCTCCACAATGGGGCACAGAGCAGCTGTGCACTTGAGCTCCCCTTCCCGCAGGGAGGCTGCTGTGCACCCGCTGTGGAGGCTTTCTGGACGTTTGGCACTTCGCTTGGGTGTGGCGCCTTTTTGCCATGCTGCTGGGCTGGCTGAGGTTTCCAGGGGTGGCTATGGGCTCTTTCCCTGGCCTCCCTGCACTCGCCCCACACTGCAGCACCCCAAACCCACGTGTGGCCTGTGCCAGGCCTCCCTCACCCCCCTGAGGCACCTGTAGAAAAGCAGACACACACTGCTGCTGCTGCCCGGGCCAGCCCAGCCACCGGTCTCCTGCGCACACCTTGAAACGCACACCCCTGGCCCACTGCACCTGCTGAAAGAGAGGCACGCTTTAGCAAGAAAAGCCCTGGCGGCGTCTCTCTTTTGCATGTGCTCTCTCTTCACCTGCTGCTCTTTGCTCACTCCTCCGCTAACTTCTTGCTCGCGCCTCAGTCCTCAGCTCCCAATTTGGTTACTTCCCCCTTGCACGTTCATGCACATGATCTGGCAGGCCAGACTATTGTTGGAGGGTTTTTGCGGTGTGGGGGGGTCTCTGCTCCTCGCTGTGACAGCTTATTGCCTGAATTTGAAATTTTTTTTTTGATTAATCAGTTTCTCGCAGAACCCCTAGTGACCTCTGGTGGAACCCTAGGGTTCCGCAGAACCCGGGTTGAGAAACCCTGTTATAGATGATAACCACACCTTGAATTGCACACAGAAGCACTCTGTCAATTAATACAGCTCATGGAACAGAGGGGTCACACGGGCATGCTTGCATCACCACATTTTGGAACAGGTGAAGCTTCCAAGTGGTCTTCAAAGGCAGCCCTATGTAGAGCACCTTGCAGAAATGGAGCCATGAGGTGACAAGGGCATGAGTGACTGTCTGGAGGGCTGACCAACCTAGGAAAGGGCACAACTGATGCATCCAATGGAGCTGTGCTCCATTTATGACATAATTGTCTGGACTGAAAACAATGGACTTGAGTGTTATTTCAAGGGTGAAGTCTGAATCCCCATTTGGTTGGTTGCATCCAAAGTCAGTTAAATGATGATCTGTTAAACCGAAGTTTCATTGTAGTCATTTCAGCAGATAGTATATGTGTTGGCAGTATTATTGAACTACTGTATTAGTTAATTATGGTTTAAAAATAGCGAATCTTGGCTAATTTGCCATCAGCTGGCATTTTGCTCATTTTTTTTTCAGTCTGTGGGATGAGCAGAGCAGCTTTTCTACTAGCATTTTCTACTAGCATTATTGGGGCATCCAATAGTATTTTGTGAACAGAACTCAAAAAAATATTTTATTAGACAGAAATTGCTTGGGTTCTGATAGTGACAAATATTGCCAAGATTCCCAGTATTCCCAGTATTACTATTGTGCTATTCCAAGGTGGTATAAATACTAAATTTTCATTTTTTAAAAAATCGGTTCAGTTGTGCCCAATTCTCAGAGACTACCTGGATAAGTCCCTCCAGTTTTCTTAGCAAGGTTTTTCAAAAGTGGTTTGCCATTGTCTCCTTCCTAGGGCTGAGAGACAGTGACTGGCCCAAGGTCACCCAGCTGGCTTTGTGCCCAGGCAGGACTAGAACTCACAGTCTCCTGGTTTCTAGCCTGATACCTTAACCGCTACATCAAACTGGCTCTCTTTTAAATCTTCATTTATAAATGCACATTTCCACTTCAACAGAACGTGAAGTGAGCTGGATATGCTAGCTCTTGGCCAAAAACCAAATATAGATTCAAAAGACTTTTAAGGAGTAGTTAATATTCTGTTACAGTGCAGCACAATACAGGTAGTCCTGGTTTAGCAACTGCCTCATACAGCGAGCATTCGCAGTTACAACAGTGATGAAAAAGTAACTTTGTGAGCAATCCTTGCATTTATGACCTTGGCAGGTCTGCAAAGCAAAGGAAAGCTTAAGTTTATAAGCAATGTTGCTGTTTCACTTAGTGACTGCTAAGTGAAAATGTAAATTGAGATCCAAGATACCATTCAAGCTGGGACAATTTCTCCTGTGCCCACAACAGGCTGAAATTGCCAGCATACCGTAGAAGTTTCATTACTAATTCCTTATTCAGTCTGTCCTTTTACTTCATCTCATTTAAAGTGGGAAGATTTAATTTTAAGCTTTTAAAAGAACATACATTATGGCTGGAGCAAGTCACCTTAAAATCCAGGTACTACAAATGGCACCGTTGTTCAGATTTTACAAGCGTAACTGACTTCTGTCATGAGCAAGTCAATAGGGCTCTTCCATTTGCTTCACAGTTTATGCCACAACAGCTGCCAACTCTGAGGAATCTTCATATGCATGCTACTTTGATGAAAAGAGAGAAACATACCTTGGGGACTGGTACAGTGTTGGATGGATGGAGGATTCTGATGTGGTAAGTTGCCAGAATCTGGTATTTGCTTGTGCAAGAGCCCTTATTAGGGATTACACTGTGGCGAACAGAAAGATGAAACATAGCTATTTCTCTGCTGTTATAGCATCTGCAAATAGCCAACTAGTGGCCCTTTTCCAGATGATTTGTTCCTGTTGGAGAGGATCACCTGGGGGCCCTTGTGAAAAATATTGGCATCTGGTGGATAAAGTCACTAGGATTTGGTCAGAGTTGGATTTCAAGTAGGTTGGTCCAGTTGAGGTGATAAGGGCAGGGTCTTGCTCAGTTATCTGGGAATAATTTTATTCTTTCTCCTGAAGAAGTGGACAGGATCCTTTGGACTGTTAACCCAATCACCTGTTTGTTAGATCCTTGTCCCTCTTGGTTGGTTAAGGCCACCTGACAGATGACATGAGATTGGGTCCATGCAGTGGTGTCAGCCTTCTTGGGGAAGAGGGAAGTTCTGATGTCCTTGAAAGAGGCATTAGTGTGCCCCATCCTCAAAAGGCCATTGTTAGACCCAGACAACCATCCTGGACAATTTTTGTTTCCTTATTGAGAAGGTGGTTAGGTTGCAGCTGCAGAGGGCCCTGGAGGAAATGGATTATCTAGATCCTGAATCAGTTGGATTCAAGCTGTATAGCACTAAGATGGCATGGTGCTAGCACTGGTTAGTGACCTATGTTGGAGCCAGGGCAGGAATGGTGCAACCTTAATGACCCAGGAAGAACCTGGATTTAAGAAACAGGTGGCCAAACTCACAGTTCAGATGACCTTGTCCATTTAATCAGGAGTCACAGAATCAAACTCAGTTCACCTAACATCCCAAGTCTGTACCCAACTCTGAGTGACTCCAAGTGACTTTATCCAGCAAATAGCAAGAATACTGCTCCCTGTGGCCCTGTAGATGAATCCTGGAATCTGACCCTCCTCACACTAAATGAGTCATGCAGACATAGTAAGGGTGGAGAAATAAAGATGTTTGGCCACTCTTATTGCCATGATGTAGGTCTGAATATGGGCTCTTACTTGTGTTCAGTCCAACAGCTCTTTGTCTTCCTCTTCTGGTGCTTCATCTCCCAGAGCAACTGGGATCAGTGCATAGAGAGAGGCTGCATTGGAGCAATCTGGTTCAAGTCCTCAGCCACTCACCTGTTTCAGGCTGCAGCTAAGGCTAGTAATGTAATCCAGGGCCAGCTCTAGACATTTTGGCGCCCTAGGCAAAGCCATATTCTGGCACCCCCTTTGGTTTGGCTCATCTTCCGATTTTGTTAGGAATTTCAAAAAGGCACCATCTTGTTTCTCTTTTTCTTCAAGGTTTTTTGCTTTACACTTAAGATTTTCAACCCTGGACATTTTTTTTTCTTTTCTCAGACATTTTCACCCTATTTACACAGTAAATAATTTTAATTACATCAGCACCCATTGTTACCATACAGCAATTCTGCAAAATTATATTTAACCCTCGAGCAGGTGCACTAGCTTACAGAGTGCGCCGTTACTGCTTTTCGCTTTTTTACTGTTTTACTGTCTTCAAATTTGGTGCTCCTTAAAATTTGGCACCCCTAGGCTGGTATTTACTCGGCCTTAGCCTAGTGCTGGCCCTGGTGTCATCTAGTGGGATACAGGAAATGTGTCTTCCCCTTTGCAGCACCTGCCTGTTGGAACAGCATCCTCCCCCACCCCCTGATTTGAAATCCCTCTACCCTGCTTGCTTTCAAATGAGCCTTGAAAACTTGGCTCTACCCCTAGGGTTTGGGCTAAAGTGGTTGTTGGGCCCCTTTATGTTGAGAGAGTTTTTATTGTTCCCTCTGGCAACTATCATCTTCCTTGATATTATGTGTTTTTCCCTTTTTTAATCTGTAAGTTGCTCAGTCTCCTAGGAACAGGGGGCCTAGAAACGTGTTTAATAAATAAATAAAAACAGTGCATGAGGGAAGTGTTACGGGTAAATATCATCAGCTTCAGTGTACCTGTGGATACCATCAGTAAAGTGTATTGCAAAAAGGTCTAAAAGAGCCATATTAGTATTAATCACCAGTAGTTGCACATTCCTCACAGTTTTTTTCTGTGTAGAACAAATGATCTATGATGGGTTTTGTGGAAATCTGTTTTGAGCTTCAGGCTCTCTCGCACAATTTGTCACCTGGGAAGTTTTTCAGCATTTTTTTTTTTAAAGACTATCAACTTTTCCAAGTGAGAACCAAAACTTTGGAGGGGAACCACATGTTTGGGTATTTGTACACAGAAGGGCTTAATCACATGGAAGGTTTTTTTTCTTTTTCATCTCTCAGGAAGATTTGAAAAAAGAAACCCTCCACAAGCAGTTTCTCTTAGTAAAGAAGCACACCAACACTAGTCATGTGATGCAATATGGAAACATGGTGAGTACTTAATAGTACCGGAGGGTTGAGACAGACCTCTTTGAAAGTAGCATTCCACCCAGTTCTTCTCCAAAGTACATTTTCAAAACTACATTAGAAGGGGGGGGGAACCTTGGACGTTGCAGTGTTGAGTGCTCTTGTTTACAGCTCCATGCAAGGAATGCAATTTTTAGAATGCCAGCCTTAATATTTGAGTTTTGAAAGATGGAAAGAAAGAAAAAAGAGTGGGGGGGAATCCCTTACGTTCCTTGTGTTTATTATTCTGTTCTTTTTAACCAAAATCTAGCTTTCAGTAGATCAGCTCACCACATTAAGTATGGCACTGACTTCTGTGAAGACAGGGAATGGCCAACCATCTTCCCCAACATACATTTTCCAAATTAAGTTTGTATGTGGGGCAAACTCTGGCATCTTTCCAGTTCTAGAATTGGGAGGATGCTGGGGATTGTTTAGCAGAGGGAACAATGACCCTTACAATTTTGCTGAACTACAACTCTCAGTAACCCCATCTGCAGTGGCACCCAACTTTCCTAGTCATTTTTTCTGGGCCAAAAAGACCAGCAGGGGATATGTTTTACAGTGTGATCCTTATGACCAAGGATCTGCTGGCTTTCTTGGCTGCCACTGAGCCTCCCTAACATAAATGCTGACTGGAGAATTCCAGGAGTTGAAGTCCACACATTTTAAAGTTGCTGAGGTTGAGAAACACTGGCATATTGGAAAACCATAGATTTTCTGTTCTTGCCTTCTGATATCTTGCACATGAGGTCCATCTACATAGTACAGTAACTAGAGTCAATTTCAAATGTTTGAGGGCATCTGTGGAGCTTGTTGAGTGGCCTTGGCAAGTCAGCTTCTATCCATTAACGTAGGAAAAGAGGGGAAAGGAGAGATCTTGTTATCCCTTCAAATAATTTCAGCTTTATCAAATAGTCTCCTAAATATGCTCCAATTTTATTGAAGTGGTTGTCTTTTTCTTTTCTCACTTGCAGTCCATCTCTCATATGAAAGTAATGCAGTTCCAAGGCTCAAAAAAGGCTTCTAGCACCCCTGTTTCATTGCCACCAGTCAGTCACTATGACCTCACACCTAGTCCCGATGTGCCCCTTGCAATTATGAAGCGAAAACTGATGGCCACCAATGACATCTATGAGGCAAAGGCAATTGTAGGAGAGATGAACAGACATCTAGAGGTAAGAATGAAGAATAAAGGCAACATGGGCTTCAGAAGAAATGGAATGCGTTTGTTTCTTTCTTTCTGTGAAAAGGATCTCTGTTAGAACAGAAATACCACATACGCGTAATGCGCTAAGCTAGGAGTGAGCAAGCTGAAGCCATAGGACTTCATACCAGGTCTCTGGAGCCCCTTCTATTGACAGGGATAAAAGATTAGCAGCATGGCTTTCTCAGGTTTTACAGTGGAAAATATATAACATTTGTGGTGCAAGCTTTACAGAAAGGGACCCTGCCCCAAACAGGCAAAGAATACCCTGCTTAGGGCTGTGACACACCTATGCATCTTGGCTCCATCCACTCTGCCCCCCCAACTGCAAAGTATGGCTCCCAACTAGCAGAAAATTGCACACCTTTGTATTAAACCATGGTTTGCTTAATCCTTAGTTATTAATAAACTGCAATCTGTGTGCTGACTTCGCATAATGCATTAAGCCAAAACCAAATAAACTATGTCATGATTTAGCATGATGTTTAATTCATGCTTCTGTTTGCCCAAGGGGGTTAAAATGTACTTTTAAATGCATTGGAGTATTTAGAAAATGCTGCTTCAGTGTTTTATTTGAGGAAAACATGTTGCCTTTGAATTGTGGTGCTAGAAAAAAATAGCTGTGAATACCTTGGACTACAAGAACAAATCATTCAATACTAGCTGGAGTAAAACCAGACTACTCACTGCAAGCACTAGTGATTAAGGTAAAACTTAAATGTTTTGGACACGTAATGCAAAAACAAGAGTCATTGGAGAAAACCCCGAAGCCTGGAAAAATCAAAAGCAATTAAAAAAGAGGAAGACAGCAGACAAGTTGGCTAGATACCGCTACTGATGACACAAGCAGGCGTTTACAAGAATTCAAAGAAGTAGTCGAGTCAGGAACCATCTATTTTGGAGAGCTGTGCTCTCTCTCCCTTGGATTAGGGAAGTGAGAAATGCTGATTTAAAGCTCATCATACTAACCGGGCATAGTGGAAGATCAGCTGGCTAATCGGCCATAGTCCTCCATGCACAGCAAGATGCTAAATCCCACATGCTCTTTTTGTGACAGCATTATACTTTTCTGCTATTTAGAGATTTGATGTCTGGGACCAGAAGCATTACACCTGGATGTTTTATTTTTGCTGTATGAAGTTGGGAAGGATATTTTTAAGAATTTTGTTGTTTATTCGTTCAGTCGCTTCTGACTCTTCGTGACTTCGTGGACCAGCCCACGCCAGAGCTTCCTGTCGGTCGTCAACTCCCCCAGGGACGAGTCCGTCACCTCTAGAATATCATCCATCCACCTTGCCCTTGGTCGGCCCCTCTTCCTTTTGCCTTCCACTCTCCCCAGCATCAGCATCTTCGTCCTGTCTTCTCATTATGTGGCCAAAGTATTTCAGTTTGGCCTTTCATGTCATTCCCTCAAGTGAGCAGTCTGGCTTTATTTCCTGGAGGATGGACTGGTTTGATCTTCTTGCAGTCCAAGGCACTCTCAGATTCTCCTCCAACACCACAGTTCCAAAGCATCGATCTTCCTTCGCTCAGCCTTCCTTATGGTCCAGCTCTCGCAGCCATATGTTACTACGGGGAACACCATTGCTTTAACTATGCGGACCTTTGTTGTCAGTGTGATGTCTCTGCTCTTAACTATTTTATCGAGATTTGTCATTGCTCTTCTTCCAAGGATTTTTAAGAATAGGAATGGTAAACAGCTAGTGAACTAAAAATGGATAAGGTGTATGTGCAGACTTGAAATATCTTTTTCAAAAAAGATACTGGGTCCAGATTTAATCATGTTTAAAAGAACACTCATTGAAAACATTGAGACCTAAATCTTAGTTATGAGTATCTTAAGTCCCATTGACTTAATGGCTTTACCCAAAGTGTAAATTAATTCTTCTAGGAGTGATTGGATAGTATATTGTTGCATCATAACTGTGGATGTATGACCAAAATGTTTACAACCACCTGCATGTATATAACCTCTATCTTGGAAGCTTTGCAGAATTCATAAAGTTCCAAAAAGTTAAAAAGAGATTGCATGAAAGATGAGCATCAGTCAGAGTGAGGAGCAGCATAATACCACTTGAGTGAGATCTTCAGTGTTAAGAATGGCATTGAGCCAAATTTTTGCCTAAAATTTAATCTTGAAAAACCATTATGATGATTGTTTGTAGGCAGGTTGTAGGAAGGAAAATTATTTGTGTGTGAGTACAGATAGTTCTCATTTAGCGACTGACCCATTTAGCAACCATTCACATTTATGATGGTGATGAGAAAATAACTTTGCAACCAGTCCTTGCATTTACGGCCTTTGCAGGTCTGCAAAGCAAAGGAAGGCTGAAGTAAAATTGTGATGTTTCACTTAGTGGCTGCTTCACTTTATGACCAAGTTGCTCCCAATTGTGGCCACTGAACGAGGACTACATTTAGCCTGTTGTTCTTGTTTTTTGAAAGTTGTTTCAGGATTCATTCTTTCCCCCTGGCTTTTCAGGGGATATTGATTCTTGTTATATTTTTGGGATCCTGATAACATCCCTTTCTCTTGCCTTTTTCTCTTTTAGACCAGAGAGATGATTCAGGAGTCTGTGCACAAGATCATATTTTTAATAACAGGCTCTGCAGAGCAAGCAGATCAAATCTTGTCACACAGGATGAACCTCAGAAATTATGACTGCTATGAGTCAGCAGTGAATCACTTTAAAAAACATTGCTTTAACTGGCACAATCCTTTGGTAAGTTAACTCAAGATGTGGGGTAGATAGTGGGGACTGGTACTGATCTTACTTGGGCTATGTAAAATTGGGAGCCTGGTCTATATGTATTAGAGGGAAAGCTGCAGTTTGGTTATTTGGTTGACCAGGATGTGAATATTTGCATTTTTGTATTTCCACTTGAGCAAAGTGTAAAGCAAGAAGTAAATCTTATGATCTTAATAGACTTATCTGAAATTGTCAAGGGTACCTTGCTTTTAATTAAGATAGCATTGCAGCTGCCTTGGGAAAGTAGAGTATTTTGTATCCTATTCTAAGATATGTTGGGCATACTGTTTCTGAGACGCAGTTTCTTGCATCCTTGACCATTGGCCAAGTTGATTGGGGCTGCTGGAAGTTATAGCTCCTTCCAGTCTGAAGGATCAAGATTCCCCATTCCTGGTTTGATCAAACTTCTTAGCATTCGTTTTTTAATTGCTTTGAAGTACATCTTGTTCAACAGAAGAAAAAAATTACTGAAATCATCCATTATGAAAGAAATGTTAGTTATGGTGTGTGCCCACTTTATGGTAAGAAATTGGGTTGTCTGCTGGATCAATCATGCCCATAATAAATTTGCCAGTGGTCTCTCATGGCTCTGTCACCTCAGATCTGGACTATTGCAGTTTGCTCTGTATGAGCTGTCCTTGAAGATAATTCAAAAGTGTCAGATGATCCAGCATGGGATTGTCCACTTTGTTATGGATGCACCAAACCATGTAAAAAACCTTGTACAAAACCCTACTAAGGGAGTTGTACTGGCTGCCAGCTAGCTTCTGGGTACAACTGAAGGTGCTGGTTGTCACTTATAAAACCCCACATGGCTGAGGCACATATCACTGAGACCACCTCCCTAGGTTGATTCTGCCCACCTGAGGCAGTCAGAGAAAAAGGGCTTGTTGAGGATTCCACTGCTAAGGGAATGCCATCTGCAGAGACCCACTGCTGAATCTTTTCAGTGATGGAACAGCGTATCCCCTGTTATTTGGGCCATCCATTTCTTCTTTAACTTCTGAAGAGCTGTAACAACACAGTTCTTGAGGAGATGAAGATGAGTATTCTCCCTCAAATGATGGTATATCAGGTTGGCTACAGTTAATTGTAACAGTTTTGCTTTTGGTTTTAATGCTGTTATGTTGGTTTGCTGTGAGTTTATCAGAGCTTTCAAAAACTGAGCAACTTAAGTAAACAAATCCAGCGAAAAGGAATAGGATTAATAAAATCTAGGAAAATTCCTTAAACCTGCAGATTGAGTGATGAAAGGTAATTTCTCTTGTTTGTTTCCATTTTCAGTATGAGTATGCTCTGAGACAGTTGTATGCCTTGGTCAATGTCTGTGAAACAGAGTATCCCATTGACAGGTAGGAATACATGTGTATATGTGTTAAGCAGAAAATTCACTCTGTCTGTTGATCTGCAGATGGGCAACCTTTTGCAATCAAAGGCCACTTAAAAAGAAGGCCTGAAGGCAACAGAGGATATAGGAGTGACATTCCTGGACAGAATTTTCCTCCTCCTCTTGTGACTCTAAACGTTTTTTGTTTTTTTTAATAATTTGCTTTCAGATTTTTGTAATGTAATCCCAGTGAGATTTCACTGCCACAAAATGGGGAGACACGTGTGGTCCATGTATTGTCCAGTCCTTGTCTACTGGCTAGCTCCTGGTAACTTTTACAAGTAGACATTTTTTAATCTATGCTCTGTGAAAATGTGCTTTAATGGTTGGTGTTTTATAAAATCCTGATGTATAAAACATTAGTCCAGTGAAGATTTTAATAATTCACAGTTGTTTCCTCTTGCAGAATACAGTCGGCCATGGATCAAGTGTGCCTTGGATAATAAATATCCCCTCCAATAAAATCTACCTCCTTTCAATCAAGTAATCAATAACCATGAAATTAATGTGGAATAATCAATAAGGGATTAAGACAAAGCAAAGTAAGGTCATTTACATGCATCTGTTACAAAGCAGCAAGCCTATGGCAAAAGCTTTTTAAAATAACGACTGGGTCCTGCACTCTAAAGCCTTTACCCTATGCAGTGTCGTGATCCAACCCAGGTCTGTGTTTTACTCCAGGAGCAGCAGCTGAAGTTCCCTGGCATTAGCAAGTTCCTCAGAGCCATGTGGATTCCTCTGTGTCAGCCTGGGATATTTTTATTTGTAATACTTTACAAGTGGTAGGCTGACTTGTGGAAGTGGTTCTTTTGAATTGAAATGTGTTTAGTTTTAATCCTTTCACAGAGGCTTTGGGCGTCTCAACCATTTGCAGATGGCCCAACAGATTTCACAAAATTGCTGTTTGTGAATGTAATATTTTTGATTTTCATAATGGAAGTCAGTGCTTTCAGGACTTGAAGGATGCATTATTAATTGAAAGGTTTAGATTGCATGGCTCAAGAACAAAAAGCCATCATTTCCCACCTCCCACCCCATTAAAGCTGGGAGAAAAATACCACTTTGCTTTAACATGATCCAGCTTCATCAAGGAACAAATCAAGGGTTCCAAGTTCATGAGCGATGGAAGAATTATTTTGCAGCTTCTCCTGAAAGAGAATATATAATCCGTTTGTTTCCACGTCTGATGTATGTTTACACAAGTTGGTAGGAGATGTTGCAGTATTTAGGGCAATCTTTGAATTAAAAAAGTTGATAAACCACTTGTGTGCTTCTCTAGTTTTCAGTGTTTAAATGGATGATGTGTTACTGCATGAAAATTTGTGCCTTTAATGTGTTTATTTAAGCTTCTTTTACCTGAGGCACTTGAACTGTGTTCTGGAATCTTTGAGGTTCCCCAGGCATTTAGGAGATGTTCCTTGAAGAGAAACTTAATAGTGCCAGGGAAGTTTGCATGAAATTAAGTTTTTCTATTAAAACTAACCTGGAACTCTGCAAATTATTCTGCTGACTTCCTGAAGCAAACAACAAGGTTATTTCTTTCTCCTTAAATCTGTACGAAGAAATCAGTAGGGCAGAAATTTGAACTTTACTTTAGCATTGATCACCGTGTCTTCTGTTGCATTTGAAGACAGAGAACCGTCCATCCCTCCCAACTGTACCACAGCATCCAAGAGTTTCATGTTGGAAAAGTAGTGTTCTTCATTAGCTAGATTAGTAAGAAAGAGAATTCTGAAAGTCTGGTTATTTGGGATCTGCTGTCATAAGAATATACCATTTACAGTAGTTCAATCCTGTGAGTCTTAGAATAAAAGCTAGTGAATTGAACTGCCCAGAGTCCCTCTTTTGGGGGAGATGGGGGGTGATGAAATTTGATAAAAAAAATTCACCTGAAAACCCGATATTCAAACTATTTGTTTCCTTAATCCAGGTTGCTTTTATCCGGCTACTGTAGGGATGGATACAGTCAATATTGTGGCCATGACTGTTTGATCGAGGCCCTGCCCCTTTTTACAACCATTGCACATGTGACATGTGTAAAAAGGAGAGATTCCACTGCACAGTTGTGGCTGCCACTTTTGACTTTTTTTTTACACACACACCCCGACTCACCTGGATGGATTAATCTCTTGTTAAGCATGGGGGTGCGCTTCCTGACCTGTCTGGGAGACTACAGAAGATGGGGCTGTTAATCTTATGACTTAGCAGGAGTGGTTTGGCCAAAGTTTGGGGATTTTTATTTTATTTTTATCACTGCTCATCTCCCCCACACGGGGAGTGTGGTACTTTAGTACTTTAAGAAGTGAAGCAAGTGATTTATATACTGCATAGGCATAAGACACCTATTTTGTCACTGAAAATCCCCTCGGGAGATCCAAATATTATGGGAAAATCTGAGAGTGGCAAATGAAATGCTGGAGATTGCCCACTAAATACTCTTTATAAAAAGTTGTATCTAATCATACATGTACTTTACAATTCCTTAACTTCCCTTACTTTAGCCCAGTGTTTCTCCACCTCAGGAAGCTTTAGGACTTCTTACTTCTGGGAGTTGAAGCCCACACATCTTAAACTCCCTGAGGTGGAACACTGCTTTAGCCATGCAGTGTTCTACATACAGTAGCTTCGTCACTTCTAATGTCCTGTGAAAAGCATTATTTTATAGTAGTTCAAATCCACACACACACACATTTTCGGAGAATAATTAAAAGCCCAAAATGTTTATTAAATGCTAGACTATGAAAAAGGTTATAGAGAGACCACGCTGACTAGCAAAAAATGCATCAAGTCAGGCTGCTTATTCTGAACCAAGATTTGAGCTGATCCATCCGTGGGTTATGTTAAAACCAACAACCCCAAAGAGGCTTTCTGACAAAGTGACCGGATTTATAGCTGGCTGAGAGAATGCCTACAGCATGTTCTCAGAATTCCACTTTCCAGTTCAAAGAGGTTGTGGGCTTGTACCTTGTTCTTTCTCACCACTAATCTTTTCCACTTCTAAAGATTTGCTGACCTGCTTGTTAGCTTTTCCTGTTTTCTTTGACTTCTCACAAATCATTAGGCTACACAGAACTGCTGAACCAGGTAGTGTTGTTTGATCCGGTGACCTCTGTTTGCTACAGACAGTAAGCTGATAGGCTTTCCTACAGCTATTAGCTTGGTATGAGTTTTAAATGACTTCCTTAAAAACAAGACAAATTGGACTGGTTTGCACTTTTTTTCATCCTCTGATGATGTCTCTCATCCGTCTTCCAAGTGCAGCTGCAAAGCTGTTGCATAGAGTCTGAATTTATCAAATTGAAATTTAACGACTAGACTAGCACTGGTTTCTGATGGTGGATGATACATTTCGTGTTCTTATTCAGACACTTCCAGTCCAAAGTAGCCAAAACACAGAAGTTTCTGCTGAAACACTGCACTTATCAAAGGGGTTGGACTTGATAGCTTAACTTCCAACTCTATGATTCGGTGAATGTTTGATTTATAGATTAATGGAAACCAGACTATTGAGGGTTATCAGGGCTGACTTTATACACCTTCCCAGTGTTTAGTATGGCATGGGATCCCAGGGGTACAGAATCAAGCTGGGAGTGGCACAAACTTAAGAGTTTTGTCTTTGCCTTTGCAAGGAAAATCGTTCTGAAGTTTGTTTTCAGCTGAAAACGCTGGAGCTTAGAAACCATAATGGTTTCTCATTGAAACTTCCTGGCTCCTGAGCTCTGCCACTCTAATATATGGGAAGAGAAACCTAGATTGTTGTCTCCTTCCAGAGAATGAATAAACTCACCACACAACACACAGCAGGTTCTTCTATCCCCCCCTCCACTCCCCCAATTCACTTTCTACTGGCTAATACAAAGCCATTTATGAAAGCACATTTTTCTGCAGTCTTGTATGTGCCTCAAATATGAGTCCAATTGGGTTCAAGGAGGCTTATTCCCAGGTAAATGGTAGGACTGCAGTTTCTTAAAACAGCTAAAGGACACAAGCTGAATCAGCCTTGACTATTTGTAACTTTGGAACAACTGAAAAAAGATCCTTCACTTCCCCCCACCCCCACTTCTGATCTTTGGCTTATAATCAAGGGAAAGTCTCCTTCGAATAGTGCGTGACTCCTGGTGCTCCACAGAAACCTTCATTTAGTTGTTCTGGCAGCAATACAGGAGTGCTATTTGCTATTGCCGCCTTCCTGGACATCTCTTGGTTTCCCAGAGAGGGTTGTCTACAGCCCTGGGTTCCTTGGTGGTCTTCCATCTAAGAACTAACCAGGCTGGACCCTCCTACATTTTTGAGGAAGTTAAAAAGGTAGGATAAAATAAAAAGCCACTCATTATGATTTGTTAAGCAAACCATAGTTTCATGCCATATGTGAAATGTATTTCTGCTGAAACCAATGCAGTATGGCAGAGTCAAGAAACAAAGCATCTGGAGAAAGGATTTCTGTTGGCTGCAGTAAGGATATCTACAGCAGTGTTTCTTACCCTGGGCAACTTTAAGATGTGTGGATGGGAGCATGGCTGGGGAATTCTGAGAGTTGAAGTCCACACCTTAAAGTTGCCCAGGTTAAGAAACACTGATCTACAGGGTTCAGATGGGAGACACTGGCAGGAAAAATCCCTGGGGAGTGGACATTCAAGGGGTGTGATTGTGGTTCTGTAGTGGGACCAGCAGCCTAGAGGGTGGGATGGATGAACACCTTTATCTGGAATAACACTTAATCTTTAGTTTTGAATTTAAAGTCATTAATCTGAGTTCAATTCCAGTCATTAAACATTTTTTTCAATGGCAAAATGAATGTTTAAGAGCCAGTAATTCTTTCTGGTTACATACTTTAATGTCCAGAGAGTAACAGCCATGTTAGTCTCTTGTAATGAAACCAGCAGAGAGTTTTTTTGTGGCACCTGAAAGACCAACAAATGAATGCTTGTTTCTATGTTTCTGTAGCAAGACAAATGTACTTATCTGGAAACTTGGGGGCTGAGTTTAGGGGAAGATTCCCACAGCTGTAAACATTGGTTCAACTCAGGTACTAATGTCTTGTTCTGGCAGACCACCTCTTTAGGGTTTGAGGCACAGAATGTATGTTGGAGGGAGAAGCAAAAATAAATCAAGTTTGTGCACTGCCACTGTGCTGTGTGTGGCACATGATATTACCCCCTCTGCAGGGTGCCCCCTTTTTTTATTAATCCCTGACAGATACGGTCACCTTAGAGTGTTTAGTTCAGAAGATATACCTATAAAAAGGTATTAACCGTTCCAGAATGTTCTGAATCTCAGCCCATGCCAGGGGGAAGACAAACTATTTCAAGATACAATAGGGACCTTGCTTAAACAAAGCTCTTCCTTCTGAACATAACTGATTTCTCCCAAGTGTGTCTTGTCCTGGAAAAATTACTCATGGCTTCAGTCAGGCATGCGTGCCATGCCATTGGTGAGAGCACCATAATGCATTTTACATGGTGCTGTCTTGAAACTTCAGCTGGTACATGCAGTAAGGTACTTTGCAGTGGAGAGGCAGCAGGAAACCAGGGAAGGTGGTGAACAGAATAGCAGCTACACCAGCTCTGGAGACCTACCTGGTGCCAGCTGTAATGGTATGTGGAAATGACCTTGGGAGACGGGGAAGAGCTGTGGCCAGGACGATGGTCAGATAAGAGGCAACTTAACCCTCAGCAGGAATATGGATGTGGCAAACGTCTCAGAAGGGACCCTCCCTAGTTTCTTGGGCTGCAAAGGTGATGGGGGAGAAATGTACTTGCAGACTTGAAAGATTTTGTTAATGTAACCTTACAATAAAGTAGAGCTAATACTTCTGGGTGTGCTTCTTGTCTGGACTACCTCACAAGGCTGACAGCAGCACAGGGCAAGCAGACTCCTTCTGAATCAAGCAGGGCAGTGGTAGCTAGTAGAGACAGGTGTAGAACAAGATTGTAAAGATTGTCACTGCAAAGATACAATATTCTGGTCTGCTTTGGTTTTGCTGCATGTCTTCCAATGAAGGTCAGGAAATGCTTTCAGCAGGAGTATCCACGGGGGAGGCTTAAAAAAGTCAATATAGCAGCCACTTCCATGTTATTAAAGCCCCACTCCTTTCTAAAGGGCATCACACATTTAAAAAGGGCAGGACTTCAGCTGTACAGTCACAATTGCCATCTTGACCCTCATGGATGCCCTTGACCTCCTGTCTCCCTGACCCATAGAAAGAAATGCAGGTTTACCACTATTACTGTTCACATCCTGAATTAAAAGCACTACTCATTCACATATTCAAATACCCATACATACCTTCCTTAACTCAAAATCTGTTACTGCAGTGAACAGAACTCTAACTGCAATACAAAGCCACAACCCAGGATGCATAACAATATTTAAAGTCTTGTGGGAGAGAGTTGTTATATGATTCCTTCATGAAATTTGAGCAATATGACCCAAACCTGTTGACATCCTACTTCCTGGTAGAGACCACAAGCAGATTCTTTGCCTATGTTGATAATTACGATCCTTCCTAAGAAACGTGGCCAGGGGAATGCCGTGTTTTAGGCTGTCTTTGGTACATTACCCCTTGAATAGGGTGGTTCAAAAAGAAACAAGTTAGCTAAGCTGGTGCATTATCGCTAAGTACTGCGACAAGTTTAAGATAAGAAGCCCAGACTCAGTAGGGTAAAAGTAAAAAAAATGTTTATTGCGGACACATACTTTCTGTCCAGGGCCACGGTATCCTTGGGAGTCTGGAACAGCCAACTTTTCCATGATCGCTTGGTGACACTCAGTTAAAACTGTTACTTGGGTAGACAATTCACACACTTTCAGAATACAGTATTTTTGCAAATTAGGATATAAATGGAATGCAAAATTACTTTTCAATCTAGCAGTTGATTGGTTCTAATTCAGTATAGATGAGAGCTATTCAAGCCTTCTTTATTCATGTATGAATTACATTAGCTAATACACAAGGATGTTGTATAATACTTGCTTAACAAATTAATCCCCAATTGTTTGATTGATGTCTTTGAGAGCTTTCACAAACTTTGGGTTCTTTTACAATCATCTGGGTGTGCATTAGTGATGAGTAAAATATTTTAAAAGGAAATAAACTGTCTTTCAAAATTAAATCATTTCATTGTTCCCCCCCCGCCCCCCAAGCCCAGTTACTGGGTAATTTTATTAAGATATAACCATGTGCAAATAGTATTGCAATTCCATCAGTAGAGTTTCCAAAACGGGATCCATCCAACACTCACAAAGCAGTTCCTTTAGTAGTCAGTGCATGCCTGTGAAATATGCAGATGCGGTTAAAACCAATATCTATCAGAGGCCACAGACTGATTTCAGATTTCTGCCTTGATATTTGAACTGAGTTGTGAAAATCTTATAAATGTTATATATCTATACAGACATGTTCCTCTAAGACAAAATAGAGTTGGTTAAAAGCCCATGTTTCTGCATCTTCTTCTCCTTTGAACTAGCTAGACTTGTCACTGTTCCCTTGCATGAATCTAAGATGTTACTCTAAAAAAAATAAGTCAAGCTGATTTTAAAAGCACAAGTTCCAGTTCATTAAACTAAATTTTGTCACATATCAGCAAAGGACATGAACATGAAGAGCAATAGGAATTCCCATTCAGGGTATGATTAATTTATATGTCTGAGATGAAAAGGGCTCAGCTTCACTCACTGAATAGCTGAGCCAGTGAAATCTTCCTGATAGAATCTTTATAAAGAATTGTGAATCTTTCCTTTGAGACCCCCCACTTCATTTATGAAAAGAGTGAAGAGCTGGCAAGAAACAGATGTTTATCCAAATTGGACAAGGTAGCTAATTCTGGGGCAGAGTTCCCAGAAGCTGAGTGAATTCTGCATTATCAGCTGGTAAGTCATGTGGTGCAAAGATTACTGCAAATGCTGACTGCAGACAGGAAATCAGAAGACACTTAATCCTTGGGAGAAGAGCAATGACAAAGCTCGATAAAATAGTTAAGAGCAGAGACATCACACTGACAACAAAGGTCCGCATAGTTAAAGCAATGGTGTTCCCTGTAGTAACATATGGCTGCGAGAGCTGGACCATAAGGAAGGCTGAGAGAAGGAAGATCGATGCTTTTGAACTGTGGTGTTGGAGGAAAATTCTGAGAGTGCCTTGGACTGCAAGAAGATCAAACCAGTCCATCCTCCAGGAAATAAAGCCTGGAAATAAACTGCTCACTTGAGGGAGTGATATTAAAGGCAAAACTGAAATACTTTGGCCACATAAGGAGAAGACAGGACACCCTGGAGAAGATGCTGATGCTAGGGAGAGTGGAAGGCAAAAGGAAGAGGGGCCGACCAAGGGCGAGGTGGATGGATGATATTCTAGAGGTGACGGACGCGTCCCTGGGGGAGCTGGGGGTGTCAACCGACAGGAAGCTCTGGCGTGGGCTGGTCCATGAAGTCACGAAGAGTCAGAAGCAACTAAACGAATAAACAACAAAAGTCATGTGAATCATCTAAATCAAAAGGGGAACTTTCCACCTAATTCTTCACATGACAGTGGCTCATCTCAAAAAAACTGCTGCAGCTGCTGCTTTAGTTCCAAAGTCCTGGGCAGAAGTGTACAACTTTTTCTGGGTCAAAGGCCATACTTGATTTTTGGAGGATATCCTGGGAGCTGCTTCCAAACAGCCATGAATGAGGCCAGGACAAAAATGAAATCTGACATGATTTTCTTGACATTTATAGTCAGTTAAAGTTAAATATAGTTAATACGATTATCTTCCAGTCATAGATGATATAATAATCTTCTCTTGTTGTCTTAGAAAAATTATCATTTGTTAACAACATTTTGAATTTCTTAGAGCTACACCCAAAGATTTGGGGCTGCCTGAGATCTGGGCCTCAGCTCTGGTCTCAAGCAGAAATCTGAACATTTCATAGCCTTCCCCATTCACAGACATTTTGAAATGTCTTAATCTTGCATCAAAGATTTTCACCTGATGATAGCTTGTAGAGGATACCAATTTGCATACAATTTGCACATGCTAATTTGTATGTATATAAGTAAATTTTGAAGTATAATTAATCTAAACAGGAAGCTTACAGATCTCAGCATAGAAAGATACTGTATGCCTTCTCAGTCTGCTTTGTAAGTCAGCGATAGGTAACCTCTGGGTCCTGAAATCTCAGTCCAAAAACTTTGCTCAAAGCCCTAACACAGGTTTACAGTTAGCAAAATTAAGGGCATAAGCTTCTCCTCAAAACTGTCCTGACCCACATGTGTGATATAGCCTCAGTCTAGAGTCCTTGGCCTCCCAAAAATTGTCCCCTCCAGGTCTAAATGCTAACTGTGAATGGGCAGCTTCAAGGCCTTTTTCAATTTCTTGATCCTGGTTCCTGATCTTTAAATTCTGTGATCTTTAAATTTGTGTAAAATGCTGAAAATACCAGATTAAAGTGCTGACAATGAAAAATGCTTCAACAATGCTTTTCCTAGTAGAAGGAACTATATTACCTTGTTCCTCTTTATAACTTTCCAAGTTCAGCTATCAGTACATGATATGGAAATGAAATCCATCACTGAACTATATGCTCTGTAAGGAATTGCTTCCCTTTCTCCATCTGGCATCTGCTGCTGTTGAGTTCCCCTCAGATTTTAAAAGGATGGAAAAGGGAGAGTGGAAAAAATCTTTACCAACAGCCTCCTAACATGGCTGTCAAAGGAAATGGTGTACTTCACCTCCTTCTTTGGAACTATAGATTGTTATCAAATGAAACAAAATTAAAATTACAAATGTATAACAAATTGCCTATTTACAACAATAAACACACAACAGTACAGAACAGTTCCTTTTCCTTGCTCTCTGCCACTGCTGAAGGAGAATGAGTGCCAAGACAGAAAGTCTAGAAAGAAGTTTTGTTCACATGAAATGTCAACAGGCACAAAATGCCTTTGGAAGGGAAGTAGACAACTCCATTGAAGGTTGCATCAATACTACAGTAGTAGTCATTGTGGCCATATGTAGTTTATTTGGGGACAAACTGGACTACCTCAATTAATCCCTTTTTGGTGTTCCCAGAGCATTATAACCCATCATTAACTAAGTTAAATGTTTTGTAGGAAAATAGCCAATAAGAGGAGAGGATTGTTACTGTCATATCCTCATATCTTCTTTGTGGATCTCTCATCTGACTGGACATCTGAAAAGGACTATAGGTTCTCTTGTTCTGATGCAGCCAGGCTGTTCTTAAGATCTACTTCCTCATTCTTCACTGAGAAACTGGTACAAAGGAATGTTTAAGGAAAAATTAAATCTTTTGCATGGGAATTTAATGGCAAAGTTGAGAATGATGGAAAACAAGCATATCTTGGAGGAGGAATGTTCCCAGACAAAGCATAATTTATATTATATTATAAACTTACACAATAATGCAGAATTATTAGAAGAGATAAAGACAGTTAGAGATATCACCTGACCCTGAGTACAAAAGGTTATCTTGTGACCTTCTAAGTTGCTTTATCAGACTGATAAGAGGACTCAAGCGAGACTATCTGGGTGAGTAACACCTGTCCTGTCCAAAGTCTTTGTTAGCACTGTTTCCGTTGTCTTAAAATACACAGTATAATTCAAGAAAATAAATACATTTCAGAAGGCCTTCTTAGAGCACAGATTACATGAAATGCTATGGTAAAGATGACACATTTCACAATGTCAAGTTTAAAAGAAATAATACAACACTGGAAGATACACATTTTGTGTGACAGAAAAGGCTTCTTACACTGAGACATCAGCATGTCAGTCCAGCAGAGCTTCCTAGCTAAACAACTGATTTCAGGCTCTGCCACAACAGCTTAGTATCTTAACTGATAATTGGTATGCCAAACAGCTGCCAAAATTTATTTTATTTTTTATTTTATTTTATATCCTGCCTTTATTATTTTTTTTATAAATAACTCAAGGCGGGGAACATACCTAATATTCCTTCCTCCTCCTATTTTCCCCACAACAACAACCCTGTGAGGTGGGTTGGGCTGAGAGAGAGCGACTGGCCCAAGGTCACCCAGCTGGCTTTCATGCCTAAGGCGGGACTAGAACTCTCATTCTCCTGGTTTCTAGCCCGTTGAATAGACCAAACTCACTCTCTTGGATGCCAAACAAGATAGGAAGGAAGGAAGGAGGGAAGGATGGATAGATTAGATAGATTAGATTAGACAGATAGATAGATAGATCTATAGATCTATCTATCATCTATCTGTCACGTGATAGATAGATGATAGATAGAGGTAGTCCTTGATCAATGAAGGTAAATGGGACCAGAATTTCCATCGCTAAGAGATGCGGTCACAAAGCGTGATGTTACATGACTGCATTGCTTAGCAATGGCAATCCTGGCACTCCCCACTGCTGTTGTTAAGCAAGGATTGCAGGTCATTAAAGTGGGGGAGGGTACACTGGTGATCTGCAAGGTGTGGCATGAGTGCGGTGGGGGTAGATGCTGCAAGGTGGAGGATGATGTGCAGGTGGCCTGCAAGGCGCTGTGTGAGCACAGTGGGGCTGGAGGTGGCTGCTACTGGGTGGGTGGGGGGTATGAGGGTGCCAGATGGGGGAGAGTACAAGAAACCAGAGTGACTTGCAACATTCCCTGCCAGCTTCCCCATTGACGTTGCTTGTGGGAAGCCAGCAGGGAAGGTCGCAAATGGCAATCACATGACCATGGGGTGCTGCAACCTTTGTAAGTACGAATTGATTGCCAAGCACCCAGATTGCAATCATGTGGCAGTGGGGTGCTGGGATGGCTGGAACTTCGAGGACTGCTTGTAAGTACCACTTGTTCAGTGCTATCATAACTTCAAATGATTGCTGAATGAGTGGTCATTAAACAAGGACTACCTGTGGATGGATGGAGGGAGGGAGGGATGGGATAGATAGATATGCTGTATAAATAAGCATTGGTTGATGCAAGATGACTGTATGCATCACATACTTATATACAAAAACCGTAATCACGTGCTGAACTCCATAACGTACAAGACTCAGCTTCTCATTTCCAGGTTGTGTATGTCTGGCTTTGTACTGCTGTGGAGAGTTCTGCAGAGTCACATTCTGTACATACAGTGAAATGTGCAGAGGACCAACAGTAGAAGAACATGTACCATGTAACTCAACTCGCAAATTTTGCATCATATTACATGGAAGATGTTTTTTCATAGCCCCCATCAAGTTGACAATGAAGAATCCTGTGGCAGCTTAAAGACACAGGCAAATGAAGTGGTCTGTAATTCATGAAAGCTTTTGTTATAATAATGTTCTTTTTCTTGGCCCTCTCTACTCTCTCATCTCTTCTTATGCTATGGCTTTCCTTCTTCATCCTGGTACAAAGGTAGTTGCCTTACACAGAGTTAGACTCTATCACAGACCTCTGAAATGACTGCCAAAGATTCACCCTAGTTTTTAAACAGGTATCTTTGCCAGCCCTACATAGAGGGTTTGGTATGCAGAAGTAAAGGAACTATCAACTCAGGCAATCAACCAAGCAGCAGACAACAGCCCAATCAAGGAACTCCCAAGGAGAGAACAACACCCCTACCAACACAAGCAGGGCAAGCCACGGTATATAAACTGAGAGCAAGGCCCACTCCCTCTTCGCACTGAAGATGTTGCCTAATCGGGCAATGAAACGCCTGCAAGAAAACAACAAGGCTCAGAGAGCACCAAGCACTCCACAGTTCAACCCTGAGCTACAAATATTCGCTTCGATTGGTAAAAGTCCTACTTCTGACATATGGTTCCTCTCCTTTGAGAAGCAGATTACTGTTGCAAAACTGCTTTTTAATACACTCCTGAGCATGAATTTATGATGGATAACAAGGATAAATTTTGGAGAAGATGCGGAATGGAAACATTTCTACATTAATTCATGACCAGACTCTTGATTGCCAATTGTATCTTCATGGCAAATTACTTTGTCCTTGGAAATACAAAGATGAGTTTACATGCAATGGCTGTGATAAAATGTGTGCAACTAGAGAATATAACAAAGACTTGGAACGAATTAGGGAGGTAGCCACTCAGAATTTTTGTTAATATTAGCAGGTACTGTACTGCTACTTTGACATTTTATGTAAGAGCACAGACTTCTACAGCATCCTATGGCAGCTTACTGTTAGAGCACAGTGGGATATGTGAGAATCTAGTCAGATACTGTGAACTACTTAGTTCATTATTAGTTTTTGTTCTGCTAAAGGGAGGCCATTTGGATTTTTTGTGGCAACCACCAAAAATGACTTGTTCCCTTTCTGTTAGACACTGAGGAGATAATGCTACAGTGCTTGAGAATCTGCCAGGATGTCCATAACTTCAAGACTATCTATTTTGTACCCGGGATTCTGGCGCTAAGGTTACAACATTCACTCATGATTTGAGGCTCTAAACTACTATTCAAGTGTTTTTCTCCTTCCAAGGAAGAACTTTGCTTGGATATCCCATTTATGACTGCAAATGAATTCTGTCAAGAAAATGCCTCAGAGCAGGATTGCACATGCTATCCATATCACCATTCAGATCAGAAGCTGTATTTTGGAGAGTTTCTGCTGATGGAGGAGATGGTTTGAAAGAAGAAATATCTAAATCCTCTGAACCAAGTTTGCTTCAAAAGAGCAGTCTTGCTGCTACAAGGCATCTGTGTCCTTGATAACGGGAACTGGTGATTCTTCATCACCAAGTTGTTTATAAATAAAGTAGAAAGTCAGTTTGGGCTCTTTATTCAGGAGGTGGGATTTGATCTGATGAGGGAGGGCATCATCATCCATCTGCATTGTTTTGTTATCAACTTGGACAAACAGCCCATAGTCCAGGGGCTCTGAGACTTCAAATTTCTCAGCGCACTGCTGGATCAGCTGATGAGTTGTGGAGTCTGTCCGGTATGCCAGTGTCCTTGTTTTGGCATCAGCCTCCATAAAAGAAATTGCAATGAAATCCTGGAACAAGGAGAATAAATTTCGAAATTACAACAATGTTCAATGTGACTCTGTTAAAATACATGCTTGTCATGTATAAAATTACTGTTCAGTCTTTTCACCACCAAAAATCTGGATACAATTCATTAAAAACTTACAAACTGCTTTTAATAAATTCCTAAAAAATTAAAACAGAAACAATAATGTAGTAAAAAGGTTCTTTAAAATGTTAAAAATATTGAAAAAAACACTAAAATATGGGACAAGTATATAAGAATAGACTACAGAGGTTCAGCAATATCAGCTTTACTAAAAGCCTGGGTGAAGATAGTTAAGTAACTGAAAGCCAAGTCCTATAAAGAAATGATGAAGGAGTTAATGATTGTTAATTATATGAGCTGAGGAGGCAGAGAGTATAACAAATTTCTTCAAAAGGTTGAAAGTTCTCATGTGTTCTAAGTTTTAAGAGAACTATGTCAGGAATGTTTTCCATGCAGAATGTCCCAGATTTGATTCTCCTGATAGGACTGGGAAAAGTTCTTGTCTGAAACCATGGAGCAGGGGTGTCCCTGGGCAGGGAGGCAGTCAAAAAAGCAACTGCTAGTCAGGAAAGACAGTGCTGAGCAAGATAGATGGATAAAACAATTTGTTTTGAATGAACTCCTCATAGCCTGTAAAGATTTGAGACTCCAAATGCAACATTTGCCTGCTATTTGATTGTATTATCTGAAGAGCTATCTACAATGTGTACAAGTAGCATGAAAGCAAGATGCATGCCTATGAGAACTACTCCCTGAATACAGACATGCAAAGCAGAAAAGAATGTTTGCTGCCACCTTGAGGTTAAAAGGCAGGAAATCTTAAATACTAAACTTTTTTTTTTAATCTGTTCAACTGTGTCCGATTCTTGGAGACTGGACAAGTCCTTGCAGTTTTCCTGGCAAGATTTTTGGAAGTGCTGGTTGTCACCTTTAATGCCCTTCATGGCTTGGGACTGGGTTACCTAAGGGACTGCCTTCTCCCAGTTGTTTCTACCTGTCCAATTCGATCTGGTAGATTGGGCATGCTACGGATCCTGTAAGCCAAAGCATGTTGGTTGGTGGGGACTAGAAGGCGTGCCTTTTCAGCCATAGAGCCTGCCCTCTGGACTATTCTCCCCTCAGAGATCAGACTGTCTCTGACCCTGTTGGCCTTTCGTAAGGCTGTGAAGACCTGGTTATGTGCCCAGGCCTGGGGCCCCGAGCATGGTAATGGTCCTGTTTCTTGGCTATGTTAACATCTTACATTGCTTACTTGGCGGCCATGTATATTTATTTTGTACTGTAACCATACAATTAAACAATTGTAAACAATTGTTTAATTGTTTTATAGTTTTTATTGTAAGCTACCCAGAGTCACTTGTTGAGATGGGTGGCTATAGAAATTGAATGAATGAATGAATGAATGAATGAATGAATAAATAAATAAATAAATAAATAAGTGGTATGCCATTGCCTTCTTCCTAGGGCTGAGAGAGAGTGACTGGCCCAAGGTCACCCAGCTGACTTTGTGCTTAAGGCAGGACTAGAACTCACGGTCTCCCGGTTTCTAGCCCAGTGCCTTAACCACATCAAACTGGCTCTAAACTTCATTAGGGCAGCTCAGAAGTTACAAATAGGTGCCACTGAGTTAGGTTTGACTTGTGATGATTGCATGAATAGATGCTCTCAATCTTGGCCTGTTTTTAGCAATAACACAGACATTCGCTCAATCGCCTTGATGCTATCTATCGGCCTTACCCATTGTCTTTCCAGGCTGTGCAGTGCTTTGGATTCAAAGGGAAAAAGGTGCTTCAGAGCATGCAGTTGGTACTCACATAGGACTGTCCTCAACATCTTTGAAGCAGTGCCATCCATACTCAGGAGTGGGTACAGCTGCCTTCTCCAGCTGCAGCATGATCCCAGGAAAAGATGCATTTGATTTAATGGGTACCTGACAGTTGCTACATGTACCCACACAGACTTTGAAGCCCTTTTGCCCTCCAAATCCGAAGGACTTCACAGCCCTATTGTGGTACCCTTATTCTAATTCCTCCGACCTAGTTAACCATAATCACTTTTTCTAGTCCATCAACTTGCCCATTACAT
Organism: Candoia aspera; assembly: GCF_035149785.1. Taxonomy (NCBI): domain Eukaryota; kingdom Metazoa; phylum Chordata; class Lepidosauria; order Squamata; family Candoiidae; genus Candoia; species Candoia aspera. Next base: position 306,166,323 of record NC_086153.1, on the reverse strand, counting down.
GCCTAAAGTGGATGAATTTCTTTCTGCTGATCATTGCCCCAAGGAGGGCAGTCAGCCTTTATTTGATCCAGGACTCATTCACTGGCTGCTTTCAGTCCATGTTTTCTTAGTAACTATCTCCACATCCATTATTCAAAAACGTCTGTCTTTTTCTCTTGCTCTTTTTCAGTGTCCAGCCTTCCTGACTCTATATTACCATATAATTGTTTTAATTATTCTGATTTTTGTTGTCATTGAAGTATCCTTATCTTTCACAATCTTGTCTAAATTTGTCATTGCCTTCCTCCCCAAGATTAATGTCCTCTTTATTATCAAGCACAGTTTTCATCTTTACCCAGTCTTGAGCCCAGGAAAATAAAGTCATCACCTTCATTTCTTCACCATCAGTTCTAAGTTTACTAAGCACACTTGATTATGTGCCATCAAGTCGTTTTCATCTAATGACTACATAGATAGATCTTCTCCATGACAATCTTATCCCTAACCTGGTTTTTCAGGTCTTCTAACACTGTAACTGAGTCCATATACCCTGCTGCTGGTTGTCCTCATCTTCTTTTTCCTTCCACCTTTCCCAGCATTAGAGCCTTTCTCAAAGAGCTGGGTCTGTTTCACCATGTTCTGTCCATACTGTGGCATTTTTCTGAGCATTTTTCACAGTTTGACATGTTCAACACAATCAAAGGCCTTTCTACAATCAATGAAGCATCTAGTGACTTCTTTTTGGTATTCTTTGGCTTTTTCAATTATCCAGCATGCATCAGCAATAGTGTCTCACATTCCTTGGCCTTTTCTAAAGCTAGCTGAATATCTGGCATCTCTTTTTCCATGTAGGGCTCTAATCTGTATTGGATGATCCTAAGTATTATTTTGCTAGTATGTGAAATTAAGGATATTGTACCATAGTTTGCACACTCTAAGTCTCCTTTTTTTGTATTGGAATGTAGATTGACCTCTTCCAATTTGTTGGCCACTGTGTCGTTCTCCAGATTTGTTGGCATAGCTTGGTTAGAACCTCTACTGATTCTTCTTTTGTTGCTTGCCATATTTCAGTTGGCATTCCATCAGTTTATTTATTTATTTATTATTCAAATTTTGCTACCACCCATCTCCCCCGAAAGTTCCTGTAGTCTTCTGATTCGGTAATGACCGGAGTGCTGATCTAGCTTCATCACTAGTACTAGAAGTTCTTGTAAGTAAGGAATATCTTCTAAGGTATCTTGGATGTTGACATCTCTACTATATAGTGTTTCAGCCTACTCCTTTCATCTTCCTTTGATCTCCTTTGAATCGATTACTATCTGCCCATTGGCATCCTTTAGCATACCAATTCAAGGGTTGGAACCTTCTGAATTCAGAGATCTTTTGAAAGATTTTACTTGTTTTTCTATGTCTGTTTTGATCTTTGATGTCTTTACAGATGTTTTTGTAATACTGCTTCTTGTTTCTTCTAACACTCTCTGTAACTGTGAAGTTCCTTCCTGAGATTTTTGTCTTTCTTGGCTTTGGCTTCTCTTCTCTTCTTGGCAATTTCCACAGTTTGTTCTGATATCCAGTCAGTTGATAATTTTCTGTCTTCTTAAAATTCAACATTAACCTAGATTTTTCACTGTTCATTTTTATTTTCATAATGAGCTCTTTTAAGTCTTTATTACTTTTGGTTAACAACGTGGTATTGCCTACATAGCTCAGATTTTGTTAGTCTCTGGTTTCAAGCTGTCATCTCTTTTAATCCTGACATTCTAACAATATATTCACTATATAAGATAAACAGATAGAGGAACAATGTGCATTCCTGTCTTTCTGCGTTATCTATTATGAACCACTCTGCTTCTCCCATTTCAAGTCTTACTGTTATTACAAGGTAAACCTCCTTTCTTCCTATATTCTATGGTTCTTTTCATTAACCAACTTATTTTAGTTGTCTAATCTCATATCCTGCTGCCTTTCTCAAACCTTCTCTTAGACATTTGTGTCCCCATGTATGGTACTCTTCTTTGTACAATCTCAAGCAAAACTTGGCTTGAATGAGAAATTAGTGCAGCAGTTTGGTGATTTGAATATTCTCTTGTACCTCCCTTTTTTAGTATAGATGTATTTCCAAGACCTTGAGCCACATGATTTGCTCTGTATTTGTTGACACAGAATTGTTAGCATATGAACTGCCTCTTCTGCAGCATTAAACAGTTCAGTAGATATTCAACATGTGCCTGGTGCTTATCAACTTTCTCTTCTATCTCATTTTCTAGTAGTCAGTTCCTGCATACCTTCTGTCTACATAAATGTTGCTATCATTTATAAAGAGTTTTCTTCATTGTTATTCCTGCTTCTTTTATCTTCATCTGCTACTAGCAGATTCTTCTATGATTCTTCTTGAATATTACTACCTTAGTTGTAAATTTTACTGTGATTTTTCTAATATTAGAAAGATCTATTATTTTCTTTTTCTTCTTATTGTTCTCTGTTTGTTGACCGAGATTCTCTCTTCCTGTTGTGCTTGATGTTGGAAGCTGGCATGCTGTCATTGCTGCCCAAATGTTTGTCTTCTGTCTTTCTTTGACTATAATAGCTTGTTCTGAAAGCAATTTACATTTTTTCCTCAAAAATTTTGGGAATATTTTTTCTGTTTCCAGTTTCACAATGTTTCTTGCCTTAGGTTCTCTTGTGCATAAGTTAAATGTACTGAATCTGTTCCTCACACTGCTCTTATATTCGACCTGTATGTTCTCCAAGTCATATCTCGTTACTGCACATACTCTCCTTAATGCTTTAAGTTTAATCCATGTATTTAATTGTTCTATAATCTGCATCTCACCTGGCTGACTAGATTGCATTTCTCCATCTTCTGCTTCCTATTATGCTGTGTTTTTGATTCCAATGTTGTCCCTCTGCAGGTATTGATGTTTAATATCTGACCTGAAGTGGATGTGGCAATAAACAAAGAATTCTTTTCCCAGAACTCCATTGCCTAACTCTTTTTATAAAAATGACTCATTATTATTTTTATCCAAATCTGAATATTCCTGTACTTCCAGGTTCCTCCATTTCTTCTATCTGTTAGTAAGACTATGTCCTTTCTTGATATTGCACCTAGTACTTCCTGCAATTTGCCATAGAATTCTTTAATTATCTTCTTGCATTGCAACTGTATCAGGTTCACATACTTCTATAGCATAGATGTTTACTGTATATGCACTCATTTGGTAAAAATGATCATAACGCTAATTAAGTTACAATCATGTAGGTACTTAGCAATGTCCTTTTTGAGTATGGTTACCACTCCATTCTTCCATATGTTTTAATATGGAGGTTCCGCCTGGCTGACTATAATTTGTCTGAGACTGCTTGGCATGTCTAATAAAATATCTTTATTATACCTGCACACAAATATGAAGTCACGTCAAACAGTTGGTTGCCTTCTGACAGGTTCAATTTGGCACCTTTTTCTCCAGCCCTTTCCATGGCTTAATGGAAAGCTCTGTGCAAGGTGACAGTTATTTACATTTTCAGCATTCTGACCAGAGTCCTTTTTCTATGGGAAGTCATCAACTGTAGATCTACTCTTAGACATTTGATGCTCTTCCCCAACAACTAGAGTACAGTATGTCTTCCAACTGGAGTCTCATTATATGACACCCAAACTCATCTAAATGTTACAGCCATGTACTTGCAGTTTTCTTGGCAACAATAAATTCTTGGCCGTTCATATTTCTTTCCAAAGTGTTCCTGCCATCTCACTGAACTGTGTTCTGAAATGGATGGAAGGGAAGAATTGTTCCATGTCCTCCTAATCCTTCCCCCAGATGTGCTATAGTACAGCTCTAAGCAGTTGAAATTTCTCAGTTAAAACAGTTAAGGTCTTGTGGCTGAAACTGAAGGAAGAGGGATTCTTAGATTTGGAGTAAATCTAAACAAAGAATTCAGGCATTTTGGAATGGGGTAAATCAGATGTGTGAATGGGAGCCAACTTTGGCTATCCACTGAAGAATATACCTTCATATATTCCAGAACTCTAATACAGAATTCTAGATTTCATGAAAGTCTCTGTAAGTACAAGCACCTGAATAGGGTTTAGGAGGTTAAATCTTCTACTTTGAAGATAAAAGGCCTGTGGAAAGGAGAATGAGCAAGAAGTATAACAAAAGTAACTATCACAGATGATTCTGCACTTATCAGCAAATTTAGCTTAATATAGCATGGTTATCAGAAAAAGAATCTTCCTGGTGATTGCCCCCTACTGATGACTCATTCTTATCCATCCAGCCCAAAACAGAAATGTTTTTATTCTCCCAGGCTTTAAAAAATAGTTATAGTAAAAATCCTGTCATTCATTATATGTTATCTAGGTACTTAATTTGAGTCTTGTTTATTTGTTTTCCAAAGCTTATCCCTTACAAAATTGGTTAAAGAGCGCTACCGAACTCTGCTTTTCAACTCTGCCGGAAATTTTGCTCAAGAGAGATATGTGACTCGTTTAAAGCAAACCGAGATGATCAGTGCATAAAATGAAAAAGGGTGCTCCATGATCTCCTGACCTGAACGGACGATCGAGATGCCCGGGCTTTGTTAAGTGTTCTCCGTCTCTCCCAGCGGTGGATGGAATCTTGAACTTCAGTGCTTAGCTGTCGGGTGACTGTGATCTTATCGTAGCTTTTGATAAGCTCTACTGCCCCGTAAGTAGTGATTAAATAATAAGAACCTATGGAAAATGAAGAAGCATAAACCAAGCAATTTTTATTCTGTTGCACTTCATGCAGCTTCACAGAACATTTCATCCCTTCTCTCCTTATGGCTTACTTTAAAACTGCCAGATGGCTACTGGTTAATTAAAATATGGATGGTTAGTGAAAATATAGCATGAATGTCTGAAGGAAATGAAATTATTCTGGTTGAGATAGAGAGATACTCAGGCTTGGCTTCCATCCAATTCACCGGGTTTGAGAAAGTGAAAATCTAATGGAACTGGACAACAGATGGCACTCTTGCAACAGACAGCATAGAGGAGAAACAAGTGATAGGCACTGCAATATTCTTCTATCAATTCCTTTGGGCAAGTAATCTTATACCGTCTTTATTAGAAGGAGGCTTTTTTCTATTTGTTATTTCTGATATTTTGCATATTTGTAATATTTTGTTTTGTTTGTCCTTACAAACAAGTTACAAGGCACAATTGCAGGACAAGTTACAGACACAATTGCAGGAGACATTAAACTCCTTGTTGCATTTGCCATTTCAAATAGCACAAGGAGCTGCATTCCCTCCTGTGTGTCTTTCCTAACTAGCACTCTATTTTCTCCTTCCAAATGATTTCATCTAATTCAAGAGATGCAAATATTTCCATAATATTTGGTAAATATTTTGAAAAAGTCTCCATCCCAACTACTTCCTCTTTCTTTGAGCATTTCCCTCTTCTTCTTTTTTAAATTGAGTTTGTGCACCTCCATCAGTTCATTGGAAGCACTGCCCTAGCTTTTTTGCATTGCTGCAGATGGGGAAGTAAAGGAGTATTTTTGGCCTTGCCCAACTCTCAGTATTGCACCACCTATGTATTAAATTACATGTCCTCTTGCACAGAGACATGAAAACAACTCTCCAGCCTGCAAAAATAACTGATATATGTATATGCAACATATCTTTGTTCATTGATGCAATATGCTTATATGGCCACCCATCAACAAAAACTCCACGGAGCACTGATAAATCAAGACAAACAAATCAAAATATTATAAATATGCAAAATATCACAGCTAAATAACTGAAAAAAACTCCTTCCATCTAATAACAAAAGCATAAGATTACATCCAAAAAGGGAGGCCCAAAAAGGAAGCTGTATAAGAATATTTCAGTGTCTACCAGTTCTTCCTTATTTCCTCCTCCTCTTCATCCTCCTCTTTTAATACTGCATTTACATCACACCTTTTGTTTGAGAACATAAGGCATCTTCCATGTGGGTCTCTCCTAATTTTACTCATACAAACAACCCTGTGAGGTATGTTGGACTAAGAGAGAGTGACCAGCTTGGAGTCACTTAGATTGATAGGGACTTGAACGTGGGCTTTCACAATCCCAGACTAACCTCTTAACCACTCCTGCAACTGAACTGTGCCTCCCAAATCCACACCCTGTGGCTATCTGGAATGTAACTGCCCAGGTATAGCAGCCCTGACTAAACTACTGAAAGGGGAAAACATCAGACATCTCTGTATTTCTGGCAGTTTGGCAGATTTTTGTTGTTGTTGTGAACAGTATTTTCAGAAGAAAGATCTGTTTTTGGAATATAACAGCTGAGCTATTGGGAGACCCACTTAGTATTCCCCAAAAAGAAGCTGTACTTGTTTTTGACAGTGAAAACAACACCCTGAATGGAATATTAGAGACTAACAGGTTTACACATTAATCCTGTACAAGGAAATACAAGGAAATAAGCTTCTCTAAAGTCAGTGGGATTTCTTCCTGAAGAGAAAGGAGCAGCATTGATGTGCTAGGAGTTCTCTTCGATACAAAGGTCTCTGGTCTGATAAATCCACACTACTTTAATTTTTAAAGTGCCCTATGACTTGTTTTCTCTACTTCTTATTCAGGGGGATCTTTCATTCCCTTTTCAAATGCACAAACTCCCTTTGGGGCATGACTAAGTATTACCTAGGCAAAAACATTGCCAAGGGGAAGGAGCCTGTTTCTTTGTGCCAATGCCCCTACAGGGATTTCTGGGGCACATGAGTAGGTGCCAAAATCATTGGCAGAAACTTCTTATCAGTTTCATAAAAAAACTTGTGCTAACAAATCACCAGGAGATAGCAGCAAAGATATACAAAAAAATTCTCTCTCTTTGCTGCTATCTAGTTATCACCCATATTTCTGCAGCCCAGATCAGGGAGGCCCAATAAAGCACTATTAGAACCCTTAGTTTTCAAAGATACAAAGAAGTTGAATATTCTTGGGGAAAAACAGATTTTGAAAGACAATGGTGGAAAAACAAATAAACAAACATACAAAAAGCCAGCATTTGGCACTGCAACCAGGGTGGATGAGAGCAAGCTAATTAGTATGACTGCCTTCATCACTGCTCTGATGTTCCTGCTGTAATATAAAAAGGCTTGATGCAATCTATCCAGTCTGAGTCAAGCCAAATCTGGATGGAATGACTCTGCATTACATGGAAATCCATTTCATACATCTCAGAACACAAAGAATCAATGACCTTCAGAACTGGAAAGGGCTTCACAAGTCACCTAGTCCAAATATCTATTGTAATAACTAGAATTATGGTTACCTTTATGCCACTATTTATTACTTTTATTTTCATTTCACTCCCCTCATCCTCAAAGGCAAGACTAATGCACCTTTACTTCAGGGAAACATACATGACCCCAGATACCTCCCACTCATAATGCTGTACTCCAAAAAGGGGTGTAAAAATCCAAACAACCATTAAATGGAAGCAAAAAGATACAGTACAGAGAATTCAAGCCTTTTGCTGCCATCTAGTGGTCATCTGCTTTAAGGTGCTCTCCAGATCAAATCTGAAATACTCTACAGCCCTAATACACATGCATACCTAAAAATAAGGAATATATTTTAATTAATTAATTTTTTAAAGTTAAATGTTTGTATTATATTATTATTTTTAAAATTATATTTTTAATCTTCCTGTACTATATTTTATTCTATCCAAATTCTTCCACCATTCTTCTGTGGTGGAAAGCGGGTATAATCCAATGAATAACTATTATAATCACAATTTATATAACACGTTTAGGTGTGTTTCACCCACATTATCTAATTGACAGAATGAGGCTCAGCTTGTCTAAGTTTCATACAGTTAAGTTTATGGAAGATTTGAGATCTGAACTGGATACTTCCTGATTGCAGCCCAGTTTTTCAACCACTCAGCTCAGCTCATTATATGAAGTGGCCTTTGCTTCATAGCCCCAAACTAAGACTCCCTAATTAAACTGTTGCACAGCCCAAGTCCACTGCTTCTCCTGCTATCTAAAGGCATTGTTTGTCCTGTGAACTTAGCCCACTTTATTGGTTAGGCCTACTTGTTGTGGCTAGAGCCATTTTCCTGGTGTCATGCTACATATGGCTTCAGTCTTGCTAGAGAATGTGATGCCTGGTATTATATTCCAGCAGCCCTCTTGAAGAAGGACATATCCAGGAAGAATCAACTGTCCCACAAATGAGACATGCAGCCTTGAATGGATGTTCAATAAGAATAAAATAGCTTCCTTTAAGTTGTGCATGATTCCCAGTGACATCATGGACACATCCATATAGTTTTCTTGGCAATGGTATCGAAGTAGTTTGCCCTTCTCTTCTTCTTCCCAGTTTAGCCTACATTACTGCAGTTCCTTGGTGGTCTCCCTATGTAAAACTGAACAGGACTGATCCTACTTAGCTTGTGAAGATTGGCCAAGATAAAAATAGTTTATTAGGAGTGTTCCATTTTACTCTCATCAATATATTCTCCCACCACCACAGCAAGAGCACCAGAGGCTGCTAGGGGCCATATGTTTTTCATTCTGTCTTTGAAGACGGTAAAGGATAGTGCTTTTTTAGTGACATCACCTAGAAATATGGCATTGTAATTTTTTTTTTTCTTTTAAGGGGTAGGGAGGTTAATGTGGGTTAAGCTTATCTGAACCTTTGTGCATGAATCTTGCCTTTTGTTTAAAAAAAACAACCCTGGAAATCTGCCAGATGTTTGCATTTTCCACCAAACATGCAATCTTGGTGAGATCTGGAGAGTACAAGAAAGGGACTGGGGAAGCCGCATGTGAACTGCAAACTGGCTACTCCTACATTGCATCAACATACTGGAAGTCTTCCATACCTTCACCCAGCTGCAGAGCAGGGTCCATAAGCTCCATCATATACTCTACATTGAGAAACATATCTGTCAGGTCACTGTGGGCCAGAACATACATGAGCACTGGGAGGAAGTCATCTGCTCCATGAGGCTTCCCTAAAAGGTGAACAGAATTGATTTAATCATTCAAAATTTCCATGCAGAAGAGAACAGTTGCTTTTGCTTAAGGATGTACAACTTAGTTGTGCAATCCAAATAACCAGTCCATGAGTTAGCCAGTCCTTATCCAAATCATTGTAGAGCATTTGGTTCTTATAATTGTCAAAACACAAATGAGAAGAAAGGCTGGTGATGATATAAATATACAAACTGAATAGGCTGCAGTCCAGATTTCCAAAGTTCTCCCACTGATTTCATTACTCTAAAAAGCCAAGTTTGGGGAAGTTGTCCGAGTTATGAACCTAAGAACAACACAGTCTGATGAGACCAAAAACTGTTTCCATAACTGCCATCCAGATGCTCTGAGGTGCCCATAAACAGGACATCCTCTCCTTCTCCCTAATGACTAGTGTGCCACCCCTAATATTAAAGGTAGCATTTTGACTCTATACTTCCATGAATCTACTCTTCCCTTTTAAAGCTAAGCTGGTAGCCACTACCTCATTTCATGGCAGCAAATGACTGTATGCTATCTGAATGAACAATACTCAGTGTTTTGTGTTATAAAAATACATGTTTGCAGAGTGTCAGTGTGGCTGGAACAGTGGGGACATAATAGAGTCTAGTGTTACAGACATGCATAATGTGGGGAAAGGAGTCTTTGTATGGGGAAAGGAATAGAATTCTGACCAGCTGGTATACCATGAAATTATGGAAAGAGCTATTTTAACAGAAGAAAAAGTGAACATCTAATTATGGAAGAGATCTGATAATTGTAAATGCTTATAATGCAGCAGTTTAGACAACATATGATAGTCAAACTGAGTTCTAAAAGTATACCAATATTGAAGTGACTTGCTATGAGATAATCTTCTGTTTCTCAGATGTTCCCACCAATCACAGTCCAAAATTAAGATTAAATCGTGCTTTAAGCCCACTGTAATCAATAGGCTTAAGCATGTTTGAGTGGATTTTAGAGAACGGCCATTGGTTTCTTACAAATATTTCCCTATATGTCAGAAAAACTCAGCATAAATTGCTTTTCAACCTGAGGCTTACTGTATAGTCAAATGCAGTCTTAAATATTCTTTTATGCAAAACTCAAAAAATCATGCGAATATATGCTAAAAAGGAAAACCCCTTGGTTAGGTGGCAGAGCTTACAAACATTAAGGCTTCCTTTATAAATCGCACCTTGTGTTATTAATAGAACTTCATAATATTCAATCACCTTGTTTTGCAAAAACATAGAATATGATCGCTAAAGAGGAGAAAGGCTTCATTATTCCAATAAACTTTGGGAAAGTTTTCTTTGCACAATATGACCATGTTCTGTGATTACAGAGGAAGCCTTCTTGGAGAGCCAACAGAATGACAGGGCAGCATTTAATACGATAAAGACAGGAGGGACATAACAGAGTCAAAGACACTTCCCACCCACCCACAATTTCCACAATATTAGTACCTGGGTTCATCCACTAAAGCCAGATACAAAGACATTTGGAACTGTGACCTAAAGTAGAACTGAATGATGCAATTTGCTATCTTATGCAATGATGCTACTGGTTTTGATTATTTGGGAAGAACTAGATAAACTCATTGGGGAAAGGACTATCAATGGTCACTAGTTTCAGTGACAGTAGTTTTGCTTCCAGAATCTAAGCCGTGACTTAAATACCAGCTGCCAAAGAGCAATAATGAAAGAGGAATATGACTACCTTTAAATTGACCTGTTGTTTATTTTCCTTTTCTGATTTTTTAAATGAACTTAAACAAACTTTTAGAGGTAACTAAAGTTAGTTTGAAGCATTGTTGATTTTATTGTAAGTTTTCTTTAAGACTCCCCCACCCCCGCTCTTCTCTTGTAAATCATTCTGAACTTCACCAGAAGGAAGCTGCAATTAGCCACTGGGCATTTCCTCATGGCCATGTTAACATGCATTCCCCCCCATCCTTGAGTCAGCAGATATGTATACTGGCATAATTTACATTGCCCAGAAGGCTGAACTATATTCTGCCTCAGTGATAAGGCTTGAAAATGGGTCTGTCCTTACAGTTTTATTATGGGATAATTTAAGGGCAACAATTGGTGCACCTTCCTGGCTGCAACTTCTCTTCACCTAGCATCACCTGCTGGCAGGAAAAGCCACCTCCAGTTGCTGCTCTTAAGATGTAGTGGGACAGACCTGGGCGACTGTGGGTAGGTCCCTGGGATGGAGGCTTTAGCCACCTTTCAAGATGCCCTACTGACAGATCGCCAGTCTGTGGAATGTCCACATTGGTGACCTGTCACTCAGGCTGTTTCTGAACATTGGTCTATTCTTCCAGTAGAGCATTACACCCTTGTCTCAAAATAGCTTAGCTGACAGATCAGTGGATCAAAGAAGGGGGTTGGGAGACATGGGATGGGGCAATGCCTTCTGCTTCATCACAGACCTCTGCTCCACTTCATGGACCTACCAATCAGGATGAAGGAGTAGTAAAGAGCATCAACTGATCTCCCTCCCATGCCCCTCTGCTGTCCCTTGGAAGTGTTATCTTGGGACAAAATTCAAATTGCCACAAGACTACTGGGCTATTGTATATTTTAAGCACAAAGCATACACAGGGTGTTTCCCCACTGCAGAGCTGAAGTGCTATCCAGCCATCCTTGGGTCAGCAAAGAACTATTATCAGCACGAAATTTGCTCTCCCTGTTGATGATCTCTGCCCTGTGGAATACCGCCTCTGTTTCAGGTCACAGCAGTTACTTGACCTCCCTCCAAAATAATGGATTACAAAGCCTAAAACATTATACAAACTCTGAGGCTGTGGTCAGACGTGTCAGTATAAGGGAGGAAATGCTGCTTCACCACAAGTGCAGCAAAGGATCACTTAAAGCTGCCTCACTCATGGGCTGCAGACAAGATGAAGTCATTAGAAAACACATTAGAAAAAAAAGTGCTACTAAGGTATGATGTGGTTAGAAGTAAGGAAGAGCCCACAAGTTGTCTAGAAGAGAGAGAGGTTTTCACTGCTGTACAACAATCTTTCCCAGACTTGTGTGCCCAGATCAGGGATGCTCTTGAACTGGTTCAGGCCAGTTCATGGATGTTAAATTTTCTGCACATATCAGAACCTCAGATGTGTTCTGCTCTACCTGGGAAAAGAAACCTGAAGTGTGTTTGACAGGAATTGTGCTTTGCACACACTGGCAGGACTGTGTTCTGGGCATTCTAGACAGCCACTTTGTTCAGGCAAAGGGGGAATGATTGAAGCGTTTGCTATGCTCTAATTGTATTGTTTGTGGGCACATCTTGTGAACTGGGAATAGTGGTCCTCTTCTGGTGGGTGCTAGACTGAACAATGCTAGCTTATGGAAGAGATAGATTATACTCTAGTATTTGTCATTCTGGGAAGCAAGGAAGGAATGGGAAGAATCTGTGGACACGTGACTGGATTCTCTGTCTCCCACCTCTGACCAAATTGCTCATTAGCAGCAGTAAATCTTTCAGGCAGTGTTTCTCAACCTTGGCAACTTTAAGATGTGTGGACTTCTATTCCCAGAATTCCCCAGCCAGCCATGCTAGCTGAGGAATTCTGGGAGTTGAAGTCCACACGTCTTAAAGTTGCCAGGGTTGAAAAACACTGCTTTCAATGACATTGGAAACAGCCTCGCTTGCTCAAGGTGAAAGTGCCTTATTTCAAATCCAGCTTGTCTTCTTTTTTGTTTTTGTTCAAAGAAATGAACCATTGTTTCATAAATATATCTAAGAGGCTTAAAATAAACGTTCTCCTCCTGTGCTGTAAACCCCCATGCTATTATAATCTCCTAGGTGAACTCTACTGGGTCAACCATTAATTGTGATTGGACTGCAGGACTTGAAGGAAAGAGGTATTTAATAATTGAATGCAGAGCTCAGAGGAACTGGAACCCTTCCCAGATGTCCATAAAGGAATGAAGACTCTTTCTTCACTTATGGGTAAACATGCATCTCCCTTGATTTTGTGGCAGAACTGGACAAATAATTAATGGAGTGGATAGCTATGCATTGATTTCTAAGTATTTTACAAATGTATTTAAGCAAACTATTCAAATATTATCCTATTAAGGAACCACATTAGTTTTCTAAAAAGGAAGGATCTTGCCTCTCACAGTGCAGCAAAATCAGCAACATCTCGCTATTGAAATTCAGATTCTGATTACAGGTTCAGGCTGCAATTCTTCTGTATCTTTATTGTTGCATTCTGTAAGCCTCCCGGAGTCATAATAGGCTGGGGCAGCCTGTATGTGTTATAAAAATAAAGAATCCTGCTGACTTCAGTGCACCTAGTGTGCCTATTCCCAATCTATTATCCTGCAGATGCACTGAAACCTGAGTCCCTGCTGGCTGTGGACTTTTCTAGGACTGTCCTCTCCACCCAGTAGCAACCTGCCCAAAACATACAGTATGTCCTGGGAAAACCTGCTAGTAGTTCTCCAGTTCCCTAAGGTAAAAGGGAATGGAGACTTGCAGGTACTGTTTCTCTATTGCTGGGTCTTCTCTCTGGTAGATCCTTCTGCTTGGCATTTGATCAGCCTGCCTCCCCCATTAGTTGTTCAGGAACAATTGAAAACCAAGTTATTTTAGGACAGCTTTCAAATTATGAATGTCACAGTCTATTTATCAACTGCATTTTGCAGTTGTTTGGGTTGACTTTCCAAGGTACTGTGCAACATGGTAATTTTAACTGTTATTTTCTGTTTTCTATTTTTATTGTTTTATATTACGGATGCTTTAGTGTAATTAATTTACCTCAAGAATCTTTTGATTATGGTGACCAGAAATTAAAAAACCAACAATTAAATCTAGGAGTTGCAGTCCCAACACATCTGGAAGGTATCTGAGAAGGACTGGTCTAATTCTGGGAGTTGAAGTCCACATATCTTAAAGTTGTCAAGTTTGAAAAACACTGCTCTAACTTCTAACCAGGCAGGTATAAGATTATAATGTGATTCTAAAATGTTACAGACTCTTACCTGGCAGTATCCACAAGTGGGTACCCTCCAGATTTAGTGGGACTATAACCCCCAGAATTCCCATGTAGCATGCTGTCCAGCTCTATCTGAAGAGCACCAACTTGGAGTAAGGACTATTAGATAACGATAGGAATCATAGCCTTTTACAGAGTAGCAGCCATGGAGAAAATCCAGAATATGATCCAGCATTTAAAATTATCAGATGGTTTGATTCTTTTCATTCAAGGCTGTAAAATAATTACTTAAAATAATCTCAAGAGGTATTTTACTATTTTGAATTTCCCATACCTTCCCATTTATTGGGACTCTACCTTCAAAAAACCAGTGCAGGAAAAAAATTAAATTGCAATGGGATGCAGTGAGAAGAAAGAAGTGTGCTGTGAGGGAATTCAAATGAACATTCTGCCTCACATCTTCTCAATGTCTTTAAATGGACCAGGGGGAATTAGTGGTAGATCAAAATTGTATTATCAGTAATGCATTACTATCATGTCAGGTTATTTTCTTCTTTCATTTTCAAACCATGGGGACCTATAAGGTTCCACATCTTTGGATTCCAATGTCTGCTTCTGTTTCAATATAAAGTGTTCAAATAGTTACATCTTCCTGTTGTGTTAATTCCACCTTTGACATTTCTATAACATAATATTGAATTATTTTTCCTTTGGTAGACAATTTACCAGCATTGAAAGTTAGCATTTGCTGCAAATTATCCAAATCAAGAATAATCAAGATTTTTGAAAGGCTTCAAAATTGGAAGTAGAAAGTTGGTTGCCTCCAACAAAAGTTTCACAAAGTAAGGTAGCCCCAGAAGTTCAGTAAGTTAGGAAATAGTTTAGACTCCAGTTCTAGTATCCCAATGTTAATGGTTAGAGGGGATTAGAATGATGCTTCCTTGACAGTCTCTGCCAGTGCAGAGGAACACCACTAGTAAAAGTCCTAACTATATGTAAGTGAGTGGTAAGCTACTGCAGACATTTCTACCTCTAGTGATGGTAGAAGAAAAATTCCAAAATAGCTTAGTCTAACTATAATAAGGAGGAACCACTTTTGGATTATTGGGAACATCCATTTGATTTTCTTAAAATAGGGGGTTACTAATTCTACTGGCTCAAGGGCTGCCCAATGCTTAGCCTAATGTGCAATCTAGGTAAAAGTGTTTCTTATAGACAATACTTTACATGGCCTTTATTGCTAATAGTGCTACAGTTCCTGCAACTGTTTTATAATCTTCATAAAAGATTATATTCAGCTCTATTGCTCTATATTGCTCTAGTTGTCCATGAAGAAAGTTCTGAAGGTTCTGTTATAACTAGCATAATAATCAATACATATCTACACTAACCATCATAGTCACTTTATCACAAGAGCCTTTAATATTAAAAAGCAATGGCTGGAGTTTTTAGGACTGTTTTGTAGTACCTGGGTTTCCCTGAGTCATAGAATCATAAATGAGTTTGCAGGACTTCAGCAGAATGCTGATTTTCTTTTCTGGAGAATAAGTCTTGTTCATGGTTGTGAATTTATGCAGTATTTTCTCCAGTAATGCTGATTCAGGCACACTAGTGGTGACTCCCAGGTCGGTTGTAGTTGTATTTTGTATGAGTTGCTGATTTTCTTTTAGGAGTTTGAAAGATCCATCTTTGTTGTGGATTTCCCGTAGGTAAGCATCAATGGGCTCTTTTAAAGGCTTCAAGACACATTTGTGCAAAGCTGATTCTATTATTACCTCTGAAAAGGGGAAAATAAAACATGTCAAAGGAATAAATGAGAAAGCAACAACATAATAGGACTGGCAGATTCAGACTTTGGAACCAGTAGAGATTTACATCAACACAGCTGATAATGACTCTGTTGTTTTACCTGCCTTGACCTGGCCTCAGTTAACTTTCACAATAAGATGTAATTTTTGCTTTTCTCTGCCATCTTTCTGGGCACCTCTGCATATTTATACAAATTCCATCAGCCACTTTGCAGTCAAATTTCACCAGCACTTAAGCTACGACAGAGCATTTGTGAGCATATATAACATGTTTTTTAAATATGGCTGTTTCCTCACAGAAGAACAATGTTTTTCTGCTGGACATTCTTAATTCCAGGACTTGATTAGTCTAAGCCTCAAAAACATTTTAAAATCCTGCTGTTTAGGTAATATTAAGCTAAATATCTGTCACCACGGGATGAGGTATCATCAGTAAGTGATGCTGTGACTGCCTTCTCTTGGTGCCTGTGGGCTGTGGGGGTCTGGATGGGGAACAACAGGCTTCAGCTGAACCCTGGTAAGATGGAGTAGCTGTGGGTTAACAGCTCTTCTGTAACTGGGAAATTGTCATCTTTAGTTCTGGATGGGGTTGCACTGCCCCAGACAGACTTGGTGTGTAACTTTGGGGTCCTTCTGGACTCACGACTCCTGCTCAAAGAGCAGGTGACAGTCGTGGCCAGAAGGGCCTTTGCACAACTTGGTGTTGTGTGCCAGTTACGCCCTTTCCTGGATCGGAAGGCCCTTTGAACAGTCACTCATGCCCTTGTTATCTCCCATGTAGACTATTGCAATGCGCTCTACATGGGGCTCCCCTTGAAGAGTATCCAGAAGCTACGGCTGGTCCAGAATGCAGCCATGCAGGCAATTCTTGGCACCCAAAGATTGGCACATGTAACACTCTTCCTGTGCGAGCTGCATTGGGTACCAGTTTGCTTCCAGGTCCAATTCAAGGTGATGGTTATCACCTTTAAAGACCTACATGGCATGGGTCCAGGTTACCTGAGGGACTGTCTCATCCCCATCACATCAGCCTGCCCCACCTGGTCATGCAGAGAGGGTATGTTGCAGACCCCATCAGCTAAAGAACTCCGATTGGCAGGGTCCAGGAAGCGGGCCTTCTCTGCAGTGGCACTCGCCCTTTGGAACATTCTGCTACTGGACTTCAGGCTAGCCCCGTTCCTTTTGACCTTCTGGAAGTCCCTGAAGACTTGGCTTTGCCACCATGCTTGGGGTGGGGAGGGGGGTAGTCATTCTTGGGGATGGCTGGCGCCTTATAGTGCTCCCCTGTATTTACGATCGTTTGTAGCCATCTGGTTGTTTTTTCTTCATTTTTATATTGTATTATATTATGTTTTATTATGATTACTGTTTTTAATTTTTAACTGATTTATTGTAAACCACTCAGAGTCCCTCTGTGGGGGGAGATGGGCGGTAGTATAAATTTGAGAAATAAATAAATAGATAAATAAATAAAAATTAGGCTAAGTTTAACAAAACCGAATCTATTCTGATGCTCCAGTTTGACTCCCCTACTATTAATCTGAGCAGGCTCCAGATAAGAAGTTTAATAAATGCATAAAAATCCCATCCATTTCTCCTGCAGCTTCACACATATCTTTTCATTCTAATCAGAGTCTTTTTATGGGGATGGGGAAAAGAATTGCTCCAGGCCATACTCTTGGAGGGAGCCCTATACAAAGTAGTCCTCAGTGTTTGAGATTACCGGATAGATAATTCATTTAAGGAAATACAGCTCCCAAAGAAGGTGCCTTTTAAAGAATATCTAGTTTCTCCACATGTGCCTGGTTACTGAGCATTGAATACAGTGATCAAAACACAGTGAAGAAAACGTAACATTGACATTTAAGGCAGCGAGAATAGGAAGTAGACTCAAAGGAAACCAGACTTCTCAGCATTTGAATGGAGACCCGGTGAATTAATTAAATTCACTTGCCTATGGGCTATGATGTAGAAGGCTTCTTTAACTTCGCCAAAAGATCTTAACATTCTTTAAGAGAGTAAAGGGTAGATTTGGGAAATTATAAGTGAAATTTTGTCTAGGGAAAGTAAACTCAAAGATAGCCTCAACACAGAATGCTTGGAAGAAAAGTAATTTCCCAGGGAGTGGCATAATGTGAAGAATTGGAAGCTTTCTATGAAAAAGATTTGGAGCTCAGTCCTTGATCAGGAGGAAATGTCAACAACATGACTGTGTAAAAAGATGGTTCCTTCAGAAGTGGATATGTGATGGAGCAACTCTTTAAAACTTTCATTTCCATATGAGACTTTAATTTATTTGCTTGTTTGTTTATTAAACAAATTTATAATATAGAATTTATATTTTAGTAGTTTTGACTTCCACAGCTCAGCTCACTTGAGTGCAACCCTCCACGTAGAGTGTTGGATTCTGCGAATATACAGTTCAGGACTCTATTGCTCATTTTCTACTTAAGTTATTACCCAACGTTTGCAATAAATGGGCAAAAGCACATTGTTACTCTTGCAAAAGTTCAGCAAGTTGCATCACACCTGTCCTTCTCAACTCTAGTGGCCACAATCCAAGTCAGCCCATGAGCTTAAATAGATCTACCTCTCTTGCAGATTACAGCCAAAGTATTTGATCTTCCTTGTAGCAGTGGGGCAAACAATGACATATATAATATGCACCCTTTTATAAAGACACTTCCATACAAATGCAATGATGGCTTCTAAGACAAACTCCCCCTCTCCACTCAGAACTAATCAGACCGATGTGTAATTTAGAGTCTAAGACAAATTAACCTTTCAGAAATACTAATTTACATGCCAAATCACATCATTTACGGAGTCCCAAGATTTACTCAGAAGTAATTCCAATTACTTCAGTAGCGTTGGTACCAAATTAATGTGCATGTCAAAATAGGTATTCCTGGTGCTCTCAAAATGCTTTGGAATACACTCCCACAATCCCTTGCCACTGGGCACACTGATGGGATTGATGGAAGTTGAAGTCCATAACGTCATTAATGAACCACATGCATAAAATTATATCCTTAAACCTAAATAACTCAATAATTATAGACTTAACCAAAGGCACTTTTCATGCTTCCTTTCCACCCTAATCCTGTGAATATCAACACAAAACTAAACTGAGGTTCAAAGTTAAAAGAAATAACCAATTCTTCAGAAAGTCTACTTTCTCCTAATCATCCATCTTGTCCTTGTTTGCACCCATATTGTTAATTTACAACATTGTATCATTGTTCATCCCAGTGTGGAATAAAAGCAAAAAGGAAAAGGACTATGGAAAAAAGTGCAGTCAGAAAAAGGAATCATCTTTGATCAATACCTGACTGTACTTGATCTCCATGTTCTTCCTGTTGCGTTGATGACTATTTTTGTTGAGCGTGTATACCTGAAGGTGTTTTAAAATGAAAGACAGGCATCAGCTGCAACTGTAGCACTGAGATGCCAGGAATGGGGTTCAGAAATCAAAGATTATTCTTTAACTCAGAGCAAGTGATTTTTTTTCTCCATCCAATTTTCTAAAATACCATTCTGAAAAGGGAAGAAACAGCAGAAGCAGATTCTTAAGTGCTCTGTTGGGGGCAAAGCTCCATCACAGGTTGGGTCAGATCTGGACAGTAAAAATCTGGAGGATCACTAGATGACAACCACTGTATTTCTTTGCTGTCTGTTACTCTAGTCAGCATGCAGTGAAGCTGTATGCCACTCTTGCTTGTAGCTCACTTCTGCCAGTCATTTTGTCCCCACCCGTTGTAGCACCTTAGGCAAATACTGGGTTCTTCTATGGGACCTGATTTTTTGTTTTTGTTTTTTTAAAGACTGAAAGCCCAGCTGGGGTCACTTGTGCCTACAGGCCCCAAGGCAATCACCCCCCCCCCACTTTACGCATTTGCACCACTGTGCCAGTAGCTGCTAAGTAAAGGAATATAACCTCTTAGTTCTAATACTTTCTTGTTCCCTTTTCATTTTCTTTTCTTATTTGTTATTCTAGAAAGATCTTGTACAACACCCCCTGCCCCTTAGAAATGGGAACACTCACCTAGCTTCTCATCTGTGTGAACAGCCTGGTCCATTAAAGATTTCAACTCTGTACTTTGAATTAAGTAACTCTTCAGTTGTGTCATCATTAAGCGGATCTCTTGTAGCATTTCTGTGCTGGAGATTTGCTTTGCCATCATCTCCAGACTGTATACTTTATAGTCCTGCACCAAGTTGCCAAAGTAAGAGTCTTTATCTTGGGCCAGTTCCACAATCTTCTTCTGCAGCTTTCGGTCAGAAGAGAGAAATGCTGTGAAGACATTGCTTAGGCTGACCATGGACAGACGACGCCTGGCCCTGCCTAAAATCATAGAATGGGTCTTCCTCACAGTAGTACTGGTCATCAGTTCAAACTCATCTTCAGTGCTACTTGTGGAATAAGAATCTGGCTCAGAGGCAGGCAATTGAGCCCCTGCTTTGCCCACTGGGCAATGCAATGAGTCATGTGAATGTTCACATTCTGATATGCTGACAAGCTTGAAGCCAGATTTTGATTCCCTTTTTAAAATGGAGCAAGTTTTTTCTACTCTTTGCTTGTTTTCCTGTTGTACAAATACTTCTGACTCTTCAGCGTTCTTGTCCTTCAAAGAATAATTGCTGGTAGATGATGACTGTTTAAAGAACCTCTTTTTTCTTGGGGGTGGGATGGGAGGCTGTTTGGGTCTTCCTGATAGGTTCTGCTGCTGTTCTATAAGCTCCTTCTTGTCCTCTCCATCAGGTTTCACTTTCTGGCCATTTGGGGTGGACTTCATCACTTCCGCCAATACATTTGGAGCCTCATCACATTGGTGATCGTTAGCCAAAGCTTCATTCCTCCTGTTCTGTTTTTCTACTTGTGTTTCTTCTGACAGTGAACATTTCTGACTTTTATCAAAGGAGGTGTTTCCTGAAGTTCTCTCAGATGAACATCGCCTTGGTGGAATGGATGGAGGAATCTTCTTTGAATTTGTAGATGGAAGGCTATGAGGAAAAAAGAGCTCTTGTCTGCCATCTTCCTTGTCTCTGCTAATTTCAGTTTTCATCTCTTTTTTGGTTTTCTCCAAACTCTGAAACTGATCCTCCTTGGAAGGGGTCATAGAAGATGTTTCGGTTTGTTTCACAGCATGAAAAGTCAATAGAAGTGGTGGTGGTGGTGGAGGAGGAGGAGGGGGTCGACTGGGAGACCTCTTTGGAGGTTTTGTCACAAAGTTTCTATCACCAGAAGGACTCTCCCTGAAGATCTCTGAAGAAGAAACATCTGGGGGAAATGGATAGCTGCTCTCCTCTATAAAAATAGGATTTACAAACCACAGCCTGTCACTTCCTATTGACAGCTCAATTTCACATGAACAATTATTTGTGCTGCTTGCAAAACCCTTGCTAGGGTTCTTTCCTTTTTTTGCCTGGGCTGTGGTGTAAGCAGGATCTTTCACAGAATGGGGAAGCCTTCGTCCTTGTCTCTGGTGTAAAGAGGAGCCCCAGAAACCTGTGGATAAATACGTATAACCACAATAATAGCCAACAAAAATCAATCATGTTTTAAACCTAGTTGCATAATGTTGCTTAAGAATTGGAATTATTTTGTACTGAACTGGACATGAATATATCACAGTGTCTCAAATTGATCAAATTAATATAAATTAAGGTAAACAGTGTAATGACATTATATGAGGGAAGGAAGTCAATGGCCTTCCTAAAGACATAGGGATAGTCAGCTTCTTCCCCATACAGGTTCCCTGGACAGGATGAGACCAATTGCTTCCAGAGTCACTTGTTACCTTAATTTCAGTGAGCATGTTGGTAGCTGTGCTTTCATAGCCATTTGGAACCTTATTACTCAGTTTTAAAAAAGCAAAACAGAAATTTTGTTTCAAAGGATGCCATCAGATCACCTCAAAGCATAAACTACTTCCTTTTTAAATGGTAGAGTGGTAATCTGCAAATGAATATGGAAATATTATGCAAGAGATATTACTTGAAGACATATGAAAGTGAGACAGATCAAACTTAGATCCATTTCTACCTGGAAGTCCATACATGTTTAAAAAATGGTTGGGTAGCCATTTATTAGGGAAGGCTTAACAGAATTTTTTTTTCACCAGCAAAGACTAAAAGACTTGAATTCCCTTTCAACTCCATGATTCTAAAAAAAGATATTTCTTTTATTTCCTTTAAAATACTAGCACATATCCCTGGACCTCTGGAAATGCACTTGAGGCTACTTTCTGGATGCTTCCACCCATGCATTTTGAGAATATGATTTGGAAAATACAACATCCAAAGTATATCTGATACAGGAAGATATGGGTCAAAGTTGCAGGACGTTTCTTAAGATGCTTTTAAAAAACCTTCTTACTCATAGGATATAATAGAAGAAATATCAAATTAGCTCTTTCAACAGTTTGCACACTTATGTTAAAATCTGATGATGGCATTGCAAAGCTGTGCATTCTTGAGCTCTTGAACCCATTACCTAAAGACAGCTCTACTTGGATTCAGATGACCATACTTCCTTTTTAGCAATAGTTTAGCTGATTCTGGAGTGCTGGGTTTATTAACAGTTTAATAAATGTACATATAACCTCTTGTAAATTCAACATCTGAAATGAGGATGGTCTATAAGAAGAGGCAAAGAAGGTGCATTAATGGAGCTAAGAATAGCCATGGTTGCTCTTTGAAGCTAGGCAAGGTTTGGCACACAGAGCCCTAGGCTTCCAAAATAACTGTACATGACTTTGTATACAGAATGTTTCTATGCTCTCTCAAACAAAGTGAAACAAGCAAGAGAAATCATATTTTGAAAAATGCAAAAGATTCTGCATGAAGTACTCATGAAAAGCAAGATTCAAGGTTCTCCTGCATAGCAGCTTTTCTCCTATTCATTGTAATGGTAGAACTGTGATATTACTGGAATATTTGCAGGAGTTACATAATTGATGCAGGGAGAGACTTTCTGAATGACCAGCCCCATCAGCCTCTTCAGCCCTGCATTAGCAGTGATTTTTACAAGGATGTCCTAAAATGATGGGTAAAAAGGAAAGCCATTGTATCACCCCTGCTAAAAACCAAATCGCTCTATTGTGGCTGGCAAAAAAATCAACCAGCTCAGTAGCTGAGGTAGTTAATAAACTACTTCAGGCCCAAAACACACCAGAGACAACTCTGTCCATGTTGGATTTGCTTCCTAAGTCACTGCTGGGGTCTCCTTCATATTTACCACAAGCAAGCCTGCACAACTCATAGCGGGAAAGGGCCACATTGATAAATTAAAAATATCTGTGGGCCACAGAGGATTAGTTGGTGTGTGGATCAGCTGTCTGGTGGTCAGCGGTATGGCAGCAGTGCTGGAGCTCATGGATTTGGGAGGCCTTGGAGGCACTCAGCAGCATGTCTTTTGGGCGGGGGTGGCAAATCCTTTCTGGTGGTGGCAACATTTGGCATCGGTGGATTTATCGTTTTCAAAAAATGCCAGTGGGTCGTATGTTGTACGGGCTTGCTTTAAAGAATGCCAGTGCTGCCACCCCTATATTGAATGTGGGGGTGGGGGGGCAGTAGGATGAAGAGAAATTATGGCTTGTTGCTAATGGCTTAGTTTGGACTGAAAGACATACTACCAGCTCTTTAGAAATAAAAAGGTGCTCCTAACAGAGATCACTTTGCATGAATTACATGTATCAACATTTTTTACATGTATAGACAATTATAGAGAGTTTTGTTACGTGTACAGAGCAGCCTATTTCAATTCACAAGACCTTTACTATGTCCATGAAGTTCATAGGAGTTGGTGATGTACCCAAAAGCAGACACCTGAGCTTTCTAATTGAACACAGCATTTGAACAAGAATTTCCTGCATCCAAAATGCTTTCTGCATTAGAATGGTTCTTGTGATGCTGCCTATGACAGATTTCAGACCTCCAGAGTCTATTTTGTTTTAAACCAGAATCTAAAGGTCCACTAACACAATTCTAGTGCCAAATAGAGGTATAGAGGTGTCTTTGCGCCTATGCTCAATGCAGGGGGTTGTTTTGACAACTAAAAGTGAATTTACAGTTCTTTAATGGAAAAATCCACTCCTTAATTTAGAAAGAATACTGTAATAACAATAATAAGTCGCTTTGCTCAACAACTGGGAATCAGAAAACATAGCATCCAGACATCTGCTAAGAGTCTGACCTCCACTGTATTCCTCCCTATCTTAGATGAGAGAGCATGCTCACAGTTACACAGGCAATACTCACATTCTTGGAAGGTAAAGCCAGGAAATTAGATGTTGCCCCAACTTCTATAGTCCTACATCACAATCCAACATTACACCTGTTAACTGGTATAATGTCTTCCAACCTGAACATGGACAGGACAATATTTTGCAGAAGATACCGTTCAGAACATCGTGTATAGTTACAATGATAAGTTATATAAAACTATGGACCTAAGCATCACATATTAGCAATATGGGTTTCTATTCATAAATGACACAGAGATTACTAACCATTACTTTTTGGAGGGGCCATTATTTTATGGAGTATAACTGCTTCACCTTTATAGCCTTCAGAGACCAATAAATGCCCCAAAATAGAAAGTGCAGCCCTGCCTGAAAAAAAATTGCCTATTATCTGCATAAATGACAATGAATCCTGCAAAGGAGAAGAATCCCTAACTGTGAATAAGGCTCTGTTCAGATCTTCTGCTAAGATTAAAAGTGAGAGTACTTTTTAAGCTTGTTTTCTGAGTTTAGATCAAGGAGGAATGTTCAACAGAATCTAAGTTGAATGAGAAAGATTGCATTATGTTCCTGTTGATACCTTACCCTCAACCATTTCATAATCTCCAGCAGGAAATGAACACATGAAAGTTATAGATGACATCACTGCTGAAATTCAGGCAGGTCTGCTGCAAGTAAGGATGACTGTTCAAAGGCCAACATGATCTAAGTTAAGAGGTTGGACTAGGGCTGGGGAGACTTAGGTTCAAGTCCATTATCAACCATTATCAACCAACTACTGGCTGATTTTCACCCAATCACTATTGCATAGACAAAACTATTTTTTGTAGGGGAAAAATGGGGGATTGAGTGCTATATTCCACTTTGACCTGAAGAAAAGTGGAATATAAATCTAAAATCTAAATATCTAGTATTTGGTGTTAGGAATGTTTTCAGTTCTTCTCAGAAATGTATTCAAGCAAAAGTTTGTTGCATCTTTTACTCTTTATGGGTGCTTTTTTGATATGTATTTTTTATTTCACGTTTTTGCTAATTTTGTTATTTTAAACCAGGTCCCACAAATACAGTTTTTGTTAAAGTCTAGACCCAAACTGAAAAACAAAAGTACTGTCAGTCTCATCCCAAGGCAAGAGATCTAAAAATCAGCAATTTAGCAATGAAATTTCAATAGAAAACACAATCATTGCAGAAGGAGCTCGTAATAGGAGTTGTCTCTAGGACCATGTGTATATACTTTGGAAGTGTCAGTACAAAACGGGGAATTCCACCTCCTTTAAAAATACATGATTCCGGAGGAAGTGGAAATTGACAATAAGGAAGTGTTGTAGATTTATGAAATCTTTCCTTTTAGGAAAGAAACTCTGGCTACCCTACCTGCTATTACCTCCTCTTTATGTTGATTAGGTTTTCCTAAGAAATATTATGGACTACAATTTAGTTATTCTGTTATTTAGTTTGACTTTTTTAAAAGGAAGGTTTAGTAAGAATTGTAGCTTAATGAGACAGCCCATGCTTTGCACATAGGAAGCTCAAGGTTTAGTCCTTGGTATTTCCAGATAGGGCTGAAGAGGACTCGTTCCTATAATACTAGAAAGCCACTGCTGATCACTCTAAACAACATTACGCTTGCGTGGCTAATAGACTTGGTACAAGGCAAACTTACTATGTAATTGAAAAAGAATTTCCAAGTACTCCAAGATCATTGTACATAATATTCAATAATCTAAATCACTTCAGCATCTTTTTTATTGTGAGAAAAATTACGTCTGGCAGAACGTATTATAATCTCATATTTCAGATGAGTTGATGAGCCCCAAGGCTGCAGGCACCAGCACACCCAGTGAAATTGCAGCTTAGATGAAATCTGAACCCAGGAATTTATTCATAACTTTTCCTCAAATGCACTGCACTGATTTTACTTAAAGCAAATGAGAATGTATATACTCAGGAATGAATACATTCTCCATATGAAAGCAATATTAGAACACTGGGATTGAGCTGGATGAACTAAATTCCTTCTAGAATTCCTTCTAGTCCTGTATTTTGAATTTTTTACAGAAGTTTGCATGTTTTTCTTCTACCATTCCCCTGACCTCCCTTAGGTAGGGGATGATGTCACTGAGTTATCTGTGTGAAAATTAAAGAAAAGCAGACTGTCTGTACACAGAGCTGAGTTGGCCCTGGAGCAATCTTAAGGTGTTGGCTGCCCCTCTACTCCAGGGGTAAGGAATATGAGGCCATCCAGATGTTTGCTAAACTGCTACTCTCAGCATCTTTCACCAAAGGTCATGCTGGCTAGTGTCAACAGAAGTTGTAGAACAGCAACACATGTTTCTCCTTGGGTAGAACTCTAATGTGGATGTAGTCAACTCAGGACATGTCTGAGTAATACTGTATCTCTTCTTATGCCCCACTAGCAATATTCCAAATAGTAAAAATCCTTCCTAACCATTTCTTTCCTTCAATTATAGGAGTCTAAATTTGTCAAAATGTGATTAGCCAGTTGACATATCCTCTGTGTGAAGCTGCCTTTGAAAACAACTTGGTAGCTACCCCGAATTAGTGACAATGAGAAGTCAGCATAGACATATTATATCCATGCTTGGGGCAACTGCCATTGGTTGTCCGGAGCCCAATTCAATATACAAAAACACCAAATTAGCCTTTCCTATCCACACAGTTTGGGACTACAGCTTCTAGCATTTCCAGACAGCATGGCATGAGAACACTGTAATCCTCTCAAATTTTCAAGGCACCTTGTGAGGGATGGCTGCACTGAATAGGGTGGATCAGGATAAATTCAGCCCATGTTATTCCTTCTGCACAGAGTATCTTACTTCATCTGTTTTTAATTGATTTTTTAAAAAATCTGTCTAAAAATCCATTTTTGTCCCCCACATAAGGAGCTTTTCTATATAACTTCCCCTAATGTGTATAATTGTAAAAAGAAACCTCTGTTGTTTCTTTCTTTTTATGTAACTAGCAATGTTGTAAGGTCAGTCAGAAAGATCCATTTTTTCAGATCCATATCTAGCAATAAATGTGCGGAGGAGGTTGGTACAGGTTTCTGACTACAGATAGACAGTCCAGTGCCCTTCAGTCCTGCCATCTATCCACCAATAAACAATGAACAAAGTGAAGCAACAAACATACCTAATATCTACAATTTAGAATTTCTTTAGGTAAGGCACAAGCAAAGACACAAACAGAATGTTGTGCTAAAGCAGTGCTTCTCAACCTTGGCAACTTTAAGATGTGTGGACTTCAGCTCCCAGAATTCCTCAGCCAGCATGCTACCTAGGGAATTCTGGGAGTTGAAGTCCATGTATCTTAAAGTTACCAAGTTGAGAAATCCCGTGCTAAAGTATTCCTTAAACATTATCAGAAAAGAAAACAAAAGAGAACTCAGATTTGCATTAAAGCATATTAATGCAGTTGAGAATAGTAGCAGAACTAAATTCTTCTTACTTTCTCTGTCCCCTGTCTGATTACTTACAGTTGGTAGGAACGTTCAAAGTTCCTGCTCTCCCCTTTAATGGCTTTTTAAACCAGAGCTGGATCGGTTAAAGAAGAGGATCCCTTCAAATAGAAGCTGGTCCTCAACAGTCTTTCACACATTTCTGTAAAGGAAAATGCACCATGGAAGTACCTAAAGCAGTTCCATAATGGGCAGAAGGAACAGATCATGGCAGCCTGGAATGTATTTCTCTTGCAGAAAGCAGGGCATCATATAACAAAGTCAAACATAAGGGATCTGTATTTGTAGCTGTATGTTTTCAACACAACTTACCTATCCCCAAACCAGAGATGGTTTCTAGTTCTGTAGCACTATTGGCTTCCAATATTGCTTGTGGCAATCTTAGCGTGAACGGAAGCAGATCTCTACAGAGTAAAAAAAAACAAAACAAAGCAAAAGAAAGAGAGAGGGATAATATGAGAAAGGAACACAATGCATGCTGAGTGTGGGTCAGTAGATTACCAGCATCTCTGAGTTTGTTGGTTTCCTATTTATTTGTTTTGATGCTGCCTGACTCAAAACAACTCTGGGTTGCTGAGTTGCTGGATTGTGAGCAATAGTACATTGGTTGCAAGGCGGTCTCTAGATTTGAGGTTTTAGTTAGCACAGAAGAATGTGGGCATGCTTGAGATAAAACCAGGCTTTGATTTGCTTGTGTGTTTTAGAGATTTGTATGGGAATGATAACAACATAGTGAAGAGTGGAATTGAGACAAATGCTATCAGTGTTAGTAAGCAAGAAAAAAAAATGATAAAAAAAAGATTGTAACACTGAAAAAGAATAAGCTGCTGGTATAGAAGCTGTGCCTGGAGAAATGTGAAAATACGAGGGTCATTTGCTGATGGAGTGGCTGTGGGACTTGTTTAACATGCGCCAAGACTGCATCAGTATCTGCTGATTGGAAGAAAGCCCCTTTTGCTCCCTTGTTCAAAGGGAAAGGTAGCAAAATTGAATGGAAGAATTACAGGGGGATAGGTTTCTTAATTGTGCTTATGAAGGTGTTTGGCAGGTTTCTGTGTGAAAGGGTGTAAAAGGCAAAGGAGATGACAATTGCCAAAATTTGGGAAGTATATTGCAACTTTAATGGATATGCAGACCAGATTTTGGTTCCTCAGCAGTCATTTAGAAATGTATGAATGTGGGAAAGAAAATTTAATGTATTTCTGTTAGAGGATGCATATGATAAAGTGAATAGACCTGAATTTTTGGGGAATGTTTTGCATGAATATGGTGTTGGTGGTTGGTTGCTGAATTTCATAAGAGGATTTCATATGACGGAAATAAAATCAGTGGAATGTTCAGCGACTAACATTCAGGAGTGAGTCAGAAAAGAATGCGTGATGTTCCTTTATTTGTTCAGTGTATTTATGAATAAATGTATAAGAAGGATGACTCAACGGCAACTACAACTACAGCAACAACAATCATGATTTAAGAGGATGGGGATGTGTATTCAGAAGATGCTGTGTTCTGCCCAAATGATTTGCAGGACATGTTAGTTATATGATTATATGATATGCTAAGCAGTATGGATTTGAAATTTAATATATCAAAGACCACAGTAGTTGGCTTGACAGGAAAAATTGAGTGAATAATTATAAATTATACATATATAGGAGAAGCTAGAGAAAGTAGATTAATTTTTGTACATTTATAGAACATTTTTACTGAAGATGGAAAAAAGGTGGAAAAATTTAAAATATGCAGAAAGTGGTAGAAAAACATAAAGCTGAATATCATCGGTTCCAAGAAACGACTTTTATCAAAAGAAATGAAAACAAAAGTATGTAAGAGCATGTTTCTGCCGCTTTCATTATGTTATAGGAAAGTGAGAGCTGAATGTGTCAGGAGAAATATAAAAATAAGCTGAGTGTGGTAGGAATGGGCTACTTGTGGGGTGTAGGTGGTCACAGAGATAGGGTGATGATGACAAATGATTGAGTGCTGAATAAAAGTGGATGGAAAACAAAACTGAGAGACCAGTATGAAACAGGTACGTTGTGGTGGTCTGGTTACACAGAGAGATTAACTGAGGAACAAATCATAACCTGAATAAATGAAGGAAGAGTAAAAGGATCAAGAGGAAGGGGAAGAATGATAAAATCATGGTTAACTGGAGCCAATGAGATTCTCAAAAGGGGAAATAAGCAGCTTAAAGAACAAAAGGCAGTGAATCAATTCATATACAGATGTAATGGAAACAAGCATATTTTGCCAGGACAGAAGGGTGTGAAGAGGTATACTGAATGCTCTTGGTATAAACTGGTTTTAGCTGTTCCCTTATTTTTGTCCTATCCCCTTAATTTTTTTGGATTACTATTTCTTATTTCTTTTATGTGCATTGCATAATGTTGTTTACCCCAAAAAGGAGGAGCGTGAAGGCTATGTATAATGAACATAGAAGTAAGACCATGGTTGGTCTGGCAAAAAAAGAAGAATTTTTCATTAATTTTTTTTCTTGTCATAAACACAGCACTTAGAGTCTTTCCACACTGCTCTATTGCAGCCCTGAGTTGGCATGAAACTTGCTAGTCCCATTGTTGATCCATATTCTGTCTCTATTGCTTCTCTTCTCAGTTACTACCAGTCCCTGATTCACTCCAAGGCAATGGATGTCAAAGCTTACCATATTTATGCACCCTGAGTATGACCTTAGACATAGTCAGAATTATAGGAAAACACAACTTTAACAGAGGCAGAACTAAGGATGACTTAAGCCTTTCTCATTCACAGGCTGTGAATGAATTGAAGGCAACATAATGGGAACTTAGCAGAAAACAGATGTTGCCAGGGTACATTTCTGCCATAATTAGATATTACTTTTGAAAGGTCCTAATTCAGGATTCCCACTTGTGACAATTGCCATTTCCATATTAGGGATTTATAACAGCTTATAGCATCAACCTACCATTGCTGTGCCAATATAACATGAAGAAGACAGAATATAACCACAAGAATGGTTGGTGATATTAAAAGACTATAAATCAGGAATGGTGAAATGCCCATATTGTCTTCTAGAGTTATCCAACCATTATTGTGCTGATATAATAGTAATGAGGACAGGCTTTGGATGGTTGGGGAAGACCATAAATGCATTAATGGGGAAATGACCTCTGAAGTACATGCTTTTCATAAGAAGTCACTGAGTGTAATCAATAGTGTCAACCTATTGCACTCCAGATGTATTGGGGCTGCAACTCCCAGAATTCTCATCCAGTATGGCCAAAGAGTACAGACTGACACTATCATTGACCACCCATCCACACAGAGAGCATCCAGCAACCTGCTATTCACACTGGAAAGTTATCTCATTTTAAATAGCACAAGATGCAGACATAGAGGCCTTAGCCACCAGATGGATGAAAGTGCAACATGGACATTTATAATATGCTGCTTGGCTTGGAACCCCTCCCAAACTATGTGGAATTCTGGACTTGTGCTCTGTGTTCCAACAGAGTGCCTATACGTACATGTCTTTTCAGGAGATTAGGGACACAAGTTAGATTTGACTATTACAAAGGGCCACGCAGCAAAAATATTTGAGGCCACCAATGAAGCTTCTTTGTTCTTATTCCCACACTGAGGTCATTCTTTTAAAAAACAGCTTGGAACAAGTTTCAGTTAATATATGCTAATAGAGCTTAGCTGAAACTTCTCTACATTAAAGGAAGTCATTGTTTGTCATACGATTGGCACAAGGGTTAAACAAACTGCTTGCCTTGGCAGATCTTAAAAACGCTAAGAGCTGAACTTACCACAGACATCCACCCACCCATTCCACTTTGCTAATACTTGTCTTACATTAACCCAAGTCATCCACATTAAGTTTTCTTTAGCAAGTGCTCCCATTTAAGGCAATCTTACTTACCACATGTTTTCAGAGGACCATTAGCATATTTATTTATTTCCAGCAGTCACTTAATTATATGCAGTTTTATTTCCAGCAGTCACTTAATTATATGCAGTATTTTACTTTATTATTTTTAAAAAAATCATAAAAGATTGCATCTCCCTTCTACTGAATGTATATACAAAATTGCTAGTCAACAACCATTTGAGGGTTACTGAAATAAAAGAGATCCTTTCTGCTATGCAAAAATGGAGAGTATTTAGGATCAGGGTCTCTGACAGTCATACTAGAATACCGTTCATGAACAAATCAAAAGAGTTCTGTCCAAATGACCTATTATGAGGAACATGTTCATGGTCTCTCCAATTCCATTTACGAAAGTGAACCTGATGATCAGATGAACATCAGCAACATCTGAATAGCCAGAACATTGCCAGAACATCTGAAGGAGGCATCTCTTCTTACCTCTTTTGTTCACACAATAATAGGGCTGGCTCTGGGGTCATAAAATATCTCTTCCTCATGTCTCCCTAATAATGTTGAGAGACAAAGAAGACTTGAGACATAATATTTTCATAACCAAGATTGTCTCAAAGCGTGAGGTAACCTTGGGTAGTGCCAAGAGGTCAAAAATTGTTTATTGTTTCCCTCTGATTCTTTGTAGCATTATTTAGACTTCATGTATTCAAGACGTATGCCATTATAATGCAAAGCAGGTGATGGGGAGAAACAAAGAGGGTACAAGGGGACTTTCTATAAAGGAGAGATCTATTCCACCTGCAGAATTGCTCTGAGTGGATAGAATGTAATGGACTGGATTCACATTACTTATTGCAGATAAGGGTGCCCATTCTGAGTGCTCCTTCAAATAAAATACTTCCTATAAATAGAACGATGTCATCCCAAACTTGTCTGATTGCTTGGTTAGGGTTTTTTTTCCCCCAAGTTAACCAAGAAAGCATTACTAAAGGCAATTCCTTCCCACCACCCTGCCCATAGCCTGAAATAGCCCTCTACAAACTCTGCACTTTCTTATTCTGTTTTCCTGTGCAAATTATGCCTGCTGCAATGTTATAGACTATGTTATCCTTACACTCTTCTAATATGTGAGAATGGAATTTTTTCTTAGGCATGTGGGCAACCCCAGGGAACAAGGTATTCCAAGCAGACAAGCAAGTGGACAGGCAGCTTCTCCATCACTCTTCCCTCCCTTGTTCAAACTGCTATGAGTTGAGGGAGTGCGCTCTCCATTCTTCCTCAACCAGCCTCTTAAAGACTATTTTTTGCAGGTTAGTCATTTTCACAAGCATATTTGCAAGGCCACATGGCACCATGTCTGGAAAACATTCATCCAACTTACCTACTGACACAGTAGAATGCCACCAGTTTGAAGATGTCTTCAAACACAAGCAGAGATCCTTCCAGGTACAATACTGATGAGAAATAAGAAAAGTATTCAGGGACTGCTCTTGCAAAATCAGAGACAGGTGCATGATGGACGCATTCTGAAATGGTCACTTCAGCAGGAGAAATGCCAAAAATGGGGTGATCTGTCTCATTTCATTAAAATAAAATGTAAAGTGACAGACAACACTTTGTCATTTGCCACAAATACTTTGCCGTGAAGTTAAAATGACCATTTATGGGGTAGAATCAAAATAGCCCACCCTGTTCTATTCCATTTCCTATCGATTTGCTTAAAACCTCTATCTCAAAGCAAGGATTTTACCCCACTGCTGAAATCTGACTTCACACAGAAATGAAGTTGCGAATCCTGAACAATGATTATGCCTCAGTTTATATGATTAAAGAGAACAAAACATTCGACAATGAAAAGAAAAAGAATAGCTGTAGCAAAATAGTCCCATAGTTGGCAGAAAGCAAAAACTTACTTCGTCTGGAAAACAACTGCTATAACTCCCATTATGCCCAGTTGAAAAGAAAAACTAGGAAATTCTCTAGAGTGAAGAGATAATATAATTATGGAATGACTGGGGATGACAATCTGAAAATTTGAAGACACCTAAATGAGGACCTTTAAAGATAAAGCAAAGTTTCCCTTGAGTGAAGACTTACTATATGTGGTTACTATATGGCCAGTCTATGTTGTTTTTTTGGCAACAGTATGGAAATGGTTTGCCACTGCCTAGTTTTGTTTTTTAATTGCCCAGTCTGGTCTAAGCCCTAGGATTTACTGGAGGTTTTCTGTCCAAGAACTAACCACTCGGGTTGTGCAGTGACCCCAATTTGAAGGGGGAATTGTGATTCAGGTATTTGTAGGCATGCACATAGCACTTGTCAGCACCTCCTTAAATGAACTTGCTTTTTCTTGGAATCATATACAAGCCCAGAAAGGATGCAGCTCTTTAAGGAGTTGCTAACAGGTACTATGGGCATGCCCACACATGCTCTGAATCACCTTTTCCCCTTAGAGTCTGAATCACTGCATAGCCATTCCAAAGAGGGCTGACTCAGCTGAGCTTTTCTAAGATTAGTCAAGGTTATAACAGGAGTGTCTGCAGAGGGAGGGAGGGAAGGAAGGATTCCTTGTTAAACTTGATTTAAAGTTTTAACTTAGGGGTGTGTCTGCAGGGCGGGGGGAAATTCAAGATGGTGGCCACAACCATGCAACCACAGATCTGTCCTATTTTATGTATGAGACATAAAACTCCTTTCTCATGATTTTTTGACTATTTTGAATTACAGTTTTATTTCACCAGTCCTTCGACCTAACTAAGTTTTATTGCTGTCCATCTTCAGTGAGAGTTAATTTGTGTGTGTGTATGATTCACATCTCTTGATTGATTGATTGATTGATTATGTGCCATCAAGCCATTGCTTTCATAATTCTAACATAATTCTAATTACCCCATCAGAGACTTTTGAGTTGGAAAAGCTATAGAACCTGCAAAATAAACAGATAAATAAATAATGAAAATTATTTGTTTTGTTATATTTTTTCGAAATATGCATTTTATATTTGAGTCAGGTTACAACAGAATGGTGTGTAGGAGGAGAGGCACAGGAGGAGCCTAGAAAAGACAGCATCTTGCGGTCAGACCCACGACGTTCCTGCTGGAGTATCATGATTGTTGGGTGTTTTTGCTGCTGGCTAGTGACATGAGGAAGAGGGAGAGCAGCAAAACTGGAGGAATCAACCCTTTGCTTTGCTTTTTTCATGTTTTATACACATAATCAGGAGTGAACCATTAAGAACAGAGGCAATACTGGCCCAGGCAAAGTAGTTTTTTGCCAACTCATGGATGGATTGATAGTGCTTCAACTCAGCATGTTGGAAAGGCCCTAAAGTCAAGAGTCCTCAACTCTGCAGTGCTGTGACCTCCTAAAATAATAAATTAACCCAGCCATGAATAAAACTATTGATTTCACTGGGGTTAAGATTGGAGTGAGTGAGTATATTCATATATGCAGTCCTCCCCCCAATAAATTGCTCATGAACTCCAGGAGGGTCCCAATCAAGAATATGAGAGCTCTGTCCTAAGTGAATGGGCTTGAGGTCTGGACAGTATTAGCCCAAGGATGGTAATCCCCTGCATCAAAAGTCTCAAGGACTAGCCCCCAGTAAAGGACATCTAAAATATGCTTGTATTAGTCCTCAACTTATGACCATTTGTTTAGTGACTGTTCGAAGTTATGATGGCACTGAAAAAAGTGACCTGCAACTGGTCCTCGCACTTATGACCATCACAGCATCCCCACAGTCACATGATCAAACTTTGGGTGCTTGGCAACCAGCACGTATTTATGATGGTTGCAGCATCACAGGGTCATGTGATCACCATTTTCAACCTTCCCAGCTGGCTTCCAACAAGCAAAATCAATGGGGAAGCTGGATTTGCTTAACAACCCTGTGATTCACTTAACAATCGCATGATCTGCTTAACAACTGTGGCAAAAAGGTCATAAAATAGGGTACAGTCACATGATGCCTCACTTAACAACCACATCACTTAGTGATCAAAGTTCTGGTCCCAATTGTGATTGTAAGTCAAGGACTACCTGTACCTAATGCAAAGTAATCTTAAACAAATGTGCATACAGTCTCTTCCAGTCCACCTTCATGCTTCCTCCCCCACCAGCTTAAGAACATTATAGGCTGCAGATCTGGGAGAGGACCTACACTTCCATCATGTTTAACTCACTCTCCCATATCGGTTGGTTTTTGATTGGGGAGGGCCCTTAAATTCCATCCTGAATAAGTGTTCTTGTAAAGCTATATGTGACCATTTAGACCCGGTATCACGAAAGCTACTGCATGAGCTTTATTTTCACATATACAGTATTCTGACAAACATGAATTCTCTAAAACACCCACACACCCTACATGCAAGACAAATAAAGTGCCTTGTTCCAAAGAATACAGAAGAGAAAAGAGGAAATGGTGTCACTTTGCTAGAAGCAGGCTTTTTCAGGAAGTTCAGCCTGACAGGAAGGGGATTCAGCTTTATAATGGAAATTTGTAATGCATGCTGGCTGTCTCAAGCTGTGCCTCAAGTCGCCAGGGTGGAGCTAACATCAACCCTATTATACCTTAAATCATAAACTAACTCTGACCAGGACACGGAAATGACCTTAATCCAGGAAGACCAGTCACCCTGTCAATGGCAAATCTGACCTGGCCGTTTCCTCCCATCGTCCCCACCTCCCACTGCATGCCATTCTATAATCTCCATTGTACCCTCACAGTCCTTAAGAAGGTGAAACAAACACAAATAGATTGCAGGGCTTGATTTAGGGACACACAACCCCCAGAGCAGTCTGAGCGGTTAAACTCAAGGCTTGGTGTTGACCAGACCCATCAGCTCAAAAGTGTATCCAGTACAGAAGACACAGGCTATCTCTTGCCTGAGTCCCCATAATTCGTGCGGGCCAAAAAACACTTTTCTACCAGGGACTAGTCCTGAAATGTATTCCTCCTACTTTCAAGAACTCCAGCACTTTTAAAAATCTCTCTGTACCACTCAGACTTAATATTTTCATCCCCCCACCCCGAAATAACACAAAGCACAGTGCTACTAGAGGCACATCCGCTCACCGTGCTGCTTAGGGCTGGTCCTGTGATGTAGAACAGAGATAGGTGGTTAACCCAAATCACATAATGACCTTCACGGTGGAGAAGGGATTTAAGTCCAAAGACTCCAAATCAGTGTTCATTTCCTGACACAGGATTTTGGCTCCAATAACATGATATGAGTCCAAGTTGCTACAAATATTCTCAGGAATGTTTCTCTGGAACTGTACTTCATTCTTGGTTGTATAATTCTATATAGTCTGCTCTTTTTTATACTAGCCTAACTTTAATACTTTTATTTGTAAAAGTACACCAATCTAAACCGAATAATAGTTCAGCTCAATAAAACCCTTTTGCCTTTCACATTTAATCTACTTATCATACTTTCTGAAAACTGTTAAAGCAACAATCTCTGCTAAAGCAATGCTCCTCTTTCAAAAAATGACTTGAACTGTAGGAAATCTATTAGACTGTCAGAGACATCCTTGCCTCCCTCAGAAAATACAAATAAGAGAGCATTTATTTTCTAGTTACCTAGAACTTGCTAGTAGGTGGGCAACTTACCCAAAATGTGGAAGGACACCAGAGGCACAACCCTGAGCTTGCTCCAAAGTGCTGTGGTCACAGTTACTAAATATGGAGAACTGACAGAGCTATCTTTGGCACATTACTGGAGCTAAAAATAAAACTAGTGACCATGATTGGAAAACACCATCTCCAAGGCTCCACTCTGTTTGTCTGAGAGGCATTGCCTTGGCATTGTAAGGGATTGAGTTTGAAAACCTGCAGTTGTTCTCACGCTACTTCTACAGGCTGTTTGATACTCTGCTGTTGCTGGAAAAAAATTCTGTCCTCTGACCATACCAAACTTTGCAGGGAGGAGTGATTGAACAACCAGAAGGTAGACTCAGTTGTCCTCAGGCTGCTGTCTCCAGAAAAGGCAACCTGGCACTCATTCTGGGAACAGATTAGGAAGAAATCTCATGTACTGTAGGCCAGTATTTGTACTCACTTGTATACTACCCAGTTACAACAGTTACAACATGTTAGAAAAAAGTAAATATAAAAGCACCATTAAAATATTTTTAAAAAGCAGAGAAGAGAATTAAAACCTTCTTAGAGAACAGCACAACAGAGCTATAATAATCACTAAAAAGTATAAAATCACAGTAAAGAATAAAAAAAACAGTTACATTCTAACACCAAAATGGTTCCTAAAATACCTGAGAAATAAAGACAAAGACTTCACTTGTTGCCCAAATGTTCATAATGTTAGCACCAAATGAGCCTTTTGGGGGAGGTTGCACTGCCTCCAACAAGGCCCTTTCTCTGATAGTCACCAGCCTTTCCTCATTAGGTAGGGACATCTAAGAAGAGGCGCATGTGAAGTTCTTACATACCTAGTAGTTAAATATGGCTGCAGTTATACCAATTGCAAGACTCTGAGAGAAATCTTGCAGTAGACCTCATTGCTGGGCTGGAGATGGAGTTCCCTATGCTATAACGCTTGGGCATTTCAACACCCACATCTTAGGGGTGAGGTCCGGTGCCGCTTAGGAATTCATGGTTTCCATGCCAACCACACATTGTTCCAGATTATGTCAACCCCTGGTTATGTATTAAAACTAACAGTTTAACTCAGAGCAAATGGTGTGTGAATCTGAAAACGGGGGACATTACCATTAGTCTTTTGCTATGCTCAAATTGATTACTTTCTGGTCAAGCTGCACATTACTGTTGTCCTAGGACTGTTGTCCCACCACTGCAGGAGTGGTAGATGCCAAATGTATCCTGATGGCTTCCTGGAAGCACCTGAGGATTTTCCTAGAGATCTAGAGGGCCACACCCCCATGCACCTAGTTGCCTGCTAAAATAAACATGGGATACCAGAGGGCTCAACTGTTTTCTCATTGCTCTTTAATATCTACATGAAGCCCCTGGGAGGGGACATCTGTTTTGCAGTGTGAATGTGTGTGTGTAAGAGAGAGATTGATTGATTGATTATTGGTATATTAATGATACTCAACTCTACATTGCCATCCCAGACCAGACGTGCTGTGGAAGTCCTAGTTCTCGAAGCTTTGAGAGTCTGGATCAGTAGAAATAACCTATGTCTCAATCCCAGCAAGAAGGAGTGACTGTCCAGAACCATTCTGGTTCCATGACTGTTCCAGTGTTAGTTTTGGACAGATTTGTTCTCCCCCTAAAAGAGCTAGAATTTGTGGCCAGGGAGTCTTTGCTCAGCTGTGTGTCAGTTTTGGACCACCTGGACTAGGATGTACTGGTAACTGGGACCCACAACCTTGTACTCATCTAGATTATTGTAATATGCTCTGCATGGGGCTGCCATTGAAAATTATTCAGAAGCTACCATTGAACCATTCAGTTGGTACAAAACTCAACTCAGTGGCCAGGTTATTAGCAGGTAACAGTTGTTATATAAGTATTACATCTATTCTCCAGTCACTGCCTTGGTTACTAATAAGCTTCTGAGTCCAATTCAAAGTGCTGTTTTTGACCTTTAAAGGCCTATAGGGTTTGGCTTCAGGTTACCTTAGGAATCATCTTTTCCAGGGGGAATCTGCCCAATCCCTGTGAGCATGCAGAGAGGGATGCTCAGGGTCCCATCCCCATGTGAATACAAGGGTGTATGGGCCTATAGGCATAGCCCATACAACCTTCCCTATTGTCGTCCCATTGCTATGGGACCTTGCTCCGAGAGATGTGCTTGTTACCCTTCCTGTTAGCCTTCTGCAAGCTAGTTAAGATGGTCTTGTCTAAGTGGATATTCAGGGATTAGATGTCACTTACTGGTTGTGTGGGCATCTATCTGTATTTGGATGGGTAAATCTGTTTGATTTTTTTTATTTTACATTTTGAATAAACCATCAAAACAGGATGCAAAATCAGTAGATTGCAATGAGGCTTGGAAAACTATTTTCCCCAGAATGTGTGCTTCTGTGCTTTTTTCTGGCAAAGATAAACATGATGGGAGGAGGATCCAACTGGTGGGGCATGCACAGCTTTGCATATGGCAGTGCCCTGCATATCATATTGTCACCATTCCCACAGTTGAGACCTGTTTCATTTTTTCCCAACAGCAATCGCAAAGGATGAGAGATCAGTCAGAGGAAAGAGCAGAATTAAAAATTTTAAAAAATCAAGCTTTAGGTGTGAGATAAAACTGGCTGAGATACCAGGAAGGAGTTGAGCCATAAATTGCAGGCTGTTCTCCAAAGGGATTTATCCCAGGTCTTCTCATGGCAGGGATGCCAGCAGCCCAATCCACCAGGGCTGTAGGAGGCCATAGATGTAGGAGATTGCAGATTTGAACACAGATGAATAAACTTCACAGGTTCCCTCTGCTACTTGGGCAGGAATGTGCCTTAACGTCAGAAGTCTTTCACTCCCTACAGTGCATGGCTTGGCTCCACCAGATCAGAATCTCATATACAGTATACGTGATCTTATTTATTGTCTGGACCTGCCTTCCAACCCAGTATCCCAGTATTCTGATCCTCCTCCTCCAATCTGTCCTCTTTCTAAAACTCTGTCATTCATTCTGAGCTGTGTCTGATGATGGGTGTTCTTCACTCCACTCACAAGCCTTCAGAGAATGGTCTGAAGTGACTTTGATACTGTTACATCTTGGAAAATAACTGGGATGATTCCATAAAGGGTCATCAGTCATTGCTTTTCCTCTTTACATAATATGCAGAGTTGCAACTGAGAATCTACACTTCAAGGGCCTACAACCTGCAGGAAGTACATAAAGGAATAACCAAGGGAGGGCAACAGAATCAGTGACAAACTAGGGGGGAAAGTGGAAGTCCCCAAGGGGTGCCTAGGATCTGTTAAGGTGATGAACACTCACATTAGATAAAGTTCTCAAAAATTAGCATGTGCCCAATATTTGATGGGAGACTACCTGGAACACAGCCATCAGTCAGCTTGCTTGGGGACCACCTGTATTTCACTCCACCTGTCCTCATTCTACTTGGCTGCATCAGAAGAGTTGAGCTAGTGATGAGATCTGGTTGGAACCAGCAAATATTTGATTCCTTTGGACCCAGAGCTGCATCTGGCTACACCCATTTCTCCAGCTGCAGCAAAAGGAGATGTTCAGTCATCAGGCTGAGATCACTACCATTTGGTTCCAGCCTCCCAGAATGATCTCATATGCAGGCTGCATAATGGCTGATCCTAACAGAAAGATTCAAAGATAGGATACAAATGTAACTTCAAGGGTCAATTCTGCTATGATCCCATGTTGCAATTAGTTTAGAAGACATTTCATGAAATATTTAAAGTATGCTGGATTTGGGAGATTAATTATGTTTTGCAAGAAATACTGAATTACAGTGCATTTCCAGATCTACAGAAATAAGCTGAAGCAAAACTGTCTGCTCAGTTGAAAGAATAAAGCTGTCTTTTCTAAGCCTCTGTCTTGTTTTTCCCCTTCCATTCCCTCATTAGTTTCCATATGAATAATGCAGAGATGAAACAATAATGTCATAACTCTGTGATTGTTCAAGCTAATTTAACACTCTCTGAATCATGATATGCCATCGAGCCCATGAATATTCCCCAGGTATTTCCATGGTTCTTGCACATGTCAGTGCAAGCTGTTCTGAGAAATGTACACACTTCTTTTTTAGATCTTTCCAAAAGTAGCATCTTGGCAAACATGATGGTTTGCAATGCTGCTTATTAGAAAATGAGATCAAGTGTGCTGAGGTGCATTGAATAAAATGTAACTCTCACTTTATTTCATTTTTTTTTCAGGAACAGGAGGATGTGAAGTTCAAATTGCTAAATGCTATGGAAGCATGTGTAGATACATCTTCACACACACACACACACACACACACGCATACACACACACACACTTAAAATGTTTGGCCTCTTTGGCACAACTCATTACCCTTGAGAATATGGTTTCTGAGGTTAAAATATAGTACTTACAACTGCTGTGAAGAATATCAGAAGCCACTTCTTTGTATCTTTTTTCTTTCTTTTCTATTTTTCTTCAACATTTTTTTCCTTTTCTTGCACATTTTGCTTTCTCTTTGCTTTTATTTATTTATTTATTTATTTGATTTCTATAGCTGCCCACTCTCAGCGAGTGACTCTGGGCGGCTTACAACAATAAAGATTACTTTCTTTTTCTTTTTTCATCCTAACTCTGTATTAGTTTGTATTAGTTTTTAATCTTCTTTTTTAAAAGTTTAAATAAAAATCATATTAAAAAGAGAGAATGTGGCTTTTGAGAATATCTAGGACAAAAAAATTAATCTACAAGAGGCCATTGTGGGCCAAGCTACAGAGAACAGTATTCTGAATGTTTTAGTACTCTGGAGTAGCCATTAGCATTTGAATTCACTTAATAACCTTATTACCAGGAACTGGGAACAGCATACTACAGTGGCATCTCTAATGAAAGGTGGCATGGAAAATTGCCAGAGAGATGTGGCAATTAAGAAGGGACACACATCCCATTTCAAAAATCAAGGAAGGAAAATGTCGTCTCCCTTTATAAGCAAGCAGGTGAAACTGGTGTAAGGTAGTATGTAATACAGTATTCCTGGTTCACATTCTGCCTTTTTCACAAACTTTTCTATTTCAAACTTCAGTCTTATTCAGGGAGGCAATGCTTTTGTGGAATTCCCTACCAAGAGATACCAACAGCCATTCACTAGTTTAGATAGTGTCACAAAAGGAACAAGTAAAATTACATAGATTTTCTAATATCCATAATAGGAAAACTGGAACCTTCATGAACAGAGGTAGTATAACTCATAATATTAAGTGTAAAACACCTAGGAAGACCACCATATTCATATGTATCTTGAGAATGCAAATAGGATCCTGGTCTGCTGCTGCTGCTCCAAGCTAAAGTGGCCATATGTCTAACTTTACTGCATTCTATTTTAAGGGCTGTCTTAAAACTTTAACCATCTGAGTTGGTTAAAGATTAAAAACTGAAAGAAAAGAGAGCAACATTCTTGAAATTAACCAATCAAAGCGAATATTTGTAGCTCAGGGTTGAACTGTGGAGTTCTTGGTGCTCTCTGAGCCTTGTTGTTGCAGACATTTCATTGCTAGACTAGGCAACATCTAGAAATATCTGCAAGAAAACAAGGCTCAGAAAGCACCAAGGACTCCACAATTCTTGAAATTGCCGCTCAAGAGTTAACACCTGGACAACAAATTGAGTAGGTACAACCGGTTACCTAGCCACAATCTTCTACACTATGACAAAAGCGAGTCAAGTCATCTGATTACAATCTCTCCCATATGGTGAAATGTATTATATTTTCATTTCAGTCATAATAACTCTAAAGTTCCATTTTTGTTGATCAAAATTTCTTTTGCTGATGGATAAACTTCCACCCACTAGAAACAGACAGTGGACTGGATGGAGTTTTTCTGATTCACCAGAATCTGGCAACAGCTCCTATTATTACTACCAGATGCCATTTTATCTAATATTTTAGGCCAGCACCTGGTTTTCAGTATTGGTCAATCAAATATTCTAAGTGGTCCATAAACACAGCATGAAAGCAAGACCTTTTCTTTAGTGTAGGTCTCCAGCATCTGAGATTGAGCAATATACTACTCCTGAACCTACAATATCCATTTAGCTATCATGGCTAATAACTTCTGATGGCCCTATCTTCTCTGAATTTGTCTAATTCCATTTTAAAATAATCTTGCTAAAAATCACCAAGCAGCAATCTCTTTCTCCCTCAAAAGACAGCACTCCTGAGAAGATTCACCTCACCTCAGACCTACTTTTCAGAGATAGAAACATATTCAAGAAAAAGCCCCAGAATCTGAAGTTCATTGCAAACAGAGATGCAGACAAATCTAAATTTATGTATTGAGACAGATCACCGTGCAGATATACTGTGGATGAATATGTGGAATATGTTTCAAGAAGGGAGATAAACTTACATGATTTTTCTTCTTTTATCTTGTATTCTAGAATATCACAACCCTCTTCCTGGGCTGGAAAATGAACTAACAGAAATAGATTTTTCAGGGTCTCATTTTTCCGAACCATAAATATCTAAACAGAGGGAAAAGCGTACATGAGATTATATGAGAATGGAAAAATATTTTGTCATTCAAAAATAATCATATCTGAACTGTAAAAAGAATGCATAATTTAATTACATCCTTACCAAATTACAGCTTCACAAGACCATATTCTTCTTATGATCAGCCTAATACTGAAAGAGCTCCTTGGGTTGTTTTTGAATCAAGTTTGGTGTGTTGGTTTTAACATTTAAAGCAGTAATTTGTACCCCCCTGAATTGTAAGAACTGGATATGTCAGAAGAAACAGTTGAATGAAAGGACTCAGGAGGAACATAAAGTAAGTTGAGTCAGTGTGTGGTAATACAATAAGAGATTGGGTGAATGGATTCTGAATGGATGGATTCTGAATGAACATGGATTGAATACAAATGTGAGAGACAAGTATGAAAGAAGGATGTTGAGATGGTGTTCACATATAGAGAGAGTGAATAAGGATTGAATAGCAAAATGAGAAAAAGGAGAATATGGATTGAGAAGAACAGGAAAACCAAGGGAATTATGATTGGATAAAGTTAATGAAACCTGAAAAAAAAAGTGAGAAGGTTGAAGAACAAAAGGCAATGTATGAAGCATTCTATGGATGTGGTGGAAGCAAAGCTGCTTTG
This sequence comes from Candoia aspera, assembly GCF_035149785.1. Taxonomy (NCBI): domain Eukaryota; kingdom Metazoa; phylum Chordata; class Lepidosauria; order Squamata; family Candoiidae; genus Candoia; species Candoia aspera. Next base: position 306,122,242 of record NC_086153.1, on the reverse strand, counting down.
CCAGGATTACTCCCTTTCTGCATTTTGCATTAACTTTGCTTCCCCTGAAAGGAAACTGTATAATGGGCAAGCATTTGACTGATGGCTTGATTGTTGAATTTACAGCCACACACTCCTGGTGAGTTTATGTATATATGTTTGTATAACTTAACCACTAGGGGACTTTGGTCATTGTAGAGCATACTGTACAGCACTTGTTCAGTAAGATCAGTGTGGATTCCCAGCTTTTCTGTCATCTGCTAAGTTTAACTGCAAATGCATTTAGCCTCACAACAATCTGCAATCCATTCTGGATTCTCAAATGGTAGGTGAGCCCAGCTGAGGGGTAAATGTTTGTGGGAAGTCATTTGTAGGAGAAAAACATTAGTTGCAGGAAAGGCAGGACTGGACGTAACAAGAATGCCTGCTCCCAATGGTTTCTGCATGCCCAAATGGATAATAACAATCCCTCTAGCAGTGTTTTCCTCTAGGTCCCCTCTCTTAATAAATATCATCTACAGGGGTCCCCAGGGGGAGTCCTTATCAATCACTGCCCCAGGGATAACATCTCCCCATAACATCTCCCCATTGAAAATCTGACTTGCCCCAACTCTGCTGGGATTTAGGAAAGCAATTAAAACCTGCGTATTTCAGCAAGCCTTTGAGGGAAAGATCAATTGTGTGGGAGTATTGATTATACCGGTCGTTATGGTTTCAAGTAAGTTGTCATTATCTTTGTTAAAATTAATGATTATTATTTTTAATTGTTTTAATCCCATTTACATATACTTGAATTGTAAACTGCTCTGAGTTGGTCAATATCTGGAGTGGCATGTAAGCTTACTAGAATGAATGCATGAATGCATGCATCTCAGTTTTGCTGTGAAAGTTCTGTGTTTTTCAGAGACTGCCCAGGTGCTGGGTACATTCCCCCAACCCAGGAAAATGTCTCTGGGTCCAGGAGTTCATCCTGTTCGGCTGGTAGTAATAGCATGAGCAGCAGCAGGAAGCTTGGGTTGTGCTAGCAGCAGCAGCAGCAGCAGTGACATGTATAAGCCACAGTAAAGGTAAAGGTAAAGGTTTCCCTTGACGTAAAGTCCAGTCGTGTCCGACTCTAGGGGGCGGTGCTCATCTCCGTTTCTAAGCCTTGGAGCCGGCGTTGTCCGTAAGGACCCGTCCGTGGTCATGTGGCCAGCATGACTCACGGAACGCCGTTACCTTCCCGCCGAAGCGGTACCAATTAATCTACTCACATTTGCATGTTTTCGAACTGCTTGGTGTGCAGGAGCTGGGACGAGCAACGGGAGCTCACCCCGCCGCGCGGTTTCGAACCGCCGACCTTCCGATCGACAGCTCAGCTAAGCCACAGTGCAGGCCTGCAATTTCCAGGTCTGCTGCATATTGTGGGCATGTGAGTATATGCTGTCATCTAGTGACCATCTGGATTTTTCCAGTCCAGATACAGGAGCCTTCACTAGAGTACTTGTTTGAGGCAGGCAGCAATAGCCATAGAAATGGCATCAGGTTATTGGATTCTTTTCATAGTGCCTGGGTTTTTCATTAATCCAGTGTGAGGGAACCTCCTAATGGAATGTGAGATGGAAAAGAAGACCGATTCCTTTCTACGTTTCCTGAATGATAGATAGGAGGGTCTATTGCTTCTCGGCCATTGATTAACTTGCTTTGACCCAGAAATAATTTTGTCCAAAATGTGAGTGCAAATAGGAAACAGGAAAGGTTTGGAAGTACAGAAAGCTGCTTTGTTTTTAAGAACCTTTTCCACACATTAAATTTCAAGTTTGTTTCTTTGTTTATGGCAAATGTTGTCCAGGACTCCTAGGAAATGGAGTGATGAATTAACATTAACAAATATATACATTTTTACAAATTAATACGCCCCAGTTTTTATTCTTGAAAATCTAATTGCCCTTACAAGGGGCTAAATGCCTCTTTCTCTGTCCTCACTTTCCCTATAAATGGTCCCCTGGCCCCCCTTTATTTTGGTAGGGTTAGCTGAAGTAATAGATAATGCCTACCTTGACTTTTTTCTCTTTCTGTGGGCATCTAATTAGAGCTTAGTATGACAAATTATGTTAGCTTGTGCTTAAAATAGAAAATGAAGCCCTTATAGCCGACTTTTTGCCCTGGGCCAAATAGAATGTCAAGGGCTTTCAAAAATGCACCAATTATAGACTGCTGCTCTTGTTACAAAAAGTGGGAAGGGTGAATCTATGCAAAGTTAGCAATGCTAATGATACAGTGAGTATGTAATAGCAAAAAATAATATCTTGATAAAAGGAAATGAAAATTATTCAGTAGGTGGCAATGCAGAATTATCACAGGGTGAGGTATTTGCATGGAAGCAAACTTTCACGCAAGTTCCTGATTCTACTGAAATCAAATCCCCAAGGACAATTTTCCCACTGTATCCACTCACTATAACAATAAGAGAAACTTCCATGTAATTATAATTATGGGTTTATCCATAGCTAAAGTAACATTTTCATTGTCATGTTAAGGAGCAAACGTATCAGTGCTTTCCTAATTGTGTTGTTCTTAAAACATGGTTCATTATTGTTAACATGTTGTTTTCAAGAGATGCTACATCTTCAGTCCTGCACTGAATTTAATTTCTGAAGCACAGCACAGCACTATCAGATAAAGCAAGAGAGAAAACCGAATGTCTGCTGATGTACATGTTTGTTCCAATGCCAAGACCATGAGATAGCCTTAGAAGACTTTCTATCTATCTTGTTGATTGGTGGGGCCCAGGAAGAGAGCCTTCTCTGCCATGCCCCCCCTCTGCCATGGAACACTCTTCCCCCAGAGGTGAGGCAGGCCCCCACTCTCCTGGCCTTCTGGAAAGGGGGGAAGACCTGGCTCTGCCACCTCGCTTGGGGTGGGAGGGGGGTAATCAACCCTGGGGGTGGTTACCGCCCTAAAGAGGCCCCCATGAATGTATGCATTTAATTTAAGAACTTTTAATATCACCATCTTGGATTTTATATTTATATTTAAGAGGTACGGTTTTTATTGTATTTTAATCTGGATTTAGTTTTTGTCATGAGTAAGGATGGTGAGCAGGGGGCTCCCATCCAGACTGTTAAGTGCATGCGTAGCACTGAGGAATTGGGCAGCCATTCAAAGAGACACAGATCAGGACCGCCTTAACCTTTGGGGTTTATATGTCTGGGTTTTTCCCACGCTTCTTCAGTTTGTTAGGATTCCTGTTACGTACAAGCAATAAAACATTACAGACCAGTTCCTTGTCTCAGCGTGTTTCCTGGCTGTTAGGACAGTTTTACTTTTATTGTAAACTGCCCAGAATCCCTCTGTTGAGGGAGATGGGCAGTGACAAAATTTGAAATATACAGTTAATAAATAAATAAATCTTGCTTGCTCAAAAAGCACCCTGTGAAACCTCAGTCACATCTTATTTTCAGGCAGAGGCACCTGCAGGATCCATCATCATCAAAATGATGAAGACGGTTCCACCACTGCAATACAAGCCCTGCCCCTTTTTACACGGAAGTGACATCACGGTGCACATACAAAAGCAGAGCTGGCATCAGGTTTTGTCATTTGCCCTCCAGTTCCTACCAACACCCTCCATGGATATCACTGCCTTCAAGATGATTCTGAAGAAGACACAGCAGTGGATTGTTAAGGCATACCACACAAGACCTAGGTGCTGTGGGAACTACAGAAGGCTCCAATATTTGGAAACTATATATATATATATATATATATATATATATATATATATATATATATATATATATAGTTTTATATATATATAAAAGCCATGCCATGGATTTGCATCCTTTTTCACATCAGTCCCTAGCCTACAGTTTAGCTTTTGTTTTACCCCATAAGTCAACAGTTTCAATTAGAATGCAGAATTTCTTTCCTGGGCACTGAAAGCCCAGTCAAAGTATGTTCTTTTATATATGGAATCTTCACCACTATCTAAGCCATTCACCTAGTGTTCCTTCTGGAATTTTATACAAAATATCTGTTTTGGATTTTACTACCATGAATAATTTGGCAACATTTGCAAATTAGACTACCTCACTATTTCCTGTGATCCAATTCATTTGAGGCTAACATAAATAAAATGACATTTAACAAATAAATCTGTGAGTAATAACAGTGCTTGAGATACAAATCTGCCTCCTGTGTGATCATTATCCATTCTGCTTCTAGGCCATTCATGTTCTCTACCAAGGTCTGTCTTTTGTAAAAATGTGTCTCTAGAGGGAGGGGAGGATTTTTTGGAAGTTAGAATGGCACAAGAAAAGAAGCAGAATTGTGAAAGAGAGAGTGACTGCTAAGGACAGGGCTACTGGGACTGAGCAGCAAAAGAAATGCAAATGGAGTTGGGCATAGAACATAGCAGAGGTGAGATATATGAGGGAATAGGGTTGAGCGATGAAATACTCTGTGGAAAGGATGGGTATAAAAATAAATATGTCTACGAGCTTTCCCCAACCTGGTGGCCTCCAGGTAGCAAAGTTGAGAATTCTGGGACTTGAACTCTAGCACAACTAGAAGGTACTGAGCTGGGAAGGCTGGCAAGTTTTGGTAGAAATGGGAGGTGTAGTGCAATTTCGTATTGCAGATCTGAGTAATTTACAAGCAATACATGTCTGAATACCAGTGACCAACAGCCTTTGTGTTTTCAATCATGTAACAGTTATGAAGCATTGTATGGTCAATACAATAGTTATTGAAAGGTACTCTGGAAATAAATCAGAGATGGATTTTCTTTTCATCCCTGCATGCTAAAGCAGAACAAAAATAGAACAAAATCTCCTAATAGATCTCAATGAAATTTCATTAGATTACCATACATCCATATGTACCATACTATACTCTTTTGGGTAAGCTATGTTATACAAAGCAAAGAAAAAGAGTGTCATGTTCACTGTTTCAATGTAGTTTATACATCGTAACGTTTCACATGCCATGGCGCTGATGCGCATTTCTGTTTGGGAGGGAGCTGCTGTGAGACCTTGTACCAAGCTCTGTATCTGTGTTCATTACAGTGGAATGTGTTTGGGTTATGTTCTCTGTTCAAGGACTTTTCCCGCAGACCATCAGAAACCGTTAGGAGCACCTGGGATTGTGAGCTTGGGAAGATTCTACAGGGGGGAGGGATTTCATTTGCACCAAGGGGTTTTAGTTTGCATTTGGCGTGCTTTTATCATTCTCAGCTTTCTTTGTGATCCTGCATACTATTCTTTAATAAATCAGATATGTTTGAATTCCTGCTCATGAGTCTGATAGTGTTTTAGAATAGGCAACCATTACATAAAGCTGAGAATCACCAAAGTTGTACTGTTAGCTCCTACCAAGATTAGTTTCTTGTGAGGGAAAATAGTTAACGATGGCCGAGTCCAAGCTCACGACCAGGGGACTTGAGGAGATGGCTAGCTTGATGCCCGAGTCAACGGTCAAGAGTGGAGAACTGAGCCTCACCCCAGAACCTTCAGATTTCCGGGATGAATCGAGTTCCAGTCCTGAGGTGGAGGAATCTGACGATGGGGGAGAACCAGAGCAACCAGCACCCAGTGAATCACTCGCAGAGTTGATCACCTGGGATGAAGTGGGAGAACCCCAGCCAGGGACGTCCCAGGTGTCCTGGAAGTATCGGTTCCCGCTAACCCCAGACAAAGAATCTACTACGGTGTCCACAGAGAGAAAGCTGAACACGCGATGGAGAGAGGACTCTCAAACCCCTGAGAGACTAAGAGTGGTGGAAGCCAAAATAGAATCTATAGAGTACATGTTAAGAAACCTGTCTCTATCACTGGAGGAGCAGGGGAGACGCGGAGGAGATCCCAGCTTCCCGCAACCATCCCCCATCCTGGCTGCCGGCGGAGCGGGGCTGGAGACGGCTCCGGGATGAATCTCCACCCCACAGGGCTCGATCACCAGTGTCCCCACCCCAAAGAGGGAAAGCTAGTGTAACCTGGGGCCCAACCACTCAAGTAGCTGCTGATTCCGCTCCAACCGGAGTGGGGGTGAGAGACTTTCCTGTCAAGTTTGATGGGGATCCAACAAAGTTATCTTTCTTTTTAACTAATGCTAAAAGTTACATGAGGCAGTTTGGAGCATACTTCCCTTCCGAAGAGGCTAAGATAACTGCCATTGCCAACAAGTTGAAGGGTCGAGCAGCTGACTGGTATGTTCAATTAAGTGATGCTGACTCCCCTGCACTTGATTATTTTGATGAATTCATGTGGGCGTTAAAGATGCATTTTGAGGATCCTCTGGCCAAGGCAAGAGCTAAGCAGGCACTGAAGGATCTTACCCAGGGCCAAATGTCCGTAGCTGATTACGCCCTAGAGTTTAAGGCTCTAGCTGGGAAAATCCCCAACTGGTCTCAGTCAACCTTAATAGAACAGTTTAAAGAGGGACTCAACCAGGACGTCCTACGGTGGGCGTTGTGTAGAGATGACCCAGAGTCATTGTATGAATGGATCTGTCTGGCAGGAAAGGCTGAGCATGCTCAGCATACCTTCATGCACACTAGAAGATCTGAAAGACCACCCGCCACCATGAGGGGACCCCGAAGTGCTGCGACTGCTGCCCGGCCAAGCTATAGAGCCTGGGATGAGGAGAGAGATAGGTGCTACGCGAGGGGTCAGTGTCTCTGATGCGGAAAGGAAGGGTATCGAGCAGCTGATTGCCCAAAAGCCAAGGATGGAGATTGAGTGGGGAAGCCACTGGCCAAATCGCTCCCCCCCTCGCGGCAGATGACAGCAGCCAAGGGTGCAGCCGAAGCTGAGGAAGTATTCTACTTCTCAGGTGAGGCTGAATACGACTCTAAGGAGCTGGCGGGAAATGCCAGCCACCTGCCATGAACAGCACCTTTGGGCAGGTGGAGGAGGATGGGTGCGAAGATGCTATGGTGAGTGCTGACTGTCCCACTTTAGCAGTAAAAGTGAAATTGGGCTCCCGCACGAAAACTGCAGAGGTCTGGGCTTTAGTTGACTCTGGGTGTTCCAGGTGTTTAATTCACCCTGATTTGGTTGCTGCTTTGGACCTGCCTAGCTTTCCCCTCCAGCAGTCTTTGATCTTCACGCAGTTGGATGGTTCAACAGCAGGGGGGGGCAGCAACCCATTTCACTGGAACTGTCGCAATGCAAATGGGCAGCCACCGTGAGACTTTGAAATTCGTTGTAGTACCTGTTGGCAATCCCTTGGTAATTCTGGGGATCCCCTGGTTGACCTATCGAAGCCCCTATATAAACTGGGAACACAGAACTGTGACTTTTAAAGATGGGTTTTACCAGGCTCTTACAGCGGAGAGAGCTGCACGTGCAGGGGTTGGAAGGGCTGCAATCGCCATGCCGTGCCCTAACTTGGCACCTTTAGAAGGCTTGTCCGATCGATACCAAGACTTTGCAGATGTATTTGGGGAAATGGAAGCAGATCAGCTACCCCCCCCCCACCCAAAAACTGACTGTGCAATAGAGTTGGTTCCCAATGCTCAATTGCCCAAGCCAAAAATCTATCCAATGACTCAAAAGGAGCTTGAGGCATTACAGGACTTTATTAACAAAAATCTGTCAAGGGGATATATTGAACCTGCTAATTCCCTAGTTGGGGCCCCTGTGCTATTCCGGGAAAAGAAAGATGGCACGCTTCGACTCTGTATGGACTATCGAGGGTTAAATTCCGTCTCAATTCTCAACAAGTACCCTCTTCCGCTCATGAAGGACATGTTAGCTCATTTGTCAAAGGGCAAGATTTTCTCCAAGCTCGATCTTCGCGAAGCCTATTTCCTCATCTGCATACAAGCTGGGGATGAGTGGAAAACTGCTTTTAATTGCCCACTGGGTTCGTTTCAGTACAAAGGTCTTCCTTGTGGGTTAGCAGGGGCACCCAGGGTCTTCATGCAGTTGATTAATGAAGTTTTACATGCTCATTTGTTTAAAGGAGTCCAGGTTTACTTAGATGGTGTTCTCATTTACACTGAAACCAAGGAGGAACATGAACACCTCCTCAAACAGGTGTTACGCAAGCTTAGAGATGCCAAACTTTATGCCAAACTTTCCAAATGTGAATTTCACAAGACCCAACTTGACTATCTGGGCTATCGAGTGTCTGACAAAGGCATTGAAATGGACCCTGCAAAAATTCAGGCGATTTTAAGTTGGGAACATCCCCGCACCCGGACGCAATTCCAAAGTTTCCTAGGGTTCAGTAATTATTATCGCCAATTTATCCAGGGGTTCACTGAGATTGCCTTGCCCCTCACTGATTTACTCCGTACCAAGGGCTTGGGGGAAACACGCAAGGTAAAACACCCTGGAGTCGTGCTAAATTGGATGCCTGAATTGGCAGTGTTCGAAAAACTGAAATCCCTTTTCACTGCTGAGCCTATTCTACAGCACCCCGATCCCGAACACCCCTTTGTGGTCCAAGTTGATGCCTCTAACTCCTCAGTTGGGGCTATTTTGTTACAGAGGGATTCTGAAAATCATTTAAAACCTTGTGCTTATCTGTCCAGGAAATTTTCTGAAACTGAACGCCGTTGGCATGTTTGGGAAAAGGAGGCGTTTGCTGTAAAAGCCGCTTTAGAAACCTGGCATCACCTCCTTGAAGGCGCTAGATGCCCTTTCAAGGTTTGGACCAATCACAGGAATTTGGAGGCCCTCTGCACCCCCTAGCATCCCAGTCCTAAACAAATTCAATGGGCTCAGTTTTTCAGTCGTTTCAATTTCCAGTTAAAATTTATCCCAGGAAAGAAAAACTTTCTGGCAGATGCTTTGTCACGTTTACCTCAGGACTTTGACCAGGGGGCAGGTGTGGTTGGGACTGTTCTCACTGAGCCACAACTAGGCTTGGTTGCTGTCACTTGGAGCCAGACCCATGCACGGGCAACCCCACCCCCAGCTCAGTCTGAAAAGCAGAAAGTGCAGTGCTTTCTCAGTTACAGAGGGACTTTATCCAGGCACTGAAATCTGACACTTGGTTGCTAGCTAATAGAGACAATGTTTCTTTTGAAAACGGTCTGGTGGGGTGGACCACCGCCTTTATGTGCCTGAAACTTTAAGAGCTGATGTTTTGTAGTGTTCCCATGATGATAAACTTGCTGGACACTTTGGTTTCGTAAAAACCCTACATTTGGTTCGCCGCCAATTTTGGTGGCCAACATTGAGATGTGATGTAAAAGATTATGTTGCTTCCTGTCCTGTTTGTGCCATGTCAAAATGGAAAGGGGGGAAACCACAGGGGCTTTTACAGCCAGTGGCCAGTCCTACCTGTCCTTGGGATGAGATTTCTATGGATTTTATTGTGGATCTTCCTCCCAGTCAGAAAAAAACTGTTATTTGGGTTGTAAAAGACTTTTTCTCCAAGCAAGCGCATTTCATTCCCTGTGCCTCCATCCCGTCTGCCCCACAATTGGCACGCCTATTTCTCCTTCATATCTACCGCCTCCATGGTAGCCCCTCCCGTTTGGTCAGTAACTGCAGGACACAGTCTACTTCCCAGTTTTGGAAATCATTTTTAAGATTGATTGGCACCAAACAAGTGCTGTCCACTTCTTCCCATCCTGAGACTGACGGTTCTACTGAGATTTTGAACTCCACCCTTGAACAGTTTCTTAGAGCATACATCAACTACCATCAGGACGATTGGGTGGAGTTATTACCTTTGGCTGAAGTGGCTTACGACAATGCTGCCCATCAAAGTACTGGACAAACCCCTTTTCGTGTGGTTTCTGGTCACAACTTTGTTCCCATCCCTGAACTGCCACAGCCCCCTTCCCAAACGTGTTCTGCATCTGACTGGGCTGTTAAGCTGTCTGATTCCTGGCCAGCGATTCAACAAGCTTTGGCTGATGCCCAAGCTGCTTACAAGTTCCAAGCTGATAAGCATCGTTCCTTACAACACAACTTCAAGGTTGGGGATCAGGTGTATCTATCTACTAAATTTATCAGGTCACCACAACCTTCTAAAAAACTTGCTCCCAAGTTCATTGGTCCTTTCCCTATTGTTGCTCTTATCAATCCAGTTACTGTTAAATTGGGCCTGCCTCACAATTTGAAACTCTTGCACCCTGTTTTCCATTGCAGCTTGCTCAAGCCTATGCACCACTCCTCCTGCTGGCATTCTCAACCTTCTCCTCCTGCTCCAGTCATGATTGACAGCCAACAGCACTTTGAGGTCAAGGATATCATTGATTCTCGCAAGCTTTGAGGCACCCTTCAGTATCTGGTCCAATGGAAACACTTTCCTCATCCTGAATGGGTGTCTGCCTGCCATGTTAACACTCCTGATTTAGTTTGCTGTTTCCATCTTGCTTACCCTTTGAAGCCTGCTGCTTAGTGTTTTCTTTCTTTGGGGGGGGCAGTATGTCATGTTCACTGTTTCAATGTACAATATACATCGTAACGTTTTACATGCCATGGCGCTGATGCGCATTTCTGTTTGGGAGGGAGCTGCTGTGAAACCTTGTATCAAGCTCTGTATCTGTGTTCATTACAATGGAATGTGTTTGGGTTATGTGCTCTGCTCAAGGACTTTTCCCGCAGACCATCAGAAACCGTTAGGAGCACCTGGGATTGTGGACTTGAGAAGATTCTACAGGGGGAGGGATTTCATTTGCACCAAGGGGTTTTAGTTTGCATTTGGCGCGCTTTTATCATTCTCAGCTTTCTTTGTGATCCTGCACACTATTCTTTAATAAATCAGATATGTTTGAATTCCTGCTCATAAGTCTGATAGTGTTTTAGAATAGGCAACCATTACAAAGAGTGAGAAGTAGTAAGCAAGAGAAATTAAAGACATGAGATAAGAAAAATCCTTGTATGCCATAGAATTATGAGTTCTGTTTGGACAAGTTAGAAAAAATTCTTGGGCTAAGCACGTACTCAGAAGCAGACACTAGTTTTTGAAATGTTTTGCAAACTGTCCTGGGAAAAACATTTGTTTGGAAAAGCAGCATATGAATTTTTAAATAAATCAAATGAATAAATCATATGCTGCATCTGGGTCTGAATAGCACACCTGGAGGCTCTAGTAAACAACAACAACCTGTCATTCCTGATGCCTGCCACTCTCAGACTAGCCTGCATTGCCCAGCCTGGTGCTTCTGAATGAGGTGGGCCATGTTGGTTGAGAATTCTGATGAGTGCCAGGTTGAGAAAGGCTGACCTGTACTATTTATGCCTTCACTCATGTCTTACAATCAGTCCTAGGAACATCTGAAGAAGTGACAGCTCTATAATGAGGAAACAAAACCATAGGTCAAATACAGATGAGCTGAAAGATCTGATTCAGGATCAGGGCTTAAGAAAGACTGTCTGGTCATTGAGGAGCTGGGTTATTTGAAGAAGCATAGGCATACCCCTGCTGGTTCCTTGCAGAGTATTTCAGAAGCCTTTTCCAGACTGATGCCAAGCTGAAGCCAAGCTGGGCAGGTTTTGATGAGCTTCTCAAGTAAACTGTTCCTTTGCAGGCGAAAACAGTTCCTCACAGCAACAGGCTGACTTGACGGGTCTTTATCTTCCTCCTCCTCTCCAATCTCTGTAGCAGGCCTGGAGAAATAAAGAAACAAACCCTGATCAGGCTGTTAATGGCAGCTTGTCTTGAACAAAAAGTTATATATTTCTCTGTGTGAGTGTGTGTATTACCCAGATGACGAGAACTTGCAGTGATTCAGCTGGGATTAATTTCAGATACACTGAATTTAGGTGCCTCAAGTACATAACTGAATCAGGTGCAGAAGTTAATGGCTGCAGGATTAGTATAATTTACATCTACATTGCTCTCTAAAGAAAGGCACACATTCAAATCCAAGCAAGAGTGTGAGTATGGAGGGGGAAATTTTTGAAAAACAAAATGGCAGTATAGTGTATTCACACATTGCTCTGGGACGCTCAGTGGGATGTTCCTAGGACCTTTGGAAAATGTACGTATCTTCTATGTCATTCAAGGTCAATTAAAACTGCTAAAGACAGCCTGTATAAAAAATAACCTTTCTGGTACTTCTAAATCAGAAGGGTAGAGCATGTTCCCACCAGGATATCCCAAATCTTGTTGTATTACAGGTTTGTTTGATATCTGTTTTGTCTACTCAAATACCCATCAGTTTGTCACAATAGATTCTGTTCTGCAAACAAAGCAGTGTTCCGCACATGTCCACCTTCACATCAAATTGCATTTTGAGAAGATTATCACAGAGGGCAGGTTACAGCAGGCCACAACTTAAGCAAATAAAAGTGTTAGTGAGTCCCCATAGAGACTCTGCAAGAAGATCATTAGCAAGTTAAAATTACTCAGATGGTTTTCTGCCTAAAGTTAGATTTGTTCACAGATGCGAAGAGCAGGTGGAACAGCATTTGCAGAGAGTGACATTTTAAACTCCCCTGCCCGCCTCTACTATTATTGCAAGAAAAACCACATGGTGCTACCAGTAAACCATGGTGCCTGAGCTCCATGGAGGAGAAGAGAGATTTGGAGCCAAAAGATAATGAGGGAGGATCTCAAAGGGTGGCCAGCATTCTGCTTTACAATGGACAGAGTATTTCAAGAGTCAGAGTGGATGACGGCACTTGACACTGGCTGATCTCAACGCAGCTAAGAAGATTTGGACCTGGTTAGTTTCTGGACAGGAAACCACTTCTATTTGTTGCCAAGAAAACTGCACTGATATGGCCATATAGTCACCAGGAATCTAGCTTGACTCAAAGAAGCTGTTACCTTTTCCTCTTTTACAGGTTGTAAAGAAACAATCTACTCTTCAACAGCATCTCTGTCTAAAGGACCGTTCAATCTATATCTGGCTTAGAAAAGTTTTCTGAACATCCTTGCTGGCCTGCCAGAAACTTACCAATTCTCACCCAGTGCTTATAGCTTCCTCCCCCATCGGTTTCTACAATGAAGAAAAGCCACAGTTTCCCTAAAAATCCACATTACCATGTTTCTATTATTTCTCTTTTGGTCATGTTTCCAGAGCCAACAGGAATGGTCTGCTTTCCATAGGAGGGGTTTCCTACCACATCCGGCTCCTTCTTCTGTCAGTCAAACCATACCATTTCCATATGCAGCATGCACAAACAAACTTCCTCTCCCCAAAGCATAGTCTCTTCTTCTTGAAGCTTCTAGTATAACACTGTTGCTCAGGCATTCTTCATCCCCACCCCCTCCAATTTCACAACATGCTACCATGATGACTGACAGCCATTAGGAAAGGCCTTTGAATTCATGTTTTCTGTCATGCTGCCCAGACAGCTCTCAGAAAAGCTTCTGAGGGTTTTAAATGCTTTTCTCATCACCACCCAGGGACATCTGCAGGGAGGGGTCAAAATCTGTAACACAGCAGATGCTGCCTCATGATCAAACCCCACCCCTTTGGATGTACGTGCGACTCATGGACTGAAAGGGTGGGGCCTGGATCAATGCCCTCCATCTTGCAGATTTTGATACCCCATGGATGGTGCTATCACCAACTTTCATAGTGGCCTCGCTGCAGGATTGTTTTTTTCCCCAGACCATTAAGCGAATATATGCACAAATATAGGTCGACAAACACATGTGCTTGGGAAGGAAACACCAGTATGTTTTTAGCTATCAGTCAGCTTGAAGATGAGAGCCAGTTTGGTGTAGCAGTTAAGGCACCAGGCTAGAAACAGGAAACCGTGAGTTCTAGTCCTGCCTTGGGCACAAAGTCAGCTGGGTCAGTCACTTTCTCTCAGCCCCAGGAAGCAGGCAATGGCAAACCACTTCTGAAACCTTGCCAAGAAACTTCAGGAACTCATCTAGGCTGTTGACAGGAGTCAACGCTGACCCAAAGGTGCACACACACACACACAGCTTCGAGATACCAAGTGTAAACACAGATTTATATTCTTGACAACCTCTAGATGTGCAAAAGTATAATTATGCCCATTATTATAGTGCCTGAAACATTTTGGCTTAATTTAAATATGCCTTGTAAAAAGCTTGGAAAGAAGTGTGGAAAGTCTGGAAATCTCAGCGAGCTACAGTTGCAGAGAGCTTTGAAATTGCCCATCAGTAGTTAACATCTGGACAGCAGAATGGTAAGGCACATGTGTTCCCAAATCACAGTAAGCTGCCTTGAATTTCAATTCAGTACTGTTTATTATTGAGATATATACCTCCCAATGTACTCATTTTAAAGCATATTTTATGATGAGTCCCCTCTTCTGCTCCTTTTTCTAATGGATTGGGGGGGGGCAGATTGGTGAGGCAGAGGTGGCCAATGTGAGGGCTTAGCTTTTCCTTGTCTATCACTTCCCTTGGCAGAATTGCTCACCTTATCGGATTCAGTGCAAAGTATGAATTCCAAAGGGAAATGTCGTTTTGGGCATAAAATTTGCAGGAGAGAAATCACAGGTGTCGGAAGAGGTGAGCACCCACTGCATCCCTCAGTCCTCCTCCATCCAAGATCACTCATTTTCAAAGCTGCATTTGTTCTTTTTAAAACGTCTTTATCAATGAAAGGGCTGCTGATACCCCTGTTTCTGCATACAAAGGGCCCCATTTCTGTCTGGAATTCTGGACAGCTCCTGCTGTACTGTACAAGATACTAAGTCGGTGTTTCTCATGGCTGGCTGGAGAATTCTGAGAGTTGAAGTCCACATGCCTTAAAGTTGCCAAGGTTGAGAAACACTGTATTAAGTGCTGAACTAGTTGAGCTGATGATCTGACTAAGGAAGCATCCAATGGGGAATGTATTTTATTTTCTTCCAAAACAAAAGAAAGGCCCTGCCTGGCCTGAAGAGAGGTCTATCTAGTCCAGGACCCTGTTTCCCAGACCTCTCCCAGCAGCTGGCATTCAGACTCCTTCTGCCATTGGTCCTCAAAGTTACATGTAGCCATCCTGTTCGATGGCCATTGTAGCGTGATGAACATGACTTTTGTCTAATCCCCTTTAAAAGCTGTGTAAGTTGGTGAATTCCCCCATCTCTTGTGGTAGTGAATTTTTATAGCTTAACTAAGGACTGTGTGAAGAATATGGGGGGAGGGGGAGGCTTCCATATACCAGTGTTAATCTACCAGAACACTGTATTGTCTCTTGGCAGTTTTTATGATGCCAAAGAGGTCAGGTCCCATCTGAAATGTGATTAGTCCCTCCATCCTCTATCATTTTCACAAATGGAGAACAACTGTACTCTTTTATTCTTTGAATCAGGTTTGTCAGGAAGTTCATGCTGTGGTTCAGCCGCCCATGGAGGTGGTTGGTGGTCCCCTGAAGGGAACCTGCCCTGCCTTCTCCCTGCAAGTATGTTTGTCTATCCCTTTCCCCAAAAGAGGTTTAACATCTTTTTCATGGAGCTTCCAGCATCCAGCCCTATCAAAGGACATGGGAAATGCCAGCATGGCCCCATCACATGGATGCTGTCCCCAGCATGATTCAGTGTGCAAAGGAGGGGAATGAGGCCCAAAGCAGAGATATGCCTGAGTTAGCCACACTTCTATATAGACCTTTTTAAATGGCACAGATGAAAGCAGTCTTTTGCATATGGAAGGTTTGGAAAAAAGAAATGCAGGTGGCCTGGAGATTCCCTCTCTTTTATCTGACCTGGGTTTCTTATTGCTGCAAGGATATCTACAGGGAGGAGTGGTCCAAAAAGTCAAGATGGCAGCCAAAACCATATGATTACAGCTCTGCCCTTTTCTATGCAAGTCACAATGCACATTAAAAAGGGGAGGGGCTTTGATTGCACGGTTGAGGTTGCCATCTTGACTTTTTGGACTTGCCCTCCCTATGGATATACCTGCAGCAATAAGAAACCCAGATTCCTTATTATGAGAGTGGCAGAAAAAAGCTTGCCTTTCTTTACACTCCTTGATACGATGGCTGTACTTCTCTTGTGAATGTACTTAGGAAAGCATCTCCTTCCTCACAAGATGGTGGAATAGTGGGCCTCTTTTCTGCCTAGAAAGACCCTTCTGAGAACACACTTTGGCAGCAAACATCCGTGGGGCATATAAAGATGAGATGGAATTGCTTTCACCTTGCAGGGGGAAGACCTTAATGAAGGACTACAAGTGAAAGAAAAAAGCAATGCAAAATTAAAATATTAATCATTAACCAAATTATGACTAATAAAAGATATTAATTAATTGATTGATTAGATTTCAATTCCACCTCTTCTCCAGGAATTCATGGTACTTACATGGGGATCTCCATCTGTTTTATCTCCACAACAACCCTGTGAGGTAGGTTGACTGAGAAAGAGTGGACTTCCACAGTTCAGGGTGACTTGAACCTAGGCCCTCCAGGTCCTAGCCCACTTCTATACCACACTGACTTTAACTGAAGCCAAAAAGTGTCTCCTTCCAGTTCAGCTTACCTCCTAGTAGCCACATCTGTGTAGTTTTCTTGGCCACAGTTCAGAAGAGGATTACTGTACCACTGCCTTCCTCCAGGAGGTTTTTTCAACTTCCAGTCTAACCCATAGCCTTATTATTCCCTGGAGGTCTTATTATTCTATTCAAGGACTAACTAGGGCCAGCCCTGCTTAGCTTCTAAGCCAGACAAATAATACTAATATATACTAGCAATTTGCTCTTGAGCTGGAACAGTTTGTGTTTGTGACATAAAGCAAAACCTGGAGCCAAAATTGTAATAAACTTGGAAGTGACTTTTAAAAATTAAATACAGGAACTAGGTTTAGAGTATACTAAGTAGTAATTAAAAATGCATGCTGAAATTAATTCAGAATATATGCGGAGGAATAATTTAGATAATGATATGGTCATATTTCAAGGTAAGAGGATTGCAGATTGGATCAGGCATTTATTTACTCAAGCTTTGGGAACTGCCTGGGTTCTGAATATTGGTATATTTGTTTACTTGATCATTTCACTTCCCATTTGCTGCTGTGGGAAGTGTCAGGCATGTGATGCTGGGGGAGAGGACTCTTCCCACCTGAAGTGAATCACTGAGCTTTTTAGCAGGAATGTTGAGGGTGTTAAAAAAGTCAAGAAGGTGTCTGTGGCTATGTGAAAGCCTTGCCCACCTTTTACATGCATTGTGTGTGAAACACATGTGAAAAAGGTTGCATGGTTCAATCATGCAACCATGGCCACCATCTTGACTCACACACACACCCCTCAATGGATGCTCCAGTTTTTGGGGGCAGGGGCTGAAGCTTCTTGGAACCATAGGTAGCCACCCTATCCCAGTATGCTTATATACTTCCTAAGGAGCAAACGGAATGGATTGGGAAAGTTTGAGAGTCCTGGAATTAGGAAAGTCCTCAAAGACTCTGAAAAACCTTAGGAGACATTAGTTTAGCATTACAGGAAAAAGTTCAGTGCATTTGATACCCATCTCCCCTTTTGGGGGGAGATGGGCAGTGATAAAATTTGATAAATAAATAAATAAGATAAATAAATCTCCTTCTGACAGCCATAACATAAATAAGAAATCAATCAATAAAACCCTTAGAAGGAGAAAACAATACAAGCTCAGAAATCCACCATGAACACGGGGAAGTTGTGAAGCTTCAAAGGAGTGCTTTGCTTCAGAAAAAAATACAAAATGAAGTAGCCCCCTGCTTAAACCCCTTTCTTCAAGGCAAGACCACTGGTTAAGGCAAAGCACATGACATATGCTACATGAAATGAAACACTGAGATGGACCAGGCCTACTTTACACAATATCTTATACATTGTACAGTATGCCACAGGTACAATATCTGTCTGCTGTTTAGAAACTGTTGATATGTGATTGGTGGAAGATGACCCTGACGCTTGAGGAACAAATTTGTTCCTTGATGCTGATTGGATCTGGAGAATCTCAGAGCAGCAGATAGGCCACTGGATTACACTCTCAGGGATACGATAAAGCATCTCTGTCATGACCCCGTTGCAAGGCACAAAGAGCCTCACAACGTGGATCATGATCATTAAGAAAGAGAAGAAGCAGATAATCAAATCAACGCTTAAACCAAGCACCCAAAGCACCCACACCCATGGACTCATATGCAGATGAATAGAAGGACTTCAGATAAGCAGCGATAACCCACACCTGGTGCCCTGGAGGACACACCTGAACCAAGAGGACAAGGACAGCAACCGGGAAAACACCCACACAGCCATCAAGAAACCCATTAAGGGGAATGGGGACAATGGAGGGTGGAGAAGCATGGGACCCCGCAAGAGGGGTATAAACAGGACACCTCACCACCGCACCCCCATTCCCATTTTTCTCTCTGTCAGTACCGTTTCAATAAACCGGAAATCCTTAATCCCTATTAAGTGAGTCCGTGTCTTTTTCGGAACGAGGCTGGCCCTGACATAAAAACGGGAATCGACAAAAAAATTTTACCTAGCACCCATCCAACCAGCTTGTGAGAGACCCAGCTAGGCATGAAAACTCACGGAGCGCGGCAACGCAACCACTCGGCACCCGGCGGCGAAGCCCCTCTCCCCTCGGGCGGGATGTGCCTGAGGTCCCAGCGGTGCAACGCCCAGGTAAGCCCGGGATCCAGCTCGGGGGAAGAGGAGTGGGAGGGAAGCACCCAGGCGTCCCGTGGCCTGTGGGCCACCGCAGACGAGATGGGGGGACCCTCTCTAGGTTCGCCCAAGACCCCGGAGGGACCGAGGGACGGACCGTCATCCACGACGACCGGAGGCGAGAGCGAGCGGAGAGCCGAGCGCACCGGCGGGAGTTCACGGATGGCGGCAAGGCTAGACGAGCTGGAGGAGGGGGTTCAGGCGATACGGCTACTGCTCCAGCAGCTGACGGCGGCGCAGGAACCCCGCGGCAGCAACGGCGTGGAGGTCACCAGAGTTCCGGAGGCGCACCCGGTGGACAGGCAGAGGAACGGCCCAGCGGACGGCGGCAACCACGGCGGGCCCCGGCTCCAGGAGCCAACCCAACGACTGGAGGCGCACCCAGATGAGAGACGGAGTGACAACCCCGCAAGCGGCAGCGACCATGGCGGAGCCCAGTTCCAGGAGCCCACCAGATGGACGACTTCCCACCCTCCCACCCTGTCGAGGAGACAACCTGCGGATGAGGAGACCTGGCGAGAGAGGGCACCAACACCGCCAGACGCCTGGAGACGAATTGACCCGCACCAGCCCCCGCAGAGCACACTGCATGGCCCAGATGTGACCTGGAGCCAGACCAGAACAGCAGCCAAGGACTTTGGCATAAAGTTCGACGGGGACCCCTCGAAACTCTCCTTCTTCTTAATGAATGCTAAGTACTACCTGGAAGAGTGGGGCCCCTGCTTCCGGACTGAAAGGGGCAAAGTTAATGCCCTGGCCATAAAACTAAAAGGACAGGCTGCTGATTGGTACGTCCAACTGTGCCAATCAGGTGCCCGGGCGCTGCAGGACAGCACAGAGTTCCTTCGGGCAATGGAACTACACTTCAGGGACCCCCTGGAGCAAGAAAGAGCAAAACGGACTTTGAAAACGCTCCAGCAAGGACAGCGCCCCATGGCAGAGTATGCCATGGAGTTCCAAGCCCTGGCCGGAAAAGTAGAAGTCTGGTCTCAATCAACCCTGATTGAGAAATTTAAAGAAGGACTCAACCTGAACGTGCTCAGGTGGGCACTCTGCCACAACAATCTCACTCCCTGACCGAGTGGATCCGGCTGGCGGGGGAAGCAGAGGATGCCCACGACAGTTTCCTCCAAGCCAAGAGGGAAGCACAGCAGGCGGAGGCAGCGAGACCTTCACGGATAGCTGCAAGGCCGGGGAAGGCAAGATCCCAACTATGGAAAGAGGAATGGGACTAGCGATTTGCAAAGGGGCAGTGCTTCATGTGCGGCAAGGACGACCATAAGGCGGCCGCCTGCCCCAAACAGACACCCAGAGAGAACTCGCAGAGGGCACCAGCCGCACCAACCCCAGCGCCAAGAAAGCGACCAGCAGCGAGGGGGGAGTATTCAGCCAGACAGTTCCCCTACAGCTGAGAGGAGGAGGGAAGTAATCCCGACGAGCCGACGGGAAACGCCAGCCACCTGGCCTAATGGGCGCCAAAGGACAGGTGGAAAAGAGCAACAGGCGCACAACAGAGGGATGAGTGAAGAATGTCCCACCCTCTATGTCTGTGTCACCCTCACCCATGGGGAAAAGACTGAAAAGGTCTGGGCACTGATTGATTCAGGCTGCTCAAAAAGCTTAATGCACCCGGACCTCGTAGCCGCGCTGAACCTCCACTGCTATCCACTTCAGCACCATTTGGTGTTTACTCAGCCTGATGGATCAGCAGCGGGAGGGGGCCTGGTCACCCAATACACCGGCGAAACCGCGCTACGGCTCGGCAGCCACGAGGAAAAATTGGCTTTCATCGTGGCACCGGTGGGGCAATCCCTACTGATACTAGGGATCCCGTGGCTCGTGCAGCATAACCCAGTCATCAACTGGAAAACCAGAGAGATCAAGTTTGCTGACGGGTGCTACCAAGCACCCACAGGGGACAGGGTCCTCCGGGCAGCAATGGGAAGGGCAACGACTACCTCGGAGCACAGAGGGACGGCGTTGCCAGACAGCCTGCCACCAAACTACGCGGACTTTGCAGACGTCTTCTGCGAGAAGGAAGCGGACAGACTCCCCCCTCACAGAAAAACAGACTGCTCCATCAAACTGGTCCCGGGGGTGCCCCTACCCAAACCCAAAATATACACCATGACCCCGAGGGAGCTGGCAGCGTTAAGGGACTTTATAGATAAGAACTTGGCGAGGGGTTTTATCGAGCCTGCAAACTCCCCCATAGGAGCGCCGGTCCTCTTTCGCGAAAAAAAGGACGGGTCACTGCGGCTCTGCACAGATTACCGGGGCCTGAACGCAGCATCTGTATCCAATAAAAGCCCACTGCCCCTAATAAAGGACATATTGTCCCACCTGGCAAAGGGCAAGGTATTCTCTAAACTAGACCTAAGGGAAGCCTATTACCGCATAAGGATACGGGAGAGGGATGAGTGGAAAACGGCCTTCAACTGCCCATTGGGGTTGTTTCAATACAAGGTGCTACCTTTTGGACTGGCAGGGGCACCGGGTGTATTTATGCAATTAATCAACGAGGTCCTGCGTGACCACCTTTTTAAGGGGGTGCTGGTTTACCTCGATGATGTGCTAATATACACTGAAACAGAGCGTGAGCACGAACGGTTGTTAAGGGAAGTGCTCAAGAAATGTCATGAGTTAAGGATGGCGAGCAGGGGGCTCCCATCCAGACTGTCAAGCACATGCGTAGCACTGAGGAATTGGTCAGCCATTCAAAGAGACACAGATCGGGACCGCCTTAACCTTTGGGGTTTATATGTCTGGGTTTTCCCACGCTTCTTCAGTTTGTTAGGATTCCTGTTAAGTACTAGCAATAAATATTAGAGACCAGTTCCTTGTCTCAGTGTGTTTCCTGGCTGTTAGGACATCAATCCTAACAAACTCCTACTCCCATCGAAAGAGGGAGGAACAAGAAATTAAGGAGATACGTTTGGAATGTCTTCAGAAAACCAAGAAATGCGGCTCGCCATCCAACAATTGGCAGCATCCCTGCAACAACACCAACAACAAGTAGATCTCCAAATCAACACATTACAAGCTGCCATGCTACAGCAGTTACAACAACCAGTTCCGATTAACCCACAACCGGCACCAGCAGCAGCAACAGGACCCATATGCCAGGGCCAGGATGGATGACCTCCAGAGGATCCCGCAAGACATTGCCTCCCCATTCAATGTGGAGGCAGGAATCCTCTGGCATAGTGGGCGATTGTATATTCCCCCTTCATTGAGGGAAGAAGTACTGAGACTGTGTCATGACCACCAAACGGCAGGCCACGGAGGTGTTTTCAAAACTCTCCATAGAGCTCTGAGAGACTACTGGTGGCTTAAGATGGTTGCAGACATTAAGGGTTACATTGCTTCTTGTCACACCTGCAGACGAGCCAAGCCTCTCCCAGGGAAGCCCACAGGACTCTTGCAACCCCTACCCACCCCCAGTAGGCCTTGGGATACTATCTCCATGGATTTCATCACTGATTTACCCCCGGTCCAGGGCCTGACTTCCATACTGGTGGTGGTGGACCTTTTCACAAAGATGGCACATTTTATTCCTTGCAAGGGCCTCCCATCTGCACCAGCCACAGCACAGTTGTTCATGGACCATGGTTTTAGGTATAGAGGCATGGTGAATCACTTGGTGAGTGACAGAGGCCCACAGTTCACTTCCAGGTTCTGGAGGGCCCTTTTCCAGTCATTAGGGGTCCAGATCCACCTGTCATCAGCGCATCATCCTGCCAGTAATGGGCAAGCCGAGAAAATTAACCAGTGGTTACAGCAGTATCTCAGGTGTTACACCACTTATCGGCAAGACAATTGGCCAGCCCTGCTGCCCATGGCAGAATTTACTTATAACAACTCTGTGCAGTCATCTACCCAGATGTCTCCATTCCAAGCACTCTACGGGGTTAACCCTCAGGTGTTGCCCACCTCCTCCCAGCAGGGAACTGTCCCAGACGCAGCTGATTTTCTTAAAGAGCAACAAGTTGCACAGGAGTTGTTAAAGGAGCAGCTGAACAGGGCAAAGAGTGCTTACAAGAGGGCGGCAGATGCTCACAGACAGGAGGGGCCAGCTATTGCGGTAGGAGACAAGGTGTGGCTCTCTACCAAATTTTTGATCTCTACCAGACCCTCCAAGAAGTTGGACTCTAAGTTTGTGGGCCCTTTCACTGTGGCGCAGCAGATAAATCCAGTGGCTTATCGTTTACAGCTACCAGCATCCATGAAAGTCCATCCAGTGTTTCACAGAGCCTTGCTAGCCAAAGACCCTCCCCCAAGTGCCTTGCGATCGCAACTGCCCCCCCCCACCTCCAGTAATTGTGGAGGGAGAGGAGGAGTACGAAGTTGAGGAAATTCTGGACTCTAGGAGGAGGGAAAGGGCATCCAATATTTCATACACTGGAAAGGGTACCCTGAGGAAGAGCACACGTGGGAGAATGCCAGAGATGTCCATGCACCAGCACTGGTTCATCGTTTTCATCAGCTTTTCCCTCACAAACCCAAGCCTCGCACTCTACCAGAGATTCCTCTTTCGGCTCAGCAGGCCGAAGAAGCCCAAGCAGAAAAGTTCATGAGTGTGTATTTCCCCCCCCCCCCGCCTGAAGCCTTCACTCGTTACAGAGGAGGCGGGGGAACCGCAGCCCTCCACCTCGGGCTTGCATTTCCCAGGGGGGAGGGGGGCTGACCTTTCTAACTCTCTAGATGTTTTCCAGCAGCAGCCACCTGGCCCAGAGGCATTATCTGATTTGGAGGGCAGCACTGCTTCGTCCTTGGAGGAGTTGTCCTTTGAAGACTTTCCATCGTTGCCCAGTTCCCATGGGACTTTAGAAGCAGACGGCACATCTTATCAAGACTCTGGAGGGGAGGGGGCTGAAATGGAATGTGAATTTGGAGGGGAGGGTGATGTCATGAGTAAGGATGGCGAGCAGGGGGCTCCCATCCAGACTGTCAAGCGCATGCGTAGCACTGAGGAATTGGTCAGCCATTCAAAGAGACACAGATCGGGACCGCCTTAACCTTTGGGATTTATATGTCTGGGTTTTCCCACGCTTCTTCAGTTTGTTAGGATTCCTGTTAAGTACTAGCAATAAATATTAGAGACCAGTTCCTTGTCTCAGTGTGTTTCCTGGCTGTTAGGACAAGAAACTTCGCAAGGCAGAGCTGTCTGCCAAGCTCTCCAAGTGCGAGTTTCACAAACAACAAATTGACTATTTAGGCTACAGGATTTCGGAAAAAGGGATTGAAATGGACCTGAGCAAGGTCCAAGCAATACTGGCATGGGAGCGCCACGCACGAGGAGACAACTTCAAAGTTTCCTCAGATTCACGAATTTTTACCGGGGGTTCATCCCGGGGCTGGCAGAGATTGTACTGCCCCTGACCAACCTCCTAAAGACCAAGGGTTTGGGGGACACTCGCAAATCGAGAAACCCGGGGGCGGTGCTAAACTGGACAGCTGGCTGTCAAATGGCGTTCGAGAAACTAAAAAACCTGTTTACAGCTGAGCCAGTATTACAACATCCCGACCCCACCAAGCCTTTCGTGGTGCAGGTAGATGCCTCCGACTTCTCCATCGGAGCTCTCCTGCTACAAAAGGACTCTGACAACCAGCTGAAACCCTGCGCGTACCTTTCCCGCAAATTCTCCGAAACGGAACGGAGATGGCACGTATGGGAAAAGGAGGCGTTCGCAGTGAAAGCAGCTCTGGAAACGTGGAGGCACCTGCTGGAAGGGGCAGCCTGCCCCTTCGAGGTCTGGACAGACCACAAGAACCTGGAGGCTCTCAGCACGCCTAAATGCCTCAGCCCGAAGCAGGTGCGCTGGGCACAGTTCTTCAGCCGGTTCAATTTCACACTGAAATTTATACCGGGTAGGAAGAACTTCCTGGCGGATGCCCTCTCCCAACGGCCACAGGATGACACGCAAGCCTCAGACATTGTGGGGACGGTATGGACCAACAAACAACTGGGCTGCCCAGCTGTCACGCGCAGCCAGATGAGAAATCAACGCACGCCAACACGAACGCCAGAAAACGAACGGAGCCGCCATTCAATTTCACCCAATTGGCAACAAAGACTCGCACAAGCACTACAAACAGATACATGGTTGCAAAACAACCGACACCATGTATCTATCAAGGACAACCTAGCCTGGAAAGAGAAAGTCTTGTCCGTGCCAGAGTCATTGCAGGGGGAAGTTTTAAACCGCTCACACAATGACAAGTCTGCGGGGCATTTTGGGTTCGTAAAAACCCTACATCTAACGAGACGGCAATTTTGGTGGCCAACCCTGAGAAAAGACATTAAAGACTACGTAGCCACCTGCCCCACATGTGCCACCTCCAAACGGAAGGGGGGGGGAAACCTCAAGGGCTGCTACAGCCAGTAGCCAGCCCCTCTTGCCCCTGGGAAGAAATTTCCATGGATTTTATTGTAGACCTCCCACCCAGCCAAAGGAAAACAGTCATCTGGGTGGTAAAAGACTACTTTTCAAAACAGGCACACTTTATTCCTTGCGCAACCATCCCCACCGCACAACAGCTGGCACGCCTGTTCCTGACACACATATACAGGATCCATGGCGCCCCCTGTCGGTTGGTGACCGATAGGGGCACACAGTTCACGTCAAAATTTTGGAGGGAATTTTTAAAACTCATTGGCACCAAACAGGCACTGTCAACGGCGTGGCATCCACACACAGACGGATCTACAGAGATCCTAAACTCAACCCTTGAACAATTCCTGAGGGCATTCATAAATTACCAACAAGACAACTGGGTGGACCTACTACCTTTTGCAGAGGTAGCCTATAACAATGCAGTACACCAGAGCACAGGCCACACCCCATTTAAGGTGGTCTACGGAAGGGACTTTGTACCGATACCAGAACTACCTCAACCAGATGCCCCACCCTGCTCACCAGACGACTGGGCGGCACAACTGGCGACAACCTGGCCAATCATCCAAACGGCCCTCGCAGACGCACAAACCACGTACAAGAAATTTGTGGACAATCACAGGGCGGAGGCACCGAACTACAAAGTGGGAGATAGGGTCTACCTCTCCACTAAGTTCATAAAAACCTCACAACCCTCGAAGAAACTGGCACCGAAATTCATCGGACCCTTCAAAATCACAGAAGTAATCAATCCGGTGACATTCAAACTGGAACTGCCACACAATCTACGACGGATCCATCCGGTATTCCACTGTGCCTTGCTGAAACCAACAAGCCCATCCAAATGGCACACGGAAGACCCACCGCCCCCACCCATCATGATAGATAAACAACAGCATTTTGAGGTACAGGAGATACTGGACTCAAGAAGACAAAGGGGTACTCTACAATACCTCGTTAAATGGAAGCATTTCCCACACCCAGAGTGGGTCCAGGCACAACACGTCTTAGCAAAACAACTGACTAGACATTTCCATGAGGCATACCCAGGGAAACCAGCACCCTAAAGACATCTTCGGGGGGCAGCATGTCATGACCCCGTTGCAAGGCACAAAGAGCCTCACAACGTGGATCATGATCATTAAGAAAGAGAGGAAGCAGATAATCAAATCAACGCTTAAACCAAGCACCCAAAGCACCCACACCCATGGACTCATATGCAGATGAATAGAAGGACTTCAGATAAGCAGTGATAACCCGCACCTGCTGCCCTGGAGGACACACCTGAACCAAGAGGACAAGGACAGCAACCGGGAAAACACCCACACAGCCATTAAGAAACCCATTAAGGGGAATGGGGACAATGGAGGGTGGAGAAGCACGGGACCCCGCAAGAGGGGTATAAACAGGACACCTCACCACCACACCCCCATTCCCGTTTTTCTCTCTGTCAGTACCGTTTCAATAAACCAGAAATCCTTAATCCCTATTAAGTGAGTCCGTGTCTTTTTCGGAACGAGGCTGGCCCTGACAATCTCACTCCCAGAATGAGAGCTCCACTGCTGTAGCAGACAAGTGGAGTCTCAGGCAGGCCTGCAGAAATAGTAGAAGGGAAAGGGCCACAATGATAAATTAAAAATCCAAAGGAATACCTGGTGTGCCGATCAGCTGTCTTGTGGTTAGCCAAGTGGCAGCAGCACTGAAAGTGGTGGTGGTGGTGAGGTTTGAAGGCACTCAGCAGTGAGTCTTTCAGGGCGGTGGTGGTGATTTTTACATTTTAAAACATGCTAGCAGGCTGCACAAGGCTGCTTGGCGAACTACATGCAGTCTATGAGCCATATGTTGTACAGGTAGTCCTTGCTTAACAACCATTCATTTAGTGATAGTTTGGACTTACGATGGTGCTGGGGAACCGACTTATGACCAGTCCACACACTTAAAACCATGTCAACACCATCACATGATCACGATTTGGGCTCTTGGCAACAGATTCTCATTTACGGCCATTGCAGCGTCCTGTAGTCATGTGATCACCATTTTCAACCTTCCCAGCCAGCTTCTGGCAAGCAAAATCAATGGGGAACCACGTGATTTGCTTAATGATCACATGGTCTGCTTAATGTCTGTGGTGATTTGCTTAATGACCACTGGAAAAAAGGCTGTAAAATCAGGTCAGATTCGCTTAATGACCGCTTCACTTAGCAACTGAAATTCCAGTCCCAATTGTGGTCATTAAGTGAGGACTACCTGTACAGGTCTGGTCTTAAGGATGGTTGACATCCCTCCCAGAAAGAAGGAGAATACTCTCCCAGGAGGACCTCTCAGTATAAATGGATTCCAGGAAGCTTAGAAGTCCATGCCAGAAGGGGTAGTTTGATCATTAAAACTAAAAATTAGATGTGTAGATCGCATGTTAATTTTCTGCCCCTAAAAAGGAAGAAAACTAGTGAAAAAGAATTTTAAGTAGAATGTTTGCACAGAACCCATAGTGGCAAAATGCGAAGGGAGGTATGAGAGAAAAAGGTTTCTTTAGAAAGTCTTACCCAAATGAAAACAGCAATGAACTAACGGCAGAGGGATATGGTTGTCAATGGTATTCTCATTTACAGAAAGATTTAAAATGGATAAAAAGACTTACGGTATAGAGCAAAGTAAGACAGAATTTGAAGTATAATTGGGTACTGATGATGAATATGTAATTGCTAAAATGTATAAACTTTAGTTGAAATTTGAAACAGAGGAAGAACAGGTTAAAGAATGTATGATAAAGCAGGCTAAGAATTTTGCTTATAATATACAGATGGATCAATGGGAAAATATGTGGTTAAAAGGGTTGAAACTTACATTATGTTATGACCTTAAAGGGAATTTTTATAAAATGATGTATCGTTGGTACATGATGCCAGAGAAATTCTCTAAAATGTATAAAGGCACTTCAAGTGTATGTTGGAAATGTGAAAAACATTTATCATGCTGGGTGGACATGTAAAAAAGCTAAAAAAATTTGGATTCAAATACACACATTGATACAGAGGACTTTAAAAATAATTATTCAATTGAAGCCAGAACTTTTCCTTTTAGGATTGGATAAACAGTTAGAAAAAAGCCATGGAAGATTATTTCAATATATGATCATTGCAGCGTGACTATTATATGCGGAAAGATGGAAAGATTGGTCATGACCCACCATGGAGGAATGGCTGGTGAAATTGACAGAACTTGCTAAGATGGACAAATTGACTTCTTCGATTAAAGAAAGGTCATTACAGACATTCATCAACTACCGGAAACCCCTTACGGACCTTTTGTGTGAGAAAGAAATTGATGTTGTGATTTATGGTTTGGATGTTTAAAAAGAATAGGTTATAGAAAGAAGGGAATTATGATGAAATTGGAGAGAGTGGTTTGATTAAGAATTGTACGTATAACTGCTGAGAGCGATATCGGAAGCCATTTCTTTATATATACACAATTTCCCCCATTTCGTTCTGCTTTCTGTCTTTTTATTTTCTTCTTTTTTCTATCTTCTTTTCTCTCTAGTTTTTTCTTTTCTTTTCTTTTTCACACTTACTTTGCTATATTTTTTTCTTTCTTTCAATGTATTTCTTATTAACAATCGAAGAGAATATTTGTAGCTCAGGGTTGAACTGTGGAGTCCTTGGTGCTCTCTGAGCCTGGTTGTTTTCTTGCAGACGTTTCATTGCCCGACTAGGCAACATCTTCAGTGCAAAGAGGGAGTGGGCCTTGCTCTCAGTTTATATACCGTGGCTTGCCCTGCTTGTGTTGGGAGGGTTAGGGTATTTCTTATTATTCATGTAAAATCTTTTAATACAAATTATTTTAAAAGAAAAAGAAAAGAAACTATCAACAGTAATATATCTTGGATTTCTTATGGTTTGGGAGTTGGGGGTTTGGTAAGTGGACAGTTCCATTCCTAACCACAGATATTTCAGAAAATAACTTTGGGGGACTTGTGTTGAACCCCACAGCAATTCTGCCATGCTGTTCTGCAGGATTCTGATGTATCTCCCATGCTTTAAACATCCAGAAAAAACAATCAAAAGATTTGAAGTGATGTGCCACAAGACTGCTGATCACACCTAGCTCAATTTTCCCTCCTCACCTGAGTCATGTGAGGCCATGCAAGTGCTGAATCAGTGCCTGGAGCCAATAATTATTTGGAGAGGGGCACTACGATTAGATTGAATCTTGAGAATCTGGTCCAGTCCAGATCTGGTCCCTTGGCTAGGTGGTCCCTAGGGCTGAGAATTGGATGGGTAGCCTGGGTAAGGTTGTACGGCCCGCTGAAGAGCAGATGTATGGCCTGGAGATTTTTTTGTGCATTCAGTTGGTCATTGCAAACTTTCAGAAAAATACCATTTGGGTGACTGAATATTACGGGGTAAACCAAACCAATTTCTGCCCCATCCCTTTTTGAAAATATACAAAATATTTTGTTTTTTCTAAAGCTGATAAAACAGCATTCATAACCTCTCTCAGGAACAAAGCATCTTAAAAAAGTGTACAGCCCTGATATATATTGCACAGTCTCTTTCTCTCCCTGCTCCCCCAAAGGATAAAGTTAATAACCAAAAAATCCCTGTTATTACAGTGATCATCATAACTTAAATATTAAAGTATTAATGACAAACTGGGCTGTAGAATCCCTTGACTCACATCAGAGTGGCGAAAAGTGGAAGTCCTTCAGTTTTTAAAAAAGATCTTTGGACTTCTGTTGGATTATCTTCTGCTTTTTCTAAAATCGCTTTACTTTGAGGAGGGTTTCTGGCCATTTAAAACTATGCGGTAGAGTTTGAAAGATTACTTTGCACATCTGCAAAATAGATGTGGCTACTGGGTAGTATGAAAAAGTAATAAGCAAGTGAATAGCTAAGTCACTGAGTTCTCTCTACTTTTCTTTTTTCAATGTGTATAGCATAAATCTAATTTTTTCAAGTAAATAAAACACAGATTACTTCCAACATCAGTTAAACAGATTTCAACCCAAGGAATAAGATAACCCACTATTCTCCTGCTTGACATCTCCTTGTGTGCATACCCTAGTCTGCTCTGGAGTATCTCCAATTCTTTGAATAAATCTGGCATGGAGTTCAGATTTTGTTTACTGGCAGAACAGTTGCTAGACTCGAAGTAGCACTGTGAGTACAATCCTGGGTCCCTTTTCAAAGTATTAGATCTCTTGAAGAAGCAAAGTCTATAGTTGCTGCAAACTACATAGTTCTAAGTTTGTTTATTTGTTTGTTTGTTTATCATTTGGCCGCCCATCTCACAGCAGTGATTCTGGGAGGCATTCAAAATAGAAGAACGCTTCCACGGTCCAAACCACAACGTCCAAGGTTAAAACAATAATCTCAATTGATAAAAAGCAAGTTCAACTAAAGTATAATTGGGATCCCCAGTGGATCTTTTTCCCCTTCTCTGAGTGCCTAAGGCTTGAGTCATGTTGGTTAATCAAGCCAGTGGAAGTAACACTGGGCCTCCGAGTTGCTCTCAGCAGGCCAAGCGTCCAGAGGCCAAGCTGTGAAAAAGCTTAATCAGCTATTTGATCTGACTGCACTGCAAGCACCACAGGTAACCACAGAGCAAAAGGAAAGCAGAAATTGGGTTAGCTTTGGGGTTCTCGTTTCTCTGCCAAGTTTCAGGATTAGTGTCAAGAAACAGGTCATTTTACTCTGTATGCATCTAAAGGTTCATATATTGCACGTTGCTTTGAATAGCACTGCAGGTTGACAGCAGGCAGTGCTTTGTTCCCCCTTATCACAAAGAGGGAAAAACTTTTGTTTTTGAAATGACAGATTTCTGGTGATCATAGAAGTAGAGCCAAGCCTGTATGTATGGGGCAGGAGTAACAGGAAGGAGAGCTACAATTGTGCAAACCTGGCCTTCTAATTTTTCCCCCAAAATTTCTTTTCCAGAAAGTTCAGTTTTCTTCTGAGTTACAGAGTCAAATTAAGCAGAATCCAGCCCAGCTGCTCGGTAAGCAAAGTCCTGTATATATGCATCTGAATTTCCAGAAATTCATTTGCTTCAATGTTGAATATTTAGTACTAAGTGTGACCAGATATTGCTCCCATTCAAGCATCCCAAAATGGTATACAGTGTAAAGAACAACTTTTAGTAGAATGCAACAGCAAATTCAGAAACAAATTAAGAGCAATAAATCGACCACATAAAACACATTTACACAAGTATTCACTCGCCCATCACATCGGTATACTCTTTGAACTATAGCTGTGGCATATAGGCATACGAGAAGTTCATGCTGAATTTTAGTGAATTTACAGCGGTTCTAGATCCTTTGCTCCCAGCAGATACATAGTCGGGCTAGCTATCTTCTTTCTCCAATATTCCTAGTCCATTGTGAAAATGCTTGAGAGGCCTAGTGGTCTTGACTATTCATTTCTTCTTCAGCAAAAAGCCTACATCTGCTCACAGCAGGATGGGTGTCATGATCACCGTTGCGATGCTTGTGACAGCGCAACGGCTCGCATGACAATACAGGGAAATGGGTCCCTGGCAGATTAAGGCAAAGGCAACTATGAAACACAAAGGAAAGCAACAGGTGCAGGAAACTAAGTATCAACCGAGACCAGCGGCGCGGAAGACAGCGATACAAAGTTGCCAACAAGCAATTGACTAACAACAGGAGAGGCGCGCCCGAGCTGTCAAAGGATTAAGAGCCTGATCGCCCAGCAATGGATCATTACCATTCAGGAAGGCGATCGAGGCGACGCCCGGGGCGCAGGGGGGCTGAACGACCTCTCACCTGACAGAGACGAAACCGGTGGGACTCGTGGGATGCACCTGGAATAAGGTGGGGTGGAGCGCTGACCGGCGCAGGCTATTTAAATCCCATTCTGGCGCGCTCCCCTCACTCTCAGCTTTTTACAGGCATGCACTCTGTTTCTCAATAAAGCCAGAACCTAAGCCTACGCTAGCGTCTGTGTCTTTACTGGATCGCAGGCAGAGCCTGACAATGGGGCTCTTTGGAGAGGCTGTTTCTCTTCTGCAGCACTTCATGAAACAGCCACGTGACCTTGCACATAACCTCTGCCGAGCAACTTGCATTACTCTAAGCACAGAGGACATTTTCGCTGAGAAAAGGAAGAAAGATTCAGCAGCTCCTGCTGCCTTGTACATTTTCAAAACTAAGTAATCTTCACTCTGCAAACAAGCCAGTAGAATTATATCCAGCTTTTCTATTAAAATTCTGGACGTATAAAAGTGCTAGAGGACAGACTTCCGGTGGGGACATGGCAGGCTGAACAGCTGTGCCTGTGGGCTCAGTGGGCAGAACTGACAATGTGGCAGTTTTTTCGGGCTCAGGCAGGTTTTTCCTGAAGCCCAGGAGTGTTTTTCTGGAACAAGGAAATCACCTGGAATCACCCCATCTGTCCTCCAGATGGCTGCTTGAAGCCAGAAGATCGCAAACAGTGTTCGTGTTTGACTGGTAAGACCAGCCGGGAGACTGGGACATCACCATTTCCAAGCCACAGTGTAGCCTTAAAGGAACACTAAGACTGGCCACCCCATTTCTAAATTGCTCAACTTATATTTCTTTTAAGTACGCATACCCTAAGAGAGGCTTTCTACAGCAAGGAGAAGCAGGTTCTCTTGGTGCTTATCGTTATTTTTGGGATTAATTTTTTTAAAAAATCTAAGTTTTGGGCTTTGTTTTCCCTCCAAATATTAAGGAGGATTGAGAGTAAATAATTGTCTCCCTATTATTATTTTTGTATTAAATTTGAAGATATTAGCATTTTCCTACACGTTGAATCGGCTGTTATGAACTTTCCGTTTTCTGCTTCTACTTTCCCTGGGGAACTGTCTGCATATCTTTCTGTAAACACATTCCAGAATTCTTTCATATCTTCTTTTTTTTTCTTTCATATCTTCGACTTTTGCTGGTTATGTTCCTAGGGGGCACCATAATCTACTGCATGAGACATGGAGGATTTTAAACAAACTTTTTCTGACTTCCACCAAAATTTTAAACAGATTGTTTCTGATTCCTACCGAGGTTTTATGCAAGGCATTCAGGACATTGTGGAAAATATAAGGTCTAAAATTTGTTATCTGATTGGGGATGTCGTGGATGAAACTGAGGAATTTAACAGTGACAGAAATGTCTCTTCTAAGAGTGAGATCAGGACTTCTGTTGAAATGCTGGATGAAGATTGGATAGTTGAGTTGGAGAAAGTTAAGGGAGAGATCAAGTTGCAAGCCACAAGTGAAATTAATCTTCTGGTGAAACGCCATGGAAAAGAAAGGGTTATTATGTATGGGAGGTCTCCTGAAGAGAATTTGGAGTTTTTGAGGGGGGCAATTGGGCTGTTTGATTTTTTCAAGAGAAAAGCTCTGTGCGCATTGTGGGGCTATGCAAATGCTCTGGTTTATTTTGAAGTGGGATAAGGGTTGAAGAATGTTTACCTGGATTGCTTTTAGGGTTTGGCTGATTTCATTCATCTTTAACAATTTGGATTAAAATTATTAAGGTATAATAAAAAAAATAATAAATGTCTATTTGGATGGTTCTGGGTTTAATATGATTAAGATTATTAAAATTGTTGTATTATCAAGTACAATGGCAGACAATTTATATGTTTTTTAGTTTGAGCTTTATTACGGTAGACAGAAATGTATAGAATAGTAGTAGGAAGGAAATAATTAAATACATGTTATCTGTAAGGACCTGGGCGCTTGAGCATTCACTCATTGACAGTCTAGAGGCTTGGGCTCTTTTAACTGTTTTAATGAAGCAAAGCGTCCAATATACATTCAAAGTTGTGAATGAGCTCTTTCCTGCGCATTCTACAGTTTAAAATCAAAAGCCTCTAATTTCCCCCTTTCCACCCACAAAGGCATGTTCCCCTCCCTATGCCAGCAGATGGCCTGGATGGTATATGGCTGGATGACCTTGGGCAATAAAGATTTAGCCCAAACAAAATGATTCACACTCCAGTCCGGCTCCCCCTCCCTGCTCATGACTCGCAGTCTGCTGACACGGATTTGATGAAGATGGATGTGATCCGATAAGGTGTTCTGTGAACATATGAGCAGGGAGTCTGACATTATCTTTGGGGGGGGAAGTTGATTAGGAAGTGTATATAAATTTTTCTTTTTTCTTTTCTTTTAATATAAGGGGAGGGAGTAACTGTATTTAGTGATTTTTACAATGTGCCAGTGGAATGATTTATAGAAATAATGTGATTTTGGTTTAATATAGAGTAAGGGATTGATTATGGAAATTTTTGTATATCCTTGCTGTTAAAAGTTGGAAGTCACCTCTTTTTGTAACTTTGAAAAAATTTTCTCTTGCATTTCCATACTTTTTTAGTTTTTTCTTTGTAGTTTTTTGTTTTTCTGTAGTTTTTATCTTTGCTTGAAACTTAATAAAATTCTTATTTTAAAAAATGTGCTAGAGTACAAATCTGTCCTGCAAAGCAGATAGTAAAGCAGACCAGACCTACCAATTCCTATTTTAGAGTAGCTTATATGAATACCCCTTGCATATCTGCCTACTAAAAAGAACATTTTACATAATCCATCTCCTGGACATTTGGCTTGTAGAAAGTTGACAAGGCTAAGACTGCCAGATCTGGGCTGCAAAATTCCAGATGACCATTAGAAGAGCACAAAGAGATACATAAAATTGCCATCCAGATTTCTGCAGACCAGATCTGATAGCCCACCTAAGGTTGTGTATCTGGAATGGAAGGAAACAGTTACCAAATATAGTTGACCAGTGGCCACCATTATATCCATGACACAACTAATCTGTCCTTCCAATCACCAATAACAAAAAAATGCTTGGTTACAGATCTGCCTAGAGAGCTACGGGTTCCCTTGACAAAGAGCTTCTTCCTGGCCATCTCATTTTGCAGCATTTTGCAGAGACGCCTGGTATTAGCAGAATAATTGGGGATATGGCTCAATTAATTGCATAGTAAATTGCATGGAAAGTGCTGTAATTTATATGACATGAGTTACAAGGTGGCTCAGCTGGAAGCAAGAAGTACTGGCATAATCATTTACCTTTGGGATTGTGTGGTATCAATGCAATTAGTCAAATAAATGTGCCTTAACTTACTTCTTCAGGAATACGCAGCTAAATTACATGTTGATTTACACCCTTTAGAACCCTTAGTCCCCTAGGGTTGCTCTGTGTTGTACACCAGGAAGTAAGAGAACCTTTTCCCTGCATTGCGCTATAATGGCGATTGTCATTCATGGGCTGGTTAACAACAGTCCAGATGGACTATATGCTTCAGAAGGCAAAATATAGGACAGAAACCTTAAATATTTTAAACTGCCCATGTACTAGGGTATAAAGCAGCTACAGTTATCCTTTCACTTTTCTTCCTCTTCAGCCTTATCCACTAAGAGACACAACTGTTAACTTTTGAAACAAAGGAGAAAGTGGATAACCTCTTTCTCTTTGTTTCTATGTCCCTTAATTTGTCCATCCATACAGAAAGCATATATGAACAGCACTTGATGTACTAGTATTTTATTTGTTGACTTATTAACTTTAATAGATTGCTACCTACTGTCATGAGCACCGTTGAGCTGATTGTGTCAGCACAACGGCACACACAACAATACCAAGGAAGCAGGGGCAAGGGATTAAGAGATATGCAAGCAACGCACAAAGACAGGCAACAGACACCGGCAACAAAGTAACAACTCCAGCCGGAAAGATCCAATCAAGAAGATACATTGTTGCAAAGGGTGAAACTGACAATGCCTGAGCACAAGGCACGCCCGGAGCTGTCAACGGAAGCGCAGAAGATTATCGCCCGGCTTAAAGTCATCACCGGCCGGAGGAGAAAGATTAAGCAAGACGCCTGGGGCACCAGCAGGGGCCCCGCGACCCCTCACCCACCAGCAACGGGACATTTGGGGCTCGGGAATTTACGCAATGGAGGGAAGGGGGAGCACTGACCGGCGCGGGCTATTTAAATCCCGTACCGGCGCGCTCCCTCCACTCTCAGCTTTTAACTAGGCATGCACTATACTTGAATAAACTCAGAACCTGATTTTTCCTGAATTGGCGTCTGTGTCTTATTGAGTAGCAGGCAGAGCCTGACACCTACCAAAAACTGGCAGTTTCCAATCATTAGAAGGTGTTGGGGTGCAAAAGTTACAATTGTCAATACAGTTCAAAATCCTACTCCATGTCAAGAGAAGACAGATGCAAATGACAGGTATGTTTGAAAAATGATATGGTAATCTTCATGTTATCAGTATTAAAATATCAGATATCATCACCTTCTTTTCTTAGATCTTAAGCTTTAAAATGTATCATTTTTCTGCAGGACAAAAACATTAATTGAAATTATTGTAGATTAAAAAAAACAGAAATAGTTAAAAATAAAGCTTGGGGCTGATTATGTTTATATTTGTATATGTATATACGCATATCCACATATGTAATCTTAACAGAGATAAACACATCTTAAACATCCATATTCAATATTTCTTATCTAGAATTGTATTTGTACACATTAAAATGATCAGTTAGAGAAAATATTGTCACTATTGCCAATAAATGGTAGTCAAATTTAAATAAATATTTCTTTTGTTGTAGGGTTATTTTTTAGCTGTTTATTGCTGGGTCAATTTTCTGCCAAAGCAATTTCCCACGCTTAAATACCATGAATCCAATGAAAGCTGTATTTTATTTTTTTCAATGTTTTGCAGTGACAAGCCTGGCAGCTAACAAAAGTAATTGCATCAATTCCTTATGTTGCTTCCATTTAGGAAACATTATCAGTAAACCAATAGCAAGAATCATTTTGGCTGTTTGATAATTTTTCCAGTTTCTTTGAAAACTTTACCCGCAAATATTGACTAACTGGGTGTCCTAACAGTCAGGAATCACGCTGAGACGAGGAGTAGGTCTCTAGTGTTTATTACTGCTACAGAAGACAGAATCCTAACAAACTGAAGAAGTGTGGGAAAAACCCAGACAGATAAACCCCGAAAGTTAAGGCGGGTCTGATCTGTGTCTCTGAATGGCTGCTTAATTCCTCAGTACTACGCATGCATTTTCCCCCCTGGATAGGGGCCCCCTCCTGCTCGCCATCAGTACTCATGACATCAGGCAAGGCCACAAAGTTGGCATAATGTGCTAATTTGTTTACAATTTCATCAATCTGGTCTAGAAAATTTACAATTATATAGTACGTTTTGAGCCAGTTTGGTATAGCGGTTAAAGCATCAGGTTGGAGACCAGACCACAAGTTCTAGTCCTGCCTTAACACAAAGCCAGCTGGGTGACCTTAGGCCAGTCACTCTCTCTCAGCCCTAGGAAGCAGGCAATGGCAAACTACTTTGAAAAACCTTGCCAAGAAAACTGCAGGGACTTGTACAGGTAGTCACCAGGAGTCAACACTGACTCAAAGGCACCAAAAAAAAAAAAGGGGGGGTTGCATTTTCACAGAATTATCCATGAATTTCATGTTCACTTTCTGATGATTTGCTGAAATAAATTTAAAAGAAACTCTATGTCTACAATTATATATTTTTTTCAAATATTTGTTTTCAAAAAACAAGGTTTGTTATGAAAAATTCTGAATGATTCTTATATAGGTATGTGGTTTAAACAGGTGCCCCCAAAGATAGGTTAGATTGGCATTAAACCCAATTATTCATTTTCTAGAAGTATGACATCAGCATTTTAATATAATAAAGAAAAATTATGGGACAACTCAGTACAGCAATTAATGGCAAATGTTCACCCCTGATCTTTAGAATAAATTACAATTATTCTTTTGAGTTCCTATATATTTTAGCACTTTACTTTTTTTTTCCAAGGGTTTTTGGCAGAATATAATTTGGCCTATTTTAAAATCAAGACCAGGAACAGACATTTCTGATATGTTAAGATTTTACTCACAGATTAAAATCTGAAAATTAGAGTGTCA
The DNA here is from genome assembly GCF_035149785.1 of Candoia aspera. Taxonomy (NCBI): domain Eukaryota; kingdom Metazoa; phylum Chordata; class Lepidosauria; order Squamata; family Candoiidae; genus Candoia; species Candoia aspera. The sequence continues at coordinate 306,084,405 of NC_086153.1, read as the reverse complement.
ACAGGCAAATTTTTAACTATGGCTATAAAAACAAGGTCTTAACTAATACATACATACAGTTTATAATACGCAGGTCCATATAGGGGCATCCTCAGGGGGATGTCAAAAAGTCAGCAGCTGAGATTCTGCAATTGAAGCTGTCGTTCTCCACCTTAACTTTTTGGGCACACACACCCCAGCTGTTACCCTTGCATCCATACCTGGAGTCCTACCATTGTTAAATTGTTTGTCTTATAACACCACTCGTTCATATTCTGCTATTATTTGTTTGCAATAATCTTTAAAATCATTAATTTATTTAGTGACTTTAGAATTTACTGGTTTGTTAGCTCATTATCCTCAAGATAATGTCTGGTCATTTCTTGATCTGAAATGAAGATGACTTTAATAAAGTCAACATACCAGAGAGAAAATAGTACTTGAGGTTTAAGTGTTGCAGCACCTATTAAAAGCTGGGCCACAGCCTGTGGCTCTGCAATTACCAAGCTGTATTGCATCGGAGACAGCTAATAGCAAGTGTCATAAGCAACTGAGAAAGAGAATGATACGATGCTGCTTCAGACTTAAAACATTGAGTACCAAGCAAACGTCTTCTAATTTGCCAGATGCATCATCTTTTTCTTCTTTTTGTTAATAATTTTATTGAAGTTTTTAATAAACATAGTAAAAACTAACACGAACTAAACTAGAAGAAAAAAGGAAAAGGTCAGAAAAAAGAAAAAAGAAAAAGAAAAGAAAAAGGCAACAATAACAATAACAATAATAAAGAAGTGGCTTCCAAGCTTCATCACATCGAGCATAAGTTAATATACTAACTTTTCACCCTCTTTTAATGTTACAAATAAAAAAAAACTCTTCTCCTCATAGCCTAACCTTTATCTATACACAATCCAGAAATCATATTTTCAATCCTAGTTCAGCAAAAAGTCCATTCGGAGTTACCAGAAATATCAAACAGATAGTTTATCCCTGGTCAAATAGTCCAACTTTATATTCCTTCTTTTTGCTCTGCACAATCTTGACCTTTAAATCACTCCTACGGCATCACAGGATTTGATCTTTTATCACACTTTGGCATTTAAAAAGAGTCTTCAAAGCTTTCACCAGCCTACTTTGTAAATCTCATAAAGAGGCATTGTCCCGGATTTGTTGTCACAGTTGTTCCATGTCCAGATCCTTTTCTTCCCATAAAGAGGTATCGTCCAGAATTTCTTGTTGCAACTGTTCCATGTCCAGCTCCTTTTCTTGATTTGTCTTTAGTATTCCCATTTCGGTGATTTCAATGTTGCTGTCTTCCATGACTTCAAACTCTATGATGTCTATCATAGGTACAAGTTTTTAAAAGGTTTTCTCATCATTTTCTAAAAGCTTATCCGTTGAAATCTGTATCCTTTCTGAGATATTAGTTATTAATATTTCAGTCCATGTTTCAAAAAACTCTTTAAGATAAGAAAAAGTTAGAGCCGGCTTAACCATTTTAACTCTTTTCTGCCTGGTCCTTTAGTTCCCTTTAGTGTCCATTTGCAACCTTTATCCAGCCTCAGTTCCTAATATGGGGTTAGTTCTGTTTCAGTCATTTCCCATGAGTATATTATTTAATTATATACTTGTTTTTCAAATCTTACAGCCAAAATAACCAATATTCCAAACCTCTCTGGTCTCCCAATCCATTTAAAACTTTCTTAAATCAAAATCTTTTTTTTTTTTGCTTTTTGCCAATTGTTTATTATTTTAAATTCTTAAGTCTCTGTTTAAAATGTCTTAAATCCAAAGAAGGTAAAACTCACCAGCTGTCAAATTAAGCTTGCAGTTTTGAAGATCTCTAATATCCACAAAGTGGTTAAATTGAACATTTCTAATGTGATTAGAAAGTGACTTTGGCTGGCTTAGTGTCCTTATGAAAGGCTCTGCAATTGCTGAGAGCAATGATGTTGTCTCCTTTGGCTCCTGGAGCAAAAACCCGCAGGAGACCTCTGCTTTATGGTCTCCTCACAAGGAGCTGCCATTCAGAGCACTTATGGGAGATCTCCCGATCTCTCCTTCTCTGGAGAGATTCGAAGGACCGGTCTATTCACCGGTCTTTTGTTCTTCACAGCAGTTGTTGTCTCCACTCATTCATGGAGACATCTTCAGTCAGCCATGACTCACACTGGAAGCCTCTTCAATCAGCCATGACTCATACCAGAAGCCAAAAGTATCTTCTTCTTAAAGACAATTAGATCTAAGCTAGGGATGATGCCTTATGGGGTAAAAATTATATCTCCAGTAAAATAACAGGAGGTAGAGGAGCTGCCTAGAGCAATGTTGACACAAGACAAAGAAGGAATTTGACTGGACAGAGGTAAGAGCTCAGGTCTGAGCTTACACCATTGACAGAAGAGCATAAACATTTCTTCACGTTTGTGGCATCCACAGAGGGTTGACCAATGGCTCCATTTAAAGTTAACTCTATTAGGGAAGGATAGTTGGAAGGGCATTTGTGGGTCACAATGAGAAGTTTTCAAGGTGTCTAGAAAATATTATTGTACAGATCTGCTTGGAGTTGAATGTCTATTCCTCGGATCAGCCAGGGCTTCCATGGTATTGCCAGCAGGTGAGAAAGGAAATTCATCAAGCACATCCAGAAAACAATCTGGATTCATTAGCCACCTGGATTAGACCACTTTAACTGGTCCTGTACCCTTGCAAAGGTTTGTAGCTGCTGCCAGTCTAAGATTGACTAGAAATTGATCTGTCCATGAAAGCAAAGTTACAGAAAGCTCCTCTATTTTCAGGTAACCCACACAGACTGAACAAAATTCCAAATCTAGCATGGGGTCTGCTGCAGGGACAGTGCTGGATACCAACTGGGACAAGTCCATGATCATGATGGTAGACTTGAAATCCTGAGCCATTCCCAACTGGCTAATCTCAGCTTGAACATTACTCAAGACAGAAGTACATTTGCCACTATAAAGGGGCTGTGGGGCATTTCTTCCCTCAACTGTATTTTGTGTACTTTTATGTACCCCAACCCTTCAACCAAAACACTTTTGAAGTGGCTTATAAAGCTAAGTAATAAGAAAGTTCTTGTCCACAGGCTGACCATCTTAAGGAAATCTAGAGAAAAGGTAAAGGAATTGGGAGGAGGGAAAAAGCAAGTGAGGGTTTTTTTTAAAAATATATATTCTGACAAATTGTCAGCTATAAGCTGAGTTCACAGGTTTTGCTACGCTGTAATGTTTTTTGTTGTTGTTGTTTGTTTTATATATCTTTATAAAATGGCCTGCAACTGTTAGTTGATAACAGGAACTTAGCGTGTGTGTGTCATAACTAAATATATAAACTGCCTACTAGGACTGGGCAGCAACCCAGATTCAAAGGGAAAGGGGTGATTTGTTGTGCATGAGGGTGCATACATCACACCTGCCAGCATCTTCTTAAATCAAAGCATCTTTTCCTGAAATCATGGCATGCCCATGAAAAGGTTTAGCTTCTTTCAGGAGTGGCCCATGAAGTATGATGTGCATGCCCCCAGAAGCTCTGAGTCACCTTTTTTCCATTCAAATTTAAATTGCTGCATAGCTTTACTGCTACAGTCATTTGTCTGTAGTAGAAAGCTCCAAGCTCCAAATGACTCCTGCTTCTGTTCTTTTTGTGTTCTTCCTTGCCCTGTAAGATATTGGTAGCTCATCCTTCTCCAGTTCACTGAAAGGATCCTATTTCACTACAGGGCAGAAGTGTGCACAAATGGAAAAAAGTATTTTGCCCCAAGTACAGAGCAAAAGTATTGTGCCCCTGAACTTCACCAAACCATGATGCTCCCTGATTTGTGCACAGAATGGGTTGCACATCATTACTACAGTAACTAAGTACTCTTGGTAAGCTTGGCTTTACTCAAAGGTGATCTAAGGGCAGCATCCCAGATGTAAAAATAATCTGATTTAATGGAAATCAGAATTTTTCTTGAATTAAATAAGAGAAATGTACACCATTCTCTCACTGATAGCAAGAGTGCTTAAACTTCCATAGACAATTCTCCCTCCTTGAGAATATGCAGATAGGTTGCTTCACATCCCCCCACCCCCTGCCTTCTCTTCCTTCCTTTCCCTCTTTGTCCACTGTAATTGCTTGTATTATTAGCAGGATTTCCTAATTATAGAATATCTGATACAAAAACAAAATTCTGAATATTTTGAAGTGCTGGGCAAAACCTAAGTCACTGACAGTATTTCTTTGGAGAGTAGTTTGAGTGTTATTCCTTGTAACAATGAATGACCCACCATTTCTCAAATGGCAGTACAAATTTCTTCTCACCGTAAGGGCTGGCAGCATGAAGCAATTAGTAAAACAAGCAGTTGGGGTATAAAGCAGAGGAGAGAGATCCATAGGTATTGCATCTACCAAAATGCAGGGATACGATTTCTAATGTCTTTTTGGGGGGGAACTTTCAGGTGACTGTTGTTCACGTGCAGAGTTCTTGCAAAGTGCATTTGCCACAAGGCAGTTCCTAGGCAAAATTTTAAGAGCAGCTCAAGCCCAACCAGCTTCCCATCTGTGAAGTAAATACAACACAGAGAGTTATTTCTGTTTCCCTTTAACAAGGACTTTGTAGAGTCATCACGAAAGAATGTGTCCCTCACACTCAAGGAAAACAGAAACTGCTCACCACATTACATTTTACTGAACAGATGGGAAATTGTTTGGATGTATTGTTGCCAGCTAGTGGAGTGTAAGGAGGGGCTGGGCCCCCAAGTTAGCCACACGGATGCAATATGGTGAATGTGATATGGGAAGGCAGCATGATGGAAGATTACTGGAGATTTCTGAGCCCTGGACAGTGATAGTTCAGTTCCTCATTCCAGCCTCAAGTTTTTTAACCTTTTGCTGCAGCTGTCCTATTTATAAGAGACAGTCTTGACTGTCTGTCTCCAAGCGTCTGTAAATCTTTTTTTTTTTTTTTTACAAATCATGCCTTTGGGGAAAATTGCCAGGATGCCTTTTCAACCTTAGGTTAAACTGGTATTTTAGCTCTCTCCTTTAAACTTCTACTGCCTAATTGGGAACGCTTAGATCAGTAGACTGTGAGTTCTAGTCCTGCCTTAGGCACAAAGCCAGCTGGGTAGCCTTAGGCCAGCCTTCTCTCTCAGCCCTAGGAAGCAGGCAATGGCAAAGCACTTCCAAAAACCTTGCCAAGAAAACTGCAGGGACTTATCCAGGCAGGTGCCAGGAGTCAAAACTGACTCGAAGGCATGCGCACATGGACACACACACACACACACCCAAAAGGAAATACAGTAATATGATGAAGAGTAGAATTGAAGCAAATGCTACAAACATTCATATCCAAGGGATAAAAATGATGAAAAGTCATAAATGCTGTGAGGATGTTGAAAAAGGGTAAGCTACAGGTATAGATGATGTAAACTGGAGAAAACTTAACATATGGATGTGGTTTGCTTGTGGAATGACTGAACACCCTTAACATGTGGGCGAGGATGACATCTGTGTCTGACAATTGGAAAAATGCTGCTATTGTTCTCATATGAGAACAACAGTAAGGTAGCAAGTGTGAATGCAAATCTATGGGGAAATTAGTTTGCCCAGAAAGGTCTTTGGCAGAATTCTGATTGAAAGGGTATGAGAAGCGACAATGAGTAAAATTTGGGAAGTGCAGTCATCTTCATGCTTGGCTGGGGGTGTGTAGACCAAGTATTTGTTCTTCAGCAGGTCATTGAGAAATGTACGAATGTGAGAAATAAAGTTGACGGTATATTTGTTGATTTAAAGAAAGCATACTGTAAATAAAGTGAATAGGCTTGAATTATTGAGTGCTTTGAACAAATAAGGAGTTGAAGGTTGATTGCTGAATGAATTAAGGGTGGTATATGATGGAAGTAAAACATGTGAGAATAATTGGAATGCTTAGTGAATGATTTAACACCAAGCAGAGAATAAGAAAAGGACGTGTGATGTGCTACTTTACATTTATGGATGAGTATAAAGATACACATATAACGGATGCTTACAAAGACCATACAGGTCTGTTGGTTGGGGCTGCGTGTACTTTTATATGCAGATGATCCTGTTTGGGGGGGCTGAGAACCCAGATAATTTGCAGTGAATGTGCATTTGCAAGCTACACATAAGCACTGAAAAATGACAGGAAGACAATGAATTTACATACCTTGGTAGAATGTTTATTACAAATGGAAATGAGTGTAAAAATTTAAGATGTAGAAATTGTTGGCAGAGTGCTAGAAAGCCTTTGGCCCAGGAGAGATCAGAAAAGTCACACACCAGGCATTTCTATAAAAATATTTTTTATTTACAGAAAGCAAACATATTTAAAAGCTTCTGCATTCTTACAGGCTCTCAGTGAGAGCTGCTTAACTCTCTACATGCCTACACAGAAGGGAAACTGAAACTAAAACAAGTCCAGGGAAGTTCTTCTCCCCCCCACCCCCAGTGCAACAATTAACAACTGAAAAGGGGACAATTAAATTCAACCTCTTCACCCAGCCAAAATGATTAGTTACCATAGTAACTTTAATCTGTAGTAGAAAACATATTAACAGAAATGATGGTGGAAAGGTAGTATTTGGTCTGTTATAAGGAATGAATGTTGAGATGGAAGAATGAATTATGAGAATGTCAAAATTCGCACAAATGGCAAAACTGACCTGTTTGGTCAGAGAAAAAACGATTTTTTTTTCTGAAAGAGTGGAAACCTTATATGGACTTTTGCTGAAAGAAGAAAGAAATGAAATGATGATTTATGGATTTGAAAATTAAGACAGACTTAGATTAAATGAGGGGCTGAAGGAACTTGTATAGCATCTAAGAGGGAGGAGGGACAATAAGACTATAAGTATCTGTTGAAAAGGCTGGAAGTCATTCATATCTTTCTTTTCTGTTCTTTCCTTTTTTCTTTCCTTTTTTCTTTTGATTTATGTTTTATTCTATGAAAAAATCCTTAATAAAAATAAATTTTGAAAAAAAGGAATGAACGTTGAGAGAAGCCAACAATGGCTGTGCATAAGAGCACACCTCTGCCCATTTTGTTATATGGAAGTGAGAGTTGCACATGCATTGGCAGAAGAATTAAGTTAGCCAAATGTTGTAGGAATGAGCCACGTCAAGAGTTTATGCGGAAAAAGAAGGTGAGGTGTGGTCATGAATGAATGGTGCTGAACGAATATGGACTGAATACAAAAATGAACGATCAGTTCAAAAAGCCTGTTACGCATTTTTGCAGGATTTGTAATTCTTTGATAGCCCAAATAACAGTTAGCTCTGAAGTGACCACAAGCCAAAAGAAAGCAGTGCAGTGTCTTACCATTAAGCTCAGTTTATACCTTTCAGAGATGCAAAGATGAAGGGTGACAGCATAGGAACTGCTGAATTAAAATGTTATTGATTTTCCTCAGGTAGTGTAATGATGTTGCATGTACGGTTTCTCCTCCTGTGTCTTAACACAGCTTACAGTTCTGATCAAAAAGGGACAAAAGAAGTGTGTGCTCAGTGAAATAGCAGCAGTGATGCAGAGGAACAGGGAAGGCTTGTGGCAAACATTTAAAACTCAGGCCGTCCATTTTGTCTGACCACAGCAGCTTCCCTTGTTGCTTGGCGAGATACTTACATGCTAAGTTTTATTTCACACTGGAAACAAACCAGCAAAGGCATCTTGCTTTAAAAAATGGTTGTTCGTGATAGGTTGGGCCAGTGTTTCTCAACCTTGGCCAGTTTAAGATGTGTGGGCTTCAACTCCCAGAATTCCCCAGCCAGGCTGTCTGAGGAATTCTGGGAGTTGAAGTCCACACATCTGAAAGTCGCCAAGGTTGAGAAACACTGGGCTGGGTTCAGAAACACTGGGCTGGGCTGGGTTCTCACCTGTCTGCAGCAAAGTAAGTCCCCAGTGAGGATTTCTTTTAGATGCAACTGGCCCTGGATTCCAGTTCAGTAGACTATTAAATGCATAACGTACCAAGCCAGCTGATCATTGCCAATCCTTAATAAGCAATAGACATTACAGAGCATTTGCTCTGGCTAGATTAAGCACACTCCCTTCAGCAGTTATTGATGGTAAATACCAAAACATTCCCTTCCACAAATGACTTTGCCCCTGTGTCTCCCATACCACAGAGGATGTTCAGCATGTCCTGTTGCACTGTAATTTCTATCTGAACCTGCTTGAAGTATTAATTCAGACTCTCATAAAGGAATTTCCAGGGAAAGAGGGCCAATGGTAGGTCTTCTATTTTTAGCAGACCATAAAGGCACTACCACCCACAGTGTAGCCAAATTTTGCCTTGTCTGCTACAAGAGTGAGGCAACAAATATTGTCCATTAAAACTGCATGCCTTTGATACCTTTAAAATTTTCTTCCCATTCCATCCATCCATCCATATATGCCATTTTTCTAGTTTGCCACTGTTAAAATGATTTCTAACATAACACAATTTCGAGCATACAGTTTACAACTGAAAAACTAAAATGGTACATTTGGGGGTGAAAAGTCTACAGAATTGCATATGTAAGGGTCGAATCGAATTATCCATTCAGTCCTATCAAACCCTTGGTGATTCCATAAGCCAGTCTCTCCAAGGGTAACATGTGCATCAAAAATAATGCAAATGTTCATGCATTTTTTAAAAAATCAAGGACTGATACAGAAATAGAATAGAGAATGTATGCACAGTTTGGTCTAGTGGTTAAGGCATCAGACTAGAAACCAGGTGACTTGAGAGTTCTAGTCCCGCCTGAAGCATGAAAGCCGGCTGGGTGACCTTGGGCCAGTCACTCTCTCTCAGCCGAACTCACCTCACAGGGTTGTTGTTGTGGGGAAAATAGGAGGAGGAGGAAGGAGTATTTGGTATGTTCCCCACCTTGAGTTATTTATAAAAAAATACTAAAGGTGGGATAATATAAATAAATGAATAAATAAGACGCTCAAATAGAGTGGTATTCAATCAAGTGGTGGGAAGTGAGTTATATGCATCTCTCCCAAATGTTTCTGAAAGGTTTTGGATGGCCACATCTAATCAAAGGGGAGGACATTGTGGTATTCCAGATGTTCTGGTGTACAACTCCCAGAAATTCCATGTCTGCCCTAGAAAGTCCACCTTGTGGGTGTTACTGTTTTGGACTACATGAACTACAGCATCAAATCAGACAGAGAGGCATCTAAATTGACAGTTCCTACTGTTGGTAATCAAGGAAGCAACTGAGAATGCCTGTAGTAGCTGTCACTGCTGCCAATGAAAACAGCTTTTCTATCTGTAAAACATAGTTCACACAATGCCAACAGAGATGAACATTGGTAGAGCATTCAAAGACCTTCCTGTAGATTTCACACTATTGAGGTTGTCGTTTGAGGCTTCCTAAGCATTTGACTCATGAGAGTTTGTTTATGAAAATCACCATGGAGAGAAGTTGCAGGTGGAGGATCTGACAAAAATAGCATTCAGCTGCCCCAATAATAATAGTGATAATGATATCAATTCAGATTATTTAAGTTATACTTCCAGAACAATAGAATACTGCCTGTGTTTGTATTAGCCCTTGATTAGGGTGGGATCCAGCAATCATGCTTTAAAACATGCTGACAAAAACTTCCTACCACTTTGCAAGGTGCATTAGTGGAAAGATAAAGCCTGGCATGGTAATTTTGAATAAGAAGACTCATATTTGAACTCCGCTTGGACAGAGGTAAGCATGGAATAGATAGAAATGAGTGTGAATAAACTATGGTTCCAAAATATTGTCTCCAAATTCCTGAAAAAAGAACCTCCGGGGACATTTTTGGCCTGGAGAAGTACATACATTTCTATAGATGCAACAATACTGCCCATTGTATTCATTTTTCCATAACTCATGCCTTGAGTTAAATTTATTTGCTGGTTTTTGTAGTTTAGGGTCATGGATTTATTAAAGCATAAATCAAAAATATACTGAATTGTCCCTTAGACAAGTGCAAAGCTTATTTCTCTAACCACTCAGTAGCTTTCACATAAAAAATATTAGAAGGAATAGCTATTAATCTGAGAGGAAAGATCCCCTACCAACCTTCCTTCCCTACTAACCAACTTGTGTATCCCATGTGGTTTTATCTTCCTATCTTCTGCTCTCTTAAAGAAGAGAGGTAAGAAGTGGCTTTAGAGAACACAGCAAAGACAGCTATCATTTTTCCCAATGTATAAAGTTATCTCATTATCATTTATTATCAGATTTGGAAAACTAACATGAATAGGTAGAGAGGATCCAGTGGGATGGACATACCAACTCAGGCAAAGTATATTCCTGTGCTTGCTGCTGAAGTAATTCTCTGTGTCCAGCAGTCATTGCAAAATTGTTCATAAATGATACCTAAGCTGATATTCATCTCTTGATCAGTGTACTGCATACTTGACACATTCCCCAACTTGGGGCCTTCCAGAGGTGCCAAACTACTCATTCAATAAAGAGATGCAGTCAACACTTCTGGAGGGCTCCAGGTTGTGGAAGTCTACTGTACCCTAAGGCTACCCTGAAGTCGGCACATGATAAGGTCACCTAATGTTTTCCTCAATCATTGACCAAAACTGGGCAGGATCTATGCCAAATCCCCTTTTATGTGGGAGGCACCACAGTGGTGGTATTTCTTCAAAAGCCAATTGTCACTAAATAGGCACATGTAATATAGTTTCTAGAAAGTGCAAAAGCTGGCTTGCAGCTAAACCTCAAAAAAACCAAGATTATGGCAACCAGCTTGATTGATAACTGGCAAATAGAGGGAGAAAATGTAGAAGCAGTGAAAGACTTTGTATTTCTAGGTGTGAAGATTACTGCAGATGCTGACTGCAGTCAGGATATCAGAAGACGCTTAATCCTTGGGAGAAGAGCAATGACCAATCTCGATAAAATAGTTAAGAGCAGAGACATCACACTGACAACAAAGGTCCGCATAGTTAAAGCAATGGTGTTCCCCGTAGTAACATATGGCTGCGAGAGCTGGACCATAAGGAAGGCTGAGAGAAGGAAGATCGATGCTTTGGAACTGTGGTGTTGGAGGAAAATTCTGAGAGTGCCTTGGACTGCAAGAAGATCAAACCAGTCCATCCTCCAGGAAATAAAGCCAGACGGCTCACTTGAGAGAATGATATTAAAGGCCAAACTGAAATACTTTGGCCACATAATGAGAAGACAGGACACCCTGGAGAAGATGCTGATGCTAGGGAGAGTGGAGGGCAAAAGGAAGAGGGGCCGACCAAGGGCAAGGTGGATGGACGATATTCTAGAGGTGACGGACCCATCCCTGGGGGAGCTGGGGGTGTTGATGACCGACAGGAAGCTCTGGCGTGGGCTGGTCCATGAAGTCACAAAGAGTCGGAAGCGACTAAACGAATAAACAACAACAACAATATAGTTTCTACTCAGTTTAAAATAAAACAAGGGGCCAGGATTCTTTAGGGACTCTTATCCCCATACTGGCCTTACACCCTAACTATTGATGGAGAGGCCCTTCTCTATGTTCCCACTGTAGTAGAAAGGACCTGATCTAAACTGGGAATTCTCCACCTTTGGTGGCAATGCCTCTATTGTGTTCCACCATTGAGTCAAAATTTTCTTCTGTAGAAAGGCATTCACTCCCTGGGCAACAGAACTCATATCTGAAGATGAGTTTTGTTGCATCATTCTTACTAGATAATTCAACTCCAACTTTGTTTTCTCTTTTAAAAGGTTCAGATTTGCACTATTTTTAATCACTATTAGCTGCCCATTATGATGTATACACATTAGAATGGTATGGGAGAAATGCTTATATTCAATAAACAAATAAACAAACAAACAAGTCACATACCAATGCATAACATAAGGGGAGAAGAAAGGGCATGTCCTAAAAAGACATTTTAAGCTGCAGCTATTGTGTGTGTGTGGTGCATGTGCTTAACTCATTATTTCCTGAAAATATGCAAATGTGTACAGCCAAAAATTAAAATTAAAACATAATTGTGCATACTTTGCAGCAACTGTTTGCTGTAACTCTTTGCTGGCCCTAATTATGCTGTGCATGGGCTTGTTTGCTTCCTATTTCCTTCTCTTTCCATTATCCTGCTACTACTGTCCTCAGAGGAGATAAAACTGCCTGGCATAGGGGCATCCTGCGGGGGGAGGGGGAGGGCCAAAAAAGTCAAGCCAGCCCCGTTGTAAAAGAGGGGTGGGATTGCACAATGCCATGGGTGCCATCTTTTTTTGTTCCCCTTGTGGAGACCCTTGGCTCAGTGCAGCTAGACTTCCAAACACACCCACCACTGAGAGAGCTATAATCCCACAATGTTTTATAATCCCATGATGGAACCACAAACACCTGCCCCCTCAAAGGCAGAGTGGAGAAAAAATGTCACAAAGGAAGTCTGGAGAAAAAATGAATACTGAGTGAAAATCACATCAGAAGGACTGGCTGGGGAATAGGTTGTGTGCTTCTGAGTCAGACGTCATGATGACAAATGTTCACATAGACTGAACCTTGCCACCAAATTGCAATTTATATCACAGCTGATAAAACATACTTATTAAAGAGCAATTCCTGGTGAGGCCTTACTGGGGGGGGGGGGCGGAATCTGCTTAGAAAATGCTGCAAATGGCCTAAATATAATTCTTTTGTTGTAACAAAAAGGACAATATGACTTGAGTCATTTAAATTACTACCTTGATTCTGTACAAAGTAGAAAAACAATTATATAATTGTTTTATAAACACAGTGTATGTATGTATGTGTGTGTGTGTGTGTGTGTATGTATGTATGTCACTCTCATTATAATTATATATCTATATGTATATGTAGTGTATATGTATTTCATGTTTTGCAATTCCATCTTTACATTTATGTGATTTTTCCCACTCCCCATAAAATTGTGTCTCCACTAACTCTGCTTATTATAAAAATAGTGTTTTGAATTGCCAGATGTAACTGAGGGCAGCCATTGGGATATTTCAAATATGCATTTGTTTCCAATCCTTCTCTGTCAGTTCAGGTATGTCTTTCATGCACTTCATTATGCTATCTGGATATCTTTTGCCTAGGAAATAGCATCCTGGGGTGTGTAAAACTGATAAGAGATCCTTGTAATGGCTGGTACACTATGCTGTTCTACAAACTTAACTGACCTTGTGATGTCATCTTCTCAGGATTGGTTTTACTAGAAAACAAGATTACGTCTGAGTTTCACTGTCAAATATATTGACAAAATTAAGTGTAGAGATCCAAAGCTCTCCATTTCCATATATAGTTTCCCCATATAATGAACCCTAATATTGCCGGGCATTCTCTCCTTCCTAGAAAATCATGTACTGTATATAGATACTTTCCAACTGTACTTTACTTCCCTGAAGTCATTCTACAGTCTGATCTAAATTCATGAGCTTAAAATCACATAACCTGCAAACAACGTTATGGCTTTAATTACCAAGGAATTTTGAAATGTTGGGTTTCTCTGCCAGAAGATTTGGAGTTTATTTTGCTTTTGTATTTTTTTTCTCTTTATCAGTCCAGTTTTGCTCACCAGAGCTACAGTTTCTTGAGCTGCTTGTGGATTTGATTCCTTCACAGAATTCAATTGCCATGTGGATTCCAGATTTCAATTTATTGTAAACACATCTCTGTGAGGTTGGAAAATCCGCCTTCTGGATTCAAGGGAGGCTGTGAGCTGCTCACTTGCAGCTCAGTTCCTCCACTAGCAAGTCCTCCCTTCTTTTCCCAAACTGCTATACAGGATGTTTGAAGAATATAAGCAATAAGCAACATTGCATTCACTAGTAAGATCAAGAGCAATTAACTAGTTATGCATAAAGCAATATGGGGAGACAACAATGCATAATGCGATTTTGCCTATAGGCTAATTTTGTTAGGTTGTTTTTCTTCAGTGTATTGAAATCTCTGGATTTCTCTCTTGGAATAGACAGGTAGAGAAGGAATAGGCAATGTAGTGATCATGAGCTATGAGCTATGAGTTATGTCCACTAACTTACCACTTGGCACCTGTTAGACTTCCTAACTCCAACTTTCTTCATCTTTTAAAATAATATTTTAATTAAGAAAATGAATGGCAAGCTGAAAGACTTTTAAGGCATTATTAGGAAATAAAAATGTGTTTTGTTTCCAAATGAACCCACCAGCTGAGAAAGAAAAAGTACGCATCTGATGCTAAGGGGCATCCTTGGCGATAAGAATGGATAGGAAGGAACCATCACTTGGTTTTCTGATAAAGGGATGTTTTGTGATCAGCCATGCCCAACATTGACAAAACTTTGTGAAGCCCACCCAGTCACGACTGCCTACGATATGCTCTCAATGTTCTAAATGTGCCCAAAGCATTAGCTATCTCAGATGCAGACAGTAGCTTCTAGTACTGTTGGCTTGCCAGAACTGGCATTTCATACAGTCACAGAAGGTTATATATAAGCTGAAACAAATCTTGCATCAACTCAGTGCAAGAACCTACTAAACCATACCTGACAGGTGGTTATCTAGTTCAAAAACTAGAGAGGGAAATACGTAATTGTTTAGTCCTAATAGCTTTTACTATCAGGAAGTTCCTTTTAATATTCAGACTGAATGTCCTTTTTGTTTCATAGTAAATGTTACAGGAAAGTCCTTTCCACTGGGGATACCCTTCTAGTAAGCACAAAGTCCAAGTTGCATTACAAGGAACTTATCTACCAGTTGGATAATCTCTGGGGCTGGGGGTGGGGGACCCAGCTGGATCAGCTCCTCGAAAACCCTCCAAAACAGCAACCACTATTGATACATTAACCCCAAAGGGGCCAGGAGGCAAAAGTTATATGTGAATTTTAGAACAATTATACTATGTTCTTTATTTTTAATTGAATTTAGTTTTCTAGTTAGTGCTGAAAAGCATGCATACATTGCACAAGCCCTTTGTTGTGCCCATCCTGTTTTATTTATTTGTCTGTACAGTCAGCTTACTAAAAAGATTCTCATAAACATTTAACAGCAGTTGTAAAAAAATACATGCTGGTGATTAGGGTTAGCCAATAGACACCTTTTGATTACGAACTTCGTTTCACTATTTAAATTGAATCCCTCCAAAAATTTAACACCGCTGGTTTCTCCAAAGCTTATCATGTTAAATAAAACCATGAATTTGTTTCCAAAGAGAAAATTCTGCCATAGCTTTCTCTGGCTTCACAACGGTGGGACATGCTTTTTGTTCACTAAAATCTGCATGTTCAGTGTTAGGCTATATGGAATATATTTTTAGTAATGGCTTTTTTTGTTCTGGTCCAAATAATGGCAGCCTGGGATGCAGAAAGTTTTTTCTGGCAGCATGGAGGCAAAATAATGGGAAAATTTCACTTGGATCACAAGCAGATATTGGGCTAAAGCCACAGATGGGCATCAAGTTAAAAAAAAGTCATTCCTAACCTTTTCCAGTTTGCCATTTTTCAGGCACTTCTGGTGATATGGTGAGAAAAATAAAGCCTGTTTTTCCACTGGATTCATTAGTAAGTTTTGCTTTAATTCCAGATATCTACCATGATGGTATGGAAGCAACTTCTTCACCTCCCTTCGCCTTCCTTTGCTCTCCACTGCAATTCTCCACACAACCCCCCCCCCCCAATTTTGTTAAATCGGCATTCATGGAAGAAAAGGCTGTAAATTGTCATCTTGGAGGCTGCACCTCTGGTGCCTCTACATAAGACCAGCCAGCGGATAATACAAGGCGTACAGATTCTCCAACAGGCAACCTGATGCAGGGAGGAGTGCGTGGGGAGGGGAGGGGAGGGGAGAGAGAAACATCTTTCCTTTGGGGAAAAAGTATAGCTGCGAAAGTTTCAGGACTCACCCGCTTCCCTGGTTTCCCATCGATGTTTTCATCATCCCAGCCGGACTCAGAAACTTCTGCTTTCAGAATCCTTTTAAGTTTTCTTTGTGGAGAAAGTTACACCTTGGCATTTCCTGTCAGAAACTTCCACGCCTTTTGAGCCCCTCTCCCCCCGATTTAAAAAAAAAAGAAGAAGAAGAAGAAGAGGAGCAGATGATGGACTCAACACAATAGAAAATGATTTTCCCCACCGTCGTTTCAAAAGGCTACTAGACGCTCTGAAACGAGCGCGATCTTTTCTTTCTTTTCTACTTCCTGTATTTATGTGAAGAGGGGCCATCAGGAAGAGGCAGTCCTTGGTGGTCAAGGGTGGTTTGTTTCCTTTCCTCTATTTTTTTTTAATAAGCCCATTTTTAGTCATGAACTTTAGCTCTGATGGTTAGAGGGAAAAGGCCTGTGACGGTTAGTCATCAGCTCTGTACCTGCTTTTTCTTTCAAGTCAGAGGAATCCATGAGTTCATCCGTCTGGCAGGTACATTATGGAGGAGAGGCTCTGGCTAGGTACAGTGAGTCCTGTGAAGGGTTTGATACAGCAGAGCAGTGTCCATCTGCAGATTCCTGAGCCATGTGTGCAAGAATGTAACTGGAACCAGATGGAGTCTGGAAGCCTTCACACAGTTTACATAGGACCTGGGAGATGGGAGTGTTTAACACTGGGACACCACTTTTCCAGTCACATTGCATCAAAAGACCCTGGGCTTGCCATTACGTGATGAACTAGTATCTCATTAGCAAAAGCCCTGATGTGCAGCCAGGGAACACTTTTCTTTGCAGTATATGATCAATGCTCTAAAAGCGTTACACAGCCTGGATGACAGAGAAGGATGGGCCACTCTCAGGTGCCGAAGGCACTTGGCCCTCCTCACCCCCACAAAGCTTTCTGAAGCCAAGTGTGATCATCTTCATGGCCACTAGCCTTGAGACTTTGAAAACACCAGTAAGTTCAATGGAGCAGTAGAAGAGGGCAAAGGACAGTGTTCACTTCTTCCTGTCCTGACCCACTGCCAGTCCCAATATCTCATCCCCCAACTCACACAAAAGGGAAAGCAACACAGGCTTATGAGTTATTTATTTTCTATCCCACCTTTATTATTTTTGTAAACAACTCAAGGCAGCGAACATACCAAATACTCCTTCTTCTTCCTCCTCCTCCTGTTTTCCCCACAACAACAACCCTGTGAGGTGGGTTGGGCTGAGAGTGACTGGCCCAAGGTCACCCAGCCGGCTTTCATGCCTAAGGCAGGACTAGAACTCTCAGTCTCCTGGTTTCTAGCCCATTGCCTTAACCACTAGACCAAACTGACTACCAGGTTCTCACTGTGTGAGAGCCTGATGCTCTTCTTTAGTTGAAATTCAGCCTGAGCCTTGCCTGAAATTCAGCCTGAGCCTCATAAAGGCTTGTATGAGATCCTGTCAATTAGTACTGGCTAAAATTGGCCTCTTAAGATGGTTCTTTGACCCCCTTTAATCCTAGTCAATAAATTTATTGGAATAATTCCAAGAATTATTCTCAGACTTGAATTATTATGGGCTACCAATCCAATTTTTGATGATGTCAAGGCTTGAGACAGCCATCCTAGAGATTAAACAGCAAGTCATTGGCCTGAACCTATAAAGTGATAGGAGCAAAGCTCCTTATTATTAGAAATACAGTCTCTGTGATAGATCTTTCTCCTTATCTAATTACTTTTATAATAGCCTTCAATTCCACTCAGATGAGCTTTTTCATTAGCCAAATTCAACACTTTGTCACTGATGGCAATATGCACCCTGGAGTTGGGAGACGGATGAGGCAAGAATTCCCGCCAATAGATCAGCACCCTACCCATAGGCTCTGTAGAGTTTCAGAATTTCAAGCAGAAAGATAACCATTAGTGCAATTTCAAATATCCTGAAACTGAACTGGAAATAAATCGATTCAGTAAGTGGTGCAGGATCACCCAGATCTGATGATAATGCTGTGGCAATGCAAAAATACTGTGAAGAAATAACCCTAGACTTGCTTTCATGTGATAATTCACTCTCTCTGCCCACCATCAAAAGTAAAGTGGAATGCCTTATCTCTCTCTTTCCTCATGAGTATCTCCATCTGCCACCCCCATCTTGGTTCGATTCATATGCTAGGCTAAAATGTGGTTGATTAGCTTATATTTCAGTGGACCCTGTGAAGCCAGTCAAATTTTAGTTTATTGCTGGGTGTACTGAGTAATACCAAGTCATCTTGTCTGCCTCCTGAAGAATCTGTATAACGACCAAGTAGCAACAGTAAGAACAGACCACGGAACAACAGACTGGTTTAAGATTGGGAAAGGAGTACGGCAGGGCTGTATACTCTCACCCTACCTATTCAACTTGTATGCAGAACACATCATGCGACAAGCTGGCCTTGAGGAATCCAAGGCTGGAGTTAAAATCTCTGGAAGAAACATTAACAATCTCAGATATGCAGATGATACCACTTTGATGGCTGAAAGTGAAGAGGAACTGAGGAGCCTTATGATGAAGGTGAAAGAAGAAAGTGCAAAAGCTGGTTTGCAGCTAAACCTCAAAAAAACCAAGATTATGGCAACCAGCTTGATTGATAACTGGCAAATAGAGGGAGAAAATGTAGAAGCAGTGAAAGACTTTGTATTCCTAGGTGCAAAGATTACTGCAGATGCTGACTGCAGTCAAGAAATCAGAAGACGCTTAATCCTTGGAAGAAGAGCAATGACAAATCTCGATAAAATAGTTAAGAGCAGAGACATCACACTGACAACAAAGGCCCGCATAGTTAAAGCAATGGTGTTCCCTGCAGTAACATATGGCTGCGAGAGCTGGACCATAAGGAAGGCTGAGCGAAGGAAGATCGATGCTTTGGAACTGTGGTGTTGGAGGAAAATTCTGAGAGTGCCTTGGACTGCAAGAAGATCCAACCAGTCCATCCTCCAGGAAATAAAGCCAGACTGCTCACTTGAGGGAATGATATTAAAGGCCAAACTGAAATACTTTGGCCACATCATGAGAAGACAGGACACCCTGGAGAAGATGCTGATGTGGAGAGTGGAAGGCAAAAGGAAGAGGGGCCGACCAAGGGCAAGATGGATGGATGATATTCTAGAGGTGACGGACTCGTCCCTGGGGGAGCTGGGGGTGCTGACGACCGACAGGAAGCTCTGGCGTGGGCTGGTCCATGAAGTCACGAAGAGTCGGAAGCGACTAAACGAATAAACAACAACAACTGAGTAAACTCAAGTGTGTGCTATGTGGGGGTAGAATTGAGTAGGCAGAATGGTGCCTCTGCCCCACCCCAATAATAAAAATAATAAAAACAGGAAAGGTGATGGACATGTCACACACACACACACACACACACACACACACACACACACCATTGGTAGATGCATTGGGAAACCTGCAACACCCCTAGCGGTGACAACGAGCAATAAATAGCTGGCAAAATCTAGTTCTCTTTC
Organism: Candoia aspera; assembly: GCF_035149785.1. NCBI lineage: Eukaryota > Metazoa > Chordata > Lepidosauria > Squamata > Candoiidae > Candoia > Candoia aspera. The sequence goes on along the minus strand of NC_086153.1, from coordinate 306,065,084 downwards.
CTGATTTAAATTGGCTTTTGTCCAGCACTGCATTAGTGCTCTCAAAAGAGCATTATTCCTGTTTTTAAATGGGTCCAGCACTCTAGAGCGATAAACCCAAGTAAGAAAGTGCCAGCCAGGCAGATGCTTCTGCCAGACTGTTGTTGTTGTTGTCTGTGTCTCCTTCGGCCCAAGTCAAAATGGTCACGTTGGGCACTTCCCAGTGACTGTAGCCTAAAGCAGGCAACAGATCCTGCCCCTAACTGCAGTAATAACCACTGCAATGATGAAGCGTGCTACACTTTATCCAAGGCAAAAATTGTGTCACAAGAAGAGGGAAACATTTCTGTGGACAACTGAGAACAGGAACAGCTGGAGATGACTAATCTTCCTCAGCCGGGGATGAGATGAAGAATCCCTTAACTTGTCTAACCAAACAAAGTGTAGTGAAAGAATGGGAAAAATTGGCTTGGTCAAGCCTTTTATGAAATTTGTCCTGCAAGTGTTAACTGTGAAAAGAGGTAGACTTGGCTTGCCAGTCATGGACATAGGGGTTTCTGCATCCGGTTCAACTGTACAGTGCTCTGAATCATTTAGTGGAAGGTTGAACTGCGAGTGTACATGCTCTTGAGAGCCTTCCAGAATGAAGATGCTGTTACAGGATACAAGTGGGCCACAGGTCATCTACCTCCAGTCAGGGCAGCAAATCTTATGCCGGCATACTGTTCCACCAGTTTAAGGACTGAAGGAGTGCACTCTAATGAAGCCGCCTGGCTCTGTACAGGATCCACCCAGAGATTCTCAGATTTGAATTCAAAGTCCCAAGAAATATTGCGAAAAACAATGTAATGGTCTATTCTGCAAATGGTGTTAAACTGTAGTGTGATTTGTTTGTTTTTGGCTTAATACGATGGCAATTTTTCCTTTATTTTTTTTAATGTTATCGGCGATCTGGTCTACAGCAACTTGTTCAGCATAACATGGTTTAAAAAGAAGTATTGGTTTAGCATTATCCATAAAACCAGGAAATATTAATATGTAGCAGAAGTAAAGAAGTAAATTCTATATTAGGTAAAAGCAACCTGCCCATGTGACCATGATGGACTTATGACCTCACTTCCATTGTGGTCATTAAATGAGTCACCTATGGTCATTAAGTGAGACATCACATGACCACAACTTGCAATTTTACTGCTGGTTTCTCCATTGACTGTGACAGCTGTAAGTGCAAGGACCAGTCATAAAGTTACTTTTTCAGCACCATTGTAACTTTAAACAGTTACTAAACAGGGCCGTCATTAAGCGAGAGCTACATATACTGATATTGTAATTGCTGAAGCTGATCTTTCAAGAATTCCTTCTTCTGTAGGTCTGCAAATGTACAGTAGGAACAAAAAATGGTTGCATTGGCTTAGCTTAGTGAATCTCGTGGAAGATATGTACTAGTGGACCTTCTTTGCATGATGAAGGCAAAGTAATTTTTATAGGGAAGCATATGTTGTCCCTCATGCTCCATTCCCATTCATTTAGAATTAATTAATTAACTAACAGAAATCAGAGAGTTATGCTGCACTGGAGTCAGGGACAGAACTGAGCATGGGCTTGAAAGAAATCTGGTGGGGGAGCAGTGTCCATTGAAATATTAAAGTTATGAAGTATGAGTTATGCACACTCAGTATAAATATTACAAAACCTTACTTATCTGCAAGTATCAGGATTGAATACTTGCATTCCTGGAGTTCTCTTCACAAAACAGTATTATAGACTGAAGGATCAGCAGCCTGGTGCCCTTCAGATATTGATGGATTGCAACAATAACGGCATTGGTCACACTTACGGATGATCTCTGGCAGGAGCGGGATGGTGGCAGTGCGTCTCGCTCTCCTTGATCTCTCAGCAGCTTTCGATACCATCGACCATGATATCCTTTTGGGGCAGCTCAGGGAGTTGGGGGTGGGCAGCATGGTCTTGCTCTGGTTCACCTCCTTCCTCCAGGGCCGGTACCAGTCGGTGGTGATAGGGAGCGAGAGATCCGACCCGCGGCCCCTTCTTTGTGGGGTGCCACAGGGTTCAGTACTCTCTCCGCTCCTTTTCAACATCTACATGAAACTGCTGGGTGAGATCATCTGCTGATGATACTCAATTGTACATCTCCATCCCAGGTGAGGTAAGTGATGCTGTGACTGCCCTCTCTGAGTGTCTGGGGGCTGTGGGGGTCTGGATGGGGAACAACAGGCTTCAACTGAGCCCTGGTAAAATGGAGTTGCTGTGGGTTAATGGTTCTTCCGTATCTGGGACATTATCATCTCTGGTTCTGGATGGGGTTGCACTGCCCCAGACAGACCCAGTGTCTAATCTGGGGGTCCTCCTGGACTCACGGCTCCTGCTCAAATTGCAGGTGGCAGCCGTGGCCAGGAGAGCTTTTGTGCAGCTACGTGCTGTGCACCAGTTACGCCCCTTCCTGGATCAGGAGGCCCTTCGAACAGTCACTCATACCCTTGTTATCTCTCATATAAACTATTGCAATGCACTTTACATGGGGCTACCCTTGAAGAGTATCCGGAAGCTTCAGCTGGTCCAGAATCCAGCCGCACGAGCTGTTTTTGGTGCCCCTAGAAGGGCACATGTAACACCGCTGCTGCGCAAGGTGCATTGGGTACCAGTCTGCTTCTGGGTCCAATTCAAGGTGTTGGTTATCACCTTTAAAGCCCTACATGGCATGGGGCCAGGTTACCTGAGGGACCGCCTCATCCCCATTACATCAACCCGTCCCACCTGATCGTGCAGAGAGGGCATGCTGCGGACCCCGTCTCTAAGACAACTTCGTTTGGTGGGGTCCAGGAAGCGGGCCTTCTCTGCAGTGGTGCCCGCCCTGTGGAACATGCTGCCCCCGGAGGTGAGACTGGCCCCATCGCTCCTGGCCTTTCAGAGGAGTCTGAAGACCTGGCTCTGCCACCTGGCTTGGGGCAGAGAGGGGAATAGAGCTACGTGGGGATGGCTGCTATCTTAGACCACTCCTCACACATATGGACTGTTTTAGATTCTTTTGCCATTTGGAGTTTTTATTTTTTACTCTTATTTATATTATTTATTGCTGTAATTTTATATTGTATATTTTATTCATTGTATTATTGTTTTAATTGATTACTATAAACCGCCCAGAGTCCCCCGATGGGAGGAGATGGGCGGGGACAAATTGGATAGATAGACAGACAGACAGACAGACTCTGTTCATTATTGGCCTTTGGCTATGCTGGTTGGGGTCAATGAGAACTGTACCCCAAAACAATTAGAAAGCATCCCATCTAACACAGCTTGGGATTGGCAACTCCATTACTAAGTGAAGTGGTTGCTAAGTGGGAAATCACATGACAATGGCTGTGCTTTCTTCCTTTTCTCCACTCCTCCATGCTTCGGAATGCTCACCCCAGTGCTGGGATAATTAGCAAGAAGGGATTTAATGTTTGTATTTACATTCATTGGAAAGGAAGGGATTACAAGAGAGTAAGCAGGCACACAATGGGGAATATACACTGAAAGGGCTGCGGTGGTGCCAGCAGCCCTGAGCACACTATGCAAACAGCCAGGTGTTTTCCCCAGGTGACTACTCTCTTGTAGTCTCTTCCTCTATAATTTCTCTACTCTGCAAATGGGGGGATGACAACAGGTCAGGAACAGGACATGTACTGACCATAATGTGACTGAGGGACGCTGCAAAGGTTGTAAATGTGGCATTGGTTGTAAAGAGTCACATAAAAGTGAGGTGAGTGGCTATATAAATCAAATGAATGAATAAAGATATAATTTATGCAAACAGCTCTGTGTATTCCCATTGTGTGCCTGCTTACTCTCTTGTAATCCCCTCCTCTCCAATCTCTCTGCTCAGCAGAGATGGGCAGACAAGCAATTTCTGTAGACAATCTCTCCAGTACCTGACTTGGGGAATGGGGAATACACCGGGCTGTTTGTGTAGCATGCTGGTGGCTGCCAGCCCCAGTGAATTGCTTTCAATGTGTAATCCCCACTGTCTGCCTGCTTACTCTCATGTAATCCCTTCCTCTCCAATCTCTGTGCTCTGCAAGAGGGGTGGGCAGAAAAACCAGAGGTCATGCACAGGACAATGCATACTGACTGTAATGGCGATTACATGACTGAGGGACACTGTGAAGGTCATAAATGCAGGCAATGTCATAAAATTATTTTTTCAGCACCGTTGTAACTTTGAACAGTCACTGAATGAGGCAGTTGGTAAGTGAGGACTACCTGTAATGGAAAAGAAATGAGGGAGCTTTAGCCAATTATAGTTAAGAAAGAAAAAGCATACTGCCCAGTGAGATGGAATTGGAAGGACATCAAGCCAGACAAAAGTACTCCTTCACATAATATGGAACTAGCTGTTAGGAATATATTATTGGCTTTGGCTTTAAGATATTATTACGGTACCTTCACAGCATCAGCTTTTCCACTCTCTGGTCCCTCAAAATTAGTTTGAAGATGATCCGTAAGTGGTATTGTACTCCTTACTTGGTTCCATTTATGAGGTGGCCAAAGGGTCTTTATTACTTATCTTCAAAATGCTCCCTGCATTCACAGCAGTGTGGAACTCTTCAAAGAGATGCCACCTCTGTCTCACCAGTTTCTGATTGCCAACATATTTACATGCTGCTCCACCCCAGGAGAAGACACTTGACATAAAAGCTTGGATTGTAGGGTCCTGTGTTGTTGTTGTTGTTGCTGCTGCTGCTGCTGCTGCAGGTGGTTTTATTTAGCTTTTATTAGACCATCTAGTTAAGCTGCTTCCATCTTTCTCAGGGAGTAACAAGAGTCTTTTCAGTGGTGCTATTTTGCCTCTGGAAAGCTATTCTCAGTAGGTTGGGTAGATAGGACCTTATTTCTGGATGTTTCCCAAGTCTTTTAAAGACGGTCTTTTATTATATTAAACCCCACTTATGATAGTTTTTACTATTCCTGTTAAAAGGTATTTTATTTGATATGAAAATGGCCTATTTAAAAATGATTATTAAGAGTTTTGATTGCTTTAAACAATTGTTTGCAAAGCAATCTATACGTGGAAATGCCAGAGATTGTAGGTTAACTTAATCTTCTTTTTCACTTTGCAGAGCCAGGGGTGTTCACATGTCATTCACTATTTCTTTTCAAAAGTGGAAGTGCTGGAAAACTTTAGGAGAGAGTAAGAGATGAGACAAAGGGCTTTTAAGAAAATGTCTTCAATGGATCTACAGTTTGCATACAGTGATCATAGAATCATAGAATGTAAGAACTGGAAGGGACTTTATAGCTCATCTAGTCCAAACTCCTGCTCAAAGCACAAATCCTCTAAACCATCCCTAAAAGTTGGCAATCCAGCCCCTATTTGAAATCCACCACTGAGACATCATCACTGCTTTAGGCAGGCTGTTCCGCTGCACGACAGCTCTTACCTTCATGGAATTCCTCCTAATAGTCACCTGATTTTCCTTTCTTTAATTTCAACCTATGGTCCTAGTCCTACCCTTGTCTTTTTGGCAGAGGGCAGGTTCTCCCCTTTCACCTCTCCTCAGAGAACCTTTATCTGACTCTTGGGTTGGCAGGTGAGTAGTGGCAGCTAGCAGTTAAGGATGAGCAGAGGTGCGCAGCCAGGGACAAACTGTCTATATGCTGCTGCTATCCCAGTTCTCTGCCAGGCTCGGGGATCTAGTTGCCCATCAAGAATCCAGAATGGTGAGTTGAAGATGCTTTGTGTTTCAAGCCATATATGTGTGTGGGTGTGTATATTCCTATCGCTCTGATATATTTGCACTCAAGTAATGGGCCATGCATGAGGATTTATTCTTATCTACCATAAAAATTGTAATCTAGCTGGGCAGGCCCACAACTAAGGTCTGTGTCACCTGAGGCAAACATGGATTCCACACCTATTTTGGCACCTCCCCAAGCGTTCATTTTGGTGCCCCCCCAGCATGGCATCTAGGGCACATGCCCCGCTCCCCCCACCCCCAGTTGCAGACCTGTAGCTGGGCCATAAGTCTTTGCCAAGTCAAGCTGAGGAGTTGAACCAAGTCTTCTGTGGCTGGAGATCAGTGATTTTATGCCAAGCCCAGAGGTGAACCCTGACATAGGTGGGGTTTTTGAGTGGCAGGTCTACCCCTTATTTAATGCAGCTCTGTGCTAGCCAATGAGTTGATCTGATTGAAGGGATATGTCAGGGAGGTACACTCATAGGCTAACACAACTCTGTGTTAACCAATGGATAGATCAGGCCAAGGGGATCATTCTCTGAAGAAGCATTTTACTGCAGGATGAATAAAAGAAAGATACATTTTAATTTTTTAAATTCAGGTTCTGTGGGTATTCCATAATTTTAAGATCTCATTTTGCAGGCGTTCATCTACAGTATTGATCTAGAACTGTGGGTGGGCTATCTTGATTCTGGTGATGCATTGGATCCTCAAACTGCTTAAACCAGCCTTAATTCTACTGGAGTAAGGGCTGTGCCAAATAGCAAGAGTTAAGATTGGTCCAGTCTATAGAGCTTCATCTTGGGTTTGCTCTCATGTTTACGACCTTTTCCAACCTGAGACCATTCAGAAGAGGTAGACTACAGTTCTGATAATTCCTAACCATCATGATGATTTAGCTGGTGACAAAAATGATGACCTTTTCAAAATAATTTCACCTTGGGAGCAAGTTAGTGATGCAGATTGCTTCTGAATATCTTTCATCATGGGACAGCTGTTTTTTGTAAACATCTGAGCATATTTTTCCAAGAAAACATTGATACCACTTTCCTGTTGTCTTTATACATTTTATTAACAGTGTACATAAGTATGTATGTATCTCTTTTTCTTTCTTCTGTCAATACTGACTGCTAGGTTTATTATTTTAAATATAAATCTTCTGTTTACAGTAACTACTGGGTTTTGTCCCTTCTTTTCACAATAAAAATAATCAATATTCATGCCAATATTGTCCAATAAATTGTCACTTTTGGATTTTTTTAGTATGACATATAGATCTGTACAAAGAATCCCATATCACAAAAGCATTCACAGTGCATAAGGTCACAGTCATTGAAAAAAATAAATAATAATTATATCTCTGTAATTCAGTTTACAAAGTTGTCCTTTCTATTCTCCCAGCAGCACTGTAAAATGTCTCATCATTTTTCAGAAGAGGTATGGCCATCACCCTGCAAGTTGGGATGAACAGGCTGTAAATACCTATTGAGCACAACCTCTTCAAAACAGGAATTATTCTGTGTTTGTGAACATCTGGGATTCCTCTCCCCCAACAGAGAAAGACCTTTGTGGAGAATTTTAACACATTTTTGGGAACAGAACTGTTGTTTTCTGATGAACTGCATTTTTTTTTACATTTTACACATATGGTTGATGAATACAAATTATACTCCTTCTGTAAATAACAACAATTCATTCCCTGAAAGGCCCTGGTCTTCTTTGGAGGATCTGACCTCTCTTGTAATATTTTTAGATTTCACTACAATTCAAGGCTACTAATCATCAAGAACATTGAGGTGACAGAATTTAAGAGGGCAATATTCTTTTTGGGGAAATTAATCTCTCTCCAGGAGCAAAAAGAGGCCAGCAATTACAATTGTTTGCTTAAAGTGCTTGAATTTTGGGATAGCAGCAGCTGGGGGGGCACATGTCATGCTTCACAAAGACAACACAAAAAGGAATCATCTGCAGTGTTAATATACCAAAACCCTGAAGGCCTTGCTTCCATTTACTGGTGCCTGGGGCTGGAGGCCTCCCTGGCAGGAGGCAAATGACAAAAGCAGGGTTGCATAGTTGTCATGCAAGCTCTGCCCCTTTTCTACGTGAGTTGGAAAGCTATACATATGCATGAAAGGGTTGGTGCTTGTGTCAAAACAGTACAATGCTGCATTTGTCATTTTGATCAAAACCTTCAGTCCTGTGAACATCTCTGTTCTTGGGCTGTGGTTTTCAAACAATCCTCCACGAAAGCCAAGGTTCTTAGAAGCTTATTTGATGTAAGTTTCAGAAGAGCAAATTAAAAGATTGGAAAGAATATACAGTACGCACTTCCCTGAGAAATGTTGGTTCCCTATTACCAACCTACTTTCCATCCAATGTGCAGATGCAGGAATATTAGGGTGTCCTTCAAGTCAGAGGTTCTCAGATGGTGATCTTAGAATCACAGCTTATCCACAATTTCCATTCAGGTCTGCAGAAAGGGTTTTGATCAGATGAGAATTATCTGTAAATAATTTCCCTCCTCATTTTCTGATGACACAAACTGGGTTAGCTATCAAGTTGAATCTTAAGGCCCATACTTTTCATCTGATGGTACTGGAACAGTGTATTAATTTATCCTTAAAATGTCTCACTTAAAGGGGCCTTTCTTAGTGCCTGCTCTCGGCAGCCAGCTATTCAAAATGCAGTGCTGGCTTTGATGTTGATGCCAGCACAGGAGAAAATAATTTATTAAAATATGAGCTGCACATGCACTTTGATTCATAGAAGAACAAAATATATCTACTAAGACAACTAGTGATTTTCAAGTGACTTAGAAAACAATTAAGTTTAAGCTTTGTTATTTGACGGCGTACTCTTAGTTCAGGCACATCATGCGTTAGGGCCCCTTTTTCACCTTGCAGCTCCCTCCTCCTGTCTTCCCCCACCCCCATTCCAGATCTCCAAAAATGTGCTGAGATTCATTACTGGATTTGTCATTATGTTAAGGATTATCTGATAGCATGAAGTTTATCACCACTTCTGGAGACTGCATGTTTAGATGTTCTGAGGATGGTAATAAAGATTACATGCAACTACCTAAATACGGTATTTTTAGGAAACTGAGCTGCGTATGTTACTCTCGTGCTAGACAGTGATTTTCTAGATCATTAGTTTAGATCTTGTGTCCTTTTTTTGCTCTGTTGAAGTTAAATGGCACAAATAACAAAGCTGAAACTGCTTAGCTTTTATATGCTGGGTTATTTCCAGGTTTAAACTTAAGACAACTAAAACAACTGAATTCGGTCTTAGCGGAGTCTGTTGATTTTGAGAGCCTAACCTGACTTATGTCTGCATACAAGCCAGTATTTTATAAAAGTTCAATCTGCACAAACTCTACTATCCTTAAATATGGCAGTCACACAGTCTGAGATAGTTTGGAAATGAAGGAGCAAAGGAAGCCCTCTGCAATTTAAATTTTAAGGTGCTATAATTTTAATAGGGTAAGTCTTTGGTTCACATGGGTACAAACATTCATCTTCTGCTTGACGGTATTTCTTGCATTAATATGAACACTTACGACAGTATTTATAATTAAATACTAACCCAAAGGTCTACTGAAATTTAATATCTTCATTTTGATGAAAAATGACAGGTCACTGAACGTTAAAAAGAAGCAGTAAGGACAAGTTCCAATTGTAATATTCACAATTGGTTAATTTTGGTAAAGTGAATACAACTTTCTGAACCACAGTCAGTATTAAAATGATTTTAAAAATATATATAAATGGGAATCTTCTTTTCATATTTGCTTCAAAATCTACTGAACAAAGACACATCTCTTTCCCCAGGCTTTAAATTATATATTGATTTTAGTTGTTAGGTTTGTTTTGCTTTTTACATTAGCCACTATGAATCCTTACTCAAGGAGAAAGGCAAAGAAGAACTCAAATCAAATGATAAATACAATAATTACTTGAGAAAGTTGTTGCTTAGATGTTATAACTAGAATGAATATAAGAAATAATATAAAAAGAAAAGAAACTTGGCACGACAATGAATGATAAAGAAGGGGAAAAAACTGATCAAATGGAATGTGGGCCAACTCTCTTCCAGGCTAACTTGCATTCCAGGATCAGAAGGCAGATCATCACAAGTCAGGAAAATAAACACAACCACAAAACTGAAGCTCGGTCTTGCAGTACTTGTCCAAGTTGGATGCCCTTACAGTCTGGAGTACATTTTCCAACCATAGGATTAGGGTCAGGCCTCTAGCAGAAATTTATAACAAAAAAATAACAGCTTAAAGCATTCTGCTTTGCTGGATATTTTGAGATAGTTGAGGCTGGAAACATACCTTTTGGAGAGGTTTTTTTTAAAAGGGAGAATTGAAGTGGCTTGAGAGACAAACTTTCCCTTTCTTATTGCACAGATTTTTTATCTTGCCCCATTTTGATTCCGTTCAAATTGCTTCTTAATGTGTCTATTCGTATAGTCTGTTAACTGCCCTGAAACTAATATGAAAGTAAGGATATAAATTCCTAAAATAAAAACAAAAAACAGGATTTATAGAAAGAAAAAAAAAGACAAAAATCTATTTACAGTGCTGGATACAATAACAAAAGGAATATATAAACACAAGCATATCTGTTCTCTTAGAAAACTGTCTGCAAGGATGAAAGGAATAAAATATCTTAACCTGTGCTATTGAATATTTAGGACAATACGGCCATAATTTAATTTATAATATGGTGAAATGAATGTTGTTTCACTGAACACTTAGTGAGCTTTCTCTAATAAGCCTACCTGTTTGTCTTTATTGGAGGTAAAGCAAGTTCTTCCTGGTTTGTGAGAAATGGCGCAGCTAAATTCTTGGTATTACATTGTACTGACAGGAAAAATGTCAAAACACTGTATTTTATTTTTAGATCACAAGCACTAATTCATCGCATAAAAAATGCAAAGCAGGAATCTGAGACCAAGTTGGAAATTCTCGACCAACTGTTTTAAAAATATGGGTGGACTTGGTGTATCCAAAAGCTCACAATGGGCTTAATCATATGGATTGTTTGTAATCACATAATTTATTATGAGAACTCTCAACATAAAATTACTATACGTACTTCTCTTCACTGTCTTGTGACATATATTTTTAATTTGGCAAATCGTATGTGTGTGTGTGGGGGGGAATAAAATGTGTTGAGGGGATATTGAAAATGAAAGAAATTTGGCAACTGAACCAATTATTTAGAAGGCTGGTGAGCTCTCAATTGCTGGAGGTCTTGAAGCAGAGGCTGAACAGCTGCCCGATGGATATACCTTAGTTCAAGATACCCTGCGTCAAGCAGACAGGTGAACATAGCTCACCTCAGTGGTTATTTTTAAAGATATAGCTAATATAATAACCTATTATTAAGCTAACTGTATTGCTGCCTGTCTAAAAGAATCAGCAATACAACAGACCCAGGAACAAATCAACATCTGAGGGCAGTAAGATTTTGTGATCCAAACAGATTTCTTAAAGCACAGGGATTTTTGAATCATTTTGCCACAACCAGTTAGATTCATGTCTAGAGTTTGTAGCTTGCTGGGGTGTAAATACACTTATGAAGTCCAAGAAGAAAGAAGTGGGCAAGGAACCACACCTCCCCTTCTCTACAATGAGAGAACGGTACAAGAATGTCATGCATCTTCTTGTATCTCATGTCTTCACCATTCAGTCTTGTTCTGGATTATGGCATTCATAGAAAACTTGGAACAGAAAGCGAGTTACCCAAGGTTAAATATTGTTTAGAAGTTTCCTCTGATGCTATAATGCAAAACCTCAAGTCTGTGAATAACGAATATTTTGGGCATTACTTATAGTGTTTATAATAATTTATCGAATCAAACCAAGAGGGAGAGGTATTGTAGTCACACCTATTACTTCAGATACAGTGCAGTCTAAATATACAAACCCTTATACATTCTGTTCAGGAAGACTACTGTCCCCTTGTGTAAAATGCTGAAAATACCATATTAAAGTGCTGACAATGAGAAATGCTTCAACAATGCTTTTCCTAGTAGAAGGAACTATATTACCTTGTTCCCTCTTTATAACCTTCCAAGTTCAGCTATCAGTACATGTTACGGAAATGAAATCCATCACTGAACCATATGCTCTGTAAGGAATTGCTTCCCTTTCTCTGTCTGGCATCTGCTGCTGTTGAGTTCCTCTCAGATTTTAAAAGGATTGGGACTCCCAAGGAAGAAATGGTGAACTGAAGACAGCTCCATTAAAAGCTGAGCTGATGACCGTGGCAGAATTAACAGCAGGCGAGTAGATTGGCTGTTCATAATTCCTCTCCGGACAATGAGATGACTTGAGATCACCCACAAGTGCTCCATGCAGTTGCTCCTCACAAGGAGACTGCAAGACAGCAGTCTCTGGCAGGTTTAGAACTCTGGGAGATGAGGGAATAGCCAACTTGCTCAAACCATGGTCAGTACCTTTAAGGAAACTGAGTCCACATACTTCCTTTTCTAATTACTTCTGGAAATTGCTTGTTAACTGCTTTTCAGCCATTAGGAACTTTTGGATTGACAAGTTTTACAGCACTGGGTGAGTTTCCTTCAATCCTTAGCAAAAGAAGTTTCAAATACAAGTTTAAGGACTTAATTTTTTTTTCTGGAATAAACAGCAAAAGGGTGATTAAAACTTTGATTTTAGAAAGTTACAAACCAACTAAGGGTCAGGATAAATTTGAAAGATTTTGGAATGAATTATAAGAATCCTTCCTGTGGGAAAATACATTTGTTTTGAATTCTTTAAAAAAAAAAAGATAGGATTGGACTTTGAAGGTTGGACACCAGAGGGAACTAGAAGGAACTAAAGATTACAATTAAAGGAGAAGAAAACTTAAATTTGACTTACAAATACAGAATGGAGCAAAATATTTTAACATTTAACATACTGAAGGATATTTTTAAGCAATGGACCCAGAAGTTAATTTTAAGGGTGTCTGCCTCTAAGGATAGATTGTGTTTAAAAGATGTTATGGAAGAGGAACCAGTTCTACCTGACAAGACTGAGACTGATCTGAAAGTGGATTTAAAAATGACAAGCTACAAGAATGATATGGAAAAAGATGCTACACTGGACATACAAAAGGAATTGGCTGATGTCTTAATAATTAAAAGGGATACACAAACAACAAACCAAGAGAGTGACCTGGATAATCTTCCCATATTGGATTTACAAAAGAGGCTTGTTAAAGCTTTGAAGAATTTTGTGAGAAGGAACAAAGGAAAAATGAAAAGAAATCAAGTTTTAGGACATTATCTGAAGGGACTAAAGATCAGGATTGTTAAAAGTAAAAGGAAAGAATATAAAATTGGTTTACCTGATCAAGGTTAAAATAGATATGTTGTTATCTCTGGTAACCCTTAATGGACTTTTGCTGATCAGGACTGAAATGACAAGGTTTTTAAGGATTTGTTTATAGATAAGAGATGGGATATAGGAAGAAAAGATCATTTGTTTTATTTTAAGAGAAGGTGACAAGTTATTAAAATTGTTTATAGCTCTGATGAAGGGGGAGGTCATAAGGGGAAGTCATTTCTTTATATATTTCTTTTCTATTTTCTTTTCAGCACCTTCTATTCCTTCTTTTTCTTTTTCTAGTTTGCATTAGTTTTTTTATCATTGCAGTTGTAATTGTTAATAAAATTACTATTAAAAACAGATTTTAAAAAGTTGCTTACTTTGTATCAGACAGGATTGGATCTACAACCACTCTTAAACCAGATGTAAGTGGTCATTTAATGGCTCTTAGAGGAAAAATCCTTGTCTGTTATTTTTCCAGGCATAAAGGGCAAAGTATGTCATTTCTGGCTTGGTTGTGCCAACCTTAGGAAGGAGGAAATTCTTCTGACACTTACTATTACACTAAAGCTGATTTGTGGGTTTCAGTTGCCATCTTTATTAATACTGATATTAATTACAGAGAGCAAAAGAAGATTTAGAATTTCTCCCTTTGTGTAAAACTCTGTTTGGAATGAATAGTGAATGCCTTATATCAGTTAATAGCAATTTTTTAAAAAATAATCTTATTTACACAGCATTTTTCAGTACCATGAATGTTGCGTGTACAATTTGATTTTAAAAATGAACTATGATTCTGTGCAATTTGAATGCATAAGAATGGGAAGAAATAACTCAAAAGGCATGAATGACACAAAAATACCTTTGAACCTCTCCCCCGATATTGTACAGATATGTAAATGCCTCTGGACTGGTTCAGATATGCATGCACAAATTTGATTATAAAACATCTCATCATTCTGCAACTGCATTTTGAGCACTCTCACACAATGCATTTTGGGGAGTACCCCTAAAAGCAACCTGTGAATGTGACAGCCAGGTATATGGGAACATTATCACAGACTGAAGTTATGCATATGTAAACATGATCTTTATACGTTCCACCTTATGGAAGACTGGCTTTTTGCTACTGCTGCAAACACGTCATGTGAAATAACCGTGTAATCTGGTTCCTTGAGAATTGTGTTTGAGGTTAAGTGATATAGTCTCATTGCTCATTTATAGTGAATGCTGCAGACAACAGACAAAGGAACATACCTATATGTAATCTTATATTTGATCCCTATTATTTATCTCCATTTTATCAGGGAGCTAGGCATTTTAGGGCAAGCTTTTTTGCTCTTTCATATTCTCCCTCCTTTTTGAGAAGTATTCCTGTAGTTACTGAGAACTCATGATTTCTGGACATTGTGATTGGCTTCATCCAATATATTACCTTACATTATAATGTGAATTTGTATGGTTTTTTTCTTAGTGTAAATCCAGCCACTGGGATTTGTAATCCTTATTTATGGCTTAATACGTTGTATGAATCCAACTGTTTGTGATATAAACAATAAAATACGGTTTAGTGTGTGAACTGGACAGCACGGGATAAAATTAAAATTTGACCTCTGGGAGGAATATCATACTGTAGCAGCTTGAGTTGGGAACAGCCTGATTTGTGAACAGAGATATTGTTAATCTGCTGGGGTATCTGTCCAATCCTCAACAATCTGTAAGTGATAATACAAGGAGTTTTCAAGTTCCTTGGAAAAAATCTTATCTCTTTCTGACAGGTGCAGTGCTCTGCTCTTTGGAATTTTGCCTAATGTTTATGCATGCAAAAATATATTTAATATGGTTTGAAATTCATAAAATCTTTCAGCCATTCAGTATATTTTACTTAGCAAAGAAGATTAAAAAAATAAATTATGTACAAAGATAACTTGTGCTTCTATAAAAACTGCATTCATCAGCATTTTAATAGCATTTGAAAAGTGTCAATGTTTTTGATGAATGAGATGGAATCACCATTATTGACTTAGAACTGACAATGGGAGATGTCTGTGATTTGCATTTTATCTTTTTGTATTTCTCGTGAAGCTTATAAAGCGAGGCAGTGGTTGCATCTTGGGAAAACCCATATCCTTGTGTCAGGTATTGTACAAGAGGAGCACAGAAAGAAGTGGGATTTATCCTTCCTCCCTGCTGTGTTCATATATCCCAAATCATCCGAAGTTTATATTTCATAGACTGAGTTCTCCTTTCCATTATATTCATAAATACCCAAGTATATTATAGTGTATATTATATATACACACATACTAGTGATAGGGGAAAAACAGATTATTATGCTCTAGTGAACTAAGAATTTAACTCCAAGATAATGAGAATATAATGGCAATGATTGTTATTGCATTCTTATAGATATTCTGACTTTTTGTTTTTGTTTTTTTCCATGCAAGATTGCCTAAAGTGAAAACTTTCAGATTTAATTATTTAGTTTTTTTCTCAAACATTTTATTGGACAAATAGTGAAGTATGCAAAAGTTCCCAGGATCAGCTGACTCAAGATTGTCAAGGCTTGATGAGAGACTGAGCTTTTGGCCAAAAGGGGGTTCAAGTAAGTTTGAGGGAAATGAACTGTGCAAATACTCAGTGCTTTGAATCAACTCATACTGATTCAAAGCATCAGATTAACTCAATAAATTGAAGGGACATGAACAAAATGCATCTAAATCAATTCACACGGATTTGAATATTTTCCTCACATGCACACATGCACTTTAAAGGCCTGAATTGGTCCTAATAGAATCCATTCCAGTTTGAGGTTCTGTTTGAATTGATTCAGATGTCTGAATCAAATTTATTTTCTGAAATAATTTAAACATTTGGATTGAATCAGACCTCACTCACACACCTCAGAAGAACATCTGTGCACACTGAACCATGTTGTACAATTATCTCAATGTACATGCAGGTACTAGTTTTCAAAAGCTAGCAGACTTTTTTTCCATGTTCTGCTGGCCAGTTTTCATGCAATCAACCTTTCTGGTTTTGAAACAAGATAAAACTGGGGATTGTACAATTATTGTTCAGTGTGTGTGCACATGTGCACGCAAGCACATACACACACAAATATATAGATATATATATATAAACACCTCCAAATCCATAGTTCACTTGTGAAGACTTGGAAGGCATCTCAATTATACACTTTCCCCCCCCAGATTATTACCTTTACAATCAGTTATTGAGCACCCAAGATTTTAATTTTCCATTTTCCTGTAAGATCAGAGTATGCACTTACTGGTGCTGGTGCTATTTTTTACTTGTCAGCTTAATATTCCATATGTATTTATTCTAGATATTATCCATTATTCTTCACTGACTGTAGAACAATTTCATCTTTTTCAAGTACAGATATTTATCCAGTTTGCCATATTTTAAGTTCCATAATTTTTAGAATGACATGATCATAATTCTGTATTATCATTTTCCTCTTTTTTCTTAGTAAAATTGTTGTGTCTTTCAAAAACATTTTCAAAAGATGATAAATTACTATTGAAGATGATCTCCTCAGCATCAGTGAAACTCCTCTATACATGGAGCATTTAAAGAGGAAAAACCAAGGTTTTTCATGCATATAAGCATGTAACCGCATGACAGCCCATAGCTGAGATCCTTGAAATGAGCCAGGGTAAAATCCTGAATTTATGTTCTTTTCCTCTTCTTTGAAGAACCACATGCCATGAAATGGAAAATGTGTTTCCACGGCAGACGTGATGTCAATTTGATAGTGATGATGCTCAAACCAGAGTGGAAACTGAAACGAGGCACCATCCTTTAAAGCCTCATACAGAGCTGCATGAAGAAGTACAGCTGAATGAGGGTACCTGAAGAAGAAAGAGGAGGAGGAGGAGGAGGAGGAGGAGGAAGAGATGATGCAGCTTTAGTAGTCTTGAGCTTGTGTGTTATCAAAGAAACATGTGCTTTCCTCCCAGGTAAATTGCTTCTAAGTTGATGAAGCAGGAAAGACACTGAGATTTTGGTTAAGAAGCAAGTTGAAGTGTAAAATGTCTCCTGACATTTATAGCACAGTAGACCCATATGACACCTCTTGGCTTTACTTCTCAGTCATCTTCTCGGCACATTGGAAAGTTGACAAAAGTGAAGACATTAAACTCTATCAGTATCGAGAAACACAAGAAAATGGCATAGAGGGTGAGCACATAGATGCCCAATTTCCTATCAAGTTTCCATTTATTTAAGTGGATCCCGCCAACCTGTAAGAATATGAGGAATGAATTATTTAAGATTGAAGGCAATATATGCTATAGGCTAAATGAGAACTTCAAAAATCATAAAAGGAAACTGATTTCCATGACCTTTATGACAGGAGAAACTCTAAGTTCTATAGTATAAAATGTTTGTGGGATGGAGGAGTTATTTGAAGACTTACAGGGGGAAAGGAGTGTTTTATGATTCACATACTTGATTTTTTTTAATTAGGTAGCAATCCAGCATGTTGTTTTAAGTGTTGTACAAATATCAAGAAGTAAGTCTCTTGGGATGCTTCATAGATTTCAATTAAGAGTTAGTATAAAAAATTGCTAAGCTCTCTGAACAAACTGCCTAAGAGTTTTAATTATTGCATTATAGTCATATCTAGTTTCACTCTGTCATCTCTCCGTTTTTTTTTATTCCTCACACCTTGATTTTATTCCATCTTTTTCTATTTCATAAGTTCTTGGGTGTTCTTCTTTACATACATATTGGACCTCAGTTTAGAGGAGATACAACAAACAATGTTCACCCCCATTTACTGTCTGTTAAATTGAGGAGGTGACTGCTAAAAGTTGTCTGTTAAATCCAGGTTTTACTGGAAATGGCACTATTTATGTCACTTAAGTAATTTCTCAAATGACATAAATTGAGAGGAGGTCATAAATTCAGATTCAGTAGACATCATATAACCTGAATGTACTGTTAAACCAAGGTTTTAATTTGTATATGCTTTTTTAATGTATATATTTTTGCAAGTTTTAAAGCCATTTATTTTTCCAGCCAAAGGCCTTTTCATATGTTATTTTCACCAATGTATGTTTTTTTTAATAATACAACTGATTTGTAAAGTCTGTTAAATGGATATGTTGACTAAATAATAGTAGTACATTTTGCATGACAAATATATGTTAGATATTAAATAAGTTTTATCCCATCCCTAGATATGTTGCATTAATATGACTGGATGCAGAAATAAGTACAACAGTTCACTTACAGTAAGAGCTACAGACCCCAGGAGAAGCACAACAGAGTAAACTAGTCCTTTGCTGTTTATCTTAACCTATGAAAATCAGGAAAAATATAGATTTAAAATATTTGTCAGATCTCAAGAATACAATAACTAGAAAATTGCTGTTTCTATATAAGACAGGGCAATCCTCATGATTTCATCCCCAAGCAAGTCAACAGGAAAAGTCTGCTCATATGATAACAGGCATTTTCTGATAAATGTCATTTAAAAAAGGACTTGTTTAAAAAGCAGAAGAAAGCAGACTGAATTTTGCAAACTAGGCTTCTTTCAGAGGGAAGATCCATTCAGGAATCCAAAATGCAAAGGAAGCAGTTGAACACTTTTGAGGGGAGCACATTCATTATGATAATTCTTTAACAACGTTAGAGAGAACAAAGCTATCAAGTCAAAGGTAAAGAATTATACTGAGAACCTATTGGCAATTGGGGAGGCCTCAAGAGACACAGTAACAAAACAACAAGAAACAATTAAGAGATTTTGTGAGATAGTATTGGTTCCTATTGGATGCCCCTGAGAAATATAAAACACATTACAGAGGCCTCTGTGTACTATACATGCTTCTGAGATGTCTTGCCATTTTATTTCTGGGCCAGCTATAACCTTGGCCAAGAAAGAGCTAGGTTGGAGTTTTACTGAATATTTGCACATAGATTTGTCTGAAGATCCTAATATTTAGGGTAGCTTTTCTGAACCTTTGCACAATTCCAATATGGCCTGACTGCAATTCCCGGCATTGCTAGCTATCATGGTCAAAGTCTAGCTGAGAATACCGGGAGCTCTTGTCCCAGCTCACAATGCATCTACAGATAATTAAGCTGGGGAAAGCTGATTTCAACTAAACTATGCCAAAATAATGGTTTTCTTCAACCATATTTGCTCTGACAAGAAATTTGAACAGATTTATTTACATCTGGATACATACGTTTGAGCCATAATTAACCACCATAGTCTGTAAGCCCCATGGTACTCCAAGGCCCACAAGAATGTCAAACACATTGCTTCCAATTGTATTGGACACTGCCATGTCACCCAATCCTGAAAAATAAACATTTCACAATTCAAACCATTTTGATTCAAGCAATGGTTTATTTTACAACAGGCAAGAAGCAGAGGGGAATAAGCTTATCCCCTCTACAAAGAAAGGCCACATCTAGAGGCAATGAGTTTAATTGTATATTATAATTTGGCCATGGATCCCTTCAATAATTCTTCACAGTGCCATAAACAATTATTTATAATTAAGGGGAAAGGCAAGTTAAGTATATACTGTAAATGGGTTTAAAATCAAAGTATGTTGTAATCCTGAGATATTCAAAGGGTGAACTTCAGAAGAAGGTATTATATTTGGAACCTCAAAAATGTAGCTTTACAAAATTAGTTCTGTTGAGGATACTTTAATTTGGATTCCCACAGAGAACAAGGGGGCCTTTTTTAATGTTATGGAATTCTATGTGGATTCCTGCATGAAACAACACCACCCTTCCAATGTTATGATTCAATCAATTCTAATAATTTCTATGTGGAATTGTTATTTTTTACAAATCTCAAATTTGACTGATTATTGATAGACTACCAATACAGAGCCATTTAAAGAAAAAAATGGATAAAATCTAATCTATTTTAACTCCTGAGACTGGAATAACAAATTGATGGTGAGTTTGAGGTTGCAGCATTGATGAATTAATCAAATCCATACATGGATTAAATTTTCATGAAAGGACAAACCAGAGATTTGTGATTAATGGAGGACAGCTTCCAAGCTAATTTTTACTTAAAGAAATATTTTTAAGTATCTGAGATTTAATTAAATCCACATAAGATTGATACCATTGAATAAAAAAACCCTTTGTTTATATATTGTGTGTGTATATGTTTGAAGTAGGCAATATTTTAAAAGAGGCTTATGTTGGCAGAGTGCTAGAAAGCCTTTGGCCCAGGAGAGATCAGAAAAGTCACACACCAGGCATTTCTATAAAAATAATTTTATTTACAGAAAACAAACATATTTAAAGGCTGTTTGCTGAGAGGAGAGATTTCTCTCAGCTGCATATTCTCTGCAAGCCTACACATAAGGGAAATGGAAACTAAAACAAGTCCAGGCAAGTTCTTCCCTTAGGCAATGCAACCATTAACACGTGAAAAGGGGACAATTAAATTCGACCTCTTCACCCAGCCAAAATGATTAGTTACCATAGTAACCTTAATCTGTAGTAGAAAACATATTAACAGCTTACCTCTTATATAAGAGAAGGGAAGATGCGCTTTAAATTGGTGTTTGCCATCCAAAGTTTATATATGAATTGGTATTACAAAAAATAGATATAGAATAAAGTATTGAGAAGGCTAGTACCACCTTATAAAAGGCATACTAATTCCTTCCTCTCTTACATACAGTATCTATACCAAATTGTTTGAGATACTTTTTAGTCAAAGAACTGTAGATAGATTAGCTGTGGTTTTGGACTGATTTGAATGTGATAATGGGAACTGTTGATCACTGCATCTGAATCAGTTACTTAAGTGATTCAACTTTCACCCCTGTTTAGATCCATATCACTTCTTATACTGCATTCACCCATTCATTTCCCATAACATTGCATTTTTTCCAAACACGACCTTGTATTATTCAGTTTCACGAGATTGTAATTTTAAAAAAATGTGTGAAAAATGTCATGAATTTTCAGCCAGACTTTCATTCAGACAATTTGCATGCATTTTCATGCACAAAAACTGTCCATTTGTTTATTTATTTATTTTATTTATCCAATTTGTCCCCGCCCATCTCCTCCCAGTGGGGGACTCTGGGCAGTTTACGACAATTAATTAAGACAACAATCATAAAATATACAGTATAAAATTACAATAATAAATAAAATAAATAAGAGTAAAGATAAAAAGTCCAAGTGGCAAAAGAATCTAAAAACAGTCCAGGTGTGGGAGGAGTGGTCTATAGCAGCCATCCCCATATAGATCTATTCCCCTCTCTACTCCAAGCGAGGCGGCAGAACCAGGTCTTCAGACTCCTCTGAAAGGTCAGGAGTGATGGGGCCAGTCTCACCTCCGGGGGCAGCATGTTCCACAGCGCGGGCGCCACTGCAGAGAAGGCCCGCTTCCTGGACCCCACCAAACGAAGTTGTCTTAGAGACGGGGTCCGCAGCATGCCCTCTCTGCACAATCGGGTGGGGCGGGTTGATGTAATAGGGAAGAGGCGGTCCCTCAGGTAACCTGGCCCCATGCCATGTAGGGCTTTAAAGGTAATAACCAACACCTTGAACTGGACCCGGAAGCAGACTGGTACCCAATGCACCTTGCGCAGCAGCGGTGTTACATGTGCCCTTCTGTGGGCACCAAAAACAGCTCGTGCGGCTGCATTCTGGACCAGCTGAAGCTTCCGGATACTCTTCAAGGGTAGCCCCATGTAGAGTGCATTGCAATAGTCTATATGAGAGATAACAAGGGTATGAGTGACTGTTCAAGGGCCTCCTGATCCAGGAAGGGGCGTAACTGGTGCACAGCACGTAGCTGCTCAAAGGCTCTCCTGGCCACGACTGCCACCTGCTCTTCAAGCAGGAGCCGTGAGTCCAGGAGGACCCCCAAATTACATACCGGGTCTGTCTGGGGCAGTGCAACCCCATCCAGAACCAGAGATGATAATGTCCCAGATACGGAAGAACCATTAACCCACAGCCACTCCGTCTTACCAGGGTTCAGCTGAAGCCCGTTGTTCCCCATCCAAACCCCACAGCCCCCAGACACTCAGAGAGGGTAGTCATGGCATCACTTACTTCACCCTTTGTATGTAGTTTCCTCCAATACACAGTATTTTCTCTCAAATGTCTCTTAATGTATACATATTTGTATGCAATTTTTGCTAACCATTTTTGTACAAGTTTTAAATTGGAGAACTGGAATGCAAAATTAAGAAAATTGCAAAAACTGAAGGATACTTGCATTCTGCTTCATATATTAATTTAAGAAATTCAAATTATATTAGATTGTATTAAAATCTGAATGAAATGAATGTGATCTTAACTAGCTCAGCCCTATCTGTACATAAATAATGTAAGAGCTCTCTGCTTATTGATGTAGAAAACAAGCACAGCATTTATCTGAAACCGATGCAGGCCTTACCTTGTCTTGCTACTATTAAACTAGCCATGCAGTCTGGCACACTAGTTCCTGCAGCTAGGAAAGTAATGCCCATGATAACATCAGGTATCCCTAGAGTGTAACCAATCACTGTTACCTGTGCAACAAAGGAAAACAAGCTGTTGAAAACAATAGAGCATCATGACACTTAAATCTTCTTTAACTTCTTGAGCATGTGAGTGTTAAAATGAATCAAGCTAATAAACATGACAATTTCCATGCTAAAACAAATTAGCAGCCATAAACTGACCATGAAGAACAGATTCCTAAATCTGGTATCTTCTATACATGTTGGATTTCAACTCATACTAGCAAAGGCCATGCTTGCTAGGTGTGATGGCAACTCTAGGCCACTATCTTGAGGATGCCAGACTGCAGGAGGCCAATCTAGGACAAAATAAAAATGTTTTGCAGCTTCTAGGGATAACATGTTTTGTATACGTATTGATCTGTTGTCTGGATTGCCACCTTTAACCACCATGTAATTTTGTGTTACATTAATTTTTATTCCATTCCTATTTACAGGTTGTTTTTATGTTGTTCTTTATTTTGTGAGCTGCCCAGAGTCAGCTGGAATCAGGCAACATCAAAATCAAATAAACAACTGAGGAGAGAAAAGCTGTGTGGTGCTTTCCTGTTTTATTTTTCCCTTTCATTGTCCAGCGAATGTGCATATTTAGAATGTAGAAACTATGCACAAACACAGTCTTTACCTTAGCTATGTCTAAACTGGTTCTACTGGAACCACATACAAAACCTTTCTGAAATGTCGAACTATTTATCCTCCAAATAATACGTTTTTTCTGCTGACCTAAACAAAGCAGAAACCTACAGAGAGCATAGTGATCAGTGTACATGGCTAAGACTATTAAAATTTGAATTCAAGTCCACACTCTGACCTGAAGTTCATGGGTTTGACTATAGATTAATCCCAATATTACATCCAAATTTACCTCACAGGATTGACTGATGTGAGGATTAAATTAGCAAGAGATGGCCATGTATGCTGTCCTTTGTTTCTTGGAGGAAGAAAATAGGATTAATGAATAGGTACTAATTGAGATCAATATGACACCAGCTATCTGGTGGACTACAATTCTAAGAATTCGTAACAGCGTGACCAATAACTGGCTGGTCATTCTAAGATTTGTAGCTCCAGCATGTCTGAAGGACACCAGATTGAGGAAGGTTGGATTAAAAACCGAATGGCAACCCATGATGTCTGACCATTGTCTTTGGTCAGAATTTGCAGGTTTTTCAAGAATAATTTTAGAAAGCTGCACAGCTTATGCAGAGATAATAACGGAATGATTGCATTTCAAGGACCAATAATGAGTAATCACATGACCTTCAACTCTGAGAAAAGAAAGATCTCTACCTGGCCTTGTCTGAAGCCAAAATGTGGGACTGTGGCACAAGACTTATTTTTCCTAGTTATTGAAAAAGAAGCCAAATAGGCCAACACCTCTCTTTGTGATTTGATTAACGGGTTGTCTTAACAGGCTCCTGAAGGCTAGCAAAGTTTCAGGGCAGGATATGGCATTTTGCAGTAACATAAGTATTTGCCAGGTATGTTAGAGAAAAGAAGGAACAAAGGATTAGAAAGAAAGTGAAAAGGCAGGAGGAAGACAGGCTTAAAATGTCACAATGATTACTTTAATAAAAGACACTATTTGAATGCTGATATTGCACACATCAAACTTTTCCTTTGCTTTCAATTAGATTTAGATAGTAATGTTCTTCATTACCGTTGCCTGTTTTCTACCTAACTTCATAACAAATATTATCTTAAACAAAAAAAGCATATTTTTGCACTCACCAGCCACACCATAAAGTAGGAAAACAAAGCAATCCATAATGTGGAAAAGACAAATGTCAGCATGAAAAAATTCTCCCAGCGTGGCTTGCTGCAGTTTGGGATGGTGAAAAAGAGGAGGAATATCAGTGGCCACGTCAGGATCCATTTGACTTTGTCCATTTTTCTTTCTGGAGAACAAAAGAAAAACAAAAGGGAACCCGTTTATCAGTGCACATTGCTGTCCTGATATGTGCTGTATAAGCAGAGTTAGAAGGAAATGAAGCCAATGTTACAGTTGTGCATTTTAGTGGAGATGAAGGTATTGAGGAGAAAAAGGACCAAAATCCTACTCCCAATTTAATGGAGTTTGCCTGTGGGAAGCGGGCAGCATATCTGAATTGTGCTACGTTGACAGAAGAGCAGCAGTACTTGAAGCAAGGACACCTTGAAAAGAAGGCAAGATGCTGATATGATTGGGATTATATGAACAAATATAGTAGCCACATGCACAGTCCCGGTTGTCCCTCCATTCTCCACATTTATTGTGAATCATGTGTTTCCTTCAGAAAATCTAGTTGACCCTTTGGGTTCATGCATTGATATCCAGAAAAGTGTAGATTTCATCCTCTTTTTTCTTAAATCATCATCATTATTATTACTACTATTACTATTACTACTATTATTACTGCTGCTGCTACTACTATTACAGAAAGGCTCTCAGCCCTAGGAAGCAGGCAGTGGCAACCATTTCCGAAATCTTGCCAAGAAAACTGCAGGGACTCGTCCAGGCAGTCACTGGGAGTCAAGACTGACTTGAAGGCACCCAAAAAAAAAGTACTGTCCACAGACCCTTTCAAAAACTATGCATTTAAGCCATTTAACAGTCATACTGAAGATGCTTGTGAATAACCCCGGTAAGAAAGTTTTTGGAAAAGCAAAGAGAAGGAAGAATTGTAATTGATTGCAGTTGCAGTTTCAAAGGAAAGAGTTCCATAATTTGGGAGTGATACAGAAGGAGGACCCCTCTGGTGTACCCAACAAATGGTCCTAGGCAAGAGAGAAACCAAGATGCTTGACAACCAAGGTCATGGTATCTGGCCAGAAGAGGCAGTCCTTTAAATAAGCAAGCCTTGGAAATTTGGGATGTTAAAGAGTAAAACCAGTAAGCACTGTAAACTGAGACTGGAACAAAAAAACACCAACCAATGCAAAACTTCCATTGTTGGATTGATGGGATTGTGATATAATCTGCATCAACTGAAGCTTTTGCAGGTTCTTCAAAGGCAGTACAAACTAAAACAATCTAGTTAATGAACAAATGTATCTTCTACTGGTTAACTTCATGGATACTAAGGTCTTTCTTCCAAGAAGTGCTTCAATTTGCCACTGCTCTGAGAGTAGCATTGCTCTGAAAGTGCTCCATGAAACAAAGTTGTTGTATTCTTCACATTGCTCCATTTGCCTCCTCTGGCACATTCAGTTGCCAATAGAGGCTACCACGCATGCAAATTACATGTGCAAAGGCTTCTTCCAGCTACTGGAAGAGTCCCAGAACAGTGACATGACCACAGGACAGGAAAAGCCTCTTCAAGATAAATTGTGGTCACTACTTTCTACAGTCCACTGTTCAGTTTTTCCCCAGCTTGTGCATTTATGTTAACCAGATTTTTTAAAAACTGGAGCAAAATGTTTTCCATTACTAAAAACAACCACAACAAAGTTAAAATAAGAGAAAATAAACAATAAATGGGTCTCCATCCAGGAAAGAAAAACTGGGACAATCAAGAGAGCCTCTTCAGTGTACAGCTAAGAGAGCATTCATTACAACTTCCCACCCCCACCCCCTCCCAGTAATGATCAACAAGAGACCATAAAATGAGCAGAGCTTACAAATCACTGTTTCCAGACTAGATAGCCATTACTGCACTTAGATTTGTCTAGATTGACATAAATTGGGTCTAAAAGAAAATACAGAAAATACAAGATCACAATGGCTTTGGTAAAAACTGATGGTTCTCTTTATATCTTTCCTAACATCAAATGTGTTTCCACCAAGGAAAGAGAGATGTACTGTATCTGGGTTACAGTTGGCGTACATGTTTTCAGAAATGTAAAAGAGCCACTGTTTCTGTGTCCTATCAATTTGATCAATTTTCCAGACTGTCATCTCTAACGTGAGACTACAGCATCTATAAATCAACAGCTAGGCCAAAATTATTCAGAAAGCAGGCTGGAGTCATTTCCTAGCAAACAGAACGTCCTAGGAAATGTCCTCATATGCTCTTCAAACTCCTATCTCTTCCTAACTTTTCAAATCAAGCACTGGAAAAATTAGTGTTTACAAAGAAGTCATATGAACGTTTTCTCCACATTAACCTATCTAGTTGGTCAACAGATTCTTAAACTGCCAATTGAGGGATGGGGATTATTTTTTTAAAAAGCCAGTAACATCCTGATGATTCAGTTCTACCTTTCACAGACATAGAACACTTACTCACGAACATTTGAACAAAGGCACTCCTTTACTAGAGAGAAGAACAAAAGCAGAAACCTACTTTTTCTCTTTTCCAATCATGCGCTGATCAGAAGAGAACTTAAATCTTAATCCATAGCCACAATATGGTAGTAATGTGGATTTCCCAGATATATATGTATATTTAAGTATTTAGTATCTGATAGATCATCAGATCAGTTATTTTGAGTAAGAATTGTATGCATTTTTATATGTCATCTGTATGCTTTTCAATAATTGCCTTGCAAACTTTGAGAAATGCAAATTCCAAAGAGTAGTTGTGTTTTGATCCTTAAGCATTCCTAATCATATCCATTTGCCTGGATTGGGGATACACAAACTGAGGCCCCCTTGCTGCCAGCAGCCTCTCAAAATCTTGGCTGCAGCCTCCACATAATTTCTCCACTCTTTAAGTTGCCACCAAATTAAAATTTCTATTCTGGCAGAAGAAAATTATCAAATACATGGGAAATAACCATCTGAATTGCATTAAATCAAAATAGCCACTAGCCTCTTCCCCAAACCTATATCCTCTTATAGCCTCAGGTGTAACAACTGCTCTCCAATGTGGTCGAACTATCAAAAGGAAGACAAAAAATAAGGCATTTTCTTTTTTTTAAAAAATGCTGAATATCAAATTAAAAAAAAATGCTAGCACTATAAACCAGCAGCTGTATTCCTAATTTAATCTACTACACTTTCAGAAAAACAAAGGGCAATATATAAAAAGTTGAAATGTATCCCCCTTCCTGGATTCTAAACAAATAAAAAAATGCAAAGAAGTAAGAGCCAGATATCAACAAAACAATTTGCCGAAGTTATGTATCAACCAAAGATGCTAAGTTTTCCAATGACATATAGTAAGAAAATACAATTTGGAGTACAAGTGAACTATCAGCCGAAACTACAGTTTGATTTTAAAATGTAATTAGCAATTACTTTCAGTCTTAAAGTGATGTAAAATGTTTGCTTTTTTTCTGCCACTACACTGCAGTGATTTACTTTTGGGTGCTAAGTAATGTTTTATAGCTGGAGGTTAGGCTGGCTCAAAGCATGATGAAACAAACACCTCTAGCACTTGTAATAACAAAGGAGAAAGATGGGAGATGGAGATTTTTCACAATAGGCGCCCATCCAATGAAACTGCACACACACAGCTATATTGAAAACACTTTCTGAAGAAGTATAGTTCATTTCATTTAAACTTGCTTGCTTTCTACTGGATCGTATGGCCTTCTTGCTGCATTTGGCATCAGAAGAAGCAAATGTTTTTCTTCCTTCAAAAGTGCTATTTTGCACTGTTCAACTGCAGCTGATGCGTGAAGGAAGACTAAGGGATCTCTGCAGAGCAGCGCCAACCAGTCAGCGGTAAGATAAAAAAAGGTAGCACAGAACACTTGTGAATCTCAAGTGTGATCAGACATGAGTGACATGGAAAACCTTAATAGCAGAACTTAAACCCGACTACACCATTTATGTGAGCTATTTCATGATCTCTTCCAAGGCCTCACTCTTTTTCTTTACTTTTTTTTTTGTAGCAGTTTAACTGGGAGAGGGGGTTTGTAGAAGAAGATATGGATATTCAAGAGCAGCCTTTCCCAGGCTGAAATCCTCCAGATGCAGAAGTCTTAGGACTGTGACTTCCTAAATACCCAGTTATTACAATCATTGCAGGGAATTCTAGGCATTGCAGTCCTTACATATAGTATTTGGGGGGTGCCAGATCAGGAGAACCTCTTGAATTCTGGGAGTTGAAGTCCATACATCTTAAAAGTTGCTGAGGTTGAAAAAACTCCCAAAATAACTTGCTGCCAGCTATTAGTGTCTCCAATGGGCCAAGGGGGAGCCAACTGAAGTAATGTTGTGGTGTGGCAACACAAGCCCCGCTCTTTTATTATATGCATCATGATTTAGCATGGAGGCCCCACAAGGTGGAACTTATGGCGTGACGCCATGACACTGCTTTCATCATTCTGACAAAACCGGCAGGATTCTGTGGACACAGCTGCTGCCAGCACTAACTCATTTACAGAGAGAACAGTATCACCCTTTTCTATATGGGCTGAATGACTCAAATCTGGCCCGTAAGACGAGCCATGTTTGTCTTATAATCTGCAGAGACAAGGAATTATTCGTATCAGTTCACAGGTAAATTAGAGAGGAAGCACTCATGTGACCTACATTAAGAAGTGATTCTTACTAGTATCTTCAGTTAACCTAAGGGGTGCCCCTCTTTAATAGCATACCTTTTACCAAGTGATTCCCTTTCCCCACCCCATTGACTCCTTTAACTCAGTTAATTCTCATTAAATTCTAAGTAACTTACAGTCTCCGTAATCCTCTAGTCTAGTTCAGGGCCAGTCCAACCAATACTTAAAATGCATATTGGTTGCAACACTTCTGGATATAATTTGTTCAATTAAGAATTCACCTGGACTGTGGTGATAACCGAGCAAAGGGATAGTCTAACACAGTGTTTTTCAACTTCAGCAATTTTTAAGATGTGTGGATTTTAACGCCCAGAATTCCGCAGCCTAATGGAAGGAATAGGTTTCTTTCTTAATGCCTAATACTTTGGCAGGTATTTCATGGAGGAACTTTCTTGCTTTCTTGTTTATTCCATAATGTGCCTTGCATATTTACCTGGTGGTGAAAATGGAGACAGGGCAACGTGTTCCGTTCCTTCTTCTTGGTTATCAACATGGATGGCCCCATTTTCAATATTCTCATGTCTCCCATTCTGAATCAACTGGCCATTGGAAGAATGAATTAGACGCTGACGCTAAAATGTACAGAAAACAGCCCAGTGATTGTTAGAGCATACTGCTCCTTGAACACCTGGATGCAGGTGATTTATTTATTTATTTACCTGGGCTTTTAAACTCTAAGAGCTAATATTTAAACTCTAGGAGGCCAATTAAAATACTTAAAATTTTAAACCAGTCGCCTTCACGCCCTTTAACCAACCGCAGGAGCAGCTAAATCATATCCCTGTTCTATCCCCAAAGGTCCTACAGAACAGCCAAGTCTTGACCATCTTCTGAAATACCAACAGATATGAAATAATCCTTATTAGCTATGCTAATTATACAAGTTTCATTAATTAAATGAAATCAAATTAAATACAGTTTTTGTCCCACATCTCCTATTACTTTTTGAAGTAAGCATGCCATTCTGGGACCAAATATGTCCCTTCGCTCAAGAAAACTTGCGTATTTCTGTTTTAAAGCATTTTAAATTGATGGCCATCACCACATTGTCAGGCACTGAAATTCACAAATTAAATGTGCAATGAGTCAAGAAGATCAAACTTACTGAAATTAATTGGGCTTGTTAATCACAACTAACTGGACTCCTGTGCATTTTAGTGGTAAGTCCTTTTGGATAAAGACCTTTGAAAAATATTTTCCAATCAACCAGCATAAGGATTTATTTCTTTATTTATGGCTTCAATTTACTTATGGCTTCAATTTATAAATTGAAATATAAATAAATACATCACTCAATTTTTGAGAGCTCTGAATGTCTTATACTATGAATTGATTACTTCAGAAAGAGAACATAATAATTAAATGAATAGGACTTATAAAAAGTGATTGACTAAGCTAGTCAACATTTTAATTATTTTCTCCATTGTGAACTCACCTCATTAATAATTAACCTGCTTGCCATCCGTAGTCTGGTTCTTGGACCAAATTTGTTGGTAATCATTATTCGCAAGCCAGCTTCAGGGAAGCGGTATTTTGGAGGACTGGAACAAATAATCTCATCGACCATCACCACAGAATTGCGTCCATGCTCTTGTGTTCCTTTCACTAGTGACCACAATGCCAATTAATAATTCTAATTTTCTATAGTTGCTTTTGCCAACATTTATTTATAATGCCCCCTCTGGGTAACTCAGAGGGCATATACTCTAAAGCTTCAGAAACAATAAACCATTCCATTTCTTATCTGTAGCCAAAATAGGATGCATGTCAAATAGGACATTTTGCTGTATTTGTGCATTCATTTACAGCTCTGTAAAAATATACTGGCTTTATGTAGAAATAGACTGATTTCTCCTTTGTCTTTGATCCTCACTCATTACTCTTCTTCCTTTATATTTCAGGAATAATATTATTACATCAATTATATCTTACTATATATATTGTGGTCTATATGCTTACTATAGACTATATGCTGGTTACATAGCAGTTTCAGGGATTACAATAATGGTTACCATTAAATTAAAACCCAGTTCACTTGAGCACGTGTTAAATCAGTAAGTCTTAAATTTAATCTGGATGATAGAAACAAAAATAAAAATATAAAACTACAAATGGCTATAGCTGAGACAAACTAAATTTGTTCCTTAAAATGTAATATTTCTTCTTGATAATCAAATCAGGTTTGATTATCCTCATTTTCCTGAGAATCAAATACCTAAACTTTCAGCCTACATTTAGAAGAAAGCTGCCCATTCTTAGAACATGTGAAACTAGTTTAATAAAAGTTTGCTTTAATAAATTTGTGACAATTTCACTAGGTGACAGCACCTGCCTGATTATGACCGAGATACTTGAAGCTAAATAGGGTCAGACCTGATTAGTATTTGGAAGGGAGAGCTCCAGGAGATACCAGAGGGAAAAAACTAGAAAGAAGGCAACTACTTCCTTATTGCTGCCCATAAAACTACTTTATACTGTACTGACCTCTGTTCTAGACCAAGAGATGTAACATGCAGCTGTGAGTATTAGTAAAAGGAAGCAACAGTCAATGCATGCAAACAACAAATGCTATCAGCTAGAAACTGCAAGCATAGTAAGGCTGAGCAGACAGGAGACATATATGTTAGAATACACATTGCAATTAAATAAAATATAATATTAACTGATGGGAGGAGTATATGGGCAGTTGTGTGCCAACTAAGGGGCAATGGTATTCTTTATTGCCCTGGTTACTTAGCTGCAGTACTGCACATAAGCAATTTCCTTATGCTAAGAAGAAAGGAATTAGTTTGTTAAATCCAACCAACCATTAGTATATAATATTCAATTTGAAAGCGCTGAAAATCTGGGGAAAACATTCATTCAAGCCAACCAACTAAAGAAGATTCCCCAGAAAAACCTCACACATGACAACTGCAGATTTCTGTGATTTCAAAAGAAACAAAGACAGAAAAGGTAGTCAAGGAAAGAGCTTAAAACTGATATTTTCTTTTCAACTATGCATCATGGCTGGAACAATGTTTTCCACACATCCACCATGGCTGAGTCCTGATGGCAGATTCCTGCCCGTTGCTAATGAGATTCAGGGTTAGACTGGACAAGTAAACAGGGAGGATTTCAGAGGATAGGACTGGTTTTCAGTTGTGCACAATCAATTGCCTAGTTTACACCTGCAGAGGAATGAGCAAGAAGAAATGGACTTTAGCAGCCTGAGAATGAAAAATCTGTGTGCTGCTGGGGGCAGGCTATCCAGTGTATACGCTATAACATAATTATTAGCATAGTAGGAAACAGGCCTTAAGATTTCACCTTCCCATTTCTCCACGCCACACTTAACCAGTGCCTTTGGAATGATACTGATTGCACTGACACCATGATTTCTAAATGAAATGACATATGTACAGGAAAGGTCAGTACGTGCGGGGATCAGAAGTATTTCTATGGCCAGCCTCTTTCAGATTGGTTAACAATAATAACTGCCGTTAAAAGGGGCTCTATACTTGGAGGTGAGATCTCATTTATATGCTGCAACTGATATTACAATTATGGAAAAGTTCCAAAAATACATCTATTTTTGCTTTAATGATTATACAATGGCTTTTGACTGTGTATAATTTGACAGCGGATAACAAACTGTGGATAAAACATGGGCATACTGGACAAATCCATCAGCATACTGAAGAATTTGTATGATGATAAAGAAGTCACAGTTCAAATGAAATATAGAGTAACTAAATGGTTCAAAATTGAAAAAGGAGTATACTATCTATTTACCTTATTTGCAGAATATATCTTGAGAAATGCTGGATTAGAAGACAGAAATTTGAATTAAAATTTCTGCAGAAACATCAACAACCCTAATATGCTGATGATACCACTTTGATGGCTGGAAATAAGACAGACTTAACAAGATTTCACCTTGTTGAAGATGAAGGAAAAGGGTGTAAAAAGCTGGTATCCTGCTCAATATTAAAAAAAAAACCCTAATAGGAAGTCAGTATTCAATGTCAACCTAACGTAAAAAAAAGAAGTTGTAATAATGTATTTATCTTCCCAGACTCAAACATTCACAGGGATACTGACAGAAGCCATGAAATAAAGAGATGTTTACCAATTGAAGCGAATATTTGTAGCTCAGGGTTGAACTGTGGAGTCCTTGGTGCCCTCTGAGCCTTGTTGTTTTCTTGCAGTCTTTTCATTGCCAGACTAGGCAACATCTTCAGTGCAAAGAGGGAGTGGGCCTTGTTCTCAGTTTATATACCGTGGCTTGCCCTGCTTGTGTTGGTAGGGGTGTTGTTCTCTCCTTGGGAGTTCCTTGATTGGGCTGTTGTTTGCTGCTGGTTGATTGCCTGAGTTAATAGTTCCTTGATTAGGGTGTATTGTGCTGTTTGATGGTTCATCCGATGTTAATCCTAGTGTTGATTTTTGCATATCTGGGTGTTGATTGCTGGCAAGGGAGTGTACTGGTCTTTTGGCTTTTCTATTGTCTCTTTTGACTGGTATGTAAATGTTGTTTACCTCTCTGTGTCTGTTGATGGCTGCTTTGTCTGAGTGCCAGGCTTCCAAGAATTCTCTGGCGTTTTTGGATTTGGCTTGGTTTAGGATGCTCAGCGTTTCCCAGTTGAAACTATGGTTGAGCCTGTCCACGTGTTGTGAGATTAAGGAGTTCTCACTGTGTCTTCTGACTGCTAGTTGGTGTTTGTGGATGCACTCTGCTAGTCTTCTGCCTGTCTGTCCAACACAGTGGCTGTTACAGTCTTTGCACTGTATGTTGTAAATAACTCCTGTTTTTTCTTCTTGGGCTATTGGGTCTTTTGGGTTGCTTAATATGTTTTGAAGAGTTTTAGTTGGTTTATGTGCTATGGTGATGCCATGTGGTTGTAACAGTCTGTTGGTGGTTTCTGAGATGTTTCTGATGTATGGCAGTGTTATCCTTTTCATAGTTTCCATTGGTTGGGTTGTAGTGGGTTGGGTGGTGAGGCACTTTTTGATAAAGTTGAGCGGGTATCCATTTTGTTGGAAGATGCTATACAGATGATCTTTTACTTTTTTCTGGTGTTCTGGGTTGCTGCAGTGTGTAAGTGCTCGTCTGCATAATGTTCTTACACGGCTTCTCTTGTGGGAGGTTGGATTGT
This sequence comes from Candoia aspera, assembly GCF_035149785.1. Lineage (NCBI taxonomy): Eukaryota > Metazoa > Chordata > Lepidosauria > Squamata > Candoiidae > Candoia > Candoia aspera. The sequence continues at coordinate 306,030,922 of NC_086153.1, read as the reverse complement.
TACTGTGGTAATGGAGCACTTGGTTGGTGTGGGTAGCTTTCCTGTAGACTTGTGTTTCTAACTTACCATCATTTCCTCTACTGATGAGGATGTCCAGGAATGGTAGTGAGTTGAAAAAACAGGAGTTATTTACAACATACAATGCAAAGACTGTAACAGCCACTATGTAGGACAGACAGGCAGAAGACTAGCAGAGCACATCCACAAACACCAACTAGCAGTCAGAAGACACGATGAGAACTCCTTAATCTCACAACACATGGACAGGCTCAACCATAGTTTCAACTGGGAAACGCTGAGCATCCTAAACCAAGCCAAATCCAAAAATGCCAGAGAATTCTTGGAAGCCTGGCACTCAGACAAAGCAGCCATCAACAGACACAGAGAGGTAAACAACATTTACATACCATTCAAAAGAGACAATAGAAAAGCCAAAAGACCAGTACACTCCCTTGCCAGCAGTCAACACCCAGATATGCAAATCAGCACTGGGATTAACACCAGATGAACCATCGAACAGCACAATACACCCTAATCAAGGAACTATTAACTCAGGCAATCAACCAAGCAGCAAACAACAGCCCAATCAAGGAACTCCCAAGGAGAGAACAACACCCCTACCAACACAAGCAGGGCAAGTCACAGTATATAAACTGAGAGCAAGGCCCACTCCCTCTTTGCACTGAAGATGTTGCCTAGTCTGGCAATGAAAAGTCTGCAAGAAAACAACAAGGCTCAGAGAGCAACAAGGGCTCCAAAGGTATGTATTGTCAAGGCCATGATTTTCCCAGCTGTAACATACTGCTGTGAAAGCTGGAACATCAAAAAAGCTGAATTAAGAAAACTGATGTTTTTAAATTGTGGTGTGGAAAAAATAGTTGAGAACCCCTGGGCTCCAAGAAGAAATAATTCAGTACTAGAGGACATAGAACCTGACTGCTCACTGGAAGCACTAATAATGAAACTAAAACTTAAATATTTTGGAGCTGTAAGGCAAAGGCAAGAATCATTGCAGAAGACCTTGATGCTGAAAAAACGGAAGGTAATAGAAAATGAACCCAACAGAAGACAAAGTAACTACTATAGATACTATTACTGATAATACAAGTGTGAACTTATAAGAACTCAAAGAATCAGTTACTGACAGCAGTCCCAGCTTAATGATATCCATCTGATCCTGAAGGGTAGGAAGTGACTAAATGATTGAACAACAACAGGAAGACTGCCTTTCAAGGAGGAAACATGTCCTAATCAATAGATAAGGGGAGATAAAGAAAGCTTAGAATAATTCTATAATCTATACTCAGAAGACAAAACAGAATCACATTGGTCATCAGCAAATCTATAAGATGGAAGCCCATTTGCACTGCATTTAATCTTTGTACCATTGATTCACGGCAAGCTTGTTGAAGCATAAGATATGAGCCAGGAATTCTGAGTGTGAATTTGGCTAGAAACTTCCTAAACTACCTTTAGGGATGCTACTGTCCTTTAGCCATAGTCCTGATACTTGTTCAGTGGGAGGAGACAAGAGAGAGCAAGAATATTCATCTTTATACATGACTTGTTGTAGGCATTCATAAGATAATCTATGCAAAGCATTCTGATCATTTAAACCTCCCTTCTCTAACTTGATGCTCTTTAAATTCCATAATTCCAAGCCAGCATGAGTCCAGAATTATGGCACCCAGGGTAGTTGAAGTCTAACAGATGTGGAGTGCACCAGGTTGGATAGCCTGATATTAGGTGAAGGCATTACAGAAATATGTTTAAGCAAGACATTAAGAGGCACAGCCTTTCCCAAATTGGCATCTCTAAATGTGTTGGCATATACTTTCTAAATGTGTTGGCATATACTTTCCCTCATTTCTGGCCACTTAGAGGACATTAAGTTAGATGCATCTAGTACAGAATGTGTGGCATGTGAAAACTATCCTAGGAGTAAGTACCACAAAATATAGTGGATAAACAAATCTTACAGAGGTGGCTCAGTAGAGGATAATAAAAGGCATAGGAGCCAAGAGGTATACTGAACTGTGTGTTGAAGCTCAAATGAAAACTCCTCACAAAGCGCTTGCATATTGCAGAGTGGTTTGCTGATAAAACCCTTAATGGATTTCAGCTTCCTGTAGAGCTCCAATATTTCATCACTGTGCAGAAGATGCAGTTTCAACAGCTGAGCTTTTCCCATTTCCACCTACCTAGAGCTCCCTGCTAAAATGACCTCTCCAGTTTTCTTTTTTCTTCTGGTCATTCCGATCTTTTTGGAATGAACTGCAACTGAAAAAAACAGCTTGGGGTCATGAATAAAAACTGCCATGAGATATTTGTTAGCCTCTGAGGTACCATTAAGTTATTGCTTTTGCTGCAAAAAAACAAGAGGCTAGTCCTCTGGAACATGGACACACACTTGATTCCATACAAGTCTGCCTCATCATTGTGAGTTTCTACTGACTGGGTCAGAGCATATAGACAATTCTAACAATAAAAACAAGAGCTTTCCAGGGACTGTGCTGTTATCCTAAAAGCACAAACTTTAGTTGCAAAAATACAAGACTTCTCTTGCATAGAAGGCTTGTCTGAAATTGGATTTTCCACTGGCTGAAGAGCTTTGTGTATATGTGAACCCAGTAACAGAAGGTTTTTTTTTAATGTTTTGTTCCTTGAAGCTCTTGAAAGCAATAAAACTTGCAAGCTTCAAAGATAGCTCAGCAGCCTGCGAACCTTCCTTTTATCTGTACCCTCAAGTAACAGAATTCCTGCCATCAGGATGTCGAACGTAGTCAGCAGAGAGCAAGTGCTGTTTCGTAGGAAATAATCAGACTCTGCCCTCAGACAATGGAGAAGGTTAAGATGAGATCCAAGCTTCACTGACCCTGGAGAGATATTATCAGATATCCTAAGCATCCTTGCTGGAGACAACACTCAAAGATAGATTTGGGGCTCTGGTTCAGCTGATGGTTGATCTAACCAAGTAAAACACCCCTCCAAAAAGCTATGAAATAGGCCAATCGTGGCAGTTTATCAATCCATGGCATATTTCAGTTAACAGAAAGAAGGCATCTCTCAGCTCCCAAATGGGGCAAGGTAGAGACGTGGGTATGTTCTCTGTGCACATAAAGAGCTCCAGTTTGGCTACATGTATGCAATGCCTTTTCAAGATGCTGTGGTGCACTCTGCCAATAGCAAGCACTTGTGATCCAAAGGCTAGAATATTCCCCCTTGCGGGAAAACAACAAAGCAAGAGATAAAAAGTAAAAACAGATTTTTTTAGTACTTTCACTGCGTGCAAATCTCATGACAGTTGTTGTATGTAAGAGAAAGATCTTATGCTTAGTTTCAGAGGAAAGCAAATCTTTTAGAATTAAAGAAGGAGAACCAATATACACTCTTCCATATAATATTAGTGTAAAGAAAAGTGGGAGCAGAAGAACCATGCCTTTCCTAAATGGTTAAGAATTCGACTAATTATTTGATACAAACACCAAAGTTTTTAAAATGTGAAAGTCTGCTGTTAAGGGCAAAAAGGCAAGGACCTCCATCGATACCCTATATATCCTATCTCCAAGTTTCTCAGATAATATTTTGAGGTGGCAGCTTCACTAACAACTCCTCTCCTTTGGAAATAACATGATGCTAGAGTGCCAATTCCATTTTTTTAACCCAGAACTCATGATGATCCTGATGATCCTCATTCTCACATTTACTCTAATACAGAAGACAAATTTTTCTTCCAGTATTATTTCACACTATCATCTTACTACAGGACTTTTCAAATTCTTTGAAAACTCTCACCTGCTTAGGATCTCCTGCAAAATCCTGAGCATTGCTAAAGGATCCTTTTGAATAATCTGAGCTGCAGATTCACCTCCTGTAGGATACTGGACAGGCATGATGGACCTTATTACTGCTCTGTGTTAATTGACTATGTAAAATGTAAAACAGGGTTCCTCAACCATGGCAACTCTAAGCTGTGCGGACTTCAACTCCCAGAATTCCCCAGCCAGCTTCTGGGAGTTGAAGTCTGCACAGCTTAGAGTTGCCGAGGTTGAGGAACCCTGATGTAAAATGTTCTCTAAGGCAGATGAGTGACCCTGGACTGCTTGTGTTTGTCCAGCCCATTTATTAAACATGAATGCATTTCCTAGGACAGTTTAATAAATCTCAAAGAACTGAGTTGTCAAGATGTCTCTGAAAGTAGAACATCGCCAAACCCCAAACAGTTGAAACATATACTAACATTTGTCTTAAGATTGTGGAAATCTGCCATCAGAGTTTGAATCACTAATAGTGAATAGTATTATTTCAAAGACCTTCTGCTCAGCTCATGTCTGCTTAGCCTTACCTTTCCGTAGCAATGGCATGGATGGATCATCACAGCTAATGTCATAATATTCATTACCATCTTCCAGTTCGCTGTTCACAGTGTTGCCATTCCCAACATTCATACTTTTGATAGTAAAGAACTTCTGCATCTTCATGTTGTATCTAAAAGTATAAAAGAGAAAAATGCTAAAGTTCCAAAGAAAAAGCTCATAGCCCTGGCTATCTTTTCTGTTCTGTTTCTAGTGCTTAAACCATCAGGAGCAGGTTGGATTGTGATACATCGGTTTATCAAATGCCATCTAATTTGAGCGTAACTGGCTGAAGACTACATCATACATTATGCTCCTCATGATCTGGCCAAAATTAAGCACTTTTAGATCCCATTGGTTTCAATAGGATATATTAAAGTGATGTTTATTTCTTTCCCACTCAAAGCAAAAGTACTTACATTTTCATTTGGATCAAACAAGAAAGGAGAATATTACAAAGATATGTGAGCCAGGCAATGGGGCTGGCTACAATGCTCTGTCTTATCTATTTACAGAATATACAGCAACTAAAACACTGCTGCACAATATGTGAAGGACTACTTTTAAGAAATGTGGTTCTGATTTCAATATTGTGCTTTCAAAATCGATGTTGCTGAGGGATGCGTGGATGAGAGAGGCCATATTCATGAGTACTTCAAAAAGGGCATTATCCTTGAACCCAACATACAGTAATACCTCTAAGTCTGGTTGCATGATCCCAGTGGCTGTGTATCACTGAGCAAAAGACTTTTGAACAATACATTACTCTCCTATGAAATGTTTTCAAATTTGAATATAATGATTTAAGACACTGCTGTAAATTATCTGAAAGGGGAGTTATGTTGATTATTTCTGTTGGATTGCAAATACACCACACATATAAAGTCTTTGTTACTTGCAAGGGCAGTTTATTAATAGCCAATATAAAAATTATATTCAAATACTCCAAAGCCAAATCCATAAATGCAAGCATGCTTCATTTTGAGCTAGGGCATTCTTTATGCAATTCTCCCCACTCAATTATTTATCTTGGCTGCTTACAATGCTCCTTCAAATGGGCTATTTTGAATATGAAGAAGAAAGCAGAATATTTCTGATCCACAGCTGCTTTCTGATTTTCCTCAGAAAATGACTTCTCTTGGATACATTCCGTATTCTTTGGCCTTATAATGCAATACTGGACTTCAGTACCCATTACCTCAAGCTCTACTGCCAATGACTGTGCTGGCTAGTGATAATGGAAGCGGCTTCCAACACATCTGGAGGGCACTAGCCACTGAAAGGCTGTCATAAACAGCAAATGTTCTGTTTCATCTTCAATTTCAATAGCCCAAATGCAGATCCTACAAGAATGAGCCTCAAGTGATTTGTTATTGCAAGCATTTAAGCAAAAAATCTACTAGTTGGGAAATTAACAGCAATAAAGCAAGGAAAGTGAGTTATTCTTAGTTATCTATTAAAGTACATTGCACGATCACGTGACTATTAGCCACACATATTTAAAGCATAGAGGAGATGTTAAGAGTACTTACTTCATGATAAGTATATAGAAGGAATACATAATGATGAGTATAAGGCTTTCCCACCTCAAATAAATAAAAGGAAGGAAATTAGTAGTATGGCTGGTGCCATCTGTGGTAGTGTTACATATTTCTGTGGAATGTATCATTGGAATTATCATAAGCACTATTTTCCATTTCTAGCAAGCACCTCACATGTTAAACCAAAGAAGCTGTTCTATCTGCCTGTTCTTTGTACCTCTTCTTACTTACTCCTTCCTGCAATCAACTGCAATCTGTTTTTCTCCCAATGCTTCATAGTGTTCTTAAATCCAATACAATCCCTACCTTTTACCTGTGGAGCCAGGTTCCTTTCCCCACCCTCTGCACAACTACTACTAATCAAAAATATCAGCAAGGCAGAACAAGCCCTTATACTACATCACCTAAAAATCCTTAGGGAGCTCTCCTGCCTTGGTTGGGAAAAAGCTGAGGGTCCACAAAAAGTGAAATAAATAAATCAGTTGAAATAAAGGCCTGCTAACAACATAAAAGCCCCCACATTTTGGAAGGACTCTAGATCCTTGAAAACTCTGCTGCTAGTTTTCCATCACCAATGAGGGGAGCAAAGCAAAGAGTGCCACGAAATCATTAGAGATAGTTATGGAACTTCAGGATCCAAAAACTTCTTGCCCTACTGACATATCCATAAAACTGGTCCACAACTATCTGTCTCTATGTGTCACTGATATCTAACATGAACAAAATTGCTCCCCTCTTTTCTGTTCTGATTACAGAAAGTAGCCAAGCTGGGGGTTTTACTAAAAAAAAAAAATCTTCACCCAACCCCAAGAATAGATTTGCTCTGCCTGTCCAAGTTTATTCCTCTTAATCAAACAACGTGAAGAAATGAAAAGAACAGCTTACCATACAATTTTCTCATCATATATAAACTAAAAAGGAGGAAAAATAAAGAAAAAAGGAATGGTTATCTAATTCAAGTGAAAAGAAATTTGGTTACATTACAGAACATAGTGGCATGCATACATACAATGTTGAATAAAGAATGGTTTCCAGGCAGAATCAGCTCGAAGTTTATTCTCAGTTACTACAGATCTTTGGTTATGAAAGATGGTTTCGGTAATGAAGGCCACTTTCAGTGCCACATCAGTACAGGGTGCTTGACAAAATGTATGGCATTTTTGAGATAGAGCAAGATTGCCAAATCTGGGAATCTCCTGATATGTTAACATCACTACTCTGAGACTTCCAAGCAAGGAGAGTTGGAGGACAAGTTGGGGAAGCTTGTTGTAGACAATGATTAATTATATGGTAGGCAGAGCTCCTAGGTCCAGGCTAAGAGACCATGAACTAGAAAGCACTGAAGAAGCACGGAATAAAGTGCTTCTTGTACATAGAAATGTGATAAGACATAAACATTTCCTTATAACGAAAAGCAGTGTGTCATTCTTGCATTTCTCACTTTAAAGAACAAATAGCTCTTTGGCCCACTCTTTTTGACTTCTGTTATGATCCAAAATTCAGTACAATAAGTACTGGGAAAAAAATAGGTAAATGGCTTAATTTGGGCAACAGGGAAGGTGGCATTTCTGCAGCACATTTGGTTGCCAGAAGTCAAGATCTGGCAGCTTCAGAGGCAAATAGATGACTCATTTGGAGTGTATTATAGATTTTTATCATGAACAAAGCCAGCTCTAGAATAATTAAAAGCAATAGTTCATAAGGCTAAAAGCATCTAGCATCCCTGGACATCTCTCAGAGTTCACTGCTGATGTCTTTCTCAGGTCACAAGATGGCAGGGTTAAGCAGTCATTTAAATTTCCTACTAATTCCCTAACGCGGCATCGTACTGCAGCTTATGGGAAATGGAAATGATAGCAAAATCTCTTCTAATATTGCTGCTTGTTGTCTGTCATCACTGCAAGATAGGACCATCAGGACCTAACACTGAATGGGAATTTGCCAGAGCCGCCTGTGCCCAAATTCACCTTAACCTGGAGTTGCCCTTGATAAACTACATGAAAGAATGCAGAAGATACACTGCCCTTGCCACATCTACTACTGGCCAGATTTATTTATCTATTTATTTATTTAATAGATTTATATAGCCGCCCCTCTCAGATAAATGACTCTGGACAGCCTTCAACATTAAAATAATAAAAACATTTAAATGCATAAAACTGATAGCAACTGTAAACAACAAACAGCAATCACAGACAGTTATGTGTTAGGATGTATTTCTGAATTCTCAGATAGTATGGTGATTCTGGAAGTTGCTTTCTCGACAGCTCTAGAAGGCACCAGGTTGTGGGAGCCTGAGGCACACATTTAAGATCCTTTCTGTGGGAATTTTTCAGTGGGAGAATCTACCGTACTTATCTTTAAGCTTTGCTGGCTGGGGAATTCTGGGAGTTGAAGTCCACACAGCTTCAAGTTGCCAAGGTTGAGAAACACTGCTTTAATGAGTCCTCCTATGACAAGTTCTACTGAGAACCAAAATCATAAGCTCAGCTATTTGCAAGAAAATGATGAAGAAAATTGACAAAACTTACCACAATAAGCACTATTACAGCCAGAGTGTAGTAGACAGAATCCCTGAACACAGACCACCAAGTGAGACGGACCACCTAGAAAAAGGACACAATTATTCCATATAGCAATCTCTACCTTGGCAATGCTTTGATTTTGGGTTTTGCAATGGATTCTGAAACTTCATTGTAAGGGACCAGTACTGATGAAGTTAAGAGTTGGTTCATATAGGCATTTACATCCCAATCTCATCACTTACTAGTTAGCATTGCTATTCTGAAAGGTATCCATCAAGGAAAAGAGAACATTTATATCTTTAAAAACAGATTCTGAACCTGTATTTTTCTACACAATCTTGTTCTGTCTCGACTTCTACAGTTTTACATTATCAGAAAAAATATCATGAAGTGAAGTCATATGAGATCTCCCTACTAGATCTGATAGGACTGGCATGTTCTGGGTCCTATCAATAAAACAATCTTATCTCACAGGACCCAAGAAGTATGTCTTCTCTGCCACCATGCCTGCCCATTAGAACAGCATCTTCCCCACCACCCACATGGCCCTATCCATGCCAGCCTATATAAAAATGTGTGTTTTGAGTTTGTTTGCCTTCAGCGCAATGGTTGTGCTGCATTTTCTGGAATTTTGTTGAATATCATTTTACTGATGTTTTTAATTCTTTGTAAACCACCCAGAGATGTTTGACAAGAAGGCAGCCTAGTAATCAAATAAATAAGTTAATCAATCAATCAATCAAGCTACCACACTATTCATTGAGAGGTAAGTGTGTCAGTCTATGTAAGAAAAACAAAAAATTATTGTGGCATCTTAAAGACTGAAATATTTCTCACAGTGTAGGATTTGTGGTTTGTAGCTCATATATATAAATAAGTAAGTTATGTGTCATTCTAAATTATAAATATATAGAGACAATCATGCTTATGTGTGGGAATGAGTACTAAACCCTGGGGCTCTGTATTATCATCCAACAATTAATAACAGATTTAATAACAATAACAATTAACAAGGTGTTAAAATACATTTAAGTGTTACTTAGGTAGTAGTTACTCAATTTTATCAGTTCTCTGATAAGCCACTGAGCTTATGCTCTTCAGCTTTGAGACAGCTTAATGTGCAGCAGTTAAAACTGTGGAATTGTGGAAAGAAATGACTCCCTTTAATATGGATTCCAACCAACCATGATGTCTGGCTGCACTCTGTTGGAAGGAAAATAGATTTTTCTCAGAGCAACATTTATATTCACAGATGTTTTCATAATTTATATACATGCTAGGAAACTACTTCAACTTGATTCATTTATGCAAGAACTGTGCCTGAAATAGAATATATGATGTTCACAATTTTAAAAATCCCTTTTCAAATATTTTCTATATATTCTCTTCTATAATGGAAAGACACGGAATGAATTAATGAATGAATATACTCTACTAACCTGCCCAGCAAAGATTCCACAGACACCAATAATGCAGAGGATATTGAAAACGGCAGAACCAACAATGGTTCCAACTCCTACATCACCATGAGTAATAAATACACCTGGAGAGATAGACAGAGAGAGAAAGAGGGGTGAGAACTATAGCTTTTGCTGGGACTAAAAGAATTAAGAAATTTATGATGCATGCCTCACATCCATCCATTAGGGCAGTTAGAGCAATCAATTCTGTAGGAAAGCAGTGAGCTTCCCTCCGTGAGGTAGACATTTGTCAAGAAGGCTTTAATGGGGATTCCACCACTGAACTGGATGATGGGAGTGGACTTGATGGCTTAAGTGGCCTTTCTAACTCTGTGATTCCATGAGAAAATAACCTTCTAGCCTGAAAAAAGTGAAAGGAGCATTAGCACACTGTGGAAGTGACTGGCAATCTCAGAGATCCACCCAAGAAGCCTGCATCTCTATCAGGCCTGCATATACAGTATGCTCTTTCCAGCTGCTAGTTAGAAGGAACGCTTTTTAAAGCTTCACTGAACATGGGGGAAAGGGGACATCACCACCGGGAATCATACTATCCCCATGACCTCTGGGTTGGGTAGACACAATGGGTATGGAATTTCCCACACCTTCCCCCCCTCCCCCTGCCCCAACTATTCTTTGGTTCCATTAGCACCAGGGGGAAACTGTTTCTAAGCCTAACAGCTTCACTGGGACAAAGATGAAATGCAGGCATTTTTGCATGTACAAGTATATGCTTGCACTGCATATGGTTTGCATGGCTTCATTTGCACTGGATTTTGTTTGCAACTGGTGTCTGCTATGTAATGAATCCATCAAGATTACACTAACAGCAGAAAACTTGGTTTTCAGATGGGTTGGCCTTTGCTGGTATTATTATCCACTAGGATAGGTAGGGGAAATGAATGAGTACATGAACTATGGAGACTAGATGGGCTGTGAGAGCATATCTGCAATACCAGGCAAATGCACACTTAGTGGAAAGATACACAAGTCAATTAACTGACTTTTAATATGACAGGGGAACTTATTATAGGCAGAACTCATATTACCTGTATTTAATGTTAATTAGACAGATATGAAATCAAATGAAAAATTTTTCCTGATCTCACCCACCCCCTGGTAAACCATGCCAAGCTGTGTTTTAGTGGAAGATGCTGATGACACCTAACAGAATCCAAAATAGTTTAGCCACTGGAACAGTTATTCTGAAAATCACACAGAATTAACTATAGAGTAGCTATCCTTGTGATCTGCCTATGGTAAGAATTTGCATATCTTGTATGTTCACTTACCTATGACTGATGCAAATAACTCGGGGGTCGAACTTCCCGCAGCCATAAATGTGGCTCCTGCAACATCTTCGCTCAGATGTAGTTTCTGGGGGAAAATAAAGAGAAGAATTCATCATTTCACTACTCGCTATAGCCCAGCTTAAAGAATTTATACACCTGACAAAGAACGGGCAGCAAAGCCAAGTATTTTCTTTTGAGCTTTAAGCAGCTTTCAGAAATGGAGTTCAACAAATAGGAGCAAGCTATCCATAGGGCCATATGATAATAGAGGGCTTATTTTGTCAGCCTGCATCCCTGAAATTACCTCTCTTATAATATCAAGAGCAAACGAACTTATTTAGAAGGATGAAAATTCTTTTCACGTACCTCACAAATTTTTTCTAAAGATGGAACAAAGAAATCATCGCATACAATAGCCAAGGCATAAAACATATACAGAGCCTGTAGAAAAAACACACAGCACATATATATATTAACTGTAAGTCCCACGCTGATTATGTCAGCTTAAATGCACAAAAAAACAGTGTTGGCTTTACAATCTTTCTACTTTTCCAAAGGAGCTAAGCATATACCTGCAGGGATTGAAGTCTTGGCAAAGATCTGAGCCCAGCTCCTCTTTGGAGTTCAGTTGGGCCCCTGCAGGTCATTTCTTTCTCTTGAAAGAGTTCAATCCAAGTTTCTGAGATCTATTTTTCAAGTACCTTGCTACATTCCAGACGTGGTGCTTCGTCATGAAGCTGGCCTACTTAAAATAGAAACTGCTGCTTGGATTTACATCTTCTCCTACTGGCTTAAGCTCTCTTTTTTCAGTCAACTTGGCCCCTTTAATTATGACTGATAGCTTTCAGTCTTCCTGGTGCCAGGCAATACATGCTAAATTGCAATCTTAAGGCTTTACATGGGTATAGCCTGATGGCAATGAAAGTGCATTAGCTGATTTCAAACAATGGGCCATTGATAAAGCTGCAATCAGATTTATCAATCCTACCTAGAAACATCTTTTTGAGTCATTGTGCATATTTTCTCTGACCAGCCAGATACCTTAGCTGCATAATGATTCCAAAATTTAATCCCTGGCTAGATTTAATGCCCTCACAACAGCTGTTACTGAAGGGAGATACCAAAATATCCCTTTTGAACAGAGAATGTATCCATGTGGTGGAGGAATCATCGAAATGATGGAACACGTTATTTTGTATTGTTCCCTCTAAACAGGTGCTCTCCAGGAATTATCATCTCCATTCTTCACTAAACATCCTGGTCATTCTGACTCATTTTATCTTGTTACTAGATCAATCTGATTCCATTTAGTTGGCCACAGCTAAGTACTGTTCTACACACCATAGTATCTCCTCTAATTTTTCTTAGGTATTTTAGAATTTTATGAGTTTCTCTTTTTTATTCTAATTAATAGTGACTCTTTTGTTTTATTTGCCAGTCTATGACCAAATAAAAATGATTGATCAATATTATTGTAAAGTAACCTTGTCGTGCTGCTGGAGCTTGAGCACCTCAATGATGCCATGAGCTAAACCGTGAAGGGCCACCCAAGACGGGAAGGTCAGGACAGAGAGGTCAGACTAAATGCGATCCCTGGGGAAGGTAATGGCAACCCACCCCAGTATTCTTGCTGTGAAAACTAAATGGATCAGTACAACCAGAGATATGTCGGTATACCATCGGAAGATGAGACCCCCAGGTCGGAAGATGGTCAAAATGCTACTGGGGAGGAACAGAGGATGAGTTCAACTAGCCCCAGACGTAATGACGCAGCTAGCTCAAAGCCGAAAGGATGGCTAGCGGCCGACGGTGCTGGTGGTGAACGGCGAATCCGAAGTTCTAAGGATCAACACACCATTGGAACCTGGAATGTAAGTTCTATGAGCCAGGGCAAATTGGATGTGGTTATTGGTGAGATGTCAAGATCAAAGATAGACATTCTGGGTGTCAGTGAACTGAAATGGACTGGAATGGGCCACTTCACATCAAATGACCACCAAATCTACTACTGTGGACAAGAGGACCACAGAAGAAATGGAGTAGCCTTCATAATTAATAGTAAAATGGCTAAAGCAGTGCTTGGATACAATCCAAAAAACGACAGAATGATCTCAATTCGAATTCAGGGCAAGCCATCTAACATCGCAGTGATCCAAATATACGCCCCAACCACAGATGCTGAAGAAGCTGAAGTAGAGCAGTTCTATGAGGATCTGCAGCACCTACTGGACAACACGCCTAAAAGAGATGTTATTTTCATCACAGGAGACTGGAATGCTAAGGTGGGCAGTCAAATGACACCTGGAATTACAGGTAAGCATGGCCTGGGAGAACAAAACGAAGCAGGACATAGGCTGATAGAATTTTGCCAAGACAACTCACTCTGCATAACAAACACTCTCTTCCAACAACCTAAGAGACGGCTTTATACATGGACTTCCCCAGATGGACAACACGGAAATCAGATTGACTACATCCTTTGCAGCCAAAGGTGGCGGACATCTATACAGTCAGTAAAAACAAGACCTGCAGCTGACTGTAGTTCCGATCACGAACTTCTTGCACAATTTAGGATCAGACTAAAGAGATTAGGGAAGACCCACAGATGAGATATGAGCTCACTAATATTCCTAAGGAATATGCAGTGGAGGTGAAGAATAGATTTAAGGGACTGGACTTAGTAGATAGGGTCCCGGAAGAACTATGGACAGACGTTCGCACCATTGTTCAGGAGGCAGCAACAAAATACATCCCAAAGAAAGAGAAAACCAAGAAGGCAAAATGGCTGTCTGCTGAGACACTAGAAGTGGCCCAAGAAAGAAGGAAAGCAAAAGGCAACAGTGATAGGGGGAGATATGCCCAATTACATGCAAAATTCCAGAGCTTAGCCAGAAGAGATAAGGAATTATTTTTAAACAAGCAATGCGCGGAAGTGGAAGAAGAGAATAGAATACGAAGGACAAGAGACCTCTTCCAGAAAATTAGAAACATCGGAGGTAAATTCCAGGCAAAAATCGGCATGATCAAAAACAAAGATGGCAAGGACCTAACAGAAGAAGAAGAGATCAAGAAAAGGTGGCAAGAATATATGGAAGACCTGTATAGGAAGGATAACAATATTGGGGATAGCTTTGATGGTGTGGTCAGTGAGCGAGAGCCAAACATCCTGAAGAGTGAGGTTGAATGGGCCTTAAGAAGCATTGCTAATAACAAGGCAGCAGGAGACGATGGCATCCCAGCTGAACTGTTCAAAATCTTGCAAGATGATGCTGTCAAGGTAATGCATGCTATATGCCAGCAAATTTGGAAAACACAAGAATGGCCATCAGATTGGAAAAAATCAACTTATATCCCCATACCAAAAAAGGGAAACACTAAAGAATGCTCAAACTATCAAACAGTGGCACTCATTTCACATGCCAGTAAGGTAATGCTCAAGATCCTGCAAGGTAGACTTCAGCAATTCATGGAGCGAGAATTGCCAGATGTACAAGCTGGGTTTAGAAAAGGCAGAGGAACTAGGGACCAAATTGCCAATATCCCCTGGATAATGGAAAAAGCCAGGGAGTTTCAGAAAAACATCTATTTGTTTTATTGACTATTCTAAAGCCTTTGACTGTGTGGACCATAACAAATTGTGGCAAGTTCTTAGTGGTATGGGGATACCAAGTCATCTTGTATGCCTCCTGAAGAATCTGTATAACGACCAAATAGCAACAGTAAGAACAGATCAGGGTACAACGGACTGGTTTAAGATTGGGAAAGGAGTATGGCAGGGCTGTATACTCTCACCCTACCTATTCAACTTGTACGCAGAACACATCATGCGACATGCTGGGCTTGAGGAATCCAAGGCTGGAGTTAATACTGGTATTCTCATGCAGACTTTTGTATCCTATTGTATCTTCAAACTATAAAATGTTCAGCCTAGACATTCTTGGGAAGTACCCCCATTTCTAATGATAAAGTGCTGAATGGAATGCAAAAGTATTGTCATGAGTAAGGATGGCGAGCAGGGGGCTCTCACCCAGACTGTCAAGCGCATGCGTAGCACTGAGGAACTGTTCAGCCATTCAAAGAGACACAGATTGGGACCGCCTTAACCTTTGGGGTTTATATGGCTGGGTTTTCCCACGCTTTCTCAGTTTGTTAGGATTCTTGTTAAGTACTACTAATAAATATTAGAGACCAAGTCCTCGCCTCAGTGTGTTTCCTGGTAATCAGGACAAGTATGCTGTTTTTTGTTATTACACTGCCTTTCTAGTCAGAAAGGTTCCTCAGGGATGTTGATAATTTCTTTTCTAAAAAAACCAAAGGTAAAATATCAGAAATATAAAACAAAAATCTTCTAGGAGCAGCAATAAAACATTTTAAGCAGACCTTAAGGGTCACTGAAGTGGGCACCGCTTTGATGCCCAGAGGCAACAGTTCATATGCTGGAAGGAGCGATATGTAAAGTAGGTTGGACCAAGGCAATAAAATGAGGAAAGAACTTCCATTGGAAGTGGATTTGCCCTAAACAGTCTCGTTTTTTTTGCCCTGCCAACCTGATGGATCCAGCCAGCAAAACAGAAAGTCATCTCAAATACATGCAGGGCAAAGAGTCCATTTAGGGCTTTAGATGAATAACCATTGATATGAGTTGAGCCTGGAAACACACCAGTACAACCGAGCAGCATTTGCAAACAGTTGAAGGTTCTGAACTGTCTTCCAGTTGATGAAAGGATGTTATAGATACATGCTGTATCATATTATGGACCCTTTACAGTAAGTAATTTACCAATCTTCAGAGCATTTTTATTTCTATCCTATTCTTCCTGCAACAACCTTAGGATATTTTGCTTTTCCCTTAAAGAGGCTGATATTATCCTGGTTAAGTCTAACCTTTGCCTGAGAAAATGTACATTCCCTAAGCCTTCTGGAAGAGATGGATGTAAATAGGTAATTGAGGAGTAAATTTTGAACATGCTTCAGATGACCTAGGAATACTTACACCAATAATATGAAGCAATATTGCTCCTTGCTGCCTTTCTTTGTTTTTGAATAAATCCTCAGGAAATTCATGAATCGCTGAAATAGAAAAAATGTATTGAAACTGTTTAAACACTTTAGCATCCAGGAAATGTTTGGGTTAACTGTGCACTGTTTCTCTGGGAGAGAAGTAATATATCTGAAATATAAACAAATCCCAAATGCAATTAAGTTTACCAAATGAGAGATTATGGCCTCAGTGCAGGAACAATCTGTATGCAGAATATTTCTCTCCCAATATGTGGGCTAGTGCTAACAACATTTGTTTGTTGATCTGCAGGTCTAGATTAAAAGTCAACTTTCTGATTCATGTAGCTACATATACAGTAGCAGCAGTTTGAAGCTTCTGACAAAGCCTAGAAACCTGTAGTTACTACTGTTCTTTTCCCCTAGCTTTCTGGATGGCTGCAAAGAAAAGTTGTTGCTCTAAAATATGCTTGCATTTTATAATGGCATTTTAGTTCAACTGAAGTGAATCACAGACACTGGGAGCTTTTAGCACAGATTAATTCTTTTACTTACCTCCCAGCATAGCAGCTATTACTGTGGACCATCCAAACAGTATGACTTCCCCACCATCTCTGCAGGAGCTCAACCATGATGGAACTGTATTTCAGCAATATGTGGAGGCCACAGATGTTCCCATCTCTGCTGCATTTCATGGTTGCAAATCAGGACATCATCCCCCTCCCCCCTGGATAAATGTTTTCTCTCCTCTCCTTTCCGGAATTATTCCCCCTTTCCTTAACAGTGCTAGATATTTTAGCACTAGTACATGTGGGGGAACTGCTAGTTTGCATTACAAATCAGATTCTGTATCTCGTAACCAAGGCTTTCAAATGCATCTCAAGGAGCATTTATGCTCCTCATTTGGTTTATTACAAGACCTGAAGTTTTATTGATGCATTAACAAGTAGAATAGATGGAGGGTGAAGGAGATACATACTGCAGTCCCTTCTTTATCAACATGCCCTAAGTTAATTGAAGGTC
Organism: Candoia aspera; assembly: GCF_035149785.1. Classification (NCBI taxonomy): domain Eukaryota; kingdom Metazoa; phylum Chordata; class Lepidosauria; order Squamata; family Candoiidae; genus Candoia; species Candoia aspera. The sequence continues at coordinate 306,013,728 of NC_086153.1, read as the reverse complement.
CATAAGGAGGATGTGGCTGTATGCAGATGACCACGGCGATGATCTTCCAATGATGCAAACTCCATGTACTAACTAAACATCCCTGCCGGCCTCCCTGTGGTTTTGGGGGTGGGGGGGGGCAACACGTAAAGAGCTTGTTTGTATGCATGCACATTTGGAAGGAGAAGGGAAAAGACCAGTGACAGAGCTGCAAAAACAAGACTTATCTGGCTTTGTTAACCACTGCTTTTAAAACTGCCCACTGCTAACCACTGCTTTTAGAAAGTTCAGGCTTAGTCCCCAGGATTTTTGGAATCCTAACCAAAAGGTACTAAATAAAGTCATGTTAATTATGCCAATTACATTAAACAACTGAATAATTTATAATGTAGTCTGGAGCACAGCTGATAAACCACTCCAAAGTTCAATAAGGCAATAGGGAACAGCACATAAAATGTTATTTCAATATAAATGTGGCTTTTCCCTATTGCATTTTTCATGCCCACAGGCCAAATGCCAGCTCTTCGAAACCCCTAAAAGCAAAGCTATGTTTTTACAAATCAGTTTTATTCAGTACAGTTCTCCAGCTGCTAATAAACTACAAATCAGAAAGAGAAGACATACAGCGGCACCACTGTCTTTGCTGTGCTTATGCACGTTAGTATGATTTTTCATGGCTACCAAATGATAGTCGTCTCATGTTCCACATATGACAGGAATCAGCTTGATTTAGGCATGAGTGCATATATGCTGCCACTAAGTATAGAAAAGTACAAAATTCAGGTTTCTTTAGAATCTCATATTTCATTTAAAATAAAGAAAATAAATCAAGTTGAAATTCCTAACCCTTATCATGCTGAAATCTCAGGAGCAACAGAAGGAAAAGACATAAAATAAATGCCTCCCCCCAGAAATAACCTCTCTTTGCTGTGAACTTGCTTCAGGGACAGTGGAAGAAACATCAAGGGCCAGGAGGAAAAGTCCTAATTCTTGACCATGTCCCCTTTTTGTGCTTCAGAGCTACTATAATATGCTATACACACAAATGCTTTGAGCACGGCTGGGAGGAGATTGGAGGAAACTGTAAACAGTTGAGAAAGTGTTGATGGCAGCATAATGCTCAAGAGATGCCACGTATTTTCCCAGAATGAACACTTTTTCCTGAAAAGCTGAGAGGGATAATCCATAAAGCAGTGTTGACGTGGAGTAATCTTCAGTGATTGTTGTCAGTTTTTCAAACAGCCAGTATTGTTTCATGTTACGTAAAGCTCATGTTACTCCTTCAAGGAGCTCCCTCAAATCACTTGCAGCATGAATTATCCTCTGGTGCAGCTGCCCATTGTTACCCTTGGGACTTACTGTCCCCTTGCATCCCACGCCTCCCTTTTTATTATTGACTTGCTGCTGTGACACACAGTCACAATTGGCACCAGAGGAAAGAGGATCCAGCCAGCAAAATACTTTGTAGTCTCTCCACTCCTTAACAGGCCAGCACCTTTGAATCTTGAAATGGTGCATCATGGAATTAATTTTGTTATATCATAACATTTCTTATTATGGCAGAGGGATGTGTAAATGGCCAATAGAAGCTCTGTTTATTAAAAAGAGCTCCTTGAGAGCTGCAACATGTCTTCTGTGAATTTTGCATGCCTTTCCTCTTTCCTTCTCTCAGTATGATAGGCACTGAGAACAGATTTTGTTTTGCTCCCAACAAGTATTATTGGAATAATGGCAGCTTTTCACTGATATGAATATTAATGGGGTTCATTCAGGGCCACTACTAGGGAGAAAATTAAATTCCTTCATTTAACCTTCCTCTCCTAACCACCCTGCTTTCTAGGCCTCAGTGAGGAACTATTGGGGTCACTTAAATTTACAAGTCTGATTGAAAGTAGGGAGGGAATGCTTTCCTCTTTCATATAAATTTGCGAACAACTTCATCATTTATTTGTGCTTCATATTTGTATACCATCTTGACATCACTGTCATCATCATCACTATTCTACATTAATGAACAGAAGAAAAAGTTTAGATATACACAATAGTATTAACAATATGCCTTCAAAATTATTAATCATGATAACTTTAAAAAGAAGAAAGGGGGAAATAAAGGCCTGGAATTATGATAAACACTACCCAAAGTCATCACCTTTGTCCCTTTGTCAGAAGAAAAACAGCTTAATTCAAATGCTGGCAAACACACATATCAACAATCCACAGTTGAAAATCAAGTGTAGCTCTCCAGGAGAATCCTTTCAGTCAGGCACCACGGCTGAAATATATTGATGTCTTGGTGGGTTCCAAATACTGGAGGTATAGCTAAGAAGAAATATGCATCTTTATCTCAGCTTTATCCAACAGTGTAGTTAGGCAGTTCATAATAAGAGATAAAGTTCAGGGTAAATATCAGTAGAAACTTCCTGACTATACAGTGTCAGCCAGTGTAACAAGCTGCCACATGAGCAGTGATTTTTTCTTTGCTGGAAGTCTTCAAACAGAGGCTAGATGGTCATCTATCAGAGATGTTCACATGGATTTGGCATTGAACAAGGAACTGAATTAGATGAGCAGCCTGCTCCTAAGTGGTGATCCTAGGATTCTAATCTCTTGATTAAATTACATGAACAAGGAAGCTCCATGCCAAGCCATGAAAGTCAAATTTGGAATTTTTTATTCCGGTATGCCTTTTTTGCATTATACAGGTAGACCTTGTTTACTGACTGCCTTGTGCAGCAACCGCCTGAAGTTACAACAGTGCTGAAAAACTAACTTTGCGAACAAGGCACACATTTATGACCTTCACAGCATCTCTCTCTCAATCACATGCCTTTACGGTCAGCCAGAAGGCGTTGTCCTGTGCCAGCTCTTTTTATTTTCTTTTTTCCCCTCCTTGCAGAGCACAGAGATTGGAGATGAAGGGATTACAAGAGAGTAAGCAGGCACACAATGGGGAATACATCGAAAGGAGTGTGCTAGTGCTGGCAAGAGAGTAAGCAGGCACACAGTGGGGAATACACCAGCTTTTTGCATAGTGCACTCAGGGCTGCCGATGCCACCACATTCTTTTTGATGTGTACTCCCCATTGTGTGCCTGCTTACTCTCTTGTAACCCCTTCCTCTCCAATGCATGTAAACACAAACATTAATTCCCTTCTTGCTAATTATCCCAGCACCAAGGTGAGCATTCCAAAGTGTAGGGAAGTGGGGAAAAAGAGAAGCTGAAATAAAATTGTAAGTACAGTTGCAGTCACATGATTTCCCACTTAGCGACCATGTCAATTAGCGACCAAGTTGCCAGTCCCAATTGTGGTCACTAAACGAGGACTACCTGTAATGCGTCGACCCTCCAAGAGTGCAATCCTAATGCATATTTCTTTAGAATTTCCATATACATGTTCACTAGACACTGATTTTTTATGTAAGGCAATCGCTGTATATCAATTTGTCTGATGGTGAACATTTGTCCATACAGCCACCACCACTGCCTCCCCCACAGCTTTGTGCTCTCCCAAAATTCCTATTTCTTGGTTGATTAGGAATGCTGAAAGTTTTGGTCTAATCACAACTGAAAGGCTACCTTATTAAGGAAAGCTGTATTGAAAAGAAAGCCTCACTAGACAGAATGGAAATTATTTCCAAGCTCAGACATTTAAAATTATACTCTAAGTTGTCATTTCAGCTTATCTTAATAGTTGCTTAAGTGCTAAGCTTCAGCAAAGGATCGTTACTTTGTCATGGCGCTGGAGCTTGAGCACCTCAGGGATGCCATGAGCTAAACCGTGAAGGGCCACCCAAGACGGGAAGGTCATGTCAGAGAGGTCAGACTAAATGCGATCCCTGGGGAAGGTAATGGCAACCCACCCCAGTATTCTTGCCGTGAAAACTAAATGGATCAGTACAACCAGAGATATGTCGGTATACCATCGGAAGATGAGACCCCCAGGTCGGAAGATGGTCAAAATGCTACTGGGGAGGAACAGAGGATGAGTTCAACTAGCCCCAGACATGATGACGCAGCTAGCTCAAAGCCGAAAGGACGGCTAGCGGCCGACGGTGCTGGTGGTGAACGGCGAATCCGAAGTTCTAAGGATCAACACACCATTGGAACCTGGAATGTAAGATCTATGAGCCAAGGCAAATTGGATGTGGTTATTGGTGAGATGTCAAGATTAAAGATAGACATTCTGGGCATCAGTGAACTGAAATGGACTGGAATGGGCCACTTCACATCAAATGACAACCAGATCTACTACTGTGGACAAGAGGACCTCAGAAGAAATGGAGTAGCCTTCATAATTAATAGTCAAGTGGCTAAAGCAGTGCTTCGATACAATCCAAAAAACGATAGAATGATCTCAATTCGAATTCAGGGCAAGCCATCTAACATCACAGTGATCCAAATATACGCCCCAACCACAGATGCTGAAGAAGCTGAAGTAGAGCAGTTCTATGAGGATCTGCAGCACCTACTGGACAACACGCCTAAAAGAGATGTTATTTTCATCATCGGAGACTAGAATGCTAAGGTGGGCAGTCAAATGACACCTGGAATTACAGGTAAGCATGGCCTGGGAGAACAAAACGAAGCAGGACATAGGCTGATAGAATTTTGCCAAGACAACTCACTCTGCATAACAAACACTCTCTTCCAACAACCTAAGAGACGGCTTTATACATGCACTTCACCAGATGGACAACACCAAAATCAGATTGACTACATCCTTTGCAGCCAAAGGTGGCGGACATCTATACAGTTGGTAAAAACAAGACCTGGAGCTGACTGTAGTTCCGATCACGAACTTCTTCTTGCACAATTTAGGATCAGACTAAAGAGATTAGGGAAGACCCACAGATGAGATATGAGCTCACTAATATTCCTAAGGAATATGCAGTGGAGGTGAAGAATAGATTTAAGGGACTGGACTTAGTAGATAGGGTCCCGGAAGAACTATGGACAGAAGTTCGCACCATTGTTCAGGAGGCGGCAACAAAATACATCCCAAAGAAAGAGAAAACCAAGAAGGCAAAATGGCTGTCTGCTGAGACACTAGAAGTGGCCCAAGAAAGAAGGAAAGCAAAAGGCAACAGTGATAGGGGGAGATATGCCCAATTACATGCAAAATTCCAGAGCTTAGCCAGAAGAGATAAGGAATTATTTTTAAACAAGCAATGCGCGGAAGTGGAAGAAGACAATAGAATACGAAGGACAAGAGACCTCTTCCAGAAAACTAGAAACATCGGAGGTAAATTCCAGGCAAAAATCGGCATGATCAAAAACAAAGATGGCAAGGACCTAACAGAAGAAGAAGAGATCAAGAAAAGGTGGCAAGAATATACGGAAGACCTGTATAGGAAGGATAACAATATCGGGGATAGCTTTGACGGTGTGGTCAGTGAGCGAGAGCCAGACATCCTGAAGAGTGAGGTTGAATGGGCCTTAAGAAGCATTGCTAATAACAAGGCAGCAGGAGACGACGGCATCCCAGCTGAACTGTTCAAAATCTTGTAAGATGATGCTGTCAAGGTAATGCATGTTATATGCCACAAATTTGGAAAACACAAGAATGGCCATCAGATTGGAAAAAATCAACTTATATCCCCATACCAAAAAAGGGAAACACTAAAGAATGTTCAAACTATTGAACAGTGGCACTCATTTCACATGCCAGTAAGGTAATGCTCAAGATCCTGCAAAGTAGACTTCAGCAATTCATGGAGCAAGAATTGCCAGATGTACAAGCTGGGTTTAGAAAAGGCAGAGGAACTAGGGACCAAATTGCCAATATCCCCTGGATAATGGAAAAAGCCAGGGAGTTTCAGAAAAACATCTATTTCTGTTTTATCGACTATTCTAAAGCCTTTGACTGTGTGGACCATAACAAATTGTGGCAAGTTCTTAGTGGTATGGGGATACCAAGTCATCTTGTATGCCTCCTGAAGAATCTGTATAATGACCAAGTAGCAACAGTAAGAACAGACCAGGGAACAATGGACTGGTTTAAGATTGGGAAAGGAGTACGGCAGGGCTGTATACTCTCACCCTACCTATTCAACGTGTACGCAGAACACATCATGCGACATGCTGGGCTTGAGGAATCCAAGGCTGGAGTTAAAATTGCTGGAAAAAATATTAACAATCTCAGATATGCAGATGATACCACTTGGATGTCTGAAAACGAAGAGGAACTGAGGAGCCTTATGATGAAGGTGAAGGAAGAAAGTGCAAAAGCTGGCTTGCAGCTAAACCTCAAAAAAACCAAGATTATGGCAACCAGCTTGATTGATAACTGGCAAATAGAGGGAGAAAATGTAGAAGCAGTAAAAGACTTTGTATTTCTAGGTGCGAAGATTACTGCAGATGCTGACTGCAGTCAGGATATCAGAAGACGCTTAATCCTTGGGAGAAAAGTAATGACCAATCTCGATAAAATAGTTAAGAGCAGAGACATCACACTGACAACAAAGGTCCGCATAGTTAAAGCAATGGTGTTCCCCGTAGTAACATATGGCTGCGAGAGCTGGACCATAAGGAAGGCTGAGAGAAGGAAGATCAATGCTTTGGAACTGTGGTGTTGGAGGAAAATTCTGAGAGTGCCTTGGACTGCAAGAAGATCAAACCAGTCCATCCTCCAGGAAATAAAGCCAGACTGCTCACTTGAGGGAATGGTATTAAAGGCCAAACTGAAATACTTTGGCCACATAATGAGAAGACAGGACACCCTGGAGAAGATGCTGATGCTAGGGAGAGTGGAAGGCAAAAGGAAGAGGGGCCAACCAAGGGCAAGGTGGATGGATGATATTCTAGAGGTGACGGACTCATCCCTGGGGGAACTGGGGGTGTTGACGACTGACAGGAAGCTCTGGCGTGGGCTGGTCCATGAAGTCACGAAGAGTCGGAAGCGACTAAACGAATAAACAACAACAACAAAGTGCTAAGCTTTTAAACACGCATTTTCAGAAGTTCAAATATTAGTCATCAGGGAGCTTTTTTTTAAAAAAAAATCCTATCATCTGCTGAGAATGAAAAAATAATGGAGGTCGGTTGGTACATTAGACTCATTTTAGACCTATTCTTCTAGGAATTTGCCACAAGAAAGATTTCTTTTTAAAATAAGCACTGAAAAACTGAATAAATATCCCCCAAATATCTCTGACTTACTCTTTGAAACCTGCAGTCCCACTCCCTCCCCTGCTCCTGGCATCCTGGTGTTTGAAGAATAATAAGGATGTGCTTCGCTTAAATGACCAAGGAAGTCCTGGTTATGGAGTATCACCTGCTTTGCAGAAGCCAGAGGAATCTGTGCATGTCACTGACACTTCTTTCAGTGGTTAGAGTGGTTAGTAGGTGATTATTTTGATTGCCATTCTTAGGCAGTGTAATCACACTGCTTTAACATGCCCTGCCCAGAGACTAAATACCAAAATTTCATAAGCCTAACAAGGCATCTCCTCAGCCACATGGATCTGCTGTTGTACAGCCCCTCCCTGCATGTGATTTCTGCCCTTATCATCAGATGATCTACCCAGGGAGGCAAGAGATCCCTAAGGGGGGTAATGATTGTCTGGTAAGTGTTACTACAACTGGAGCTATTCTGTTTTGCTGGAGGGAAAGCTGAAGGCTCAAGAGATACTTTTTCAAAATATATATTGTTTAATGTGGCATTGATTTTATGGGCATGTTAACATATGCAGATTGAAAATTTCAGAGTCACTCAAGCAAGCAGCACACCAGCAACTACAATCAATTAATTGATCATTGTAACAAATAAATAAATAGTTACACATAAAGGAGCTGTGATCTGGCTTTTTTGAGGCAGAAGTAATGAATGAAAGGATGTGTATATTTTATTTAAGGATTCATTATTAGCCTGCAGGTAGTAAAAGTTTTCTAGGTGTGAATCTGTTTGTTTTTAATATATACAGATCAGCATTTCTCAACCTTGGCAACTTTAAGACGTGTGGACTTCAACTCCCCAAATTCTGGGAGTTGAAGTCCACACACCTTAAAGTTGCCACAGCTGAGAAACATTAATATAGATGGACCATTTTCCCAGAGTTCATTTTTGGTTTAGATAAAAAAACTTTCCATTTTCTCAAAGTCCAAATAGACACAAAAAGGAGGGAAGAGTAGAAAAGAGGGAAGCCAACAGTTTTTCTATGATTCCAGTGTTGATAATCAGGAATATCCTGTCTTTGTGGAAGTTCTGTTTTTCACATTTGTTACATTTGCCTACATTCTGGATTTAATCTTTTTTTTTTCCCAGAAAGTAACGCAAAACCATTGCCTAAATGAAACAGTATGCAAAGCTGGCAATATTGGTGAAATGTGGTCATTTATACTTTTTGGAATTATTAATATTGTATAAAATATTTCTTCCCCAACCCACTAGAACTTCCTCGAATATAGTAATACTATTGAAAGACATTGGCAAATTTAAATGAAGTGTACTGACAGTATACACAACGAGGGGGTAGCAACCACTGGTTAATCTCAAAAAGCTAAGGAGGGTTGGACCTGAATAGTACCTCGATGGGAGATCACCAAGAAAATCTAGGGTTAGAGGCTACATTTGGACGTTGGAAAAGCATCCTGGAAGAAGGCAATGGCAACCCTCTTCCACACTGTTACCGAGTAAAGTACACAGATATATTCATGAAATCTCCAGGAACTGAGTATCACTCAAAGGAGACTTGGCCTTAATGACAAGAGATAGATTTGCAGGTTGAATAATATGATATTCACCAAAATTCTGGCAAGCAATCCTTGTTTGGTCTTGTTAATAGGATCTGTTCAATTAATTAGCTCATTTCTGCAATGTGCCATGACTGACATAAGCAACTAAGATAGGAGACCTCAAGTAACCTCTATTACCAGGTAATACATAGCCCAGTAGTGTGAAATAGATATTTAAAAGCAGCTTAATGAGATAAATAAGACCTCTTGCCAACCACCATTAAGGAGAATCAATATATGACCAAAAGGATTGTATACCCTGTTATTTCTTGCACATTCTTTAGCATATATTTCAGAAACATGAGAGCAGGAATAGGATGCCCTCCAGCACCCCCTACCAAAATTAGAATTGGTATAGTGGAGTATATAATGCCTGAACTTCTAAGTGATAACTTAGCTATGTACACTATGAAAATGATTAGGAATAAATGTTTTGGATGTCATGCAGACATATAGCACTGTTCATTAAAGCAGCTGCATCCTTTTTCAAGCTTCTTTTTCAAGCCTGAAAATGATGTGTTGCTGCTTTAACAGTAGCACTGATCTGAGTCCTTAAAACAGTATTATATTTTTCTGCACTTCCTCAGAAGCCTGGGGGGAAAATACGGGATGCTTTAAGTTTAAAGCAGTATTTCTCAACCTCAGCAACCTTAAGATGTATGGACTTGAAGTCCACACATCTTAAAGTTGCTGAGGTTGAGAAACACTGCCTTAAGGAATGGAAGAGATATACCATACTTGTGGAAGTACCTCTTTTTTAAAAAACACAAACAGCCCTTATATGCAGCCCTTATATGAATCTCTATAGATCTAGGACTCATGGAAATCTCATCCTCTTCCCTATGTAGAACAATAGTGATCTTGCTCCAGGTTGCCAGAGCGTGTGTGAATTTCTACAGCAAAATCCAAAGAAATCTTGAATAATTTTAATAACAAAAGATTTTTTAAAAACGAAGATATCAGATGATACATATGCACACGCGCACACACAGAGCATGTAACACTCAACTATAAGCAATATAAGCACTCACAGCCTACGTGGCTCCCAAGCTATGGAATCTGCTTCCTAAGGAGGTGTATTTGCCTCCTACTCTCTCAGCATTTAGGAAGACAGCAAAACTGTATCTCTTTCCCCAAGCTTTTAATTGTTGATTATTACAATTACTTATGCGTAATAATATAAATAAATAAATATTACTATTCTACATTAATATTTTATTACAATTATTTGATTTGAATGGCAAAGATTTTATTATTTTTTTAATTACTGTAAGTTAGGCTTATTTGTTTATTAGATTTATATCCTGCCTTTGCCTTCAGAAGCAAAAGCAGCATACACAGCACTCCCGCCTCTCATCGTCCCACAACAACCACTCTGCGGAGTAGGTTCAACTGAAGATGTGAGTTTCTGGAGCTCAGGACAGATGACTCTGGGACTTCTGAGTGCCAGTCCAGCCTCTTAACCACTACATCACACTGGCTCTCAACTTGTTCTGAGTGTTGAAATAAACAAAAACTCTGGGTATACATTTAACAGATAAGAAATAACATAATCTGTGACATTAATTATATCATGCTTTTTTTGTACAAATCTGATATAATTGTTTTTTTTCTCAAATCAAACAAAACGTACTTTGTGGTGTTTTAAAAACTACATTGTGGCATAAGCTTTAGTCAGCCATTGACAGGAAGCAGAGAGCGATCACAGTTTGCCATATGATCCTGCACAGTTTTCAGGTTCCTTGAGAGAGTCTCCTTGCCTCACCACGACTGGAAGCACATCTAACAATCATCAGACAGGACCTTCTTGCAGGCCCGCAACCAGGGTCTGTGTCACCCGGGGCAGACGTGGATTCCGTGGCCCATTTTGGCGAACCCCCAGCACTCATTTTGGCGCCCAGCCCAGTGCGGCACCTGGGGCACATGCCCCCCGCAGTTGCAGCCCTGCCTTCTTGGTGGCAGCTCCCAGGGAATCCAGGCTGGTCCCAGCTTTTTTGCCTTCTGCAAATCCATAAATATATTTTTATCTAGATGGGCTTTTGATGTATAAACTGATTTGCTACTGAAGCACGTAGAAAATGGAGGTAAGAAACACTATTACCAATTGTTATGCTTCCCTCATCGTCTTCATTTCTGCTCAGGAAAGCACTTTACACAACTGACAAAGTAGGCTTAGAGCTGATACAATATATGCTACTTACTTGCTATGAAAGAAGCCACACCATGCTCTTGGTTGTTTTTGCTGCAAAAGACTACCATGGAATATCCCTGTGGAATCATCAGTTTGTTATTTCCAAAACAACCACCCTTTTCTTTTTCATTTAATAATAGGTGAGTACCACTGTGTTCAGCCTCTGCTAACCCCAGGTTTTAAGCACCCATTTACTCAAAGGAGAAGGTAGCTTCACAAACTATACTAGGCCTGTAATGAATGAATCCTTAGGAAGTCATTCACCGTACAGTGCTAATCAACTTCCCTGCCTACGACAACAACAGTCAATTGTACAGACTCCTTGTGTGAAACAGCTCTTATAACACTTGCAGGGATTGGATCCTTGCCTTCTTTCTGAATAAAAAAATTAATGCGTGCACAGTCAAAACTCAAACTTCACCTTGCAGACAGAAGAGCACATGGCAAGACAGAGAGTAAGACTTTCCAAACTGTTTTGCTCTTTTTCTCCCCATTTTACAAGCAGTACCAATTGCTAAAATAGTTAATTACTGCAATTACTTAATTCAATCTCCTTGGCTCAATCAGGAGAAAGCTGTGAGGTAACTGAGGACATAAGTGGCCATCTGGAGAGCCTCCTGATCAACAAATGCTTTAGATGAATCTGTGCAAAGAACTTGACCACAGCTGTCACCTGCTCTTCGCACAGAGCTATGAATCCAAGAGAACTCCCAGACTGTGCACCAGTCTCAAATGGAGAAGTGCAACCTCATCTAAGGCTAAAGAGGGAAAGTCCCCAAAGTCAGGGGGCCACTCATTCTTGTCAGGATTGAGCCTGAATCTGTTCCTCCCCATGTAAGACCCACAAAGCTTCTAGTCACTGGGATAAGAGATCAATAGCATTGCTTGGGTGGCCTGAGGCTGTGATGTATGATTGGGTATCATCAACATATTGATACCAGCCCCCAAACCAACATGTTCTCACACAGTGAGCTCATGCAGACGTTAAACAGAAGTGATGAGAGCATCAAGCCCTTGGTCACAAGTGCTAATCAATTTGGTCATGACTGAGGGGCTTTAGGCTCAAACTCTCCCCTCCTGTCAATACTGACTTGAACCATAGAGAAAGAACCACCACAGCATGATGGTCCTCACCTCCAATCTCTACACTCAGTCCAGAAGGATACCACGATCAAAGATATCAAACACTATTGAGAAATAAAGGAGAACCACGATGGACACACCGTCTCCATCCCAGCTCTGCCAAAAGTCATTGACAAGTGCAATCAATACTGTCTCCACACTATGCCCTGATCTGAAACACAGCTGCAACAGAGTTAAAAATCTCTTTCCTCCAGGACCATTCCCTTTTTGGGGAATGTTGTTAAAAAGACAGTCAGGTTATAGCTGGAGACTGGGTGAAAGTTGTCCAGAATTGTTGGGCCCAGCAATGGCTTGAGGAGGGAGGGAATGCACTACCACCACCTTTAAAGTTCCTACCTGCTTAATCCTTTATATGTGTCTCTGCTTTTTAAAGGAGTTCCCTGTAGTTACTACTGCTCCGATTATTTTATAAGATTCTAAGGTTAAGTCACCTAGTACTTGACAAGTTTCACCAGGTGGCTCAACATATGGAATATGCCAAATGTATCACTGACTATTGTGCATAGAATTATCAATCTATTAGGTGACAGTTTCCAACTTAAAGGAGACAAGAACTTTATTTTATTTATTTATTTGTTTAAATTTATATCACCACCCATCTCCCCCAATGGGGGACTCCTAACTTGCTACTAATCCTTCTCTTCTCCAGCACATCCATGTTTTGCATATTCTAAGATACCTGTTGTTGTTGTTTATTCGTTTAGTCGCTTCCGACTCTTCGTGACTTCATGGACCAGCCCACGCCAGAGCTTCCTGTCGGTCGTCAACACCCCCAGCTCCCCCAGGGACGAGTCCGTCACCTCTAGAATATCATCCATCCATCTTGCCCTTGGTCGGCCCCTCTTCCTTTTGCCTTCCACTCTCCCTAGCATCAGCATCTTCTCCAGGGTGTCCTGTCTTCTCATTATGTGGCCAAAGTATTTCAGTTTTGCCTTTAATATCATTCCCTCAAGTGAGCAGTCTGGCTTTATTTCCTGGAGGATGGACTGGTTGGATCTTCTTGCAGTCCAAGGCACTCTCAGAATTTTCCTCCAACACCACAGTTCAAAAGCATCGATCTTCCTTCGCTCAGCCTTCCTTATGGTCCAGCTCTCGCAGCCATATGTTACTACAGGGAACACCATTGCTTTAACTATGCGGGCCTTTGTTGTCAGTGTGATGTCTCTGCTCTTAACTATTTTATCGAGATTTGTCATTGCTCTTCTTCCAAGGATTAAGCGTCTTCTGATTTCCTGACTGCAGTCAGCATCTGCAGTAATCTTTGCGCCTAGGAATACAAAGTCTTTCACTGCTTCTACATTTTCTCCCTCTATTTGCCAGTTATCAATCAACTAAGATACCTACATAATGTTAATTTTTTTGTTGTTGTTAAATGTTGTTTATGATTACTGGTCCAAACCACACAGTTACTGTATATGGATATGTGTATACCATGCACGTTTGCTTAAGTCTCTTGAGATCCACATAGAACATGCCTAAAAAGGGCCCATAAAATCCATCCAGAATTACTACAGCTGCACAAGAACACTGAAGCTTTATTTCCCCAAGATTTTCTGAACATGAGTACAGTATAGCTAGAAAATATATTTAACATTAGCAGGCTAATTAAGGTTGTTAGTTTCCCTCTGCAAACAACAACAACAACAAAAACACACAATTAGTGCTACCCCAAACTATGAACTGCTGTGTGTTCCAGCCTTGCTTCTATTGCATTTTATTTTATTGCTATGGTAGACGAAAGAACAGCTCCAGGGACAATTGAAAAATTCCCATCTGGTGTCTAAAAATGAAAATGTATTTCTGTATAATCACACTTGCTTCAGTTGGCTCACACAGCCCTTATTCCTGAGAGATTAAAGGGGAAGAAAATGTATATGCTTTAGGGAAGAAGAGTCCATAGACACAGCCACTATTTCTAAAATCTCTTATATAAACATACAGTAAGACCAGGAATTAGTCAGGTATCGCAAACAAACAAAAAGACAATTCTTAACTGAGAACTGTTTAAATACCACCATGAAAGCTGCAGCATACGCATTCAAAAAGGATACATCACCAGCTTGCAAGACTCTAAAGTTTGTAGAGGTAGGGCAAAAAAAAAAGGCAGGAAAAAAAATAAAATCTTAAAAGGGGAAAACTTCAAGCAGCTGTTCCATGGGGACTGAACAGGCTCAGGGGACATGGATTGTTGACTATGGTGGAAAATAAGGGGATGGAAGGAGAATTGAATGGCATGGTTTGAAAGAGCGGATATGGCTATACACCTGAACAGCAGTCTCTTGCCATTTTATTGCACTGTACATCCCCTGTGAGAATATTTATAGTGCTCATAGTGCTCCCAATTAAAAATGCTCCACCACGATTGGGTCTTCTCCTGCTTAACGGATTTTTGGTGTAATTATTTTAAAAAGAAGAAACAGTGGGAAAATGCAGAAGCGAAACAAGCAGAAGACAACATCTTCTGGACCCTCAATAAAATTCTGTGAAGGAGGAAGATGGCACAGTAGGAGCCTCTTCAGGAGGCATCCCTGGTGTCTCTAACGTCACTTGGTAAATACACTAAAAATGGATTGGAAATAGCAAGCTGCCATAACTGCAAGAAGGAATCAAGACACTGTTATTGATCTTGCTACATTATCTACGATTTGAAACCACTCCAGCTGAATAACAGAAGCCTTTTGGAATTCCTTCTTTGTGGTGATACAATGCAGTTGTGCCAAAATGAAACTGATAAAAATTCTGGAGTCATAAAACAATTAGAAAAAAATGAAATACTTTTTGTTTAGCATACTTTGCAGTTCTAAGATCACTTCGTTACTTTAGGGACATAAAATGAATTGTGCATAACTTGGTTTGCCTGTAAAATAATTGTTTGGAATGTCATGTCTAAAAAGTATGACAGGATGGGCAAGGTTAGTACAACATAAAATTTTAGGTTATAAAATCATTATTTACATAGGTTAGAAGAATACATTAATGTATTGTATCTTTCAGTAATAAAGTTTGCAGTTTTCATTTGTGCCCAATATCTGTGTGCCTCAAATGCAGACTCACAGAGAAAAGAATTCTTACTTCTCACTCTAAAACCTTCAGATGTGCCCATGTATTTATTAACAAACAGGGCAATCAAATATCTTGCTTCTAATCTACCAAAGACCCAGATGTAACCATTAATTATTGTCTGCTATCATGTGCACAAGCCTTGGTCTTGCATACCCTCCTCCCCACTTCCCCAATTTTAAATGTGTGCAGTTGATATACTGATTCCTTAAATGAGAGCTCAGACTGTGCATATGAATATGTGACATAAAATCTGGATCAATACCTCTTTTAAGAAAACGCAGCTTTAGAGGAGTGATGTCAAGAGTTTAATCCCTTCCTTTCCAAGATTTCCCACTTTGCTGGGTTTCAGGCATGTTTTTTCCCTTGCAAACATAAACATTTAGTTTTGGAGTCCCCTTTTATTTATGTCATGCTGCTTGGTTGCCATTTTATATTTTCGATTTTATATGTATATATTGTACATGTTTTAAAGCTATATGGTGGGGCGGTTGGGTTATTGTTTATCTTTGTGCTATTGTATATGCCACTCAGAGTCACGCTGCTTGAATTGTGTGGCCTTGTATATCTAGTTGATAAAAAAATAAATTTCTGAAATTGTTAAGGGTGTATCTGTCAAATAATGTTAAGAGTTACTTTTTGAAGTAGAGAGCAGAAAAAGAAACATCAGTAAGCGACAAGAGGTGGGAAGGGTATCCCATGGTTGTTGTTGTTTATTCGTTCAGTCGCTTCCGACTCTTCATGACTTCATGGACCAGCCCACGCCAGAGCTTCCTGTCGGTCGTCAACACCCCCAGCTCCCCCAGGGACGAGTCCGTCACCCCTAGAATATCATCCATCCACCTTGCCCTTGGTCGGCCCCTCTTCCTTTTGCCCTCCACTCTCCCCAGCATCAGCATCTTCTCCAGGCTGTCCTGTCTTCTCATTATGTGGCCAAAGTATTTCAGTTTGGCCTTTAATATCATTCCCTCAAATGAGCAGTCTGGCTTTATTTCCTGGAGTGTGGACTGGTTTGATCTTCTTGCAGTCCAAGGCACTCTCAGAATTTCCCTCCAACACCACAGTTCAAAAGCATCGATCTTCCTTCTCTCAGCCTTCCTTATGGTCCAGCTCTCGCAGCCATATGTTACTACGGGGAACACCAGTGCTTTAACTATGCGGACCTTTGTTGTCAGTGTGATGTCTCTGCTCTTAACTATTTTATCGAGATTGGTCATTGCTCTTCTCCCAAGGATTAAGCGTCTTCTGATTTCCTGACTGCAGTCAGCATCTGCAGTAATCTTCGCACCTAGAAATACAAAGTCTTTCATCACTTCTACATTTTCTCCCTCTATTTGCCAGTTATCAATCAAGCTGGTTGCCATAATCTTGGTTTTTTTGAGGTTTAGCTGCAAGCCATCTTTTGCACTTTCTTCTTTCACCTTCATCATAAGGCTCCTCAGTTCCTCTTTGCTTTCAGCCATCCAAGTGGTATCATCTGCATATCTGAGATTGTTAATGTTTCTTCCAGCGATTTTAACTCCAGCCTTGGATTCCTCAAGCCCAGCATGTCGCATGATGGTACAAAGATCTTTTTCCAATGTTATTTACAGTCATTAACTGGTAGAAAATTAGGTGATTCTTAATTTCAAATTAATCTCACTCCCAAATCTCCAAAGATTTTCTGACCAATGTAGGATCAATCAAAGGATATCAAAAGTTTTACTGTGTACTGTATGAGATCATCTAAAGTAGATCAAAATCTAAATTTCATTACATTAAAAGTGAGGCACATATTCAACTACATCAGTTATGTAGCTTGGAATATTTGTTTAAAAATGGCAAAATCTGCTAACAAAACAAATGTAGCTTATCAAACTAGCAATGTTCTCAGTATTTAAATGCACATTCACCTAAGTACTTCTACATATATTATGTGCTGCATTTATGAGATTAGTAATTTCTAAAAGCCACCGTTCATCTGAAAGTGGCAGGAATTAATTACTTTGTCCAACTTCATGTTCTTCACCAAAGGCTACTCAGCAAAATAACTGCCAAGTGAGAATGCTGCTATTTCAGGAATGTCAATTTTATTTATGACTACAAGATCTGGGCTGCAAAAATTTGGACAACCACTAGAGGAGAGCAACCTCTAGTTTTCTGTACCTCACTGTGTGATCTTGGGTTTCACTGGATTGCTGCAGCCCAGTTCTGGTAGTTTTAATCTTATTTCTTACTGAATTTCACTTCACTGAAATATCACACAAGTTAGAACACTCCGTTTCTTGTACATTTATGGCTCTCTGTAAATGGTTATTGTTTTAGGAATAGAAGCTACCTGGGAATAGCTGTCTTCCTTTATGATCTTACTTCTGTTGGATAAAACAAGTTTCCTAGCCAGATAATGATTGCTGATATAATCGAACTTCTTTTCCCACTGGAGTTTCTAATACAGCTCAACAAAAATAAATTATCTAATTTAGCATTAGATAGGATGGGCACCCTGCTGGACTGTGTCATCAACACTTAAGATAAAAACTTCCTCTAGAGTTTTGATGTTCACAGAAGTTCACAATGACCTCTTCTCTTCCTCCATGCCCGTTTGGGATACTCCATGAGGTTTCATTGGTTTTTTTATGGTCCAGGACCAGTAAAACACAGGTAGGTAAAGGTTTCCCTTGACATTAAGTCAGGTTGTATCCGACTCTAGGGGACGGTGCTCATCTCCGTTTCAAAGCCGAAGAGCTGGCATTTGTCCGTAGACACTTCTGTGGTCATGTGGCCAGCATGACTAAACGGAACGCTGTTACCTGCCCGCCGAAGCGGTACCTATTAATCTATTCACATTTGCATGTTTTCAAACTGCTAGGTTGGCAGGAGCTGGGACTAGCAATGGGAGCTCACCCCGTCATGCGGATTCGAACCCCCAACCTTCCGATCGGTAAGCTCAGCAGCTCAGCGGTTTAACCTGCAGCGCCACCGCGTCCCTACCAAAAACACAGGTACAAGACTCAAAATACGGAGAGACCAAACTTGAGAAAAGTAATATGAAAGGATGTTACCTTGTTACCTTATTATTATATGGTAACTGACTTCTGCAAGCCATAGCTATTGCTAGAAACTTGCAGGGCCGCAACTAGGGTCTGTGTCACCTGGGGCAAACACGTATTCCGGGCCCATTTTGGCGCCCACCCAGCACTCATTTTGGCACCCCACCAGTGCTCATTTTGGTGCCCCACCAGCGCGGTGCCCGGGGCCCATGCCCCAGTTGCCCCCCCTAGTTGCTGCCCTGGAAACTTGGCAACCTTTCTAATGGTTGCCCAAGTTAGGTCTTGTGTTAGGAATATTCAGATGTGAATTTAGACAATTGCCAAAATTCAGAATGGGGCCTGGTTCAAAGTTGAAATATAATGCTGAACAATTATCTGCACTATCGCAATAAGTATACACAAACCTCCAGCTCTTCTTTCTCCTACTCCCCTCCTGCTCATGTGAAAAAGAGATTGAACATTTCCACTTTAATTAGGAAGTAAGTGGGGAGAAAGGCTATCAGCAGCTGTAGCAGCCATCTTTAGTTCAGAAAAGATGCCAAAACAACTGATAATTTTTCTTTAATTACAAACACTAAAAAAAATCACAAAGAAGAAAATTAGGAGGAAAAAAACCCCATTAAAAAAAAAACTAAAGTAGAACAACCAAGTTATAATAGCCTGCTTAAAGTAAACATCTTGTCCCCAAACTGTTTAGGGCTTTATAGGTCAAAATCAGCACCTGGAGTTGGGCCCAGAAACAATTTGGCAGCTGGAGCAGTCGATGGAAGGCTGGTATATTATGGTCAACAAAGGAAGAATCAAAATGCTGCATTCTGAACTGGCAGCAGTTTACAAACCCTCTTTATTTCAGAACTGCCCCACATAGAGCACTTTGCAAGCTAGATCTGCCATCTCCAGCATGAAACTTATCAAGAGCATCGTTTGAAACCTTATATGGTGTGAAGCTCTTATGAAACAGAACCAATGCCAGTGCTTTTCAAATCCATAGTACTGGCACCACAGACCTGCTCTTCCAAGATAGGTCAAATTTAAACCATTTTCCAAGTGTCCAGTCAGAATATGTCCAAGACACCTGAGGAGAAATGCTGTTCAAGATATGCCTTCCAATGAGCATCATCAGGGAAACATGGCAGGGGAAAGTGGAGCTACCCTTGGGATTGTGTCCACAATTCATTTAATGTGGAAGGGCTTGTGCATAGTACCCACATGAGCTGGAGGCACCATATATAAATATCCAACTCTGCCCACATCCACTTCTCCTGTTCATGCTGAAACAGGACAGAAAGGAATCATTAATGGCCCCAGTCGCAGCACTGCAGATTTTTAGGCTTTTTCTTTGTTTACAAACTGACGCTTCCTCCTCAACAGCACAAGCCCTCTGAAAAGTATCTGCCATTCCCTAGCAAACCCAAGTAGTTGAGGCTCGGTATGCAAAGGGAACCGATAGTTAGCCTGAAAGTCTCACTCAAGAATTTAAAGGGTGAACTGGGAAATGGCAGAAAATGTAAACTGGAGTGTCGCAGATGAACCATGGTTTGTGCTCTACATTCCTGGGCATGGTATGTTCCACTGCAGTCAGTAAGACTAAAGCAACTAAGGGATTACAGTAAAAGTAATCAAGTGATCCAGAATGCTGGCAGAACAGAAGAATGTGCACATATGACAGCTGCCAAGTGAGAATTTCAGGCTTCTTAATTAACTGAAGTGAATAAATATGTCTCCTGCCAGATTCCCCTCGCCTAGCATCCTAGCTTCCTTCCCCGCAGGTTTACTGCAGAGCAACTGAAGTGTTTGTCTCTCTGTCACAACTGGAACATCTTCCCATCAAAGGCAAATTCCTTTTGCTTGGCTGCTGCACTCCCACACATTCAAATTATGCCCAACATTCTGTATTGCTTACATTTTGCCCTCTGCCCACCTTGGCGAAATCACTTTTGGTCTGCCTTTTTTTGTTTTGTCCTCTTCCAGACAGTTACCATATTTGGGTTGCACAGATCTGGGTGGCTGCTAGATAGCAACACAGAAATACAGAAAAATCCATGTCTTTGTTACCTTCTAGCATCCAAGGATAGTTGTTTATCCTCCCAATATCAATCAATCAATCTGTTTATTGTTTTGACCACTGGTCATAACAAGTAAGATAAAACCTACATAAAAGTGACCAGACATTAATAAAATACATTAAAATGTACAAAAATTGGGAAGAACCTTAAAACACTGTTATTACAGCAGATATAATAATGGATAAAAATTAGAAACTTTTGATAAAATCATCTCTCTGTTTAGCAGCAGCCTGTGCAAAGCTTGCCAGCCTCCATAGTGGTGTCACCTTGTCTAAATTCGTTTAAAATTCAATTTTACATGAGTCAGGCCAAAACAATTTTCCTATGAAAAGGGGTCTAAATTTTTTCCACGTGCTGAAGTGGAAATAGGACAGTAAAAGAAATAATGTGTAAAATCTTCTATAATCTCCTTGGAAGATGGACAATAGGGGATGGGCTTAGCGCAGTGTTTCTCAATCTTGGTAACTTTCAGATAGATGGACTTCCTCCCAGAATTCCCCAGCCAGCACAACTGGGGGGCAGGGTCAAACAAATGTCTGAACCCTGAGAAAAGCCTTTCTTCTTTCTCTATGTGGCTCTCTGTGCAAATAAAATGTCTTTATAGCAGGATAGCTGATGCTGCCATCACTTGCCAGTAAAAAAGCTGAAACTTCCATGTGTGTGTATGAGTGAAAGGCAGAACAGTTCAGTTACGTATGAGACAGAAAAGTGGGGGTGCGGGGTGGGGGGAGGACACTGAAAGCAGTATGCATCTGAGCAGTGTACTGCTTACTTAAATTGAATGGAAAGGAAAGGGAAAGGTACACTGTAGTGTTTTGCCCAGCGATCCAAGCACAGATTTGCCAGAAATAGCACTTGTTACTTGATTTATGCAAAATGCCAATGCTTCATTTAACTCAGAATGGTGAAAAGAACAGGCATAATATGTAAGTTTAGGATGGGGGAGACCATCCTAGGCAGCAGTACATGCAAAGATAACCTAGGTGTCTTGTTGGATTCCAAGCTTAATATTAGCCAGTAGTGTGATGCAGCTGCAAAACCCCCCAAATGCAATCCTAGGCTACATCAAGCAGAGTTCAGTGTCCACATCTAAAGAAGTCATTGTTCTCCTCTGTTCTGTGGGTCAAATTGAAACCAGATCTTGGTGTCATATTTTAGGAAAGGCACTGACAAACTGTAATGTATCCAGAAGAGAAAACCGAGACAATTAGGGGAAAAGAACAAGAAATTTATGAGAAACAGTTGGAGGTGTTTAGTTTAGGTTTAGGTTTAGTTTATGGAGAAGGCAGAGCAGACTTGGTCAGTGCTTTTCCAGAAGACAACAAATTACAAGAAGCCAATTTTGAATGAACATCAGGAAGAATGTCCTAATGGTGAGGTTCGCTGAACAGTGGAAGAGAAAGTTTTGGGAGGTGGTGAATTCTCCTTTGCTAGTGGCCATGGGTTGGGGATGCTGCAATAGTCCTGCATGGGAGAGGAGGCTGGATTAGATGATCTCTGAGGTAGCTCGATGCTTACATTCTATGGTAAAACAAAGAGTAGAAAGAATAACTTCATGATGTGGGCATTAGCAGCAAGGGAAAGGATGTTCTTCAAGAATTTTGCAAGGCTGCAGAAAACTGCTAACCAGTGCCAGAAAAGATTTAAATATTAAATATTAAAAGTTTAAATATTAGTCTGTATTTTTATTGCTATAATTTTTTTAGTTAGACGAGCATTAGTTGTAAAAAAATCACTCCTAATCACTGTTCTTCCCTTCATCATGTACTCCTTTCTAGGGTTATTTTAATGGCTACCTACGTGTAAATAGGATGAACTGAGGAAAATGTGCATCTCGTGACTGTAATCTCCTGAGATACATATTTTATACAGTAGCAGCTGATTTCAAAGGAGGCCCAGCACACTAACAGTGAGTCCTGTGATTTTAACTGTCAGTTTGATCTGATCATGAGCCTCAGACTGATCTGGTATTAACAATGATATAATTCATCACTCTGCTGCCTCAAACTCCCTGAAGTTTTCTTGGCAAGATTCTGTTAAAAAGATTAAAAAGCTTTGCACATTATTTTGCAACACAATGAGTCTGTTGTATGCAATCCATTCCAGTATAACAACATCAACCTATTCTTCTGTGACTCTTTACTCTGGCTTTACTCATAGTGGTATCAGCAGCAGCATCACAGTTTGTTACATTATGCTGGTTGTTCTGATATTTATTTATTTATTTATTTATTTATTTATTTATTCATTCATTCATTCATTCATTCATTCATTCATTCATTCATTCAATTTGTATGGCCACCCATCTCAACAAATGACTTTGGATGGCAAACAATAATAAAATAAATTAAAAATAATAGTCACCACTGCGCACCAACCTAATTATTTTATTCCAGCCTTTCTCAACTTTTTGACCCCGGTGGGACTCTTGAAATATTCTTCAGGCCTCGGGGAACCCCTGCACATTCAGGCTCAAATATAGGCCAGAAGTTACAACATTATTATATTCGTTTCATGTGTAGGCCTGTATATATGCATGAACAGTGTTCTTAAACTAAAAATAAAGAATGAAACTTACCTCTTTAATGTGAAGTTACCTGAATTTGAAATAATTTTTAAAAAAAATTGTGATCTTCCAGGGAACCCCTAGTGACCTCTTGTGGAACCCTAGGGTTGAGAAACCCTGTTTTATTCAGATGGAGACTTGCCATTTGGATCACTGCACATACCTCATTTTTTAAGGCATGGATACTTTTGACAACTCTTTGTACTCTGGAGAAACATCCAGTGGTCCCTCCTGTTAACTTATTATCAGGTATGGGAACTATGCGTTGGAAATTATCTATAATGCAAAACAAAATTATTGCAGGCTATAGAAGAAGTTTCCGAATAAGCTGGCCCAGAGGGACTAACTGGAGCCTTTGACTGAATGTGTGCAGATGCCCAACATATTTTCAGAGAAGAGTTAAGAGATTTTTAGAGTCGCATACCTATGTATCAGAGAAGAACCACAGCTATGGCGGGAGCACAATATTCTTTCCTCATATGTTAATAGAAGGAGATGAAACTGTCAAAACTCACCTGGAAACATGAAACATTCAATCTCATTTCAATCCATGTTTCCATTGTCACCAAGCCTAACATAGCTGTTATACTTCTATGCACAGCACGCGTTCTTACTAACAGCTGGTAACTTGTCCTTTGCTAAATTACAACATGAAAGAAAGTGCAGACCTGAAAAAGGTTTTTATTTGGTTGCATGATGAGCACAAGTAGCTCAGAACAGAATCCAGCTCCTCTCTCTCATTTCTATTATCTTTTCCCTATATCCAAGAGCCCTACCACCGCTTCAAACATGCCACTGAACTTGGTTAGTAGCAACATAGGGGCCTCCTACGTGGAACCATTCAAACAGTCTTTCTGTGAATAGGGATGTACAAAGGAATTTAGAGATGACATCTGTCCTGATTACCAGGAAACACACTGAGGCGAGGACTTGGTCTCTAATATTTATTAGTAGTACTTAACAAGAATCCTAACAAACTGAGAAAGCGTGGGAAAACCCAGCCATATAAACCCCAACGGTTAAGGCGGTCCCGATCTGTGTCTCTTTGAATGGCTGAACAGTTCCTCAGTGCTACGCATGCGCTTGACAGTCTGGGTGAGAGCCCCCTGCTCGCCATCCTTACTCATGACAACATCAGTATGAAAGAACTGTTAAGGAGGGACCTGGACAAGTGATGACAATGGTCCAGAGATTGAAGCAAGCATGAGAAAGAAATGCAAAATAACCCTGCCTTGTTAATATAAAAGCTGACAGAGGAAAAACTTGGATAGACTTTGAAGATTCAGTTACTATACTCTACTACAATGAAGTAGTGCCTACTTCTTGACATGGCCTACCTTGAAGGGCTGAGAGAATGTGCAATTGAATGGAAGGGGAGGAAGAGAATCCAAATACATTTCCCCCCAAAATGTTTTTTGACAGTTCCGATATCTAGTTCATTATTCTCTTTTATCTCTATGGTGGGATCTTCCTTGTCATCCCAGCTTAAGAGGGATTTTTTTTAATCTGTTCAATCGTGTCTGATTCTTGGAGACTGGCTGGACAAATCCCTGCAGTTTTCTTGGCAAGATTTTCGGAAGTAATTTGCCATTGCCTCCTTCCTAGGGCTGAGAGAGAGTGACTGGCCCAAGGTCACCCAGCTGGCTTTGTGCCTAAGGCAGAACTAGAACTCAGGTCTCCTGGTTTCTAGCCCAGTGCCTTAGCCACTACACCAAACTGGCTCTCTAAGAGGGATATTACAGAAATACAAAAGAGCAAACAAAATGATTAGTGGGCTGAAACAGCTCTCCTACAAGGAAAGATGACAGCAGTTGTGGCTCTTTAGCTTAGAACAAAGGACAGTAAAAAGAGACATGGCCAAGGTATATGTAATCATGCATAGCACAGTGTTACAATTCAAAGGTCATTCACTGTAACTAAATGCAAGGAGACACAGAAACGGCAGAAGAAAACACTTTTTCACACAGCACTTAGTTTAACTGGAATTAGCTACCAATCGTATTAATGGCAGCAATTTGGATCTTTTAAAATGGGGACTGAGCAGGTTCCTGGAATATCAGGCTATCAGTTACTACAGGTAATCCTTGCTTAACAATCACAATTGGGACTGGAATTTTGGTTGCTAAGCAAAGCGGTCATTAAACAAATCCAACCCGATTTTACGACCTTTTTGTGGTGATCGTTAAGTGAATCACCATGGGCATTAAGTGAAACATATGGATGTTAAGCGAATCACGCAGTTCCCCATTCATTTTGCTTGCCAGAAGCCAGCTGGAAAGGTTGAAAATGGTGATCATGTCACCGCAGGATGCTGTGACAGTCATAAATGTGAACCAGTTGCCAAGGGCCCAAATTGTGATCACATGACCGCAGGAACGCTGCAACGGTCGTAAGTGTGAGGATCGGTCATAAGTCAATTTTTTCAGTGCCATCATAAGTCTGAACCATCACTAAACAAATGGTTGTTAAGTGAGGACTGTCCTGACTTAAGCAAAAGACCACGCTGAGACGAGAAGATTGTCTCCAGTGTTTATTAACTGCTATAGTCGACAGAAAATCCTACCAAACTGAAGGAGTGTGGGAAACCCAGAAATATAAACCCCAAAACTCAAGGCAGGTCTGTTCTGGGTTTCTTTGAATGACAGTTAAAAGCCTCTAAACTACACATGCATTTTCCTCCCTGGATATGGACCCCCTCCTGCTCACCATCCGTACTCATAACAAGGACTACCTGTAATGGCTGTTTGCTACCTTCTGAATCATAGGGTGAAGGTGAAAGGTGAAAGGTCCCATGTGCAAGCACCGAGTCATGTCTGACCCTTTGGGGGGACGCCACTTTCATGATATTTTCTTGGCAGACTGTAGCGGGGTGGTTTGCCATTGCCTTCCCCAGTCGTCACCTTCCCCAGCAAGCTGGGTACTCATTTTACTGACCTTGGAAGGATGGAAGGCTGAGTTGACCTGAGCCGGCTACCCGAGAATCCAGATTCTTCTAGAATTGAACTCGGGTCGTGGGGAGAGTTTTTGGTTGCAATACTGCCGCCTACCACTCGGTGCCACAAAAGGCTTGAATCATAGGGAACTTGCCTTAAAAACTGGTGGCTGGAAAATGACAATGGAAGAGGACTATTGCTCTCCAATCCAGGGTTGTGGGTTTCCCAAATGCATCAAGCCAGCCACTGTGTGACACAGAATGCTGCGGGCCTTGTCTCATTCCTTTTCCTCTGCCAGTTGGCATCACTATCTTTACTAAAGCCTTGAAATAGGCAGGTTAGTCAAGGTCACATTGTCTCTCTCCTCAAAGTTAGAAAATTTTAAATGTATATTAATATTAGTAAATGCCAAATAGGCAAAGGTCATAATGGCATACTGAAGTTTAACTACCGCTGGAATTTAATTAAACGGAAGTGCCCAACTGTGAACTTAGTCTTCTAATTCCAGATGTAGCATTCAACCTACTGTAGGAGTTGTTTTTGTGTCTGCTATGGAGAACAGAGAATTCCTTTGAGTCAGAAAAATAGGAAAGCTCTGATCTTTCCAAATGTTTGTTTGTTTGTTTCTATCTATCTATCTGTCATATTTTTATTACCGCCCATCTCCCCCACTTGGGGGACTCTGGGCGGTTCACAATATTAAAATGATGGGCACCAGACCACCTGCTGAATCCCCAAAAACCTGTCCAACACCCCCTCAAAATAAAGTTTAAGAATTTCCAAAATCACACAAGACCATTAAATCATGTACGTTAAGAAAACAGATTTTTAAGACAGCAAAATATTAAAATCTCATAAGAACTCACCAAACTTGCATGTGATTTTTGATGTTCTTATGCTGTTCTTACTAAATTTCAGTGGGTTTGGGGATTCACACAGATGCCAAGGGCCAGAATTGTGCTGAACCTTGCTGTGCATACAAAGAAAACTGCAAGATGAACAGAAGGTGTACAATTCATGATAAGTCGATAACCATTCCACAAGTTCAAAACATAATTATAGATGTAAGCTGATGTAAACATGGTCAAACTTCCTCACAAATGGGAAAGGAAAAAGGGGGAGTGGTCCTCATTTCACAGATTTTGACAAACAGTAGGATGAGGGACTGAAATAGTTTCTGTTGATCTGTATTCCTCCATCTGTATTCTCTAAATGTATTAAAATTCAGGTCCCATAATTCCTAGTCATTAGGTCTTCTTTGCTGCCTCACTATGGCCTGCAATATGCCTTGGAGGGATGAGTGAAGAACACTGGGAGTATGTATCAAGTGTATGTGCTCCCAGCAGGGTCACCAAAGGCACAAAGATCATCCCAACTACCAGTTAAAGCAACAATATAGGAAGATGCTGGAGGCTGATGATCACTTTAGTGACAACAGCAAAGACATCATTTCATACTGCGCGGGAGACAGGGCTGCAACTAGGGGGGGGCAACTGGGGCATGTGCCCCGGGCGCCGCACTGGTGGGGCGCCAAAATGAGTGTGGGGGGGGCACCAAAATGAGTGCTGGGTGGGCGCCAAAATGGGCACGGAATCCATGTTTGCCCTGGGTGACACAGACCCTAGTTGTGGCCCTGACGGGAGAAGACAATGGTAAGCCTCTCCTGTATTTTTAGTAAGAAAACCACATGGATAGACAAGATAAAGTAATTGACAACATAATGCTGGATGATGGGCCCCTCAGGTCAGATAACACTCAACATGTTACTAAGAGCTGTTTGAGTACTAATGGTATTTAGGATGCAGCTAGAATAAAGCTTTGGGGACTTTTAGTTGCTGATGCTGCCATGCAGGAAAAGAAAATCCAAAGTTACAAAAACAGAATCACAGTGGGAACATGAAATGTAAGAAGCATGCAGAAGGGAAAATTTCATCAAGTGAAAGGTGAAATAAGTCAACCACAAATTGACTTCATAGGCATCAGAGAATTAAAATGGACTAGAATTGGACACTTTTCAGAAGCTCATACAATTTACTATACAGCATGGGCGTCCAGCCTTTTGGCTTCCCTGGGCCACACTGAGTGAAGAGGAATTGTCTTGGGCTACACATAAAATATATAATATAGTTAATGTGTATAAGTAATAAAACTTCATTTTTTAATATTTTTTATTATAACATTTTTAAAAAGAGGGCAACATAAAACTAGTGGGATATTTGACCTTGTTTTTGTGAAACTAAGGCATCAGTGTCTGGTTCGATGAAAATGGTTCCAATTCTCAGTGAGTTCTCAAGGCGCTCATCAGAAATTTTAATTCTAATTTTACTCTTTGGGTGCTTCATCCTTGAAAATAGTTGCTCACAAATGTACTTGCTGCCAAAAAGTGATGTCATGAATAAGGCATGATTGTGAAGCGAGGGATATTTTTCTCTGGGAAGACAGGTCTTATACAAGTCCAGGAGAGAGACATGATCAATTTTTTGAGTTGAATCTCTGATTGCAACTCTATGCATTCCATTTGAAAATTTGGATGTAATGTAGTTATGTCACCTGAAAATGGAGTTGAAAATATACCAAAATATTGATTTTTCCAGAAATCTTGGAAATTCCTGTATCAAACTGAAAAGCAAGGCTGCATATTTCTAGCTGTTCACAGGACTGTGTTTAGTCAACGTATTAAAATGTATAAAATTATTTTCCATAACTTGAGCTTGCCATACTTTAAGTTTCATTTCAAACGCTGTTATGGTTTGAAACATTGCAGTGATAAGTTGGTTTTCACCTTGAAGACGCATGTTTAATTCATTTAAGTGAGCAGTCAAATCCACCAAAAATGCTAAATCTGTGAGCCATTTTTCATCTTCAAGTTCTGGCACAAATTTTCTTTCTGATTCCATAAACGACTTGATTTCATTTTGCAAATCATAAAATCTTTTCAGCATTTTACCCCGACTTAGCCACCGTACTTCCGAAAAGTAAATGATGTTCCCATAATCAGCATCCATACTTTTAAGGAACTCCTGGAACTGGTGATGATTCAGTCCCTTGGCCCTTAGGAAATTCACTGCTTTGATGACAGTTTGCATGACATTATCCATTTTTAAAGCTTTCGCACATAAATTTTCTTGATGTAGAATGCAGTGATACTTCATCAAACGTGAGTTGCTGGTGGCACTTGCATCGTCTTCTATCGATTTTGTAAGTCCCTCACTTTTACCAACCATTGCCAGGGCACCATCAGTAGATATACCATATATGTTGACAATGGTTAAAGAAAATTGCTTTAATGTCATTTTTACTGCTTCGTACAAATCAAGAGATTTAGTTGTGTCTTTTAATGGCACCAAAGAAGCCATTTCTTCAGTGACATGATATTCGTTATCAATGAAAGGTGAAAGTGAAAGGTCCCCTGTGCAAGCACCAAGTCATGTCTGACCCTTTGGGGGGATGCCACTTTCGCGAAGTTTTCTTGGCAGACAATAGCGGGGTGGTTTGTCATTGCCTTCCCCAGTCGTCACCTTCCCCAGCAAGCTGGGTACTCATTTTACCGACCTCAGAAGGATAGAAGGCTGTGTCTATCTGAGCCGGCTACCCGAGAATCCAGATTCCGCTTGGATCGAACTTGGGTCGTGGGGAGAGTTTCGGTTGTAATCCTGCCGCCTACCACTCTGTGCCACACGAGGCTGTTATTCATTATCAATACCTCTAATAAAAATGGCAGGTTGAGCCATATCTGTAGCATCAGTACTTTCATCCATCGCCAAAGCATAAAATTTGAAATTAGCAGCTTTACTCTACAAACCATTTTCGATAGATTTTCCTGTTTCTTCAGTTTGCCTGGCTATAGTCTGTGCAACAAACTGATTTTGGAAAAATAGCTTTTTTTGTCAGGACAAATTATATCTGCCACGCTGTCCATACATTGCTTAATAAACTCACCATCAGTAAATGGTTTTTATTTTTTTGCAATCAGATTTGCTACCAAATAACTAGCTTTTTTAATAGAGTCCTTTTGAGTTGTGACTTCTTAAAAAAAAATTGTTGAGACAACAGACTTTTTTTCAGTTCTGCTAATTAGTCTTTACGACAGATTCCTTGATATGCTTCGAATCTGGCAGCGTGTTTTTCCATATAATGCCTTTTCAAGTTGTAGTCTTTGAAAACTGACACACTTCCCCTACAAATTAAGCATAGTGCCTTAATATTTGTCGCGACAAAAAAGTACTCGTCTGTCCATTTTTCACGGCACACTCTTCCTTCATCCGCAATTTTTCTTTTTCTGTTTTCTTTTTTGGGTTCTGTTTTCTGCTGAAACAACGTTGAAGCCATGCTGGAATAAATTTATTTAGGAATAAATATATATTTTTAAGAAATAACACAAGCAGCCCATTGTAAATTGTTAGGTAGGCAAATAAACAAAGCAAAGTTTACTAATCAAATAAGAAAACTTAAATGTCTACTTAATAATAATAACAATAAATGCCTGTTATCACAGACCACAGGTAGGTAGGTTGAAATATTATATATAATGCCAAGTTGCCACCAGCGGGCTTGTGTAGCAGGCAGTGGCGGTGTTAGCACTGCGCTGCCCCCTCCCCTACACAGCATTCCATTGTTTCTATCTACGCAGTCCATGCTCGAGTACTGCGTGATCGAGTCACAAAAAAAAAATAGCAAAATAATGTTAAAAGTTTACAATTTTGGGGGGCCACATTACTAGCTGTTCAGGGCTGCATGTGGCTCGTGGGCTGTGGGTTGGACACACCTGCTATACAGGATACACACACACACACAAAGAAAGAATGGCATTATATTTATAGTCATGAAGGATATAGCAAAGACAATACTTGGGTACAATGCAGTCTAATACCAATTAAACCCCACAGACAACCCTTTAAAATGACAGTTCTGCAAGTTCATGTTCCAACCACTGATGCAGAACAAAAGAAGGTCAATGAGTGTTGTGGTCAAATTCAGTCTAAAATCAACAGAACATTCAAGCAAGATATGCTGCTTATATTGGAGAATGGAATGCCTAAATTGGAAATAGTATGGAGGAAAACATTGTTGGACTTCATGGCTCAGGAAACTGAAATGAAGCAGGACAACGATTTATCAGTTTCTGCCACTCCAGTGTGACTTCCTCATCACTAATTCTTGAGACGACCAAAATCTATATATATAGATGTCACCAGACAGAATAAATATCAAATTTATTATACTATTGGTACTAGGAGATGGAAGAGCTAACAACAAAGATGTGGCCAAGGGCTGGAACAGACCATAAATTGTTCCAGTGCACGTTTCCAGGTACACTAATGTGGAAGGAGGAAGCCAAACAGCTTTGATGATCTGATCTTGAGCATATACCCACCATTTTCAAGGAGCATCAGGAACTGCTTTGAAGTCCTGAACTTCATTGATAGGAAACCAGAAGAACTGTGAAATGAAATCAAAGAAGTTGTTAAGGATGAATGTGAAAGAGACTGCCAAAGACCAAATAAGAAAAGAAAGCAAACAGGCTACAGAATAAGTGGTAGAAACTGCCAAGAAAAGAAGAGAAGCCAAAGCTAAGAAACACAAAAATCTCAGGAAGGAACTTAACAAAGAATTTCAGAGTTCTATTAGAAAAGCAAGAAACAGTATTACACCAACACCTGTAATGACCTCAAAGGTGAAAACAGAAGATAAGGAAAGTCCTCTAAAAGATCTTCAAACTCAAAAGGAGGTTCCAAACCCGAACTGGAATGCTGAAAGACACCAATGGATGGATAGTAGCTGATTCAAAGAAGATCAAACAAAGATGGAAGGAGTATACTGAAATTCCATACAATAGAGATGCCAACATCTATAGAAATATGGCAAGCAACACAAGAAGAATCAATAAAGGTTCTAGCCAAATTATGCCAGCAAATTTGGAGAACAATACAGTGGCCAAGAAATTTGAAGAGGTCAGTTTACATTCCAATACCAAAAAAAAAAAGAGAGAGAGAGAGATTTAACAGATTGTGCAAACTATTGTACATTATCTTTAATTTCACATGCTAGCAAAATCATCCAATGCAGATTAGACCCCTAAGGGAGATGCCAGATGTTCAAACTGGTTTTAGAAAAGGCCAAGGAACAAGAGACATTATGTGCTTCGTTGCTTATAGAAAGACCTATGAATGTGTCAATCAAGTCAAACTGTGAAATGGCCTTAGCAAAACTGGAATCCTAGAACACCTCATTGTCTGCATGTGAAACATATGCACAGGACATGTATTCAGAGCCTAGATTTAGCAGGGTGAAATAGACTGGCTCCAGATCAGCAAAGAAGTGAGACAACTATATTCAACTATATATTGAGGAAAACTAATTGAAAGAAGACGAGTGGGGCTTTAAAAATGGACGAAGAAAGATCAATAACCTGTGCTATGCTGATGATACTACTCTGATACTGTAGCTGAAAATGCAAATGATCTGCAAGGTCTAGTAATGAAAGTCAAGGAACACAAAAATTGGACTAATAAAGAAGACTAAACACATGACCAAAGGTACAGCAACCAGCCTTAAAATTGACAAAGAAGATACTGAAGTGATAAACAGTTTCTGCCTTTTAGGATAGATTATCAACAGTAAAGGAACCAGCAGTCAAGAAATATGCCGCAAACTAGCACTTGACAATTTAATTTAATTTAATTTAATTTAATTTAATGATTTTATTTGGACCAGGTCCTTCCACCTGTGACTCCATTTGCTCTTTTGTTGTCCATGAACCCACCAATTGGCATCTTCTCTATCCTCCACTGGTAAAACTTGCTTGTGTGCACAAAGCACTTTTGCATCTCAGTCTTCTAAACATGCTTCAAGTGGTGTCCCCAAAGTCAACTGAAAATGCAACTTATAATGACTTCTCCAGTCTCAAAATTATTCAACCCCCTGAATAGAATCTGTCACAACAGCACACATACAGTATGCAAAACAGGTGTTGTCTCAAGCACACCTGATGCAGCAATCAAGGGCTTCATTAGTTGCACCAGGTGTGCTTGAGCTGGAACACATGAAATACATGAAGTGGCTAGGGGTTAGTTGAGTGTCATGTTTGACTGCATGTTAGAAATACAGTATGGCTAAGTCAAAAGAATGGTCCAAAAAGGTAAGAGAAGAGATCGTCACCCTTTACAAACAAGGAACAGGATACAAAAAGATAGCGAAGGCACTGAATGTTCCTAGAGAGGCCGTTGGAAGCATCGTTCACAAGTTCAAAGTTAAAGGAACAGTGGTTACACTACCTGGATGGTGCAGAAAAAGGAAGCTGTCAGTGGCTGCAACCAGATTTCTGAGAAGGTGGTTGAGAGAAACCCTCGAGTGACTGCAAAAGACCTGCAGCAAGACTTGGTGGCAACAGGCACTGAGGTTTCAGTGAGCACAGTAAGGAGCGTACTAAACACAGAAGGTTTCCATGCCAGAACTCCAAGACGTACACCACTACTGACCCAAAAGCACAAGAAGAGTCGGCTCCAATATGCTCAAAATCATATAAACAAGCCACAGAAGTTTGGGGATTCTGTTCTGCGGAGCGATGAAACAAAACTGGAACTTTTCGGCCTGATGGCTCAGCGGTATGTCTGGAGGAAGAAGAATGAAGCATACACTGAAAAGAACACTCTGCCTACAGTTAAGCATGGTAGTGGCTTGGTGATACTCTGGGGCTGCTTTGCCTCCTCTGGCACTGGAAACCTGCAGCATGTGGATGGCAAGATGGATTCATTGAAGAATCAGGAATCCTAGGAGAAAATATCATGCCGTCTGTAAGGAAGCTGAAGCTCGGGCATCATTGGACCTTACAACAGGACAATGATCCCAAGCATACCTCAAATTCCACTGAGGCTTGGATGCAGAAGTAGTCCTGGAAGATTCTACAGTGGCCATCACAGTCACCTGACTTGAACCCTATAGAGAATCTCTGGTGGGATTTGAAGAAGGCGGTTGCAGCATGCAAACCCAAGAATATTACTGAACTGGAGGCCATTGCTCATGAGGAATGGGCTAAGATTCCTCAGGAACTCTGCCAGAAGCTGGTGTCTGGCTATGCATCTGTCATGTTCACTGTTTCAATGTGCAATGTACATTGTAACATTTCACATGCCATGGTGCTGATGCGTGTTTCTGTTGGGAGGGAGCTGCTGTGAAACCTTGTGCCAAGCTCTGTATCTATGTTCATTTCAATGGAATGTGTTTGGGTTATGTGCTCTGCTCAAGGACTTTTCCCACGGACCAGCAGAAGCCGTTAGGAGCACCTGAGATTGTGAGCCTGGGAAGATTATACAGGGGGAGGGATCTCGTTTGTACTGAGGGTTTTTTAGTTTGCATTTGGCGCGCGTTTTCCATTCTCAGCTTTCTTTGTGATCCTGCATACTATTCTTTAATAAATCAGATATCTTTATGAACCTGTTCATGAGTCTGATGGTGTTTTAGGATAGGCAATCCTTACATAAAGCTGAGAATCACCAAAGTTGTACCATTAGCTCCTGCCAAGATTAGTTTCTTGTGAGGGAAAACAGTTAACGATGGCCAAATCCAAACCCACGACCGGGAGACTCGAGAAGCCGACTAGCTTGATGCCCGAGTCAACGGTCAGGAGCGAAGAACTGAGCCTCACCCCAGAACCTTCAGGTTCATGGCAGCATTCGAGTTCCAGCCCTGAGGGAGAGGAATCCAAAGATGGGAGAGCACCAGAGCAACCAGCACCCAGTGAATCGCCCGCAGAGTTGATCACCTGGGATGAAATGGGAGAATGTCCCAGGCGTCCTGGAAGTATCGGTTCCCGCTGGCCCCAAACATAGAATCTACCACGGTATCAGAAGGGAGACAGCCTAATGTGCGAGGGAGGGAGGAATCTCAAACCCCTGAAAGGTTAAGAGTGGTAGAGGCCAAATTAGAATCGATGGAGTACATGCTAAAAGCCCTGTCTGTCATGGGGGGAGGGGGGCAGCCGAGGCGTGAAGGAGATTCCAGCTCCACGCAATCATCCTCCATCCCCTCACCTGGACCACCAGCAGAGCAGGGCCAGAGATGGAACTGGGATGAATCTCCACCCCGCAGAGCTCGTCCATCAGTGTCCCCACCCCGAGACAGGAGAACTACTGTAACCTGGGGTCCAACCACTCAAGCAGCTGCTAGTTCAGCTCCAACAGGAGCAGGGGTGAAAGACTTTTCTGTTAAGTTTGACAGGGATCCAACTAAGTTATCTTTCTTCCTCACTAACGCTAAAAGTTATATGAAACAGTTTGGACCCTGTTTCCCTTCTGAAGAGGCTAAAATAACTGTCATTGCCACCAAGCTGAAGGGACGAGTGGCTGACTGGTATGTTCAATTAAGTGAGGCTAGCTCCCCTGAGCTTGAGGATTTCGAGGAATTCATGTGGGCATTAAAGCTGCATTTTGAGGATCCTCTAGCCAAAGCAAGGGCTAAAAAGGCACTGAAGGATCTTATCCAGGGCCAACTGTCTGTAGCTGATTATGCCCTGGAGTTTAAGGCTTTAGCTGGGAAAATTACCAACTGGTCTCAGTCAACCTTAATAGAACGATTTAAAGAGGGACTCAACAGGGACGTCCTGCGGTGGGCGTTGTGTAGAGACGACCCAGAGACATTGTATGAATGGATCTGTCTGGCCGGCAAGGCTGAGCATGCCCAGCATACTTAAATGCAAACCGAACGACCTGAAAAGCAACCAGCCACCATGAGGGGACCCCAAAGTGCCGCAACTGCTACCTGGCCAGGCTATAGAGCCTGGGAAGAGGAGAGAGATTGGTGCTATGCGAAGAGTCAGTGTCTCCGATGCAGAAAGGAAGGGCACCAAGCAGTTGATTGCCCAAATGCCAAGGCTGGAGACCAAGCGGGCAAACTGCCGGCCAAATCGCCGCCCTCATCGCGGCGGATGACGGCAGCCAAGGGGGCAGCCGATGCTGAAGAAGTACCCTACTTCTCGGGAGAGGCTGAAGATGGCTCTAAGGAACCGGCGGGAAATGCCAGCCACCTGCCATGAAAAGCGCCTGCGGGCAGGTGGAGGAGAATGGGCGCGAAGATGCTATGGTGAGTGCTGACTGTCCCACTCTAGCAGTAAAAGTGAAATTGGGCTCCCGCACAAAGACTACAGAGGTCTGGGCTTTAGTTGATTCTGGGTGTTCCAGGTGTCTGATTCACCCTGATCTGGTTGCTGCTTTGGACCTGCCTAGCTTTCCCCTCCAGCAGCCTTTGATCTTCACACAGTTGGATGGTTCAACGGTGGGGGGGGGGCGACCCATTTCACTGGAACTGTCACAATGCAAATGGGCAGCCACCGTGAGACTTTAAAATTTATAGTAGCATCCATTGGCAACCCCTACGTGATTCTGGGAATTCCCTGGTTGACTTACCGAAGCCCCCATATAAATTGGGAACACAGAACTCTGACTTTTAAGGATGGGTTTTACCAAGCCCCTGCCGCAGAGAGGGCTTCAAGAGTGGGGGTTGGAAGGGCTGCAATTGCCATGCCACGCCCTAGTTTGGCACGTTTAGAGGGCTTCCCCGATCAATACCAAGATTTTGCAGACATTTTTGGAGAAATGGAAGCAGATCAGTCCCCCTCATCGGAAAACTGATTGTGCCATAGAGTTGGTTCCCAACGCTCAATTGCCCAAGCCAAAAATTTATCCAATGACTCAGAAGGAGCTTGGGGCATTACGGGACTTTATCGACAAATATATGTCAAAGGGCTTTATTGAACCTGCAAATTCCCCAGTTGGGGCCCCTGTGCTATTCCGGGAAAAGAAAGATGGCACGCTTCGACTCTGTACAGACTATCGAGGGTTAAATTCCATCTCAATCTGAAACAAATATCCTCTACCACTAATGAAAGACATGTTAGCCCATTTGTCAAAGGGCAAGATTTTCTCCAAGCTCGACCTTTGTGAAGCCTATTTTCGCATCCGCATACAAGCTGGAGTGGAAAACTGCTTTTAATTGCCCATTAGGTTCCTTTCAGTACAAAGTCCTCCCTTTTGGGTTAGCAGGGGTGCCTGGGGTCTTCATGCAATTGATTCATGAAGTATTACATGATCATTTGTTTAAAGGGGTCCTGGTTTATTTGGACGATGTGCTCATTTACACTGAATCCGAGGAACACGAACGCCTTCTCAAACAGGTGTTAAGTAAGCTTAGAAATGCCAAGCTTTATGCCAAGCTTTCCAAATGTGAATTTCACAAAACCCAACTTGACTATCTAGGTTATAGGGTATCTGACAAAGGTATTGAGATGGACCCTGAAAAAATTCAGGTGATTTTTAAGTTGGGAATGTCCCCACACCTGGAGGCAACTACAGAGTTTCCTAGGATTCAGTAATTATTATCGGCAGTTTATCTAGGGATTTGCTGAGATTGCTTTGCCCCTTACTGACTTGCTACGTACCAAGGGTTTGGGAGAGACACGCAAGGTGAAAAACCCTGGGGTGGTGCTGAATTGGACACCTGAATGCCAGGCGGCATTCGAGAAGTTAAAAGCCCTCTTCACTGCTGAGCCTATTTTACAGCACCCTGATCCTGAACGCCCCTTTGTGGTCCAAGCTGATGCTTCTGACTCCTCAACTGGGGCTATATTGTTACAGAGGGATTCTGACAATCACTTAAAACCATGCGCTTATTTGTCTAGAAAATTTTCTGAAACTGAACGCCAGTGGCATGTTTGGGAAAAAGAGGCTTTTGCTGTAAAAGCCGCTTTGGAAGCCTGGCATCACCTCTTGGAAGGCGCTAACTGCCCTTTCGAGGTTTGGACTGATCACAGGAATTTGGAAGCCCTCCACACCCCCCGGCGTCTCAGTCCTAAACAAATTCACTGGGCTCAATTTTTCAGTCGCTTTAATTTCGTTAAAATTTATTCCAGGAAAGAAAGACTTTCTGGCCAATGCTTTGTCATGTTTACCTCAGGACTCTGACCATGTGGCAGATATAGTTGGGACTGTTCTCACTGAACCACAACTGGGCTTGGTTGCCATCACCCGGAGCCAGACCCGTGCACAGGCAACCCCGCCCCCAGCCCCATCTGGGGGGCGAAAAATGCAAGTTCCTTGTCAGTTACAGAAGGACTTTCTCCAGGCACTGAAATCTGACACTTGGTTGCTAGCTAATAGAGACAATGTTTCTTTTGAAGACG
This sequence comes from Candoia aspera, assembly GCF_035149785.1. Lineage (NCBI taxonomy): Eukaryota > Metazoa > Chordata > Lepidosauria > Squamata > Candoiidae > Candoia > Candoia aspera. The sequence goes on along the minus strand of NC_086153.1, from coordinate 305,975,855 downwards.
GTCTAGCATGGGTGGAACACCGCCTTTATGTGCCTGAAACTTTGAGGGCTGAAGTTTTGCAGCATTCCCATGATGACAAGCTTGCTGGACATTTTGGTTTTGTTAAAACCTTGCATTTAGTTCACCGTCAATTTTGGTGGCCAACATTAAGGCATGATGTAAAGGACTATGTTGCTTCCTGTCCTGTTTGTGCCATGTCAAAGCGAAAAGGGGGTAAACCACAGGGGCTTCTGCAGCCAGTGGCCAGCCTATCCCATCCCTGGGACGAGATCTCTATGGACTTTATTGTGGACCTACCCCCCAGTCAGAAGAAAACTGTCATTTGGGTTGTAAAAGATTTTTTCTCCAAACAAGCCCATTTCATTCCATGTGCGTCCATCCCGTCGGCCCCGCAACTGGCCCACCTATTTCTCATCGACATCTACCATCTCCACGGTAGCCCCTCCTGTTTGGTCAGCGACCGCGGGACACAGTTCACTTCCCAGTTTTGGAAATCATTTTTAAAATTGATTGGCACCAAACAGGCATTGTCCACATCGTCGCATCCTGAGACTGACGGATCTACAGAGGTTTTGAACTCTGCCCTCGAACAATTCCTTAGAGCATACATAAATTACCATCAGGACAATTGGGTGGACTTGTTGCCCTTTGCTGAGGTGGCTTACAACAATGCTGTTCATCAGAGCACTGGGCAGACCCCTTTTCGTGTGGTTTCTGGTCACGACTTTGTTCCCATCCCTGAGCTGCCACAAGCCCTTCCCCAGTCCTGTTCTGCCTCTGACTGGGCTGTTAAGCTGGCTGATTCCTGGCCGGTGATTCAACAGGCTTTGCCTGATGCCCAGGCTGCTTACAAGTTCCAAGCCGATAAACGTCGTTCTTTGCAACACGATTTCAAAATTGGGGATCAGGTTTATCTTTCTATCAAATTCATCAAGTCCCCACAGTCCTCGAAAAAGCTTGCTCCCAAGGCGCGCTTTTTCCATTCTCAGCTTTCTTTGTGATCCTGCATACTATTCTTTAACAAATCAGATATCTTTATGAACCTGTTCATGAGTCTGATGGTGTATTAGGATAGGCAATCCTTACAGCATCTCATTTGCAGCAGGTCATAACAGCAAAAGGGTGCTCTACTAAGTACTGAAGATGCTTGCCATGAAGGGGTTGAATAATTTTGAGACTGGAGAAGTCATTATAAGTTGCATTTTCAGTTGACTTTGGGGCACCACTTGAAGCATTCGTTGTATTGAGCTATTTCAATTTCTTTTGTTTGATTTGTTCATTGCAAACAGCTGAAAGTCTGTACATTTTGACAATCAAACTGATTTGCAATGGGGGTTGAATAATTTCGATTACAACCGTTCTATCCATTAGATTGCTGTCCCACCTTTCTTCCAGGAACTCAAGGCAGCAGACTTAGCATTCATTCCTCCAAATTCTCCCTACAACAATTCTGTGAAGTAGGTTGGACTGAAAAAAGAATGACTGACCTCAAATCACCCAAGTGAACTTTCATGGCTAAGGGTAGACTTAAACCTGGGTCCCCTGGTCCTCGTCCAATGCTTTAAGCATAGCATCACCCTGTCTGCCAGGGATAATGGCAAAACACTTAGGAAAGCGTTTGCTACGTACTGCCTCTTGCCATATAATGCATACATACAATTCAATTAGTACTTTCCTGCTCGGCTCAACAACCTTCCAGAGTCATTGCTTGTGACCTGGCAAGTAAAGCCATGTCCTAAAGTATCTAGTAAGCCTTTGTGAGCTAGCTACTGGCATGGGGTTTGCCCACGTGTTACTAAAAACCTGCTACCATCTTCTGTACCTCTCTAATGCTATACTTTACTCTGCAAACATCCAAACCACCATCAGATGCTGGCAAAATAGATAAAAAACCTCTAATTCTAGGTTCCAAATAAACTTTTACAGTTTTACCAACTTACCTCCTGACGAAATAGCTTTTTCAGCCACCAGCTGGATTTGCTTCAGGAGAGGCAGTTTCTATACTTTACATGAAGTAAAATATACAGTATAAGTTTGAACTTATATGAGAAAAATGCACAGGATCAGGCTGAATGGGTGCCCCATTTTTACATAAGAAAATCTTGATACAATGGTAGGAACTATACTTTGCCAAAGAGGTTCAACGTTCTCCATTAGAGACTTTTTCCCCCTGCTAACCAGATCTACACTTCCCAGAATTCTCTTAACAGAGGGAATAACTGCTAAATCTCTTCCAAGTTTTTACAACAGTATTTCCTTCGATGTAGCAGTGAGATGTGCAGCCCTCCCAATGTTCCATGACAGCTCCCAGCATTCCTTACCATTAGCCAAACTGGCTGGGGCTACTGGGTGTTTGGGTTCAGCAGCATCTCAGAGAGGCAGCATTTACCGATCTCTACAGCAGCATCTCTCGGCCACTGAATAAATTGAAAGTCCTTGGAGGAAATCTGCTTTCATGAAAAAGGGAACCAAAAGCAAAAGCAGCTGCAACAACGCCATTATGAGGAAAGATTGCAACATCTGGAGGTGTTAAACTTAGCAAAGTATGATTCAGGGGAGATATGAGAGAAGTATATATAGTGTTGCATAATGCAGAGGAAAGTTACTCCCCCTCTCATGCTAGAAGTCAGGACCACCTGATGAAATTGAATGGTGAGGGAGTTGTGACAGATGGAAGGAATCAGACATCTTCATGCATGCCTAGACAGCAACTGGGATAACCATTGCTGATACAATAAAAACAGGTACGATCTATTGCCCTCACGCCCTGCTTCTTCCCTCTGTTTGGTCATCCTGGTGAAACAATGGTGGAATAAATAGCTATTTTGTTCGGTCCAGAAGAGCCCAAATGTTTTTATGACCAAAAGCAGAATGAGGAGATAATAGCAAGCTGCCACTGCAAAACACACACACACAAATGCTAAGGAACTCATGCTGTGGTGAACCCATACTGGAAAGTAATGAAAGAAGCAATGTATGAGAAACATCCCAACTCTTATGGTTTCATGTAGCTCTCAACAGGGACTCTAAGTTGCTTAGAGCTCTGAAATGCCAAAAGCACTTTAAAATATGTTTGCATTTAGAAGAGGTCAGATCCCACTGCTAAGCATATGTACATTATCGCTGTTGGGAACAAAATTTAATTTGGCTTTATGAAGGATAATTAAGCCACATCAAAAAGCAAAAAGCATATTGGATGGCATCATTATCAACTTAATATTAATTGACAAAAATGGAGTTGGAATACTGTTTGCCATCTTTGTGGCTATAGCTCATAAAATGTATTATAGAGCCGGAAAACCCAGATGAATGTAATCAGGGGACAAAGCAACTTTCCTAAGATGCAAGATTGCAGCATAGGCCAGGAGATACCCAAGAAGACTCACTGTCTAAGGCAGTGTTTCTCAACCTCAGTAACTTTAAGCCATGTGGACTTCAACTTCCCCAGTGCTGGCTGGGGAATTCTGGGAGTTGAAGTCCACCTATCTTAAAGTTGCTGAGGTTGAGAAACACTGGTCTAAGGCAAAAGGAGGATTCATTACTTAAGCCATGAGGAAAGTCCTTAACTCAACCAGGTTCTCTCATTTCCTCTACCACCATCTACCCCTTCACCTGCTGTCTCTTTATCCATCTATCTGGAATCTTCCACTCAGTCATGCTGCCTAGCTTAGGTGCTTTGAATAAATACCTCCTTAGGCTGCAGATCAGCAGATATTTACCCAATACTGTATTTATCTCAACCCATCACTCAAAACAGCTGGAACATTTTGCTTGATAGTAGGGCTGGACCTGGCGCTTGGAAGTTTTTGAAAACTTATTCTTGTATCAATATCCTACCTTTTCTCTTAAAAACCAAGGCAGTCTACATCGGGATCTCCCCTATTTTTTTCCTATGACAACAACCAGGTTGGCTGATGGAGAGAGAATCCAGCCTAGAAGTGAACTCTGTAGTAGAATGGCAACTTCACTCTACATCTCCTTGGTCCAAGTGCAGCAACTTAATACTACACTGTAAGGTACAGGATAATAGTACCACATGTTAAGAGATGTCCTGGAGATTTTTTTTTAAATAGCTGTTAGATTTTTTTTTCTCCTTTTTTAATACGAAAGCTTTAGATCTTCCAATCAAATTAACTGCTGTGAATTTTGATAGCTATTAAATTTATATTTTAATTTTATATTTTAAAATACTTTTTTTTACTTTTGTATTATTAAAAACATTTTCCTGCTGTGTGGTTTATATTGGTAGATACCTCCAGAATTTAAATGCTTTCAGTAAGTAGGCCATTTTAAAATAGAACAAAGGAATTTTCTTTACATGACATGTAAATAATTTCTCAAAACTCTGTCTTAAGATGTGGTCACTGTCACTAGTTCAGATCATTTCAAAAGCTCATCAGATATTGGGCTAGTAGAAGTCACAATAGCTGCTATACAAGGAAAAATCGGTAGTTTTCATGTGTTGGTTATGGGTTTATCAAGAGCACCTTGCTGGCTATAGTGGAAAGAACATTGGATCTGGCGGAATACTGGTCCTCCTGGCTCATCTGTGCTTAACAATAGTGACCATATGCCCTTTATTATAAAGGACAGTCCCTTATTTCAGAAAGCTGTCCTTCATTTTGATCATTTAACTTTTACTGTCCAAATGGTAGCACTTAATGCAGTCTTTCACATTCATGTGAATAATACGGAAATTGAATTGTCTATTTTGAAATCAATTTACATACACTGATTTTAGATATTTTTATTAGAACAGGTAAAGTTTTTTTGTAAAGTTGTTCTTGGTTTTGCTCTTGAATTTTCCTTCGTAAAGCGAAGTTATAAACATAAACAATTTTTTTATCCTCATGAACCTCTTGCAAGATTTGCCCCTTTTTCAGGTTTGTCCTTTATTTTTTTCCAAGGAAATATGGTCACTGCAACTGAAAATGAGTATTTCACACTACAACCCTGTATTTTGAAGGAAATACCATTAAATTGAATGATTTTTTTTTACTCTGATATAGAATTAGAGTTTCAGTCTAAAAGCCTCCCCACCCCACAAAAATCTGGAAATACTTGGCTGGAAAAAAGCCTCTGCATATTTATTAGCAGAAACCTTCCATAGAAATAGATTTTTTAAAAAAAAAAGTCTGGTTAATTCAAATAATTATTGGCTTAAATTCTCTTTGAAGTCTGGAATCATAAAAAGTTATAAGTCAATTTTCTCTTTTTAAATTACTTTCAGGTTGTTATGTGGTCAGCTGTCTCTTATTCAGAGGGAAAAAAGCAGTGCGCTAAGTGGTTACACAGAACTATTTAAAGCTGTGCAGCGCCCAGAAGACTCAATGTGGGGGCTCCCAGCTTAAAATTCCTGCCTTTTATAAAACCTTTTGTAAAGTCCTAGCACCATAGCATGCACAGAGCATTTGACTGAACGTAGTGCAGAGAAAGCTCAGTTTGTGACAGGAAAACCAAGTGTTCTATAGTGGGAGAAAAAAATCGGTTATTTCCAGCTGCCTCTGGGTTCCTTAAGCATCTACTGCTTACTGTGAGATGTAGGATAATGGCTGAACTGTGGAACCTTTTTAATATCTGAAACTCCTGTGCAGCTATAAAGCTCATTAAATGATTTTAGCCTAAGTAACTCACAGGTGCTGTAAGACCACTAATTCTGCCTCCAGTCGCTTTAACAGTTGAAATGCTGCAATGATCTTCTTGGAGAGCCGTGCAGTAAAATATAAGCTAGAAGAGGAGTGTTCTGAATTCCAACCTTAAGTATGATAGAATAGTATCACTGCAGATATTAGGATCCAAGACACACCACCATTCAGAGGCTGAACTGAAATGGTATGCTAAGTCATGCTTGAACTGTAGTTTCTTGATTGTGGTGCATCATGCTAAGCTACAAACCACAGTGTTAATCGTCAACAGTTTTATTAATATAACAATCTGACCAAAGCAAATAAACCACTTTCTGACTAAGCACAACACAGCTGAATTACCTGCTGATCTTAGTTAGATGGTCTTGTATGTTATGATCTGTAACTTCCGTTGGATCAACTGGGTGTTAGGTTTCTGAATACTCATTACTCTAATAACTCAAGAAAGGACACCTACTGCAGAAATACTGTTTCACTTGTACCCACAAACTCATTCTGAAAAGCTCCAGGCACAAAAAAAATATGATCCTGTTCTCCCCATATATCTACAGATAAAAATCAGTGAAAATTTCAGTAATTAAAAAGTAAAACAACAACATATAAACAGCAGTGATCAGTATACAACAAAAGGCAATATAATGTGGGTAAATCACATTTAAGAGAGCCAGTTTGGTGTCATTGTTAAGGCACCAGGCTAGAAACTGGAATACTGGGCGTTCTAGTCCCACCTTAGACAAAAGGCCAGCTGGGTGACCTTGAGCCACTCACACACACTCAGCCCTAGGAAGAAGACAATAGCAAGCCACAACTGAAATCTTGCCAACAAAACTGCAGGGACTTGTCCAGGCAGTTGCCAGGAGTCAACACTGACTTGAAGGCACACACTTTTATTAAAAGCACATTTGGCAGAGAATAAAAGTGTTGCAAAAAGGTTCTATGCACAGATTGGTTGGGGAACCTGGAACAAGGCAGTCAACAAATATGAAAGAGGGATGGAAGGGCAAAACCCCAGATTTAGCTCTTATAGAGCAAACCCACCAATTTTGAATAGCCATCACTTCAGCTATGACTGTTGCAACGTTCCTAAGTGTTTTACCACATCGATCTTGCAGCTGCTGATCTATAATCACTGATTGCAAGAGGTGGGTAAGCTTAGTAATGGGATCAAGATGTCAGGTGAGATATATGGGGCAGTCTAGCGACACATCTGCCACAGACTCAGTCTTCTTGTCACAGCAATTCTGGAAAGGAATATTGTGATATCTCCCTGTGGCAACCATTGAGGGCAGGACATCAGATTGTGCCAGTGTGAATACCTGTATATGTGGAGCATCAAGGTATTTTTTTTATAATAAAAATATCTAGGTATGAAAAAAGGAGTTTCGGTGAGTTCACAATAAGGAAAATGTGATTTTTTAATTTATCTTTCATATCAAGGTCCAAGACTCTCTACTTAAGCTCTGCCAATGTTTTACCTCGACCCATAATAAGATAAACCAAAGCCTTTTGCTTTTCCAAGGAGGAGGTGTAACTACCCAAAAGTGTAAGCTGGGCCAAGGACTCACTCCAGAAAGTTTAAGCCAAAACGTAGGTAGGAAAAGCCTTAGGTGGCCCTCAGACATACAGCCAGGTTCCAACCAAGAGTGTTTGTGGCTGATCAAAGAACACAGGGAATAGCCTTCCAAAAGATGAACTGATTTACTTCTAGGACTGAAGGATCTGTTGTGGTCAAAACCTAGTTCACTTAAGCAACCAAATCACTTTGAAGGTACAACATAAATTTATTAGCACGCGCACAATACAATGTACACTGTTCAGCTTGCTGAAAAGCCCAGAGCAAAAGCAGAGCGACAGCTTATATACCTTTAGCCTACTACATAACAAAGAAAAAGGCAGACACAGTGTAAATTACAGCATGCAGTTGGAATGTTTTTGATAAACCCATCTGGGTGATCTTATTTATCCCTTCCCTCTGGGTCAGCATGTCACACTTACACAGAGTGGCACACTGTATAGCAGCAAACTTAAGACTCCTACTTCAAATAATTTGATTTGCTACAGGCACATTGTTATACCTTTGTGGCTTGCAAATTTGATAATCTTGTTAGAGGTTTTTTGGGCTCTTGATGAGAGCTCACCTATTTAGTGACTCCAGATGGTTGGAAATGAATGTCTAAATATTTTAAATCCTTGATTTGCTCAATAGGTTTATCATTGATTTGCCAACTATTGGAAAAGTTGAAATACCTTTTAGTGAAAACTAGGACCTTTGTTTTAGCATAAATAATGTCTAGGTTTGTTTTCCCTAAAACAAAAGGATGCTACTGCTCCTAAGCATCTGACAAGACCAACTGGCCTTGTGATTGTTGTGAATAGGAGAGCCAATGCAGAGGCCTACCAATCAGGATTTATTTTCAAGAATTCTTGGGGAATTTAGTCCCCTCCTGCCACTTTACTATTCTTCAATTGGGGGATCAATTTTAAGAATTTCTGAATTTGAAACTGGTGGCTGCTCAGGCAACTGGCCAGAAATTGGGATAGCTAGGCTTTCTCCCCTGACTGATGTATGAAATAGGTTGTGGTGGCAGATATGTCCATGTAGGATTGAATTGTTTTGAACTGAATCAGTCCAGGTGGGACTGAATTGTTAGAGCTGGAACTATATCTAGTGGCTGTATGCAATATTTATTTTCTATGCCACCTTTATTATTTTTATAAATAACTCAAGGTGGGGAACATACCTAATACTCCTTCCTCCTCCTCTTTTCCCCACAACAACAACTCTGTGAGGTGAGTTGGGCTGAGAGAGAGCGACTGGCCCAAGGTCACCCAGCCGGCTTTCATGCCTAAGGTGGGACTAGAACTCTCAGTCTCCTGGTTTCTAGCCCGTTGCCTTAACCACTAGACCAAACTGGCTCTCTTAAAATTTTCTTAGGCGAATGAGTATTTATATTGTACTATCATCATCATCATCATCCAGCAAAAAATATACAAGATATCAGAACAGACTAAGACTTTTGTTGAGTACTGCTTGTTAGAACTATTCCCAGTCTGCCAAGAGATGGCTTAACTCCCCACCCACCCCAGGAGAGACTTGTACTCCTTTTTCAATGAACTGAAGATTCTCTGGAATGTTAACATATAGCCAAGGGTTATTGCTCCTCTGCCTACAAGTGGAGAGACTTGCATGTTATAGTATCCTATAGCTCTGTAGGCAAAAACTACTCAGATACATTCTTTGTAAAGCAGCATTTGGAAGCTCTATTCCATGTCTGGTAGAGCTGGATGATAAATATCCTTGCACAGAGATAATAATTGGAAAATACTTAGGATCCCCTGTGCCTCTTTTGCAGCACTCATAGAAAGTTTTAAATGTAGGCTTCAGGGGGATTTAGGAACTGGATAGCAACACCTGCTGATTTGTTTGACCATATAGGTCAAAAATACCTCTCAGATGAGGGAGAAGCCTGAAGTTGCTGAAGCAGACTTTATCTCTCGGGAGAAACTTGAAGGAACCTACTAAAGAGAGATTATCACTATCTAGGTGTGAGGCTATGGTAAAATCATAGTAGGCTGCCAGGTTATGTAAAGTTAACATATACTCAAGGGTTATTGCTCCTCTGCCTCCCCGGAAAGTGAGTTCTCCTTCAATGTCTCCTAGGAGTGAGTCATTTAGTATCCAGAGCCCAAATTTCATAACTGGTTGGAGCAGTTTCCAAGCTCCAATATTAATACATTTGTCTTTAGAGATGCATGGTTCAGGCATGGATGATCTAGAGGAAAAAGGAAATGGGAATCATGGAGTCCCAAACTAGAATTGAGACTACCTCCAATAATTTCTGAATTTGGGAACTGGACTACCAAGCCAGACAGCCAGTCCTCAAAATATTCCCAGGTACAATTGCTCTATACACTTGTATAGAGATTTGTCTATACGGAGGTAGATAAATTAATTAAAAGAAAACTTATAGGAGCAATTTTTAAAGCTATGGCCAATGTTAAAAAGTCACAGAAGGTGTGAGGATACAAGTGCAGATTTGGAGAAAACCAGAGTACCAGCCCTGCAATCTTTCTGGCTTGGTATTGCAGTTGCACAGAATACAGAGTAACTCTCTAATTCTAAAGGGTTTAAAGGACTTACATCCCAAGTCCTTTAAAAAAGGGAAAATGTGAAACCAATGCAGAAAGAAAGTTAGGATCAATCTGGTTTGCATGACAGCCAGCTATGTTCCACGAGAGTAGTTGTACAACAGGGAGCCATGGTAAAGGTCATTTGGTCAAAGCTGGCTCCATCACAGATCTAGAAATGATTATTAGCAGCTGACTCTTGGTTCCCATTCTAGAAAATGGTTCCCATTCTAGAAAATAACAAATCCTTGGGAGCCAAAGCCTTTCCAGCATCTTTGGATGGTAAGAAAGGGCTTAGGGTAAGCACTTAGAGAAGAAGACGTGTGCTCTCTGGGGGGGAATATTGGAGTTCCTTAGTAGTTAATAAGTAGTAGTTAATAAGTCTATGGCTTATGGAGAATGATCCTTCAGTGGTGATTGCCAAGCATGTGCTGTTGCAGGAAAATCCTAATTTGAAGAACTGGAGAATTGTTGGAATAGGAGCAAAGTGAAAATGCACTGATTTTGGTAATGTGCTAGGAACTGAGGCAGTGTTTTCTTTAGAACCACAAGGTTATGTCAAATGTTTCACAGAATCCATAGCCATGAATTATATGTTGGAGCCTGATTAGATAAGATGGTTTCTGAAAGCAATTTAGAAATACTTCGTTTTAAGGTCTCAGGTCTCTGGAGTATAGCAGTTTGTTGTTCTCCTGAGAGTTGTGAGAAGGTGTTAATTACCTGAAGAGCAGAAGAGGATGAAAGAGTTAAGAGGACCAGTGGGGAGACTTGTATGTTGCTTCTCAAGAGGTCAGGCAAACTCCATCCCTTCTGACCTTTGGGAAGTCCCTGAAGACCTGGCTCTGCCACCGGGGGTGGGGAGGGGGGTGGTAATTTCCTGGGTATGGCTGGTACCTTAGAGTACTCCCCTCATATTTATGATCTTTGTAGCCATCTGGATTTTTATTTTTTAATATTTAGATTGTATTGTATTGTATTTTAAGCTTATTATGATTACTGTTTTTAATGTTTAATGGATTAATTTATTGTAAACCGCTCAGAGCCCCTCTGTGGGGGGAGATGGGCGGTAGTACAAATTTGATAAATAAATAAATAAATAAATAGTCTCTTGTTATGAAGTCATTAGCTGATTTCACTTTATTGTTGGGCTTGGCACGGTGCCTGTACTCTGAAGTAGGGAGCAGAGGCTTGACTGACATTCACCTGTTGGAAACCTAGATTAGAAGAATTTGAAAGGAAGTCAAGTAACTCCTTGTTTTCATAATCATAAGGGGAATTGTTGAAGTTAAAATACTTCAACAATTAAGGTTAACTTTAAGTTAAACTTAAGTAGAATTCTAAGGCTGTCCATATTATTAGGAAGCCACCCAACAGCATCGAAGTCCACTTGGGGAATTGGGGTGTGCAGGAACTGGTTCAAGGACAGGGCAATTCTTTTGTGAGGGACCCATCAATTTGTACTGATGCTGTTGTCCCAAATGATAAATGTTTGGGCTGGTTGAAGCAAATCCTTGGAGATATCAAAAGAACAGAGGAGGAGGGGTTCCTGCTTCTTTGGATGGCAGTAAGTGAAGTCTCTGAGTAATGGAGGTCAAAATATATTTGGGAAGATGATTTAGAAGCAGCAAGAGTGTTAAGCTTTTCATTAATTGTTGCTATATTAGAACATATCAAAGATACAATGTCTGTACGGATTTGTCAACAGATCAGAATGGGAAGGAACTGCTGTTAGAGATTTATTCACCTGTTTAATGCCAAGGCTATTCAGTTACCAGTCTGAGAATGGAGACTCAGCCAGAGGTGAGGAGGGGTTTGGACCCTGGTTGTTTGTAGCTAGCATCAACCTCCCTTTCTTTTTTTAAAATAATTTTAAAGAAAAAGAAAGAAAGAAAGAAAGAAAGAAAGAAAGAAAGAAAGAAAGAAAGAAAGTTACTTCCAACCTTCATCAGAACAAGTATAAACAATTTTAGTAACTTTTTACCTCCTCTTAATTTACAACCAATGATCTCTTCATCCCATGTCCCATCTCTTATCTATAAACAAATCCATAAAGCATTGTCATTTCAGTCCTGATGTCAGCAAAAGTCCATTAAGGGTTCCCAGAAATAGCTACATATATATCTTAACCTTGATCAAATAAGCCAACTTTATATTCCTTTTATTTCTAACAATCTTAATCTTTAGTCCATTCAAGTAATGTCATGGAACTCAAATTTCATTTCTTTTTTGCCCCTTCTCACAAGATTCATCCAAGCTTTAACAAACCTCTTTTGTAAATCCAGTATAAAAAAATTATCCAGGCCATTCTCTTAGTTTATTATTTGTAATTTCCTTTTGATTTTTAAAGCATCAACCAATTTCTTTTGAATGTCCAATAAGACATCTCTTTGCATGTTGTTCTTATAGCCTGTCATTTGTAGATCCACTTTCAGTATCAACTCTGTCTCTGTCTTGTCAGATAAAACTTTTTCCTCTTTTGCCATTTCTTCTTTCTAAAATTACCTATCTCTGTTATGTCTTAGAAAAATTTTTGAAACAAGTCCACTTTCCCATGGGAAGGATTCTTTATAATTAATTCCAAAATCCTATTTCAAATTTATCTGGACCCTTAATCTGTTTATAACTTTTTAAAGTTATGATTAAATAACTTTAAAGTCTTGATTAGCTTTTTGCTGTTTATTTCAATTTTTTAAATTTCTTAAGCATGTAGTTAAAATTTTCTTTCATTAAGGATTGAAGGCAAAACTCACCCAGTGTTTTAAGTCTTGTCAATCCAAAGGTCTCTAATAGCTGAAAAATAGTTAACAAGCAATTCCCAAATGTGATTTAGAAAAGAAAGTATGCGAACTTAGTGTCCTTTTACAAGCACCAACTGTGGTTTGAACAAGATGGCTCTTCCCTCATCCCCAGTGCTCAAAACCTGCCAGAGACTACTGTCTTGTGGTCTCCTCATGAGGAGTAACTGTCTGGAGCACTTGTGGGCAATCTCCTGTCCCCTCCTTAACTGAAGAGGTTCGAAGAGCTGGTCGACTTACTGGCTCTTCGTTCTTCACTGTGGTCATTGGCTCTGCTTTTTGTAGAGCCATCTTCAGTCTGCCATTTCTTCCTCCAGAAGTCCCTCTTCAAACCAATCTCCCTTTCTAATAAAGCTAAAGGCTCAAATTATTTATAGTAAAGAAAACTTTGCCATTATTGAAATGAAGACCATATTTAGGACCAGCTTGTTACTTTTAGTGTTTCAGGGCTTTCCCAGGCCTCACATATCTAAAGTTTGCTCAAGCTCTCTCTTTCTTTTTTCCCATATAGACAAATGAAGGAAGTGCAAGGCAGGTGTCATTTAATAAGTGCTGAGAAGTGAATAAACTAAATAAAACTTGTAATTCAAAATAAAATCCACTTGGTTCATGACCAGACTAAAACTAGAAGGCTAAAAAACTAAAAAGAATAAGAATAAAATAAAAGATTACTAAAGGGCCAGAGAAGGCAGAGGCTAGAAATCTCACAGCTCTGATCATGCCATCTTGCCAAAACAAGTTGAGTAATATATGTCTGGTTCAGCTGATCCATACACAGTCTAGAAATTTAAACATGGAAATCCCTCAGAAGGAGTTGCAAGAATGTTACAAGATGACATCCTTTTTGCTTTAAATGTTGCTTTATTTTCTCCAGCAATGGAAACTCAACTGTATCTAAAGGCAGTCTATTCTATTATGCATGGAATAATGGATTTAAGTTCTAGCAAGACAAACAGTAACATTAATTATCAAGGAAGATAGCGGCTCCCCTCTACCAGATATGTTTACCCAGGACAGCCATCTACCATGACTGCTTTAATTTGGATTACACATATACATGCACATAATTTTTATTAAAGATTTTTACACAGATAAAAGATAAACATGAAAAATATAAAGAAAAGTTAGATAAAAGATAAAAGAAAAAGTGCAAAAATCAATACGGTAAGAAATGGAGAAAAAGATAATTAAAGAAGCAATTTCTGATCATCTTTGGATTTAATCTAGATTCCTGCATGAAGAAGAGAGTTGGACCTATTAGTCCTCTCAAATCTATAATTCTATGAGCAGATCAGCCTGTTAGGATGTTTCTCTTAATGTCTGCCTAAGATTTGCTTTTTTTGCAATAACTCCTGAACTGTGGAATTTTCAGACCAGAGAAAATAAGCTTGTTCTGTTTTCTACATGACAGAACCCTTTGGCCATGTTCTACCCTTACTACACAATTGCTATATTCACATCACCATCCATACAGTATATCATGTTATGGCTTAGTGAGGCCAGAATCACACAACATGCTAAGACAGTGACTGAGATTCTTCCAACATACTGAACCATCCAACCAACTACCTACCAACCAATTTTCAATGGCATATTTAGCATATCTGACACCTGGAGGAGATCATTTTTTTCAGCACCCCACTCCTCTGTCACTGAGAGGCAGTTTGCTGTAGTGGTTAAGACATCAGACTAGAAACTACAAGACTGTGAGTTCTAGTCCTGCCTTAGACCCAAAGTCAGCTGTGTGACTTCCTTCAGCCTCAGGAAGAAGGAACTAGCAAGCCATTTCCAAAAAACATTGCCAAGAACACTGCAGGAAGAAGTCGCTAGAAGTCAAAACTGATTTGAAGGCACAATTTTTTTTCCTCTGTTGCTGTTGTGCCATGCTGCCAACTGCCAAAAAGCTGATCAGCACACTGGTAGCAGCAACCCAGCTCCACACCCACCACTAACCTCGTCATCTTCAGCACCACCCCCTTATTGCTTGCACCCAGGGCAGACACCAGCCCACTTGCCCTGGGTATAACCCACTTGCCCTGGGTATTTTTGCTTACTGTCATGGGTTATGTGAAAACCCAGTTAATCACTAGCAACTTAAGGTTGAATTACTGCAATGCACTCTTTGTGGGATTGTCCTTGGACACAGTTTGGAAACTGCAGCTGGCCCCAATGTGATAATATGAGGGGTACCTCTGGGTTGTGTGGCATCACTCGTAAGTTGAAACAGCAACACTGGTTGCCAGTGGCTTTCCAAGCCCAAATCAAGGTGTTTAATTTAATGGGCAAAACCTTACATAGCCTAGGGGCACTAAATGTATTAGACACATCTGCAGGACTCTTTACTCCTATGCAGGCCTCTTTACTCCTACGCAGTCTGTTCTTGTCATCCCTTTGAAGTTAGCAAGATCGAAGAATGTACATGCAGAGATTCCAGAAATGATACTTTCAGACACTAAAAGCCTGTCCGAAACCTTCACTGCCCCTTTTAAGGACAACAAGGGTCAAGCAGGGCTGCTCTAAATCTCTTTTTCACCTTCCTACTTTCCCAAGGCTGAGCAAGCATTGTCTCTCTCCTTCCTCCTTCTCCAGAACTAAATTTTGCACTCCCAAGTCTTCACTGGGGCATATGTTGCAGCTCTCCTACTTGGATATGTCTAATATATTTATTTAGGAAGGTGGTAAAATCCTCCCCTTTATCAAGCTTTTAGCATATGTTCTGAATTTTTTCCTTCTAGCAAAATATTGCTTACAACTTGATAATCCTGAAAAAACAATTACAAATATCATGGTGCCTTGAAGACTAACAGCAAATATGTTATACCATAAGCTTTCATGAGCTATTTACTTTATTTATTTATTTATAAAATTTGTCACCGCTCATCTCCTCCAACCGGAGGAGCACATTTATGCTTATGGCATAATACATTTATTTGTTTTTAAGATGAACAGAATCCTTTCTGTGGTTTCTGCTCCAAAGACTAATCTGACTACCCCTCTGTATAATTCTTATACAAATTACTATTGCTGCTGTTTAAATAACATTTTACTCTTTGAAACCTGTTAAAATGACAAACAGAAGGAAAAGAAAATTTATTTTTATTAACAGTATATACCTCCCCTTTCCATAAAAGAAATGCAAAAAACAGAGAATAAATGCTCTGATTTCAGACAACTACAAAGTTAGTAATTATTTGTTTGTTAGATTTATTTCCTGCCTCTCCTTCAGGAGTTCAAGATGTACTAGTGCTTTCTCACCAGCCTATGAGGGTGCCCTTGAACCACATCCTTCGCAGTTATTGCCCAACATGCCAACCAGTGGTTTTACATTTAGCAGGGAAGGCCAAAATAAAACACTACAGGCCAAACGCTTTCACTTTTATGTAATTATACTGGACAGATTCAATGATTAAGTCATTTTCTTCCAATGTTTTATGTTTGTTCCTGGCACACACCTTAACAGCTGATGAAAAAAATGACAAAAGATACCTGAACATTTGCTCATGCTGAAATGGCCAATTTGCCTTTCCCTTGACACTTGAGACTGAAAACACAGCCAAGCACGGCTTTGGGGAAGGTACAGGAAGTCAATGTATATTACTGTCCCTGCTGCCGCCACTTCAGTCACGCTCTGCACCTGCTCCCCATTTCAGATGAGCCAGTTCTTTGTTTTTCTCTCAAATCTTGGACCCGTTCCAATTGTCTACTTTCTTTAGCTGTAGTTAGAAGGCAATAGAAGAACCTTCTAATCCACAGAAGATTTAAGTTGCACACTTGCCCACTGGCCAAACCAAACTGTAGCCTTGCACTTAATAGGCCAGGCGTTCTGAAATGCGAAGAGCATCTGCATCTCTCCCTGGCTGCAGCCTTAAGAGAATTGGCCCAAAGATGGGATCTGCATTAGGAGGAACTCCTCACCCCCAACACTATTTCTTCCCAGTGCAGATACCACTTTCAGATTTTCTTCAGAAGGGAAGGAAAACGTTACACTTCCAATTTCCTCTTTTGAGTTTCCAATTTCTGCTTTATGTCTCCGCCTCCCACCACAATACATACAACTAATGTTATTTACAATTTTCAAAACTAGAACATTAAATGCAAAGTCACATTAAATGACACTTCTAATTTGGACAGGTGACATTATTTTGAAATCCATTACCAACCAGTCACTGGACTGTTAAAACGAGCCCATTTCCTCCTTTTCTACCTTCATTCAAGTTGATGCAGTGCCAAATGTAGCTTGGTATATCCATGCTCCATTAAGTCCCCTTTAGCTTAATAACCCCTTTCAGGATACTACCCTTACCATAATAATACAGTGTTATGATGTAAACAAAGACATTGTAGAGAAGTTCCACTGCCCATACATATCCCAGTTAATTTATCCATATATCACACATTTATCCCCAACAAATCTCATCTAAACAGCTCCTAGAAAAAAATATACCTTTTAACCCGAACACACAGGGCTAAATCTCTTGATCATATTCTTTTGTATAAACCAAATATAAAGCAAAGAGGCGTACTCAGCAGCTCTACAGCCAAATGCTTTCTTCACGTAGCCTTGGCCCTAATTTCAAAAGCTGCCGGTTTAGGTTTCTTGTAGAGCTATCCCTCCCTTAGCAATAGCCTACTGTTTGCAGAGAGAGAGAATCTGTCCTTTGCCTACTTTTAGCTGTGGCATAATTCACCCCATGCTTCAGTGATGGTGCCATGTAGGCCTATCTCTTATGGAATGTAATCCTCAATAGGAAAAATGTTGCCTACTCATTATACAAAGGATGTACACATTTCAAGGAGCACTCAAGGATGCATCCTGCATATGTGTTACTTCTCTGCAGGAAATAATGGCTGAAAATATGCTAGCTGGATACATCAAACCTACTGAATTGCTCACCTTGCTTTCTGGAACAGGAATTACATGTTGGATAAACAATGCAATTGCTTCCAGATTTTTGGAATTCAGTTCCCAGCTTGCCCATCCATCATGGGAAATTCAAAATACCTGGAAGACACAATGTTTTCTACATCTCATCCATTTATAGAGAACCTATTTATTTGACAGGAAGACATAACAGTCTTATGTCTCCACTTAGTCCAGAGTTGGGAGCCTGGTGCTTCACCAACTATTTCTTATTGTGTGCCTTGCTTAGGCTTCCCATTTAGCTTTAATTGTACTGACTAAAAATAGAATCAATTTAAGCTTAAGTGAACTTGTTCCAGCAAGCTAGTAGTGTAACCAAAAAAGACCAGTCACCATGCATATGTATGTGTATATATTGAATAAAAGGATTCATTAAATTACGTATATATGATGCAGATTTAGCAATGAGTTATAAGACCATAATGGAAATTCATATATAATTTTGTTTATTTGTTTAGTCGCTTCCGACTCTTTGTGACTTCATGGACCAGCCCACGCCAGAGCTTCCTGTCGGTCGTCAACACCCCCAGCTCCCCCAGGGACGAGTCCGTCACCTCTACAATATCATCCATCCACCTTGCCCTTGGTTGGCCCCTCTTCCTTTTGCCTTCCACTCTCCCTAGCATCAGCATCTTCTCCAGGGTGTCCTGTCTTCTCATTATGTGGCCAAAGTATTTCAGTTTGGCCTTTAATATCATTCCCTCAAGTGAGCAGTCTGGCTTAATTTCCTGGAGGATGGACTGGTTTGATCTTCTTGCAGTCCAAGGCACTCTCAGAATTTTCCTCCAACACCACAGTTCAAAAGCATCGATCTTCCTTCTCTCAGCCTTCCTTATGGTCCAGCTCTCGCAGCCATATGTTACTACGGGGAACACCATTGCTTTAACTATGCGGACCTTTGTTGTCAGTGTGATGTCTCTGCTCTTAACTATTTTATCGAGATTGGTCATTGCTCTTCTCCCAAGGATTAAGCGTCTTCTAATTTCCTGACTGCAGTCAGCATCTGCAGTAATCTTCGCACCTAGAAATACAAAGTCTTTCACTGCTTCTACATTTTCTCCCTCTATTTGCCAGTTATCAATCAAGCTGGTTGCCATAATCTTGGTTTTTTTGAGGTTTAGCTGCAAGCCAGCTTTTGCACTTTCTTCCTTCACCTTCATCATAAGGCTCCTCAGTTCCTCTTCGCTTTCAGCCATCAAAGTGGTATCATCTGCATATCTGAGATTGTTAACGTTTCTTCCAGCAATTTTAACTCCAGCCTTGGATTCCTCAAGCCCAGCATGTCGCATGATGTGTTCTGCGTACAAGTTGAATAGGTAGGGCGAGAGTATACAGCCCTGCCATACTCCTTTCCCAATCTTAAACCAGTCCGTTGTTCCCTGGTCTGTTCTTACTGTTGCTACTTGGTCGTTATACAGATTCTTCAGGAGGCATACAAGATGACTTGGTATCCCCATACCACTAAGAACGTGCCACAATTTGTTATGGTCCACACAGTCAAAGGCTTTAGAATAGTCAATAAAACAAATAGATGTTTTTCTGAAACTCCCTGGCTTTTTCCATTATCCATCGGATATTGGCAATTTGGTCCCTAGTTCCTCTGCCTTTTCTAAACCCAGCTTGTACATCTGGCAATTCTCGCTCCATAAATTGCTGAAGTCTACCTTGCATTACCATACTGGCATGTGAAATGAGTGCCACTGTTCGATAGTTTGAACATTCTTTAGTGTTCCCCTTTTTTGGTATGGGGATATAAGTTGATTTTTTCCAATCTGATGGCCATTCTTGTGTTTTCCAAATTTGCTGGCATATAGCATGCATTACCTTGACAGCATCATCTTGCAAGATCTTGAACAGTTCAGCTGGGATGCCATCGTCTCCTGCTGCCTTGTTATTAGCAATGCTTCTTAAGGCTCATTCAACCTCACTCTTCAGGATGTCTGGCTCTAGCTCACTGACCACACCGTCAAAGCTATCCCCGATATTGTTATTCTTCCTATACAGGTCTTCCGTATATTCTTGCCACCTTTTCTTGATCTCTTCTTCTTCTGTTAGGTCCTTGCCATCTTTGTTTTTGATCATGCCGATTTTTGCCTGGAATTTACCTCCGATGTTTCTAATTTTCTGGAAGAGGTCTCTTGTCCTTCCTATTCTATTGTCTTCTTCCACTTCCGCACATTGCCTGTTTAAAAATAATTCCTTATCTCTTCTGGCTAACCTCTGGAATTTTGCATTTAATTGGGCATATCTCCCCCTATCACTGTTGCCTTTTGCTTTCCTTCTTTCTTGGGCTACTTCTAGTGTCTTAGCAGACAGCCATTTTGCCTTCTTGGTTTTCTCTTTCTTTTGGGATGTATTTTGTTGCCGCCTCCTGAACAATGTTGCGGACTTCTGTCCATAGTTCTTCCGGGACTCTATCTACTAAGTCCAGTCCCTTAAATCTATTCTTCACCTCCACTGCATATTCCTTAGGAATATTAGTGAGCTCATATCTAGCTGATCTGTGGGTCTTCCCTAATCTCTTTAGTCTGATCCTAAATTGTGCAAGAAGAAGTTCGTGATCGGAACTACAGTCAGCTGCAGGTCTTGTTTTTACCGACTGTATAGATGTCTGCCACCTTTGGCTGCAAAGGATGTAGTCAATCTGATTTCGGTGTTGTCCATCTGGGGAAGTCCATGTATAAAGCCGTCTCTTAGGTTGTTGGAAGAGAGTGTTTGTTATGCAGAGTGAGTTGTCTTGGCAAAATTCTATCAGCCTATGTCCTGCTTCATTTTGTACTCCCAGGCCATGCTTACCTGTAATTCCAGGTGTCATTTGACTGCCCACCTTAGCATTCCAGTCTCCTGTGATGAAAATAACATCTCTTTTAGGCGTGTTGTCCAGTAGGTGCTGCAGATCCTCATAGAACTGCTCTACTTCAGCTTCTTCAGCATCTGTGGTTGGGGCCTATATTTGGATCACTGTGATGTTAGATGGCTTGCCCTGAATTCAAATTGAGATCATTCTGTCATTTTTTGGATTGTATCCAAGCACTGCTTTAGCCACTTGACTATTAATTATGAAGGCTACTCCATTTCTTCTGTGGTCCTCTTGTCCACAGTAGTGGATCTGGTGGTCATTTGATGTGAAGTGGCCCATTCCAGTCCATTTCAGTTCACTGATGCCCAAAATGTCTATCTTTAATCTTGACATCTCACCAATAACCACATCCAATTTGCCCTGGCTCATAGATCTTACATTCCAGGTTCCAATGGTGTGTTGATCCTTAGAACATCGGATTCGCCGTTCACCACCAGCACCGTCAGCCGCTAGCCGTCCTTTCGGCTTTGAGCTAGCTGCGTCATCACGTCTGGGGCTAGTTGAACTCATCCTCTGTTCCTCCCCAGTAGCATTTTGACCATCTTCCGACCTGGGGGTCTCATCTTCCGATGGTATACCGACATATCTCTGGTTGTACTGATCCATTGAGTTTTCACGGCAAGAATACTGGGGTGGGTTGCCATTACCTTCCCCAGGGATCGCATTTAGTCTGACCTCTCTGTCATGACCTTCCCCTCTTGGGTGGCCCTTCGCGGTTTAGCTCATGGCATCATTGAGGTGCCCAAGCTCCAGCACCACGACAAGGTAACGATCCTTTGCTGTAGTCATATATAATTAGTGCCTTTTATTTCACAAGGTTTAGAAAATGGGGCAACAGTTCAAACTCTTCGTTCTGTGTGTGCTTACTCAGAAATAAAAGCACTCGGCTTAAAAAAAAACCTATTTGTCATGGTGTTGGCCCATTAGAATTTAAAAATAATCAAGCAAATAACACAATTGTTAAGACCAACCAAGGTATAAAATACTCAACAACCCTTCAGACCTTTCTTCAGAGCCTAAACATTAAACAAAACATAGAAATGAGGAGGAGGAGAGCATAACAGATATTACTCAGTATGGAGCATTTTGTAATTTCAGACATGCAGACAAGATTATTATTTTATGACACATTAAGACTCCCTCCTAGCATTTTGTGAGGCAGTTAAAACAATTCTGTTTCACCTTGCTTTCAACTAGAGATGATTGTCTTATGGCACACATCTTGGAAGAATGAAGGCTTTTCTTCTGTAATATGGTTTTAATTGTAGGAGGACTTTAAAATTATTACTATAATGATGATGATGATGATGTACCCCACTCAAAGTCTACAGACTGAAGTGGATTTTAAAAATCATAAATAAATATATAGGATAGGATTGTGGGATCTTGTTGGAAAGGTGTTACAATTTTGTACTAGCTCCTAAAAAAATTGTGCTTGGACCCTGTATCTGAGAAACTTTCTTCAGAATGTTTCTGGCATGAAATGAGAGAAGATTTATTCTCAGTAATTGAGAAAGAAGTGGGATTTGACTCTTCCTCTCATGATGAAACAATTAACTTCTACATTTTTTGAAATGACTGCAGAACTCTGGAAAAGGGGAAGAGTTGATTATCTGGATGATGTGGCTTCAGACATTTTATTGCTGATGCACTGGTTACCTTTCTCGAAAGTTCTGTTTGCTAATTGTATTAACAGATACCAGATTTATGACAAACTATTTCTGATATGGAACTTATTATGAAACTTCCAGAGTTATATTTAATCTTATCATTTGTACCAGCTTCCCCAACTCGGTACAAATGCAAACACAATGGGATTATAAATGTCCGAATTCCCAGCCAATGAGAATCTTAGAAGCCACAGTCTTTACATGTATGGAGGACACCAGTTAGGGTTGTTCTAAACAGTCCTTCCAGGATTCCATTCTGTACCTATTTTTTTCTCTCTAGTAACAAATTGTGGTGTAAGCACTGCCAAATGCAACTATCTGTAGCATAAAAGCTTTTTGGCTAAATTGGATTTCTAGCCAAAAGTTCAGATCCCACTTTTGGTCAAACAGCACACATATTCACATACCCATGGCCTTAGTGTAAAATAAAAATACAGTGTAATTCTAGTTAATCTTATAATTAGAAGAGGCTTTTGACCATGGCTGTTAAACTAGCAAGATCCAAAGTCTTAGTTCAGAATATGAAGTTACTATGTAACCAAAATAGAGAGCCAGTTTGGTCTAGTGGTTCAAGGCACCAGGCTAGAATCCAAGAGACGGTGAATTATAGTCCTGCCTTAGGCATGAAGCCAGCTGGGTAACCTTAAGCCAGTCCTTCTCTCTCAGCCCTAGGAAGCAGGCAATGGCAAGCCACTTCTGAAATCTTGCCAAGAAAACTTCAGGGACTTGCCCAGGCAGTCACCAGGAGTCAACACAAATATATAACCAAAACAACACATTCATTAAGTCAAAATCAAACAAAATTCTCAGCTCAGAACACTGTATAAACCCAATCATAATATTCAAGATGTATACTGAATCACACAAGTTGAAAAACCATCCTTACCCTCTCCCTTCTGAAACTTCAAGACACTCAATATCTTTTAAGTAACACCATTTATTAAAGCTTCAAAACATTTTAACAGCCAGACAAACCATTTGATATTAACGTATCATCCAATTGCAAATGAAAGGGACTTTTTCAGGTTCTTAACTAAATCAGTTTCAAATCTTTATCACAATCAAACGATGTTATCAAATTCAAATCAATAAAGACAAGAATAGTAAGCTGATGCTCTTATAAATACCCTCCAAAAGAATTCCTGTCTCGTTTGAGACTGATGGGAATTTGATATATTTCACAATTCTGTGACTGGCTCTTTCTTTGTCTAAATAATTTATATGAATGCTGAGGGGAGGGTGTACTGAATCAGTTCTATGTATATTTCTTCCTACTTTGAGTTAAACTAATTGTACATATTTACTAATTGCCTATAAGCCAGTTTTGCTACACAGTGATGGTCTGTTGTTTTTTGGGAGGAAAAGGAGTTTAGACTACAATATGAGAGTAGGCCCAATGTCATGCACTATCTTGCCTCCCTGTGCAGAGGACTTTTAAGAACATAAAGATCCCTGCAGGAATCAGTAAGAAACAACCTTACCCACCATCTTGTTATCCAAAATGGCCTAAGGGGTTCCTATCAGAAACGCACAAGCAAGGTGTGTGAACAGTACAGTACCTTCTCCTACTGCTGTTCTCAGTGACTGTTATTCACACTCATGCCATCTCTTTTATCTCTACATGTCCAGCTACTTTTGTTGCACCACAGCCTGCATAGCACAGTATGCTGCAGTAATATAACAGTTATATTTTGGACCAATTACTGTTTCTGAACAATTGCCACCCAGACTGTGCCCAAAAACGCCTTTATGAGTCTCAGCACAAGAAGCATTTTCCAGGGAAAAAACAGCAGGTAAAGAGAAATGGTTAACTTATTGAGAGTTGTCAGAACAGGAGCATGGAGAATATAAGATGAAATCAAGACAGCAGCTGGTTGCAAAGGGATTTAGTTTTCAATAGTTTTTGTGTGCACAGTTAAGAGAAAGATTTAAGGTGGATAATAGGACATTTGGAATTGAGCAACAAAAGACAGAATTTGAAGTTGAACTATGTACAAATGATGGACATGTAATTGCTAAAATGTATAAACTTTTACTGAAATTTGAAACAGAAGAAAAGTGAAAGAGTATATGATAAAATGGGCTAAGAACTTTGGACATAATATATTGATGGAACAGTGGGAAAATATTTGGTTAAAAGGATTGAAATCCACATTATATTATAACTTAAAAGTGAATTTTTATAAAATGATGTACTCCATGTATATGACTCCAGAAAAATTGTCTAGAATGTATAAAGGTATTTCAAATTTATGTTGGAAATGTGGACAACCTGAAGGGTTATTTTATCATGCTTGGTAGACTTGTAAAAAAGCCAGAAAATTTTGGGTTCAAATATACCCAATGGTACAAAGAATTTTAAAGATCAACATTCAACTGAACCCAGAACTTTTCTTGTTGGGATTAATGGATAATCAGAAAAGAGCCATGGAAGATTATTTTTATATATGATTACTGCTGTAAGACTACTACATGTGCAAAAATGGAAAGACTCTGAAATACCCAAAATGGAAGAATGGTTGGTAAAGATGACAGAACTAGCAGAGATGGCAAAATTAACTTGTTTGATTAGAGAAAGATCAACAACTACTTTTATTAGTGTCTGGAAACCCCTTATGGACTTTTTGCTGAAAAAAGAGATGAACTTGTGATTTATGGGTCTGAAGATTAGAAAGGTTAGCTTATGGAAAGAAGGCGATTATGATGTAACCTGAGAGAGAGGGGGTAAAATATGTATGTATCTATAACTGCTGTAAAGAAGATTGGAAGCCACTTCTTTATCATCTTTCCTAGCCTAGCCTTTATCTTTTTCTATTTTCTTTTCTCACTATTCACTATTTTTTATTATCTTTACCTTCTCTTATGGCTTTTACTTCGTTAAAAATTATAGTTATAATTTTTAACAAAGTAAAAGCTATATATGTATATATACAAACACACACATACATACATACACTCTCTCTCCCACACACACACACAATTGCCACCTACATGCAACACATTACTGAAATCCAAATTGAATGTTACCAGAGCACGGATAGAAATAAATCCAGCCATCTCTGAGGCATTGGATTGTCTTGCATCAGCCTCTGCAGGTGAAATAACCTAGAAGCCAACTAGGCCTCCAAAGATATGATTATTATCTTATTTCTGAAAGAGAAGTCACTACACATAGTTCTACCTAGATATCAACATGAGGTGGAGTCTGGGAACCAGTATCAGTTCATTAACCAATTATCTAAAGTGTTTGCTGAATGACCCACAGCTGGCCAATAGCAACCAGCTGCCAATAGCAACCAGAGACTACTGGAAGCTCACAAAGTAGGACAGACCTTGTGCCAAGAATGATAACCTTGGGCAGCTGGTGAGGACCTCAGGCCCTGAGGAAGGCCCATAATGAACTCAGCCACCTGAGCCAAACAATCCATTTAGCGCTCTTTGTCCCTTATTTAGAGCTGGAATCTGGGTGCCAGAGCTGTCATTACAATACCACAATACCATTTTGACTAACAAAGCAGTGCTGCATCAGCACTTAAGACAGCCTTCCCCATTCTAGCTGCCTTCCAGATATTTGAGTTTTTGACTCTCAGAATTCCACAGCAATGTCCACATCTGGAGGTGGCCCAGGCTGGGAAAAGCTCACCTAAGAGGGATTAAATGGGATCAAATGGTATGTGGCAACTACCTGATTAAACTTGTGGGAAGAGTGCTGCTACTTAGCCTACAGCAACATGACTGATGAAAGATCACCTTCTTGGACAGCCATCGCACAAATAAAAGGAAAGTAACTGCCACGAATGGCAGTCTCCTGCTCTGGTTTCACACTTAGGGCCTTTCTAATCTCAGAGCTGGCCCTACATGAATGTGACAGCTTATCTATCTACAGTTTGATCCCTAGATATATACCAATATAAAAGAGAGGCACTACCCTAAATATCTTCTAATTGACTTCATTATACTCCAGGATATCTAAATATCATTTTTCAGAAGTTCCACTAGGTGCCTGAAACTAAGAAATGTGATGAATTTCCAGGGAACTTGTCCTCATTCTAAATGCATTCTCCCACCTTGCACATTTCTCTATGAAAGATAGGTTTCTCATTACCACTTCCAACTGATTCTAGCTTAGCCATGAAAATGGTGGATTGTAAAATGACTGCACAATTATCTATTGCCTGAAGCAACTTGTAGAGGGAAAAAGACATGACGACAATTTGCTACACTTGCTCAGGAAGCTATTTTAAAGGTCAGAGTGCTCCTTTCCCAATATTTCCTGCTGAGAAAGAAGAAGCTGGTCCAAAAAATTGTGCAAGGAGAGGGATACAATTCCACACACCACAGAGCTCATGACAGTTAACTGAAATGGCCAGACAGACTGAGAAGCACAGCAGTCAAATCTACCCTAATGCCCTCCTTAATATTTAACCATGATTCTTAATTCAGTGGTTATGTTCTCAGAAAGTGGTTGTTATGGATTAAAAGGAAACCAGGGCATCAACAAAGTCTTCAGTTTAGGCTGGACTTTGTGCTGAAGTATGGATTAATGAGCACACAGTGGGGATGCAGAATGTCTTTTCAGCTTCCAGTTTCCAGGAACAGTTGAATGAAGCATGATTACCAAGCCACATGATACTGAGAACCAGGAAGAGAAGAATTTCCCCACATGACTGTGGCAGCATCTGTGCTATTAAAAGTTAGTGCTGCAAAGATATGCATAATGATACAGCTGGAAACTTAAATTACAAAGCAACTGATCCAAGGTATGACTAGGAGCGTGGGGTTGTGTGTCTCCCCCACCCCACCCCACCCCACCCCATATTAACTGGGGAATGCATTGTTAGAGCTCTGTCCAGATAGTTGAGCAGAGGATCAGTCCCTATAACTGAGAACTCAGGTGGCAAATGCCAACAACAAAGGGGCCAAAACAAGGTACTGGAGAACAAGAGATCAATAACAGCACATTGAAGTAGAGGCAATGTTTGCAGAAGTACAAAAAAGGCTATTTTAAAATATCAAAGAGGTATTTCCTCACTCCTAAAGATGCATCTCTTCCCTTTAATAAAGATACTGGCTGAATTCACATGACAACGCATGCATAGTTAGCAAAAGCTATCACATTTGGTCAGCAAAAATCCAGACAATTACAAGATGGCAGAAAAAAAGTTTTCTATATCTTTTTGCTACTCTCTATGGCTATCCAGAGTTCTGTAGACAGTCCAGATTAAGTAGCTATATATTTACAGTATCCCCTCCTAAAAACCATTCTATGTGGCATTTAAGGATTAATTATGCTTCAATTTGAGGGTAAGTCAAAGAACAAATAAACCTTGACTAATTTAGGAACTGTGAATGTGATCTGACACATGATTGCAGCATTTCAAATGAACACTTTTATTTTTGTTTTTCCATTTTCAAGCCAGTTCCTTAAAAAATGGTGTGTGGGTTTTCCTGAAGCAAAGACCATGAGAGAATAAACAACAACAAAAAGCTAGTTCTGACCAGAGTGCATCTGAATTATAGTTGAGTATGTCTAGAAGGCACCAAGCTGGGGAAGACTATGAAGTGCTCATGTATTTCAAACTCCTGGAGCCGTTCACAAATGTTTTTAAAATTGAATTGATTTCAGTAGGCAAGGATTTCTTCCAAAATGTGGATGACTCTGGCAATAATATGGCACTCCTCTCCACCACCACCACCACCTGCCTTTTAACCATTTTAGCACTATAGCTGTCACAGAAGCAGAAGACCTGTCAATGTCCATAGTTCAGCAGGCAACTTTTCCCCCAGAAGATACCCCAGTGATGCTCCAGTGATCTGGAAAAACCTATGGAAAAAGTCAACCATGGCCGCCAATGGGATCTTTGCTGCCACTGCCACAGACCACAATGCTTTTTGTTGGGGAGTGGGGGACTAAATGAAATAAGTTTCCCAAACTATTTTAATCCTCTCTCCAAACTTACCAAAGAGGTCTTCGAATTTTGCAGTGTGGAGAGAAGCCTTAAATAAAGTAAGATCTCAGCAAGAACCCTTGTTAGATAGGGAAAAATACTGTAACTGAAGGCTCTTTCCACTTCTGTTTATGGAGGTGTTCCAAGAATGAAATGTGCCTACAGAAAATAACATTTTTCAGTAAAGTCAGGTACTTGCTCCTATAGAGAGGCACTGAGAGCAGGGGCTCAGAAAAACATAGATCAGACAATTTTATATTAAGGGAAGTGTTTTCCCTTTAAATAAACCCAGTTTCAGAGTTTATTACTTCAACAGTCAGACAACATCCTTTATACCCACAGTAATCATATTTTCTTGGAAAAAATAAAGGGCAAATCTGAAAAAGGGGCAGATCTGAAAGAGGTTCACAAGGATAAAAAAGAAATAATTTTTTATGTTTATAACTTTGCTTTACAAAGGAAAATTCAAGAGCAAAAACAAGAACAACTTTACAAAAGCATACGTTCTAATAAAAATAACTAAAATCAAACCATATACGTAAATTTATTTTTTTTTAAAAATTCAATTTTCATATTCATATGAATGTGAAAGACTGCGCTTTTACTTTTGTACAGTAAAAGTTAAATGACCAAAATAAAGGCCAAAAGTGAGTTTGTGAAAAATAAGTAAATCTAAAGGACAGCTTTCTGAAATAAGGTCATCCTTTATAATCGAGGACATATGGTCACTCTACTTATGCCCCTGGAGGTTCCTGGAGGAGGAAGCTGCATACCCCCCAGATGGCCATCCAAGGATGCCTGAGTATGTGGCTGCAACCTGAAACTCTTTTCATTACAACAGCAGTGCTTGCAAATGACCCCACGCTCGATACCTGGCAGCTCTGACTAAGAAGATCAGTAGCAGCTGATGTGAAAAATCTCTGCCAGTGACCTTGGAGAGCCACCGCCAATCCAAACAGGCAACCATGGGCTATAAATCCGATCTAGTGTAAGTCAGCTTCCTGCATCTCTTTAAGCTCCTGTTCGTTCTTTCCCCAAAGGAAATGCTACTTAGGAATGCTGTCAATCCCATTTCAAAAAGGTGCTTCAGAGCACACAGGGAGGTGAATGTAGCGCCTGTCTGCAACTCTCGGTAGCAGGGGTTCCAAACTTTTCAGGCTGCAGAATCTGTGGGTTAATTGAAAAGAAAACTCCAGAACCCCTAATCAAGAGGCAAAGCCCTAGAGATAGGAAACTGGCAATAAAATGAAACTTGGGCTTCTTGCAATTGATTTATGCTCCTCCATTTATTGTCAGGATCGAATATGAGAAGTAAACTGCAAAATTAACATTACAGTAAATACATTGACATCATTACTGTAATGTATTTACTGTAAAAATAAATGCAAAATTAACATTCCAATGTTCCAAGATTAAAACTTGAATTTCAGAATAACTTGGGAGGTTAATGTTTTAGTCAAGCAAATCAATGTTCAGTGACTGGGATGTGATTGCTTTTCCTTAGAAAAATTGATGCCTTTGGCTGCATTTGACTGAATATTCTCCCTCCCTCTTTCCCTCTCCCTCTCCCTTAGCTTCTCATGGAATCCCATCAAATTCCTGCAGATCCCTAGGATTCCATGGAGCACAGTTGGAAAAATCCCACTCTAAAGCAACTAGGTCTGCTTTAAATCTCTTGCTGAAGCAACAACTGTCCTCCAAGGAACTGTCCAATGTTCTGCAGAAAGCCCCTTTTCACTGCTGCTTATCCTTCCTGCAGACAGAAACAGTAAGGGCAACTGTGACGACCACGTATCTCAGATTTCATTGTGGCATATTATTTCAGATACCTCCAGATATGACAGACAGCAACTCCACAAATTCTCCAGTTTTACTGGAATATAAGAATTCCCAGCTGCTTTGACTGGCAGAGGATTCTAGGGATTTTATTTTGACACATGTAAAAAGCACCAGGCACAGGTTATATCATAGCACTGTAAACTGGAAAGGCTCTTAGAGGTCATTTATTTCAGCCCTGCTCAGTGCAGGATCTACTACAGCATCTCTGACAGATGACCATCCAGTTTCTGTCTGAAGAACTCTAGTGAAGGAGAACACACCACTTCATGTGGCAGTCTATTCCACTGGCTGACAGCTTACAGAATCAGGAAGTTCCTCCTGATCTCTTGCCTGAATCCCTTTCCTTTAAAGTTAACTCTCTGGTTCTGGTCCTATCCTCTGGGTCAAAAAAGAGTAAGTCCTCCTTTCCTCTGTGGGACAATTCTTAAAATACTTGAATACTGCTGTCATACCTCCCCTCAGTCATTTTCTCTAGGCTAGATCTTTTAACAGTTCCTCATGGGGCTTGGCTTCCACACTCATTATCTTCATAGCCCTCCGCTGAACTTGGTCCAACTTGTCACTGTCCTTTTTGAATGGCAATGCCGAGAACTGGACACAATACTGCCTATTATCCGCCAACAGTTCCAGATCCAATGGAGATATATTCTCAATAGTTCTGAAGCCCAATTATGGCATTGCCAGCTGCCCTTTTCAGAAGGAGATGAAGTCCTTCAATTTAAGCAACAAATCATCACCTGAAACAGAACTCATACATAGAAATAGACTTGCCAGATAGCATCTCGATCCAAACTCCCAGCAGCATCTGCTTCCATGGCCTGTTACAGCTGGTTAAATAAGCCACAACCCATTACCAGGAGGGGACCCTGCCCCCTAAAGAATTTGGAGATAATCTAGCCTAGTGGCTTCCAATATGCAAAAGGCTCATTCTTTCCACTGAAACTGTTTTTCCACATCTCTTTCAAACAATGTTAACATTGAGCATGTTTTCTGATGGCATAAAATAGAAGCTAAATTTGAAGCATTCGTTTAAATATTGCCAGCTCTTTCATTCAGCCCTTGTGATTATACATTACTCAATCTCAAATAAACAAGGAATGATTGCTTTTTAAAATCATTCATTTTACTTCATACTTTCTTGCTTTCTAAGAGTTTTGAAAGTTGCAATAGAAGAGAATGTACGTAGCTCAGGGTTGAATGGCGGAGTCCTTGGTGCTCTCAGAACTTACAACCAAGCTCAGAGAGCCTCAAGGACTCCACAGTTTTGAGAGCTTTTCCCACTAGTTTCCCTCAGACTGACAAAGGAACAAGTTATTTGAGAGCTTTTAGAATAACCTTCCTTGCTGGATGTTAAAAAACTTCAAGTATGTAATGAAGATACAGTTGATGAACTAAGGTCCAGTAAAAAAATGGACTACTGTAATTATGTATTGTCATTCAGGTTCATTCACAATATCAGAAAGTCTGAAAAACTATTTTAATTGTATCATCACTTAATGGCGGTATAGCAAATTCTTTAAAAACTATAGTTTTTGTAGCTCAGAAAAATATAACCTATTCTGATATTAACTACTAATTCCTTGAATGTTATTTTTAATTACTGTTGACTTTTTTTATCTCAGAGGTGCATTGTATACATCATATTTGTATTGTATAACCTTAATGCTCATTTTAAGTCACTGTCAGAACTGAGTCATTGACAGAACTGAGTCATTGACAAAAAAAGAAGCTAGAACAGGATAAAGACAGTTCATATCATATGACAGTGTTTGTGCAACATGCTTACTCAAGATGAAATGAACCATAGTTGATTCAATTAATTTAATTTTCTGGATTCACATAAAATGCCAAACCACATGGCCTGGATCCCTCAATGCACAAGGCTAAAACATAGTTAACTAATTTGTGGTTTGCTATGCTTTTTGGGACGTGGGACGTGGTGGCGCTGCGGGTTAAACCGCTGAACTGCTGAGCTTGCCGATCGGAAGGTCAGCAGTTCGAATCCGCGTGACTGGGTGAGCTCCCGTTGCTAGTCCCAGCTCCTGCCAAGTTCGAAAACATGCAAATGTGAGTAAATTAATAGGTACTGCTTCGGCAGGCAGGTAACGGCATTCCGTTTAGTCATGCCGGCCACATGACCGCGGAAGTGTCTACGGACAAACGCCGGCTCTTCGGCTTTGAAACGGAGATGAGCACCACCCCCTAGAGTCAGACACGACTGGACTTAATGTCAAGGGAAACCTTTACCTTATGCTATGGGAACACAGCCATTGCTTGGTTTTTTAAGCTGCTGTCTTTAACTGATGTCTTAGCAGATGTCACTACTTGGCCAACCTGGTCTGTGCTTTGAAGTTACGTAGGGTCAGGACTGCTTAGTGCTTGAATGGGAGACCACCAGAAATTCTGCGATGGTAGGTTGGACTGGACTGAACAAACAAACAAATAATCCATACATCCTAAAACAATGCAAAGTCAGATGATTTGTATTGTTGCCAAGAAAGTGACAAAGGCATTGCCATGAAATCACCAGCAGCTGAGTTCCACTCAAAGGTGGTTTTCCAGGGCTAACAGATTTGGACTACAAAACTCCAACAGCCACTAGATGATAAAATGTAACTGTTTGTTGTCATGTCATGGTCATCCAGGGTTTTGCAGCCTAGATCTTGAGGTTTTAGTGAAAGGACAACAAACAGATATTTATTTATTTAATTAATTAATATAGCCACACATCTCAGTACGTGACTCTGGGTGGTGAACAATATCAAAATAAAAATAAAAACAATTACGACAAATACAAAAATTAAAATACATAGCAGTCGATGAAGTATTACAGTCCAAAATCACTAACACAGCCAGGAGACAGGTCTCTTCACACACTTGAGGCCCCAGGCCTGGGCAGAGAATCAGGCTTTTAGGGCCTTATGAAAGGCCAGCAGGGTCAGAGCCATCCTGATCTCCAGAGGGAGAATGTTCCACAGGGCAGATGCCACAGCAGAAAAGGCACACCTTCCTTAGCCGATGAGATCTGAAGCATGCCCATCCTGCCTAACTGGATTGGATGGACAGAAGCAACCAGGGAGATATGATCTCTCAAGTATGGTCCCAAGCCATGCGGTCCCAAGCCATGAAGGACTGTAAAGGTGATAACCAGCTACCTTGAATTGTACCCATAAGCACAATGGCAACCAATCCAGCTCACGAAGTAGTGGTGTTATATGCACTGAGGAACCAGCACCACTTATTACCTGTGGGGTAATAGGACAGCCCCATACAGAATACACTACAGTAGTCCAGACAGAACGTCACATGAGTGACAGTGAGCAGGGCCTCCCAGTCCAGGAATGGGCACAACTGATGCACAACCCAAAGGCGTGCAAAGGCCCTTCTAGCCACGGCTATCACCTGCTCTTCAAGCAGGAGCCATGAGTACAGGAGATTGCGCACCATCACCATCTGGGATGATAGGATGTTATCCTATTTTATCTCACATGATAAATGAAACTTTTATTCATGGGTTCCTTCTGGCAGGTTACAACAAAATCATGACTTCACCCAACTCTAAGAAGAGACTATACGCTAGCAGGAGAGAAATTCAAGTGCAAGTTCAGTGAGACTTGTACATAGGATGCCAGACGCAAGGGAAGACAGGGCACCCATCCGTTTCCTAGTTCTGTAGAAAAGAACATTTTAGCAGATGCCACCTGCAGAGCAACCAATTATTAAAAGTGTATGACCTCTGGTCTTTTATGCAGCTAGCCATCCTGGATATATGATTCATTGAAATTAATGGTAGACTGCATGAAAAAGATTGACATGAGAATCTCCTATTGGAAATGACAGTAAATATTATCCTGATGTTCAGGAGAACTTGCCAAGAGACTGTGCTAATGGTATTAACCAGTGAGCACTATCCAAAGATAAATATATTTTTGTTCAACTGATGGAATGGTGCATCCAAATGCAGAGAAGAAGCTGAGAGCAGACGTGCCTAGCAAACTGCCTGCCTGTCTGCATTAGTCTCCCATTTTGCCTCTAGATTTCTCTTCCCTCTCTACATACTTAAACTGTATGCGGAGAAATATTGCTCAGCTTAAACAAAAATGCATGTGCTATCCAAAACCTAGTGTTTTTCTATCAGAAATGGCATCTCTGGTGTTATGCTATCCTCCCTCCCTCCCTTCCTAAATCACAATTATAGGCCACCCAACTCATAGCAACTCTGAGAGCATGAATTGTGAGAAGAAAGTGGGCTAGAGAGAAATTTCTCATTCCCAAACACCAGAAATTAGGTTCACTAAATAAGATTAAGTGAAAGTAGATTTGGGCAGGTGACTGAAAGTGGTTTTTAAAATTACATATAACAAACTTACAAAATGTATTGTCAGAAGATATTATTATGGTAATCAAGTAAAGTAGCATAGATGGTTTGAAAGGGGATTAATCAAGTTCATGTACAGTTATTAATGATGGGCTAAACAGTACCTACATATGCAAAAGCTGTATGCTATGAATACAAAATTGCTCAAATAAATCACACAGAAGAACTCTTGCCTTCATGTTCTCTTGTGGGTTTCCCAAAAGCATTTGGCTGGCCACTGGTGGAAACAAAATGCTGAACTAAAAAGGTTCTTGATCTGATCCTGCATGGCTCTCCATATGTGTGTGTGTGTGTGTATGTTGTTGTTTATTCATTTAGTCGCTTCCGACTCTTCGTGACTTCATGGACCAGCCCATGACTTGGTATATAAGTTGGATATAAGTGGATTTTTTCCAGTCTGATGGCCATTCTTGTGTTTTCCAAATTTGCTGGCATATAGCATGCATTACCTTGACAGCATCATCTTGCAAGATCTTGAACAGTTCAGCTGGGATGCCGTCGTCTCCTGCTGCCTTGTTATTAGCAATGCTTCTTAAGGCCCATTCAACCTCACTCTTCAGGATGTCTGGCTCTCGCTCACTGACCACACCGTCAAAGCTATCCCCGATATTGTTATCCTTCCTATACAGGTCTTCTGTATATTCTTGCCACCTTTTCTTGATCTCTTCTTCTTCTGTTAGGTCCTTGCCATCTTTGTTTTTGATCATGCCCATTTTTGCCTGGAATTTACCTCCGATGTTTCTAATTTTCTGGAAGAGGTCTCTTGTCCTTCCTATTCTATTGTCTTCTTCCACTTCCACGCACTGCTTGTTTAAAAATAATTCCTTATCTCTTCTGGCTAACCTCTGGAATTTTGCATGTAATTGGGCATATCTCCCCCTATCACTGTTGCCTTTTGCTTTCCTTCTTTCTTGGGCTACTTCTAGTGTCTCAGCAGACAGCCATTTTGCCTTCTTGGTTTTCTCTTTCTTTGGGATGTATTTTGTTGCCGCCTCCTGAACAATGTTGCGAACTTCT
Organism: Candoia aspera; assembly: GCF_035149785.1. Classification (NCBI taxonomy): domain Eukaryota; kingdom Metazoa; phylum Chordata; class Lepidosauria; order Squamata; family Candoiidae; genus Candoia; species Candoia aspera. The sequence continues at coordinate 305,940,654 of NC_086153.1, read as the reverse complement.
GTCCATAGTTCTTCCGGGACCCTATCTACTAAGTCCAGTCCCTTAAATCTATTCTTCACCTCCACTGCATATTCCTTAGGAATATTAGTGAGCTCATATCTGATCTGTGGGTCTTCCCTAATCTCTTTAATCTGATCCTAAATTGTGCAAGAAGGAGTTCGTGATCTGAACTACAGTCAGCTCCAGGCCTTGTTTTTACTGACTGTACAGGTGTCCGCCACCTTTGGCTGCAAAGGATGTAATCAATCTGATTTCGGTGTTGTCCATCTGGTGAAGTCCATGTATAAAGCCGTCTCTTAGGTTGTTGGAAGAGAGTGTTTGTTATGCAGAGTGAATTGTCTTGGCAAAATTCTATCAGCCTATGTCCTGCTTCGTTTTGTTCTCCCAGGCCATGCTTACCTGTAATTCCAGGTGTCATTTGACTGCCCACCTTAGCATTCCAGTCTCCTGTGATGAAAATAACATCTCTTTTAGGCGTGTTGTCCAGTAGGTGCTGCAGATCCTCATAGAACTGCTCTACTTCAGCTTCTTCAGCATCTGTGGTTGGGGCGTATATTTGGATCACTGTGATGTTAGATGGCTTGCCCTGAATTCGAATTGAGATCATTCTATCGTTTTTTGGATTGTATCCAAACACTGCTTTAGCCACTTGACTATTAATTATGAAGGCTACTCCATTTCTTCTGTGGTCCTCTTGTCCACAGTAGTGGATCTGGTGGTCATTTGATGTGAAGTGGCCCATTCCAGTCCATTTCAGTTCACTGATGCCCAAAATGTCTATCTTTAATCTTGACATCTCACCAATAACCACATCCAATTTGCCCTGGCTCATAGATCTTACATTCCAGGTTTCAATGGTGTGTTGATCCTTAGAACTTCGGATTCGCCGTTCACCACCAGCACCGTCGGCCGCTAGCCGTCCTTTCGGCTTTGAGCTAGCTGCATCATCACGTCTGGGGCTAGTTGAACCATCCTCTGTTCCTCCCCAGTAGCATTTTGACCATCTTCCGAGCTGGGGGTCTCATCTTCCGATGGTATACCGACATATCTCTGGTTGTACTGATCCATTGAGTTTTCACGGCAAGAATACTGGGGTGGGTTGCCATTACCTTCCCCAGGGATCGCATTTAGTCTGACCTCTCTGTCATGACCTTCCCGTCTTGGGTGGCCCTTCACGGTTTAGCTCATGGCATCATCGAGGTGCTCAAGCTCCAGCACCACGACAAGGTAACGATCCTTTGCTGAAGATATGTGTGTGTGTGTGTGTGTGTGTGTGTATATATATATATATATATATATTAATCTGCACAAGTGGATGTGACACAAGCTGCAGCTGATGCTCCTCCATGTAGAAACTCTGAAATGCAGGGAGGTAGTCCTCAGAAAAGATTTCTGTCCATTAAGCTTCCTTGATTGCTCTTTAAGAAACTAAACACTAAATGGACAGGGAAAAGACACCTAAGTATAGAACTCTGGCAAAACCCCAAAGCTGGAATCCGTGCTCAGTAATATTAATGGAACTGATGAGGCCAACTCTAGGGAGCAGATGCCGTTTTCATTTAGTGAGGGATCATAAGTCATTATGCTTTCCTGTTTTTTTTTAAAAGCCGATCTATGTTCCAGTATGAACTTTAGGCCCTAGCTGAAACAGTGACTGAATTTATTATTTTGAGGAATGTTTTCTATTTTGTGCCTTTTTAAATGTCTGTTTGACTATTGCTTTTATTACTGTTTGTCCCTTTTCTATCTGTAAGCTCCCTTGGGAAGGCTTTCCACCATAAATGTAAGGCAGAAATATTTTAAATAAATGCAAATGTCATCTCCTATTATTGAACTCTTCTGAAAAATCACTTCCTGAATCTTCCTGAACTGCCAAGAATGAACTTCTATCTGGCAGGGGGTTGGGGGCAGTGTGTGCACTTTATAAAAATGTAAAGCACAAGATTCTCCTCTCAATAGCCACTCAAGTTGCAACAGAAATTATAAGCTCTGAAGGTAGTTATGCCAGAATCTGGATTACAGCAATAATGGTAAATCTGATCAGAAATAAATTCTGTATCAGGTCCTAAATTCAAAAACTTTGAAAAAAAAATCTGCTTTTCATTTTTTTCAAATATATTAACAACATAATGACAGCTCTTTTACCATTATTCAGACACTTAGTTTTTAAATAGTTTTCAGATACACGTTTTCATTTTAAAAAACCAATACAGAAGTTCATTTATAAGACTATCAACACCAGTAATACAGAAATAGCCATATGCTGAAATGTGTAGGTGTTTATTTGTTTTGCTCCGTGCAACAAAAACAAAGGGACAGAAAGGAAAGATGTGCCATTTCAAAGTCGTCATCCTTCCTCAGAACTCAAGCACGTACATGATGTAACCAACAGCAAGAGACAAGAGCTTCCCTGCAACCCACCATGAAGATTTGAGAGTATTTTGTGTCACTAAAAACGTACCTTTTGCACCGGCTGTGCAAACCTTCCACTTCTCTGTCAATTCTCTCTTGCCAATTTGTGTGCTCATTAAACCATCTTCCTGCCTGGCACAATCTTCCAATTCTGACACACTGCTGCAGGTCTTGCCACAATAAGATAGAAGTGAAAAATATCTTAAAGCTCCTCATTTCTTACCTGGTTCTGTGCAGTTCTTTTGTTTGTGTGACTCATTGTTTGATGCCATCAATCTTCTATTCCTCCATAATTCGGACAGAACACTTTGGTTAACAACAGCTGACTCTTGTCCTGCACAAAGACATACACTGTATTTGTAAGGGCAAAAAGGGTTATCCATATATATAATTATTTCCATTAGATAAACATAGTCTGAGACTAAAATGGAAATTGCCTTCTACTGAATAAAACCATTAGTTCATCTATCACCATAAATTCTCTACCACCTTAGCTGGAAGGGAGTCTCCAGATAATTTTTTGACACATACAAATTATATATGGATTGATTCATAACAGAGAAAAATCCAAGATTGGGGGTGGGGGAGAAGGAAGAAAGACAAAAAGTGCTATAGTGGTTACAGTATTGGCTGCAGAAATCAATGTGCAATGGAGGTTTTTGTGTGACCTTGTACTAATTTCTGTCTCTTTCACACTAAGCCACCTCACAGAATTGTGAAAAAGCAAGATACTACTACTACTACTAATAATAATAATAATATGCAGAAAGATCCATCCTGATCATGTGAGTGCTCAACACAGCCCAGTTAATCATGTAGCTGTGATGAGGAAGAACTGCAACATGGTAGAGAAGCATGAGATTAACTATGGAGGGACATGCAGGTATAGAATCACAGAATCACCAGATTAGATTCTTCTTCTCTAACCTCTTGCCCAGGGCAGGAATCCAAGAGACAAATGGCTGTTCAACCTTTGATTGAAAATCTCCAGTGATGAAACACCCACAGCTCCAGCAGACAGGCTGGTCCACTGCTCCACAGCTTTCACAGACAGGAAATTCCTCCTTATTTAGAGTTTATGTCTCTTTCTGTAAAGCTTCTACCCATTGGTTCTTGTCCTACCTTCGGGCACTAAGGAGAATAAATCCACACCCTCCTCCCTGGAACACTGGAAGACCACTCTAATGCCACCCCTTAGTCTTCTTTTCTTTAGGCTAAATACAGCCAGTTCCTTGAACTGTTCTTTATAGGATGTAGCCTCCAAACCCCTTACCACTTTTGTTGCTGTTCTTTGTATTCTTTCCAATTCAACTTTCTTTTTGTATTATAGCAACCAAACATGGGTACAATACAGGTAGTCCTTGCTTACTAACAAATAACTGGGATTGGGAACTTCATCACTAAGTGGCACAGTCATAAGGCACAATGTCATATGACTGTGTCGACTTACGACAACAGTTGTGGCAGTCCCAGTTGCTATCGTTAGGCAAATTCCATGCAGTCACAGCATCCTGCAGCCACATGATTGCCGTTTGCAACCTCCTGCCAGCTTCCCCATTGACTTTGCTTGTTGGAAGCCAACAGTGATGGCCACAAATGGCGATCACATTACCATGGGTTGCTGCAATGTTGTAATTGCAAGCTGGTTGCTGAGCACCTGAATTGTGATCATGTAATCATGGGGACGTTGCGACAGCTGCAACTACGAGGACTCATCATAAGTAACCCCCTTTCAGCACCACTGTAACTTTGAACAGTTGCTGAATGAGGACTACCTGTATTGCAGGTATGGTCTGACTAGTACAGTGTAGAGCTGGCCCATGCTTAATCTGTGATCTAGGTTTCCAGATCCCTCTTCAAATACTATTGTTAAGACAGGTACCCCCTATCTTGTACCTGTGCATCTGGTTTTTCCTACCTAAGTACAGAACCCCACATTTCTCACCACTGAACAATTATTTGTCTGATAGTGTTCTGTTGAGATCCTTTTGAACCTTGAGCTTGTCTTCTGGGTGATCTTAGTGATCCCACCCAGCTTTGTGTCATCTGCAAATTTGATAAGCATCCTTCTATCCCCTCATCTAAGTCATTTATATAAATACTGAAGAGCACTTAATGGCATTCCAAAACAGTCAAGTATATATTCCTCAATGCTAGCACCCAGGACAAACAAATTGGCAGAAAATAAGAACAGAACAAAACAAAACAAAAAGAAATGGGGGGAAAAAGGACATTTGTTTCATTATTCTCTGTCAGTTCAACAGCCAGGCCATACAGAAGTAATAAAACAACCTGCACAAGACTTATATTGTTCTCAGTTAATAGATGGGTTACTTCAAGGATCTCTTTCAAGTGTACTATGCAGAGACAAGTTCAAATAAGGCTTTATTCTAAAGATGCCCAGTAGGAACCTGCCATTTAAATTCTCATGGAAATGCTAGCTTTAGAAGCAGAGTAATATAGGCCCCCTGGGCTCATCCTGACAGGTCAGGCTTAGAAAATAAAATGGGAAAAGTTTGTGAAATGGGCTTAATGCTGTGTATCTTAGCAATCTTACCATTATATAACTGAAAAAGCAAAAGATAAAAAGTAGGTGTAATGCAATACATTTGTCACAGAATCAGATATTGGAATTCATGTCATTAGATATTTTGCAGGGGTTAACTATATTTTTATTTCCACAACCTAAAACATTGCATGGGAATGCAAGCATTGCAAGGATTTTATTACATGTATGAGTAGAGGATTAGATTTCTACCCACACACTGCTGTTCATTATCTGTCTGATAACCTGTAAAACAATTTGGTAAAGCATGCTTCTCTACAAGTTTTTTTTTCCATGGACTGGAAATACTTGGTTGGAATGAGCCACTACGAACCACTGGCTCATGGGTATGGATATCTATGCATATGCATCCACATTAAATGGGACCAACAGGGTCCTCATTCAAAGTTGGTATATGCAAAATCAAAGATATCACTTTTTTTAAAAGGTGGTGATAGAACATCTTTTCTTGCACATTAATTTAGAAACAGTGTTGAATTCAGAAAGGTCTCTAAAAAGGATCTTACACATTAAAATTTGAGGCAAATGGGATGTTTATATAGTTCTGATCAACTTTCCCCACCTGATCCTCTACTGGATACATTTTATATCACTCCTAGCTTGAATTACTATACTCCTGCTCAGTGGGGATAGTAAAACTTACAGTCCAACACATCTGGGACAGATCACATTGGGAAAAGCAAATAAACTGCCAGTGTTCTGCCAATGTTTGTATGACACTGCTGGCCAGGTGAGCGACCTCAAGACTCATCTTGTCCACTGGTGGAGCACAATCTCAGGTTACCTAGTCAGTTGGGAGCAGCCATTTTTAAATCCACCCAACATCTGCCAAGGAGGTTGGGTGGCTGCCATTTCCCATTTTTTGTTTTCATCAGAGCAATTAAAAAAAATCCACAGCATACAGGTTGTGTGAACAAGGCCAGTGTGGCTTTTTTCCACATCTTTCTTCTTCGTTTCTTCATATAGTACGTGAGAGGATAGCAAAAGCTTTCATTTATACTTTTGATTAATGTATAAATGAGCCACCCAGGATTATGTTACATAAAATGGGCAACTATACAAACCTAATAGTAAGTAAGTATGTAACTAATTAACTAACTAAAGCAAGCCAGCCACAGTTACCATTAAAAATGAACTGAGAGCAGGAGTGTCCTCAGAAATGGTCACTGGCTTCAAAATGGCCGGCATGACCAGATGATTAAAGCTCTGCCCCTTGTACAGAGCTTGCTGTGACACATATTAAAAAGCTGTGGGGCTTTTGAAGCCAGTTGCTGTAAACACCCTTTTTATCAGCCCAGTTGGACACCTTGGTTTGATAACTAATTAGAGTTACACTAAATAACAGTTCTTGCATTCTTACATGAAGAAAACTGTGGGTTAATCAAACATGCAAGCCAAAGCCATCATCGATCAGTTGCAGTTATCTGAACCATGGCTTATTATATCTAAACCAGTCTTAAGGCATCATCCACATTACTGAAAACGTCCAAAATCTATAGAGTATTTTTATTCCTAATATCAAACTTTGGAACATGAACGGCATCTCATATCAGAGACCAGCTATCCTGTTCAAAGAAAGCCAAGGCGTACAGAGAGTGGTGCCATCCCTCCAGGGTTCTACTACTTTGAGGACTCCCAGTTCAGCAGCAAACACATTGCCCTCTCCCTTTCTCTTCTCTCTTCCCCTTGCCTTAGAGGCCCTTTGGAGATATGAAGAGAGAGAAAAGGTACCAATGGTATTGCCAAGGTGAGGGAAGAGGGAGAGAGCATAAGTAAGGGAGAGGTTCCAGGAGGGAACAACTGAGGAAGAGGAAAACCAAGGATGGGGGACACCAGGGACATCTTCCCCAGGACCTCTCCTTGATGGCATTAGCACAGCTACTTACAAAGGAGGAAATGCTGGGCTGAGGGAGCTCTACAAGCATTCCTGCATTTGAATAAAAGGAGAAAAGGAATTTCCAGGATTAACTAATGTGCTAATTTTAGTGTTAATCTTAACAAGATCATTCCAAACATGGAACAGAGTCTGAGAATTCAGGAGTTCCATTCTGATACTCAATGATGATCCTTGGATGTAAGGGGAAAAAATATTTTCATCAGCAGACACTCTACACACCAAATAATGGACTAAAACTAATATACCAACAGAAATTAATGAGAATTGCATTGTAAAACCACCAGATCATGGTAAAATATTTTGTTATAGCTATCTGCAACAACTTCATTGCCATCATTTGATCCTCACGTTTTAGATGAACTATGTGTAGATACTTGTGTATAACACCAAATTCAAATTCCAACAAATATCAAAATCAGAGAAAGGGTATAATTCAGTGGCTTCAGCAAAGGATCGTTACCTTGTCATGGTGCTGGAGCTTGAGCAGCTCAATGATGCTGTGGTTATTGGTGAGATGTCAAGATTAAAGATAGACATTTTGGGCATCCATCATGAAATGGACTGGAATGGGCCACTTCACATCAAATGACCACCAGATCTACTACTGTGGACAAGAGGACCACAGAAGAAATGGAGTAGCCTTCATAATTAATAGTCAAGTGGCTAAAGCAGTGTTTGGATACAATCCAAAAAATGACAGAATGATCTCAGTTCGAATTCAGGGCAAGCCATCTAACATCACAGTGATCCAAATATACGCCCCAACCACAGATGCTGAAGAAGCTGAAGTAGAGCAGTTCTATGAGGATCTGCAGCACCTACTGGACAACACACCTAAAAGAGATGTTATTTTCATCACGGGAGACTGGAATTCTAAGGTGGGCAGTCAAATGACACCTGGAATTACAGGTAAGCATGGCCTGGGAGAACAAAACGAAGCAGGACATAGGCTGATAGAATTTTGCCAAGACAACTCACTCTGTAAACACTCTCTTCCAACAACCTAAGAGACGGCTTTATACATGGACTTCACCAGATGGACAACACCGAAATCAGATTGACTACATCCTTTGCAGCCAAAGGTGGCGGACATCTATACAGTCGGTAAAAACAAGACCTGCAGCTGACTGTAGTTCCGATCACGAACTTCTTATTGCACAATTTAGGATCAGACTAAAGAGATTAGGGAAGACCCACAGATCGGCTAGATATGAGCTCACTAATATTCCTAAGGAATATGCAGTGGAGGTGAAGAATCGATTTAAGGGACTGGACTTAGTAGATAGGGTCCCGGAAGAACTATGGACAGAAGTTCGCAACATTGTTCAGGAGGCGGCAACAAAATAAATCCCAAAGAAAGAGAAAACCAAGAAGGCAAAATGGCTGTCTGCTGAGACACTAGAAGTAGCCCAAGAAAGAAGGAAAGCAAAAGGCAACAGTGATAGGGGGAGATATGCCCAATTACATGCAAAATTCCAGAGGTTAGCCAGAAAAGATAAGGAATTATTTTTAAACAAGCAATGCGCGGAAGTGGAAGAAGACAATAGAATAGGAAGGACAAGAGACCTCTTCCAGAAAATTAGAAACATCGGAGGTAAATTCCAGGCAAAAATGGGCATGATCAAAAACAAAGATGGCAAGGTCCTAACAGAAGAAGAAGAGATCAAGAAAAGGTGGCAAGAATATACAGAAGACCTGTATAGGAAGGATAACAATATCGGGGATAGCTTTGACGGTGTGGTCAGTGAGCGAGAGCCAGACATCCTGAAGAGTGAGGTTGAATGGGCCTTAAGAAGCATTGCTAATAACAAGGCAGCAGGAGACGACGGCATCCCAGCTGAACTGTTCAAAATCTTGCAAGATGATGCTGTCAAGGTAATGCATGCTATATGCCAGCAAATTTGGAAAACACAAGAATGGCCATCAGATTGGAAAAAATCAACTTATATCCCCATACCAAAAAAGGGAAACACTAAAGAATGTTCAAACTATTGAACAGTGGCACTCATTTCACATGCCAGTAAGGCAATGCTCAAGATCCTGCAAGGTAGACTTCAGCAATTCATGGAGCAAGAATTGCCAGATGTACAAGCTGGGTTTAGAAAAGGCAGAGGAACTAGGGACCAAATTGCCAATATCCGCTTTGTTGTTTATTCGTTTAGTCGCTTCCGACTCTTCGTGACTTCATGGACCAGCCCACGCCAGAGCTTCCTGTCGGTCGTCAACATCCCCAGCTCCCCCAGGGACGAGTCCGTCACCTCTAGAATATCATCCATCCATGGAAAAAGCCAGGGAGTTTCAGAAAAACATCTATTTCTGTTTTATTGACTATTCTAAAGCCTTTGACTGTGTGGACCATAACAAATTGTGGCAAGTTCATAACAAATTGTGGTATGGGGATACCAAGTCATCTTATCTGCTTCCTGAAGAGTCTGTATAATGACCATGTAGCAACAGTAAGAACAGACCACGGAACAACGGACTGGTTTAAGATTGGGAAAGGAGTATAGCAGGGCTGTATACTCTCGCCCTACCTATTCAACTTGTACGCAGAACACATCATGCGACATGCTGGGCTTGAGGAATCCAAGGCTGGAGTTAAAATCGCTGGAAGAAACATTAACAATCTCAGATATGCAGATGATACCACTTTGATGGCTGAAAGCGAAGAGGAATTGAGGAGCCTTATGATGAAGGTGAAAGAAGAAAGTGCAAAAGCTGGCTTGCAGCTAAACCTCAGAAAAACCAAGATTATGGCAACCAGCTTGATTGATAACTGGCAAATAGAGGGAGAAAATGTAAAAGCAGTGAAAGACTTTGTATTTCTAGGTGCAAAGATTACTGCAGATGCTGACCGCAGTCAGGAAATCAGAAGACACTTAATCCTTGGGAGAAGAGCAATGACAAATCTCGATAAAATAGTTAAGAGCAGAGACATCACACTGACAACAAAGGCCCACACAGTTAAAGCAATGGTGTTCCCTGTAGTAACATATGGCTGTGAGAGCTGGACCATAAGGAAGGCTGAGCGAAGGAAGATCGATGCTTTTGAACTGTGGTGTTGGAGGAAAATTCTGAGAGTGCCTTGGACTGCAAGAAGATCCAACCAGTCCATCCTCCAGGAAATAAAGCCAGACTGCTCACTTGAGGGAATGATATTAAAGGCAAAACTGAAATACTTTGGCCACATAATGAGAAGACAGGACACCCTGGAGAAGATGCTGATGCTGGGGAGAGTGGAGGGCAAAAGGAAGAGGGGCCGACCAAGGGCAAGATGGATGGATGATATTGTAGAGGTGACAGACTCGTCCCTGGGGGAGCTGGGGATGTTGACGACTGACAGGAAGGTCTGGCGTGGGCTGGTCCATGAAGTCACGAAGAGTCGGAAGCGACTAAACGAATAAACAACAATGCCAGAAGTTCCCTTAATGGTTACACAAGATGACCTTTCGCAATTATTCAGAAACGTCTACTACAGCAGACTATGATGGGTCACCTTTTCTTTGCAAAAGAGGGGGAGGAATACAATCCCAGCACTACTCCACTGGCGCCTCTAATGCACCTGCGCCACCAAGACTGAAGTTAAAAACTGACTACTAAACATCAGGAGGGGGAACAGAATTCCATGATCTGTCAAACTACAAACTTTTATTTTAAAAAAAGAAAGAAAGAAAGAAAGAAAGAAAGAAAGAAAGAAAGAAAGAAAGAAAGAAAGAAAGAAAAGTGGGGAGGGAACCCCCCCTCAAAACTGTTAAAAAAGACGGTTCACAGTAGGTGAACCTAAATTCTGTAAGAGGTGATGATTCAGTCATATATATAAGTCCTGCCCCACCCCCGGATTTTGAGGCAGCACTGGGATTTCCTTTATATGGAGAAAGTTTCAGGATCAATCTCTCTTAAGTCCAGTCAAAAGAACCAGGTAACAGAATGACGGGGTGGTCACCTTCGTTCAAACCCTGGGCCACTCTTTGTTTTTGTGCCTTGACTAAAGGTGTCCATTTTGCCCTTAAACACCAAATGGGGGGGGGGGGACCATCAGCCTGATTTGGTCGGGCTCAGGATTTTAAGGTATGAAATGTTGCCTCATGCTTTTGCAAGGATTAAAGCATCCATTTCAACCTTTAATCCTACTCACAGTGCAAAACAACAACAACAAATTGAAAACTTAGGCCTGATCCACCCTGGGAGGGCTACAGACAGTACAGACCAAACAATGGCATAGGGCCTGGTTACTTGAGGGACTGCCTGTCTCCCATAGTTTCCAGTGTGCTCCAGGTTCCTTCAATTAAACAATGTCACCCATCAGGATCCCAGAAGCACATCCTCTCTGGAGCAGCACCTGCCCTCTGGAATGAGGTTCTCCCCGAGATCAGGATGGCCCCCACTCTGCTGTTGTTTAGAAGAGCCATGAAGACCTGACTCTTCACCCAGGCCTTTGGCAAGGGAGAGGGAGACCATCTTTCATCTTTATCTTTTATCTTTTATCGAACGTTTTAAGCTGCCTAGAGTTCTCGGGAGTTGGGCAACATACACGTTTAACAAATTATTGTTGTTGTTGTTGTTGTGAGGCCACACCCCAGTGCAATATAGTATGGAAGACCTTTTCCTGATAACCTGGAAAAAATGGTCTAGACTTTAACAACAAGCTGAAAATTTTCTTCAGTCTTAAAACCTTTAGTTCTGTAGTAAAGGCCTGGTATGAAGAGGAGCAGTGTGGCCTTTACTGAGTAGTAATGCTTTCCAAAGAGAACTGGATTCATGGGCTTGGTTGATGCACTTAATTCCTTTGTGAAAGGGCTTTGGGCTTCTTGTTTGATCTCATACCCAAGAGAGGGGAATGGTGTGTTATTTCCAGCTCACCCTTGTATAACATAAGCCAAAGCATCTTCACTGGGAAGCCAGCTTTACTAAGTTTGACCAAGCATACTCCCTGGTAACTATGTACAGGATTGCAGCCTTAGCCCACACTTAGTGAGAGAAACCACAAAGGAATAGTTTATATTATTCAATGGCTACACATATTACATCTGTTCCTAAGACAGCTTTTGATGCTGTATTTTCTTCCTCACCTACTATTAGTGAAACGATAATGGAGCCCTGGCTTGTCCAAGATAAGAAAAGCTGTCAGTCTCAGCTGTACAGATCATTCTTTTAATAGCCATCTGGCAGCATCATAGTTAGGCAAAGTAGTGCTTCGTACTTCTTATTAGAGTGGAACCACTGTAACCTGCCAAATCTCTTACTAAAAAAAAAAGTAGCAGTAGTTCTATTTGATGTGTCCTCTTAACAGCCTCTTTTAGTTTAGAGGGCTGGCTACAGTTCAGAGATATAATATTTCTCTAGAACATGACAGATCGTTCTGGTTTCTGATCTCCAAGACCCTCATCAAACTCCACAAAAGAGACAGCAAAAGTCCATAGCTGATCATTTCTAAATTATTACACAAATCTTCTTGGTATTACAGACTGCTAATCTTTAAAACAGAGCTCCAGTCCTGAGTTATCCACTTAATGATTGGTGCTCCTTGGGGTCAAATGACCACCACCACCACCCCCAGTCCTTGTCCAATATATGATACATAGACCTATACTGTAGGATCAAGAAACAGGAAGCCTTTTCAATAACTAAGACTGCAACTCTGAAAAATGCTTATTTAGGACAACATCAGAAACTCAATGTTTTTCAGAGTAAACATGAATACTAAGGACTAGCTAGTGCATTGCTATCTTTATTGACAATAGATCAAGGACTAAGATAAAACAAAACAAGGAAACACTTACTTTACACATATCACAAATAATTTATGAAACTCCTTGCCATGAGGTGGTCACTCACCTGCACCTTATTCAAATGGATTAGACAAATGTACTATGCTTGGCCACTGTTAGGGTGGCTGCACTGAACTTTCACAGGCCACAACAGGTGAAACCTCTGGCCTGTATGTTTCCCAGAGCGGATCTAATTGGACACTGATGTGGGAAACTAGCCATTAGATGGAATAGACTGCAGTCCCCACATCCTTATGCACTAAAATACAGACATCAAGTGTCATTCCCTGGTGAATAAATTATGAAACTACTGTTACCTGGACAGATTGGTGAGGGTGACATACAAGAGGCAAAGGTGCCCTATTTTCACCATGTTTGCTGTTTCTTCCAGCTTCTCCTCCTCACACAGCCATGGGAATATTTGTGCAATCCACCCACACATGCTGTCATTCATTGCCACACTCACACGCGGCCACCCACCTACCTAGCTTGGACATGCACCAAACAAAAAAGAGGATCGCGCAGATGAAGCCCAGCTGTTGCAGCAGCATCTCCCGCCTCTTGCGAACTTTCCTCAGTTTGAAGAGCGGAGGCTTCGAAGGGACGCTCGGCGGCACCTCCAGCCCCATCGCGAGCCGGGGCGGCGGGAGACGCTCACGGGGGCCTGCGGGCGAGAAGGAGGCGAGGCAACTCCTCCGCGTCTTCGCCAGAGGGGCTCACTTGGGGGGCATCCCGGTGGAGGGTTTCATAATCACGAGGAAGGGCGAGACGCGCATCCAAGAAAGGAAGGGAATCCCACGAGAGGCCGCTGGGGTCGAGGGGATCGGGAGCCACGGCAAAAGCCGCCTCGCGGCAGATGCGACTTTCTGCGCCCGCGAGCTCCGCTCGGGCCGAGGACCTCAGCTTCGCCTCGACCGGGCAGCGCGAGTTAACAGCCGTGCCCCTGCAGGCGGAGGGAAAAGCCAAGCCAACAATCCCCGCCGGCGGCAGAGAAGAAGCTGAAAAGGCGGCATCCGAGGGCGCCGGGCGCCGGCAGGAGAAAAGCCTCCTTGCAGATTCCAAGCGCGCCTTGGCGACGGCGGCAGAGAACGCGAGCGAAGCAGGAGATTAAGGCGGAAGCGGGGACAGCCCAGCTCTGCACAGCATCCCACTGGAAAGTTTCAGATCCCCTTCCCTTTCCTCCCTCCGCCGTTGTGAGAGGCTTGCGGAGCGGCAGCGAAAGCGGCGGAATCCGCGATCCTTCTCTGCTTCGTCGCTGGCAGCAGCGGCAGCATCTCCCTTGCGGCGGCTCTGCTTGCTGCTCGAGTCGGACGCTCAAGTGCACCGTCCGCTCTCGCAGCGCCTTTCGTCGGCGCTCCAGGAAAGGCAGCGGAGCAAATTCCTTCGCGGCGCTCTCCTCCGTGGAAATGCCCCGGCGCAACCTTCGTCCTCGGCTCCGTTCCCGGGTAACTTTCCCAGCGAAGCACCTGAGTCCTCCCCCACCCCGCCGGCAATGCGCATGTGCCTTTCACTTCACTCCATCCCCCCCACCGCCCCCGGGGGCCCTATCTCGTTGATTACCACATTATAGGATCCATGTGGTTTTCCTGCGGTGGCCGGGCGGCGGGATGGAGATTAACTGGCCAAATTAATCTTTTCCCCTAAATAGCGCTGACATTATCCTTTCTTCATTTAGCGCCAGGCAGGGCTGTGCATGCGGAGATGAAGCGTGCAAGAGCATGTGCTCATGAGACAGCGCCGTAGTTACATTCACAATCACGCGCAGACTACTTTTCGAAGTGGCCTCTCTATCCAGGCCAAAGACGGGACTTAAGATTTTACTCAGGAACGGTAGAAGACATTATTGTACCTGTTCTCAGGAATGGTTACAACTTTACAGGGGAATCGGCAGATAATGGAAAGAATAAAAGTGAAGCCAGGAAGGGGTAAGAATTAGGTGAAGTGGCTGGAGAAAACGACGTGTAATTGAAACAAAATTTATTTGGAGTTTATGAGCTCTGATTCCTATAAGCCATTTCCTGCTTTGTTATTTATTTGACACAGATAGAACATGCTGTGGGATGAAAGAATGCAAAGAAAATCATAGTAAATATAGTTTTAATATTTCAAGAATGCATTAAACTTCCACAAGATACAACCTTTAGAAGCAATGCTATAAAATATTGAAAACTTGACTTGATACTAAAGTTATGTTCATCATTTATAATGTATGTTAAATTCTATATATAATGTATGTTAAATTCTATATAGAATTCTATATAGAATTTAACACATTTGTACAAAGTTTTTGTTGTCACCATTTTAAAAATGGCTGCCAAAAGGAAGACTGACATATTATTCTTGCTTGGATAAAAACCTCTAAATCAGCCTTTCTCGACTTTCTGACCCTGGAGGAACCCTTGAAATATTTTTCAGGCTTCGGGGAACGCCTGTACATTGAGGCTCAAATATAGGCCAGAAGTAACAAAATTATTACATTCGTTTCATGTATAGGCCTGTATATATGCATTAACAGTGTTCTTAAACTAAAAATGAAGAATGAAGCTTACTTCTTTAATGTGAAGTTGCCCAAATTTGAAATAATTTTTTAAATAAATTGTGATCTCCTAGGGAACCCCTAGTGACCTCTCATGGAACCGTAGGGCTCCACAGAACCCTGGTTGAGAAACCCTGCTCTAAATAGTTAATTTAAATTTTGTTGGTCAGTGGCAGATATAGCAAATTCTTTAATAAAGCTATCAAAACTGAAATAATTTGATATTAGTAACTGCAAAGACACAGTCTATGCTATATCTCTTTGTCATAACTTCCCAGAAATAGTTTTCTATAGTCCCAAACTTAAGAAATGTGCAGAGCCAGAGTTCTCCCAGATAATTTTCAACATTTACAACAACTAAGTTTGAAGTACTACCACACACACAAACATAAATCACAAGACTTCTTTAACATAAGTAATTGTTAATATCAATAGCCATTTTAACCAAGACCATGGGAATATTATAAATATGAAGGAAGGCTTTTGTTGCAACCATAGCTGGAAGCATATAGGAAGTCTCAATTTCTATGCTACCCTGTATTTAAACTTCTTTATTTTAATTATTACTGGCACAATTGCATCCCACTTATTCACTGAAAAGAATAATATTATTTATTTTTTTATTATTCAAATTTTGTTACCTATAATATATGGTTGATTTATGTAGCCCTTCCTGCTGATACATGCAGGAACAAACAGCCATTGCAAAGAACAGGTACACTTACATCAACTATATAATCACTTTGATAATGTTGGAAGAAAACTCAAAAGCCTTGGGATCAAGTAGTAGTCCCATTCATCCTTCTCGTTCATGGAAGAGGGCTGGGAAGAGTCAACATTACAGACTATGCAATTGAATCCTGGAACCATGGCCTGAGTTATCTAGATGAGACACTGCTGGCATTAAATTAGGTGACCTCACAAGGACTCACAAGGTAAAAATGTGGTTGGCCAAATCACAATGAGCTTGATTAGAAGTGAATCCTCTGGAAGTGAAAATAAAAGTCCCGAAGCAAGAACTTTGGACAAAGATTTGTGCATTGTAGAAAGCAGGATTGTTGCTGAAATGAGGCCACTTAAATCACTGAGAGAAATATCAGAAACAGCACTGACTCATCATGTCTATGGCCTTCATTGCCTATGCCAGTAATTACGAAATTGGTCAGTGGAGCATCACAAAGGTTCATTAGATGGTTTGCTGCCACCTCCTTGTGTTCCTTCTCAGTCAGAACCCACTGACTATCTTAGTCCCCTTCTTCCCACTGCCGTTAAGCTGACTGGAAGTGGATTAATAGTTGAAATTTGGTTTATCGAAGCATACAAGTGGTGATACAAGCCACAACTGACAATTGTGTCTAGGACTCAAATGCAAATGCTGACCCGGTATTCACCTGTGCTATACTAAATGGAACTGTGATGTCACCCAAGCAATTCCAAAATAGAAGTATGAATAGTTGAATATCTTGAGAGCCAGTTTGGTGTAGTGGTTAAGGCACCAGGCTAGAAACCAGAAGACCATGAGTTCTAGTCCTGCTGTAGGCACAAAGTTAGCTTGGTAAACTTGGGCCAGTCACTTTCTCTCAGCCCTAGGATGGAGGCAGTGGCAAACCACTTCTGAAGAACCTTGCCAAGAAAACTGCAGGGACTTGTCCAGGCTTACAGTTTTCTGTACTTAAAGTTTTCTGTTTGTACTAAGAATTGATGCTATTATAGCATGGGGTACATAAAATACTTCAAGTGGTTAAAAATGGATTTAAAATGTTGGCACAGAATTTAGTTTTACAGAGCCTTTTAAAATGGAAGAAATGTCTAATAAAACAAGGATGAATTTTTTCAAGTTTTCCTCTTTGGAATAGTTCAAATCTGTCCTGATTACCAGGAAACACACTGAGGCGAGGACTTGGTCTCTAATATTTATTAGTAGTACTTAACAAGAATCCTAACAAACTGAGAAAGCGTGGGAAAACCCAGCCATATAAACCCCAAAGGTTAAGGCGGTCCCAATCTGTGTCTCTTTGAATGGCTGAACAGTTCCTCAGTGCTACGCATGCACTTGACAGTCTGGGTGAGAGCCCCCTGCTCGCCATCCTTACTCATGACAAAATCACCTTACTGGCTTTAGCATCTACAAACAAATAGCATAGTGCAAAAGGAATTACAGAAATGAAACAGAATACTTAGAGACTTGATTGTATCTGAAACATTCAGAATACAAAGTTCAGAATATCTCTCGAGGCGTTATTGATTCAGAAACTGGACAAGTTAAAGATGGTGTGTTTAAATGGATTCAGGATCTAAACAGGACCACTTATATGCAGTAATGGGAATATCAATGGAAGACAAATATTAAATATACTGTGAATATCACACCTAGAGAAAACTGGTACAAGATGTTTTACTATTGGTATATTACTTCAGTGCTAATTGCCAAAATAAATAATTTATTTTTAAAAAACTGGGAAATGCAACAATCAAGTTGGAGCATTCTTTCATAATTGGCAATGTTCTAAAGCTCAACAATTCTGGAAGATCTTAAAGGCGGAATTCTCTTTCCTACCAGCTGTTTTTCTGTTAAACCTCACTAAACATTAAATTCCTGCAAAGTCTATGAAGTTGGCTCTGTGTATGATAACAGCTGCCAAGATACTTTATGCCTTACTGGAAATCACATATAATTTCTTCTTTAGAAGAATGGCAAACTAAATTGTGAGAGTATGCACTTCACCAGTTTTTCAAGAGTTTTCAGAAGACTGCAGTCAGAAGTTCTGAGATAATTACTGCCAACTTCTAAACTCTGAGATACAATTAATTTGATCCTAGAGACTTACATTCAATCAACATAACAGGTACTAGTTTCCTACTATCAGCCTTGAGCTGTGTTTCTTCCTTTCTTTCCTCAATGATGTTAGGAAGGGCTGTCTTTCTCTTCTAACAGAAAAATCTCAGGCAGTTCCACCTTCTCCCTATTCCCCATTATTACTTCTCCACACAAAAGACCAACTACATTCCTTGATAGCCTCACCATTCTGAGATTAACCTTCCTGATTCCATGCTTAAAAGTCACACTACCAGTTTGTATTCATATTAGCATCTGCTTCCATTTCCTCTACAACCTTTTCCTTCTGAGCTTGTCTGTGAGCATAGAGGTTTTTCCCATGTTTCTGTGTCATTTGTGTCTATGCTTTCAGGATCAAATTATCCTGCTTCAGACACATTATGCAAAGACCCAGCTCTCTGGAAAAGACTC
This sequence comes from Candoia aspera, assembly GCF_035149785.1. Taxonomy (NCBI): domain Eukaryota; kingdom Metazoa; phylum Chordata; class Lepidosauria; order Squamata; family Candoiidae; genus Candoia; species Candoia aspera. The sequence continues at coordinate 305,922,228 of NC_086153.1, read as the reverse complement.
TAATGCTGGAAAAGTGGAGGGAAAGAGAAGAGGACAACCAGCAGCAAGGTGGGTGGATCAATTTACAGTGGTGATGGGTGTACCATTGGAAGACTTGAAGGACCATGCTAAGGACAGATCATCCTGGAGAAAATCTATCTATGTGGTTGCTAAGAGTCAACACCATATAATCAATCAATCCTTCTTGGGCTTGTTTACCTTTAGGAGTCTGAGTCTTCCACTTTTCCCTTGAATTCATTAAAATCTGTCTTCTGAAGTCCAAGGGATGTTTTCCTTCACTTGAGATTGTTCCCATTATATTCTTCTTAAAAGAACCTTCTAGCACCTTAAAGGCTCACACATTTATTATTTGTGTGTGTAATTTCCTTGTAACTTCACTCTTCACAATCCCCCCCCTCACCTTGTGTATATAAATACTCATAATTCGACAAAACATTTAATGAATGCTTATACCATAATAAATGTCTCTCAATCCTTTTAGCTGTTTTTGCTCCAACAAATATAGCAGCTCTCCTGGAAATATTTAGAAAAAATTCACCATAGTTCATGATAACAAACAGTATCAGATTTAAATGGAAATGGCAGAGCAGTTTGGGTAGGAAGATAGTGAAATGATGTTATGCTTCTGCAAATGCTTTGTCTACTTTTCTGAATTTCAAATACTTCAATAAAGAAATAATCCATGCAGTGTTAGAAGCCATTTTCTTTCATTCAGCATGTGAGGAGTTACTGGATCAGGTCTCATAGAAACAATAAGGATCAAATCCAAGCATGTAGTTATGTGCAGCCATGTAGATTGGTATTCTCCTTCTCATCTCTGACTTTCCATTTCTCTAGGATATAGTCTTGTGTGGGCATGCACATACATAAATGCGTATGTACCATGCACAGTTTTAAGAACTTGGGTAGGGGTTGTAACAGAAATAATTCTATCATCACTTGAACAAAGGAAATCCACTAACTGTAAAAAAAAGAAACCATTTCAATCATATGACCATAACAAGCAATTAAAGCTAGATTTATACTAATCTTCCAGACTCAACAATAATTTGTACTTTGAAATCACATGATTTATCAGCAGCTAATGATCAGAGAGCAAATCAGTGAATGTGTCGACATTCCTGATAAGATTGGGACAGGACCAGACTTCCCAATCCTGCAGATATATAAAGCTGAGTTGCAGTCTGTAGTGATAAATATTACATGTGTAGATATCCCCTATGCTGTAGAGTTCAAGTCTGAATCCAAACCCTGGTTGTGGAACTGGTTCTAGCAATTAGTAAGGGAAAGACATTTTGTATATGCTCACTGCCACTCCATTTTTCCTGGGCTGAATTCTGGCATTGAAAACTAATTCTGAAACTGCCCTTTGGCTCTTAATCCACGTGGCTTTCAAGGAGAGAACAGCACCTGTGTTGGTGCCATTTAGTAGCTTAATATGATGGTGACATATTTTTGCTGTTCCCTTTTGGATGCATTTGACGAAGCATTAGCCGTATGCAAACTTTTAAGTGTGTGAGCACATTAAGTAGGGCATCTCAGGATGCTACGCCAGGGAATGATACCAACCATCTACCTATGTTTGGATGGAGGTCTGGCCCTATTCAGTCTGAATGGGTTAATAAATCCATATGCAAAAGATTAATAAAGAAGTGTTTTAAGCATTTGTGGAGTGCTTTCTAACCACTAGTACATAGCTTTAGCAAGGTTGTTACAAGAAAAGTACCCCCATTTGCCTGAGGTACCCACTTTTAATGAGCTTCCATGAGCAAGCGATTAGGAGAAAGAACAAGAATGCCTCCAAGTCAGAAGATGACCTACTATTTGCTGACATAGAGAAGAGAGCCATGTTTGTCTATGATAGCCCAAAATCAGAAGGCATCCAGTAGCACCTTTTCAGACTAACATATTGTATTAAAAGGCATAAACATCTATGAACATAGCTGTAGCTCACAAAAGCATATACCTTTTCATACAATGTATTCGTCTGAAAAGATGCTATTAAAGTTCTTCTGGTTTCTAATACTTACCGAAGAATCTAGAGCTATACAGAAATGATCTCCATCTAAAATTACAGGAAGACAATATAAACCAATGAGATGCTGCTTAGTTTGACTGAACAGGTCATGGATTTGAAGAACATTGATGCAACAGAAGTATTTTTATCAGCCCCAGCATTTTAAGTGGGATACACTCTCAGAAAGTATGACTTTGATATCTGATTGTGTGTCAAATGAACTCTAAGGCCTGACTGAATCATGCTGATACCCATTTTTCTTAATGCAAAAATATCTGCAATAATCTGCTTTCCAGTATCCAAGTAATACCACACTCAAGCAGCCTGACTGAAGTCAGTTACTCCCTGCACCAATTGGAGAAAGCAGATTGATGGACCACAGCGCAGTCTTAAATCAGAGAAATAGAAGTACTGGGGATGGAGGAGAGGTAAGTTTCCTGCCTTTCTTGGATTGGCTCTCTTTCTTGTTAGTTGTTTCATTTAAATATTGAAAGGCCTAAATATTGAGGAACAGATGGTTTACATTTCACCTTTCGCAGAAATGTTTGAGCCATGTCACCATGGAAACCTGGATGAGGTAGAAGAGCATGAAAGCTCAGTACTCCATATGAAACTATCTAGAGGTGCTCTGGACTAAGATCAGCTGGGAAATAAATTATTATGTAATTGTACTGTCAATTATTTTATTTTGGTCACATAAAACTTACGCATAAATCAGTTGCTCAGTATATAAAATTCTATACTCCTATACAACATAGGAGACTGTATTGCTCCTGAGGAATAAAGTATAGCCACAGAACCTACAATTATGGAAATATGTGGTTATATTAAAGATACAGTTGTGCATGGATTTTGATAATTTCTGTTAATATAGGAGATCTAAATAAGCTAAACCCAAAATCATATATGAGAGAATGATCAGCTCTCTAAGTTGCTTAAAGTGTATTTGCTTTGCTTATTTAAGCTATATATGTATGTTGAATGTGTGTGGCTGCATAGCTGTGCTCATCAACAAAATCCTTTATGATTTGTGTTGGAATTATCAGGGGTCAACTCAGCATTGTCTCATAAGCATAAGGGGGTCTCTCTAGCAAACACATCTCTATTGTGCTTGTGGGATGTCACATGGGTCACCTGATTTCCACTTCCTCCTTCTTCTTGGGTTTGGAGATTAACAATCTCCATTACCCGTCTGGCACACATGCAAGCAGGAGCTGCTGCAGGAATGTAGCCCTCCCCCTACTATCTTGCTTGCACCCAGACTTTCTATTCCACATAGAAAGTGTCTCCAAAGAACCAGTGATGGTTAAGTGCTTTCTACTATAAACCTACCTGTATCCAGATCTACTAAATAAAAGCTATCTCTATTTTTTTTCATCTAACTACAGTGTGAAGACTGAATTTATTTCTGAACGTAATTAAGCTTAATGTGCAAGTTCCTTTTTTGGTTCATGATTCTACTCTGCAGGATTGCTGTTTGCTGCTTGGGGTTCTTTTATTAACCTTTAAAAACTCCATCAATCGGTACATGTTATGAAACCAAAAAATAGGAATAGGGTCCTAATATCAAGATATGTTCCAAGCTATTCTAATATAGTTAACATAAAATCATCACATTTCTTTGTTTATCTATTACAATTCAGCTTGCAATTTCTCCCTGAGAGAAGTGGCCACTGAATGAAGCAACTAAAGAATTCTACCCCGTTATAGGCAGGTTAAATAAAATCGTAGCAGCAAGATTGCTTTAAAATAACAGTTCGTGCAAAAGCTGGCTTGCAGCTAAACCTCAAAAAAACCAAGATTATGGCAACCAGCTTGATTGATAACTGGCAAATAGAGGGAGAAAATGTAGAAGCCGTGAAAGACTTTGTATTTCTAGGTGCGAAGATTACTGCAGATGCTGACTGCAGTCAGGAAATCAGAAGACGTTTAACCCTTGGGAGAAGAGCAATGACAAATCTCGATAAAATAGTTAAGAGCAGAGACATCACACTGACAGCAAAGGTCCGCATAGTTAAAGCAATGGTGTTCCCCGTAGTAACATATGGCTGCGAGAGCTGGACCATAAGGAAGGCTGAGTGAAGGAAGACAGATGCTTTTGAACTATGGTGTTGGAGGAAAATTCTGAGTGCCTTGGACTGCAAGAAGATCAAACCAGTCCATCCTCCAGGAAATTAAGCCAGACTGCTCATTGAGGGAATGATATTAAAGGCCAAACTGAAATACTTTGGCCACATAATGAGAAGACAGGACACCCTGGAGAAGATGCTGATGCTAGGGAGAGTGGAGGGCAAAAGGAAGAGGGGCCGACCAAGAGCAAGATGGATGGATGGATGTTATTCTAGAGGTGACGGACTCGTCCCTGGGGGAGCTGGGGGTGTTGACGACCAACAGGAAGGTCTGGCGTGGGCTGGTCCATGAAGTCACGAAGAGTCGGAAGCGACTAAACAAATCAACAACAACAACAAAGTGTGACAAATTCCTAGTTCTTGGTCTGGCACCAGAGTGCCACCTAAAGCATCTTGTAAATGGACCCCATGCGGAGAGCCCTGAATATATAGAACTCATCTTTTGCTTTCCAAAGAAGCCTCTGCTATTTAATTATTTTTATATAATTATTTATATATATATTTTATATAATGGCCCAGCCGGTGAAAACTAATCAAATCTGTATCAGTCAATGTGAGGATCATGGGGTCAGATATCTCAATAGCAATAATCTTCACTATGAACTATTTGGGTTTTAGGAAAGATATTTTATTAAGATATGGTCCCTTGCCTTTCAAAGACACAAGTGAATCAGATTCCCTGGATCCCTCCTTTAAACTCATCACATTTTCCCACTTTTCTTTTGAAATTGAATCTTTACAACTGCTTTCGGTTTTACAACTTAATTCCCAGGCTGCATTCCTTGGGTTGGTGTCAGTTGTAGATAAGCCGATCACCAAAACAATTCAGTCCCATCTCTGCTATGTTTGCTGGTGATGTCTCCGTTCCCAAGCAGCAATCAATCCTCCCCCCTGTACATTTCATGACAGAGGAGAAGAACCAGAAACATTTCATGGCTTCTGGGACGAGCCTCTGACAGTCAACCATGTGAAAGAGTTGTTAGATGGCTGAGCTCAGCCAGATAATTTTCTGTTTTGCCAACTAGACCTGTGAATGTAAAAGATGAAGAATTTTGCTTAATTGTACAAAGCAACTGCCAGTCTCCCCAAAGAAGCTGCCTTCCACTTATCTCCTGTATTATATAAAACTTAGGATAGGAAGAAAGGAAGGCCTGCTTAGCTACATCTAAGCAGCAGGCAATTCTCTGTAAAGAACTTTGAACATGTGCTGAAGTTCAAGATCTGTACTGATTTCCTACAGAATTTCCTGGGTATGAGTATTTCTCATTAAAACCTTTGTCTCATGACTACACAACTCCTCCTATTTTTCAAGATTTGCACAAGGTTTGTTAAGTTTGTTACTTCTGGGCTTTGAGTCAGAAGGTCCAAAGTACCTACCTTTCCATTTTTTCTTAGTCCTGGGCCCAAGGGAGAAGTCTTTGGTGCAAGGGCTAAGAATCCCTTAATTGGATAGTTAGGTTGAATCTCCTAAAGTGTGTCAGGAGGCTCAACCTGACTGGTGGCAGCCTATTGTAATTGCATTTTACTTGAGCATCCTTAGTTAAAAGGCAGGAATGCTTTCTTTCTTTAAGGAAAGGAGAGGGAGCTTTAATTAAAGCTTTAATAATGCTTTAATTATCCCCACTGCCACTTCACAACAACATGGGAAGTACAGGGAGTATGATAACTACTTCATGGAAATCACAACACATGTTCAAATGCATGTATGGAGACAGTTGAACTGCTGAGGATCATGTGTTTCACACTTGCGGCACTCTCATGTGGCATAAGGAGAGTTTCTACACTCCAGTGCATCACAGAAATAGATATTGTCTGTTCCATAAGATGGAAATGTTCTGGCTAACTGGATTGCATTTCTCCCTCTTATTTTTCTACTATGTAGTCTCTTTGATTCTGATGTTACCTATTTGGTGATACCAATGTTCATTGTCTGCATTTAAGTTCCTTGAAACTGATACTGGCAATAACAAAGATTTACCTTTGCAAAACTACATTAACCTATCTTCTGCATTATTGCATTTACCCACTCCAAATCTTGTAACTGCAGGTTCTTCATTTCTCTTCATATCTTTTGTGTTCCAAACCCCGTTAGTAAAACTGTGTCCTTTCTTCAAGATGTATCTGGCACTTCTTGCAGTTTGTCATAGGATTCCTCAGAGTTTTCCACGATTTCATTTGTAGTGGACGCATATATCATTGCCACTCCCTTACAGTTCATATAGTCATATGCTCTCAATAATTTATCATGCAATCATCTGATCTGAAGTGGCCCATTCCCGTCCACTTGAGTTCACTTCTTCCTAAAACATTCCACTTTGAGAATTTCAAGCTTTCCTTGGTTCATGTTTCCACATTCCATGTTTCAATTAAATGTGTCCTCTTTCAATGCTGCACCATCAGTGATCAGTTTTCTTGCTGCTTTGCTCTGGCCATATCATCACCTCCAGATCTACACAGGAAAGATTAACATTCCTCCTCAGAGAATAGCCTTGTGATCTGGGGCTCTCATCAGCTGGCACCCAAATTTGTCTAAATGTTTTAACTATATCTGTATTGTTTTCTCAGCAACAGTTTTCTTGCATTCTTCTTCCAGGTTTGATTTTGGAGTTCCCTGAGATGGGTTTGCTCCCCTTAACACTTGCAAAGACCCACCTGCCATCACTGCTGTTTGAATTAGTCAAAGTTTCATCCTTTACCTGTCGATGTTAACAACAAACTTAACCCGCTTAAGTACTCACATTTTTAAATGTTTGTATCTAATTAGTTTGTGACTAATATTTGTAGTCACTTGCATTTTTAAAACTGTTGCTGTTGCAGTGCCTTACACCCAGTGTAGATCTCATCAAAATAGGTCAGGCTTCTAAAGGAATGAAAACACTAACACAGAAAATGCTTAGACGTTATTTTTTATATATTAGAACCCCCACTGGCTCTGTCCAGTTGCTGGGTGATTTACATAAGGCACTGAATAACTGCTACTATGACATTTTCTCAGATTCTAAGGACTAATGAACTCCTTATTTTGCAGCTCTTTCAGTGATCCCTTGCTCTTAATATTCTGAGCATTTAAAGCATGAAAAGTACATTTGCTCAAACTAGGTCAATCTGGGAAACTATACTGAAAATAGTTTTGATGCAGGAATGCCTACATCCTGGACAACATTGATTCCTTTGGTCTTCCTAGTGATACACAGTACCTGAGAATCAAGACAGGTGCTATATAATGTGCCTACATAGGACAAACACATATGTTTACCCAAATCAAGCAACTGGTTTATGTAACTAACATAAATGGATCTTCTGATTCATTTATCACATATAAATATTATTTGCCCTGCACACTGTCCACAGTACACTTCACAGTGGTTTGCAGAAAGATGAAAAGTCAGCTTCTTGCTATAAGTAGATATTCTCATAAAAGGAAGAGTGTTATTATTATACTATTGTTATTTCTGTTGCTGCTGCTGCTATTATTATTATTATGAGTCCCTCCTTGCGAGGGAGATGGGTGGTGATAAAATTTGATAAATTAAAAAAATGAAATTATTATTACCTGTCCCTGATGCCCTTTGCAAACCTTCTGCATTGTGAAACATATTTTATTCTTCTTGGTTTGGACTGCTGCCACTGCACTGAAGAATGAGCAGAAGTCTTAGCACCTGCATCCCTATCAGCTGTTCTGCTGTTACCTAAGTGGTTGCACAGCAAGATGCCCAGCGGGCGCCGAAATTCTTGTCTAAAGACCAGTAGGGAAAGAGAGGCTCTGGGCTTGTTTCCTCTTTTTTAGGCTGCAGTTAATGTGATTCATTAACATGGTAGACGTTTTCCATAGGTCTGTTCTCATACTTTCAGTACTCTGTGGTATCCTCCATCAACCTTGCCTAATTATAGCTGTGTGCTTTACAGCTATAGTACAGGTAGACCTCATTTAACAATGGTAATTGGGACCAGGAACTCTGTCGCTAAGCAACATGGATGTAAAGCGCAATGTCATGTGACCATGCCAACGGCAGTCCCAGTCATTCCAGTTCTGGTCATTATGCAAATCACACACAGTCATTAAGTGTGATGTCACGTGACCATGACTTGCGGCTTCCTGCCAGCTTCCCCACTGTTTGTTGGAAGCTGGCAGTGAAGGTCATAAAGGGCGATCATGTGACCATGGGATGCTTCCGCCTCTGTAATTGTGTGCTGGTTACCAAGTGCCCAAATTGCGATCACATGACCATGGGGACACTGCAGCACCTGCAACTTTGAGGACCAGCCATAAGTCTCCTCATTCAGCACCATCATAACTTTGAACGGTTGCTGAACGAGTGGTTACTAAGTGAGGACTACCTGTAATACCTACGTGGAATTCCACTTCATCACCTCCTTAAAGGACCACTGGACCACTAAGATGACATACGTAGCTATGAATCACTATGAGTTCGAAAAAACAAAAGCCTTGGACATGTATGACAGGAACTGTACAAGGTAAAGAAGAATGGAACAACACGTATTATAACTGTTAGGTATACTTAGCTAAAAATCACATTCTGCATTTGTTAAAAGGTGAGCATTTAAGGGATCTTGTTAATTGTGTAAACCAGTACAGATCTATTAATGTGAGAAGGAGGCAGGCTAGAATAGGGGCAAATGGAAAGTGGTCAGTTCAACCAATTAGGGACGTATTTGTGAAAATAAGTTGCTTTTAGCAATACTGTATAAATCTGTGTATCTCCATCTAAAACAGGAACTGTCAGAGCAGTGATATTACTCTTGCCTTTCTAATATTGCTCCCTTCATTTACAGGGTATCTGCACTGGAGAGGTTCCTCTGTTCATGAAAGCTTTTCATGTGAATTGGGGAATCTGGATCCTCAATCGTGGAAGGCTTTTCATGATAGGGCAATCTTTATTGCACCCTAAGCTGCTTGTCCCCCATGCTCCTCCCAGCTGTTTCTTAAGCCAACTTCAGAAATTCCGGTCTGGATTTCAGTGGGTGTTCAGCAGGGCCAGGCTGGTACTTGGACTATGGCCATTATAAGATCTGAATGGTTTATCCCCTGCTTCTTGTCCTTCCCATCCATGCAGGGAAGGCAAGACTGGTCTCCTAGTGCCTGCCTTTTTCTTTCAGGGATTCTTTCCTGCTCATTAGTCCCTGTGCCTTTCCTTTTCTTTCCCAGGTGTTTGTACATGTGGATGTCTTCACACATCCCTTCCCACATCATCTCCTTTGACCCTGACACAGAGCCTTCCTTTTTTCTGTTTTTCCCTTATGGTACCATTGTAGCCCCAATATTCTTATAATCAAAGCAATAGGGATCAGGCTGTTACTTCATTCCTATAGTACATGGAAACATTATAGCAAGGAAAAACTGATAGTTCAGCTTTACTGAAACTATGCTCTGAAGGACTTAACATGTCTTGGGTCAGAAAACATTAAGTGAAGCTTGAAAACACAAGTGATGGGCCAAGCAGAAAGTGCAGATCTGCCCACTGAGATGTCTGTTGCAGACATCCCTTTTTCCATGTGGAGGAGGAAACTGGACCTGACTGTGTAGGACTAGAATGGCTCTCTGCAAAAAGGGGCTAATAGCAATATCTTTCTGGAGAACTTCCCCGTTTTCTGGTTGATTCCTGTGAGAACAGAACACCGAAAGAATCAACAGTAAATTACTGTTAAGATTTAGATTCTTGATAAGTAATACTTTGAAGGGTTAATTTACTGTTTCCTTTAACTTTAAAACAGAACTAGTCATTTCTGAAAGGGTCTGTTCTTTAATTTCAAATTAAATTCCTTCCACTGGAAACTGGATTTGAAGGAGAGGTTTTTTGCTCAACCAGGAAACTACGGATGGATGGATGGATGGATGGATGGATGGATAACTTGATGCATCCAATCATGTCCTACCTCCAGGTAGGTCATATGCTTAGATTCTCACACTTCATGCTAAAAGTTATGTAATGGTATGTGGGAATAACCTTGGGAGACGGGGCAAAGAGCTGCTGCCTAGGGAATGGTCAGATAAGACACAGCATAGTCTGCAGCTGCATAGTGGGTGGGGCAAGAGCCTCAGAAAAGACCCTCCCTAGTTTCTCGGTCTGTAGAGGAGACAGCGGGAGAATTGTACTTTCAGACTTGCAAGATTCTGTTAATATAGCCTTACAATACGATATAATTAGCTCATTTTGTCATGTTTTCTGTCTGGTCCACCTGGGAAGGCTGACAAGTTATGACTAATCAGATGGACAGTAGCAGTTTTTCTTCTGCAATATACAGACTACTGCCTTGCAAAACTGGAAGTGCATCCTTCCACTGAGGTTCCATTGAGGTTCACAGCTAGGGAGTTATTTCAATCCAGGTCGATCAACCCTAGTCAGTCTTCTAACTTTGCCTTCCTCTGTCTGGGTGCACTTCAGAGGTGTGGATTTCAATTCCCAGAATGCCCCAATCCCAACCATATTGAGAGTTCTGAAAACAAATCCAGATGTATATATGTACTTGTGTAATTGTGTTTATCTACATGTGCAGAAGGGGGTGCCTCAAACATGACATAATGGTTTGTGTACAGATAAGAGATCAACTGGTATACACAATTGGGGTGCATACTTTTACAGGCAATTAATTTTAATCAGCAGTCATTATATTCATTTTAATTTAATTTTCTGACCTGGTCCTGACCAGTGACAGAACTATCTTTTTTTGCAGGCTGGAGGAAACTCTAGAATTAGTATCAGTGTGACTTGGCATTCCTAACTGAAAAGATAGAGAAACTGGATGTACAGGATTTTTATGTCTGTTCATAACCTTTTTCTGTTTAATCTTTCTTTTGGGAGAAGGGAACCTTATCTTAAATGCAGGGCTCCCTGCCTTTGAGATGAAATACAGTGCCAGTGGTTTAGTAAACTTCTGTCCACACTGGTATTATAAGATAAGCTGAAAACAATTGTCATAATACCATATCAACTGACGCAATTGAATACATAGAGTTTTTAGATGATAAACCCTTCCCCCTCTATAGAATAAAACAGTACGAGCAATAAACAACAAAACCGAAGTCAGCGTGGTCAATAAATGAAGAAACAAACTTGCACAGGGTGGTGCATATAGCACTGGTTTTATTTTCTCCATTTTTCAGCTTCCTTTTGAAAATGCACTCAGAACTGAGATGGAGAAAGAAAGACTCAACTGAGACACTTTACAACATGAAGCTCAGCCTCAAAGGGAGCGACATCGATATCTGGGTAAACTGGCTCTCCTTTATATAGCGGCCTGCTAATTAGCACAGAACCTGCAGCTTCACTGAAGGAGCTTTAGGCACATCCATTGATGTGCAAACACAAACAAGCACCTAGAGAGGAGGAGAGGTATTTTTGTGTGGGTTTTTTTCCCAGCTCAACAACAGTTCCAAAGGGAAAAGTGTTGAGGGCAGCCAAAGGATGTCAGGAAAATTAAAATCTGGGGGTAAACCAAAACATTTGCAGTCCTTCCTTTAGCTGTAATATGTGAAGCAAAAATTCAACCATGCCTTTTGATTTTTTAAAAAGTCATTGATATTATAAGGGTTTGTACCTGTTGAATTTCTCCATGTCATTATATAGTGGAAGACACATTTTTTGATTAGGAGAAAAAAATGGCAACCATACAACTTGCTGGGTACAGAGCTTCAAATGGTATTTCTCCCACCTGCCCAGAACCACCACTGACCTGTCAGGTGCCTTTGTGCAAGACGTTTTTTGCTGCCAGAGCGCCAAGTCATGTCATGTGGCAGCTGCGGCTTCCCAGCACTTCATTCTCCCTTTCCTTCTACACTGCGTGTGCAGATGCCTAGAACTGTAACTGAATTGCCTTCTTCCCCCAACCTGGCACCCTGCAATGCAGCACTGGGCTACTACTGTTCCCATTGTTTGGCACCCCCTGTGTCATGGTGCCTTTATGTGGTGCACAACTTGCACATCTGCTTGCGGTGGCCCTGCACATACCACTTCCAACTGGAGAATTCTCAGGGCTAGTATGGCCACTGCTGAGTATGGACTGGACCTTTGATGGGAGACTACAAAATTCTAGGCTAGAATTGTAGGCTAGACTTGGATCTCACAAACTAAGTTAAAAAATCCTGAAAGAAGGCAATGACAAACTGCTTTTGTATTGTTGTCAAGAAAACTGCCTGGATGTGTCCATGACATTACTGAACAGAGAAATCAACTCAAAGGAGTCTTCACTTTTATTTTAAAAATATAATAATGGGGAAATACAACAACAAAAGATGCATCTGTGATTATACAGTAAAAAAAAATGCATTACAGTGATTAAATGGAACATAAAAGGAAAAAAAGGAACTAATAAGGGAAAATTAAAAAAAAGATCCATAGAAGATTAACATAAAATTTATTCAATCATTAAACTTGTCATTAAGTCTAGACCATATAAAAACACGTTGTTCCATCTTCTCATTTTTAAACATACATTTCAAAAACTGATGATGTACACTGTATCTTGACTCTGTTCCTAAACACCGGCAGAATAAGTTTTTTTTTCCATTTACATAAAATTATTTTCTGTGCCAAGCTCTAGGCTCAGGAAGGAAATTTTATGGGTCCTCAGGGCTCCACTTACACACGTATTTTTTTCACAACATGTATTCAATCCAAAAATGTCAGCAGATAACAAATTTAAAAAGAATTGGGCTTTTTGTGTTTCACTGTGAAACATATTTTTTAAAAAAATTCATGAAATGGAAATTATTTTTCTCCATTTGTTTTCTAGTAATATTAGAAAACAGGGTATGCACAAACTAACATAGTGTGAAAGTCATTGTGCAACGTTTTGTCTCTGCCTTATTTTTTATGTATCTCCTTCAGTAAACAATATGCCCAGTTCTCCTGAGAGAGAAGGCCAAGCTGGATCTCTAGCCTCCACGTGTCATTCTTTTCACCAGCTGATATGGGACTGATGACAGGCACTGCATGGTTTATATGCAAAGAAACAATGAATGAACTCAGTCAGCCCACATGGTATTGGTGGGTTAATAATCTGTTGCTATTATTGCAGCATCTTTTATAGTGTAATCCTGTCTGTACCTAATCAGACATAAGCCCCAAGGAACTATATATAGCAGGGCAGGCTGAGGTCCATCATTTGGTTCTAGCAATGAATGCAAAGTTGTTTAAAAGGTGTGCATGGGTTTCAGACTTCAACCCTTGATATGCATCCTCTCCTAGAAATGTCCCTTAGGAGCCTTTCTATTCTTCTGTTGTTTCCTGACTCTTTGATACTAGGTTAGTTCTTTTGTCATGTCCTGAAACATATGTAACAACAGACATGGTCTAAAGCGCTATGTATGGGATGTTTGACTTAGCACATAAATGAGGGGTGAGGAACAGTCAAGAACTTCCTCTTCCCAACTCTTCAAGTCTAAATTCCTCTCTCAGACTTCTGGTGGGGATATGGCGAACTGAACAGCTGTGCCCATGGACTTGGTGGGTGAACGGACAACACAGCAATTTTTTGGGGGCTCAGGCAGGTTTTCCTGAAGCCCAGGAGTGTTCTCCAGATGAAGGAAAACACGTGGAATCACCCCATCTGTCATCCAGATGGCTGCTTGTAGCCAGAAGATTGCAAACAGCATTTCGCGTTCAACTGTTAAGAACTAGATGGGAGGCGGGGCCATCATCATTTTCCAAGCCGCACTATAGTCTTAAAGGGACACTAAGACCAGCCACCCCATTTCTAAATCACCAAATGTATATATATTTTAAAGTATGCGTACCCTAAGAGAGGCTTTCTACAATGAGGAGAAGCTGGCTCTCTTGGTGCTTATCGTTATTTTGGGGATTACTTGTTCTAAAAAAATTCTTTTTTAAGTTTTGGAATTTGTTTTCCTTCCAAATATACAGTAAAGGAGGATTGAGAGTGCTTATCTCACTTTCACTTTTCCATATCTTTGACTTTTGCTGGTTATGTTCCTAGGGGGCACCATAATCTACTGCGTGAGACATGGAAGATTTTAAACAGATTTTTTCTGACTTCCACCAAGATTTTAAACAGATCTTTTCTGACTCCTACCAAGCTTTTATACAAGACATTCAGGACATCGTGGAAAATGAGAAGTCTAAAATGTGTCATCTGGTTGAGGATGTAGTGAATGAAATTGAGGAATATAACAGTGATAGAAATGTTTCTTCTAAGAATGAGATCGGGATTTCTGTTGAGATGCTGGATGAGGATCGGATAGTGGAGTTGGAGAAATTTAAGGGAGAGAGGGATCTGCAAGCAATAAGTGAAATTGACTTTTTGGTGAAATGCCATGAAAAAGAAGGGGTCATTATGTATGGGAGGTTTTCTGAAGAGAAATTGGGATTTTTGAGGGGGGCAGTTGTGCTGTTTGATTTTTTCAAGAGAAAAGCTCTGTGCGCATTGTGGGGATATGCAAATGCTCTGGTTTATTTTGAAGTGGGATAAGGGTTAAAGAATGTTTACCTGGATTGCTTTTAGGGTTTGATGTTATTTGTTTTTAAGGATTTGGATTAAATGTTTGTTTGGATGGGTTTAAGGCTTTGATTTAAGGTTACTGTTTTGAATTGTTTTTCTTTTTGGGGTTTATTAATATTAAGATTATTAAAACTGTTTTACTATTAAGTATAGGGGACGCGGTGGCGCTGCGGGTTAAACCGCTGAGCTGCCGATCGGAAGGTCGGTGGTTCGAATCCGCGCGGCGGGGTGAGCTCCCGTTGCTCGTCCCAGCTTCTGCACACCAAGCAGTTCGAAAACATGCAAATGTGAGTAGATTAATTGGTACCGCTTCGGCGGGAAGGTAACGGCGTTCCGTGAGTCATGCTGGCCACATGACCCGGAAGTGTCCTATGGACAACGCCGGCTCCAAGGCTTAGAAACGGAGATGAGCACCGCCCCCTAGAGTCGGACTCGACTGGACTTTACGTCAAGGGAAACCTTTACCTTTTTACTATTAAGTATAATGGCAGACAATTTATGTGCTTTTTAGTTTGATTTTTATTATAGTAGAAATGTATAGAATAGTAATAGGAAGGGAATAATTAAATAAGTGTTATCTTTGAGGGGGGGGGTTGTTTAGGAGAAGTCACCAGGATCTGGTGTTGAAGGTGGAAGGTGGAAAGGTTTATGAAAGCCAGAATCTAATCTAAGCAAACATTAGTGAAGCAGATGTTATAACTATAACAGGAAGATTTCTTTACAGCAAATACAATATTGGAATAGGCCTAGTACCTAGCATGCATGCATGCATGCATGCATTCATTTTCAACTGTGTCTGATTCTCAGAGACTGCCTGGACTAGTCCTTGCAGTTTTCTTGGCAAGGTTTTTCAGAAGTGGTTTGCCATTGCCTTTTTCCTACGGCTGAGAGAGAGTGACTGGCCCAAGGTCACCCAGCTGGCTTCAAGCTTAAGGCAGGACTAGAACTCACAGTCTCTAGTCTGACGCCTGAACCACTAGACCAAACTGGCTCTCTAGCACCTGGCTAACTATATCCTATCAGGAGGAGAGTCCAAGAGCATGTATTTTATGTATGTGCGCACACCTACAAAGAAAGGCAGAAGAAAATGTCCTCAAATTACCAGCATCTTAAACAAAGAACAGGCAGAGTGGTAGACAAAGAGGGGATACAGAAGGAATCCTTAACTCCCTATTTGCACCCCACTGCTCCTTGCAGTCAGTTGATCATGAGGTACTGAAGAATCAGTGCCATTAGGTTTGGGCCTGCAATACGTAGGCCTGTATTACAGTCCTTCTCTGTAATGGCCACCATCCTTTGGAACACTCTGCCTCTGAAGTATGCCTAGCACCCTCTTACTAACCTTCTGAAATGCAATTAAGATCATCCTAACACGACTACTTTGTGAGCTGCACTGGCTTCTATTGGGCTTCTAGGTGCAATTCAAGGTGATGGTCATCACCTACAAAGCCCCATGTGGCACAGGACCAGGTTATTTGTAGGACGGTCTCTCTCCAGTTATTTCTGCCCCTCCCCCATGCTCTCTCAGGATGGGAGGTCTCTTCTTGAGGCAATGGCATCTGATGGGACCTAGGAAGGATGCTGTTAGGAATAAGCATCTCTCCTGAGATTTGGATGATCCCAATCCTGTTAGCCTTCAATAAAGTTTTTAAAACTTGGCTTTCTCCCTTAGGCATTGGGCCAAAACAATAGATATACCTGTACAGTTGGTAAACCCTGGGTTTATGTTGTCGATACGTTGGCTTATGAATTTGGGGTTTTGCTCATATTGTATGGGTTTTACTGCATTATTATTTTGGAGGGAGGAGGTTATTTGATATATGCTGTTAGGAGTTATAAAAGGCTGTTCATAAAAATGAATAGAACATATAAAATATAAGGAGCTCAGCAGAGAAGCTGCTGCTGCTGCATCGCCATCTTAGCTCCGCCCCTTCTCAGCTGTCGGGAGTTGCAATTACATGCGTTGGGCGCTATATAAATCTTTAAATAAATAAATAAGCCTTGTCTGAATGGTCATTTGGGTGTTGATGTTATGGAGTTGCTTGATAATTGTGCTGTCATGCATATTCTGTATGTTGAATTTCTTCTTGCTGGTTTGTTTGTTTTAATCTATTTTGATTTTAACCTTTGTAAAGTTCCAGGAATCACTTTTAATTGGACAGTAGAAAACTACATGCAAGAAATAACATAAAACAATATCTGCTGCAACAATATAAAACCACATTCTTTCAAAAGCTGGGGGAGGGAGAAGGACAGCACAACCAAAGCAGAACCATTCTTCCAGCAGACATGCAGGGCACAGGACTTGGACTTTTCAAGTGGCAACTAAAAGATACCCTCATAGGCACCTCATGAATTCCAGGGAGGAGAGGATTCCAGAGAGCGGGCAGCGATACAGAGAAAGCCAATCTGCAGCAATCACAGGGCAGCACCGTACAGATCTTGGGATGCATAGCAAGGCTGTGTCTTCTTTTTACCAGTGAAGTACAACAAACAAAGAATTACACATCAGCGATAGTACAGTAAGAAACTACACACAGTGATTAAAATAAACCAAACAAAAAGGGGGGAAAAGAAAAGAAACTAAGGGAAAAAGAAAAAAAAAGGTTGGTATCAAATATCAGGCTGCAAAAGGAAGGGTGATATTCGCTGAGCTCTCATTCATACTGCCTCCCTGGTTCCAAACTTGCAGATTATACAATTGATTGGTTTTACTCATGTCATCAAGGTAAGAAAAAGAAAAGCCAGGAGTGAGAACAACAATATTTAGGTAATATTGAAAAGGTATATGGCAAAGCTACAGAAATCGCATTTTAGATATCAGATATATGAACGAAGTTGAAATGAAATGCGTGGTCCGTCTGACCAAACTTCCACATCCTAACACCTTCCAGAAGTGCTGGGATGGCAGTTCTCAGAATTCCCCGCTGACATGTTTAGTGAAGATTGTGTTAGGGCTTGGAGCAAACACCAACTGATACTGGTGTACTATGGGTCCAGCATTAAGTGTTCCTCAGTGTGACCTGCCTACTTACTTTATGCCCTCCCTCAACACACATACCTGCCAGGGTTCCCTTGTGGGGCTTTTCTACCTCTGCCTCCTCTCCTTTTGAGCATATGTGAGCACATTTCATAGTTTTATTTTGAAATTCTGTGTTCAGATGGCAGTGCAGCCTGTTCTGTAGTAAATACTCATTAGGCATACTCTAAACACTCTCTTATTTACTTGAGAGACTGTATCTTGGGTCAATGCGTAAATCAGGCGAGCTGCTTGCCCAGGAGACCAAGTGGTTCCGGCCTCTTCATTAAAGCTGTAATGAGGCTGTTTTTGAAGAATATGTATCCTGTGTGTTATCTTCAACAGAAGGAAGAGGCATTTTTCTTCCAAAAAGCCCCTTATCTACATCCCATCATCTCCCTATTGTACAACCAGATGCTGTGAAAATTATTCTTACCAAATGTTTCAGGTAATTATCATAGGCAGCCTTTCCAAATATTGTAACATTGATATGCCAGACTGGAAAATGCATCTTATATGTGGGTATACACGTATATACATGTGGCTTAAAAATTGAATATTACCAAATAGTAATTTCAGTAAACAATATTTCAGGTTTCACACTCTTTTAGGTTGCAATTTAGGAGCTGATCTATCAGGCACAGCTGCTATACAACACCCACTGATTCTCCTGAGTAGAAGTTCAACTCATTGAAACAGATGATTCATGTATTTAAAAGAGAGAGTACCCCTGGGCATGTGGAGAACAATTTAGCCATATTATGGATTAACCACAGCCACTCAGCCTACCTCTGCAATGGCAGTGTTAGGTGTTCTGATTGGGGACATGCAGCTCCGAGCCTCAGCACTCTTCATTCAACAATTTAATCAACGAAGCAATCCCGCTGGAAATAAATGGAAGTTGCACAGCAACAGGGTTTATACATAAATTCTTGTAGCTACATGGTATCATACCAGTACATTATAATTAAAAACTGAGCTAGCATTTTCTTTAGATTCCTGCCTGCGTCAACAGTCACAGGAGAGGAAAATGGCCTAAACAATCATTGCAGTTGGGGCTCCTGATATTTACCATACAGTAAATTGTGAGTTATTTCCTCAAAAATTAAAGACTCTCTCTAACCCAGCTCAGCTCCTGGTGACTATGTGAACATGTCCCTGTGGTTTTCTTGGCAACAGTAAAGAACTGATGTGCCTCTGCTTTCTTCTGGGATGTTCAACCTCCCAAGGTAGTCTGCAGTCCTGGGATTTCCTGATACTTACTTATGTGTGAACCTGCTTAGAATTTTTGAGATCAGCCAAGGCTGAGCTAGATATTTCCTCCTTGGTATCACTGAGGGTAGAATTGCAAATTAATTTAACAAACTCATGGTCCCAAACCGTAAACTGCCAACAGATCCTAAATGCAGGGGCAGGGAAGAACTGTAGGGGAGGCTTTTATCAGAGAAGGTTTCTCCTAACTATTGATCAGAATCTGTGTTCCTGTAATTTAAATACATTATTCTAGGACAAGAGATTCTTGTAAGCACATCTCTTTAGATAGTTGCATATCCCCCCTCTATCATTTTTATCCCATAGGTAAATTTACTAATTATTTCAGTCTCCAATCCCCTGATAATCCTTGTTGTGTTCTATTTATTTGAGGTTTTGTTTGATTGTGGTGCGATGGGCAGCCATACAAATAATGTGGTGACATTATTATGGTTGGTCTCACAGCCAGATGTTTAGACTGGATCTAGCATTTTTGTCCATCTATTGAGTCCTTCCCAAAGACCTAGGATAGGCAGATGTTGCTGTTTAATAATATTAAAGGTATCCTTGCAGGATGTTAACTTTTCCAAGTAAAGCTGCCTTTTGCAGTTGACTGGTGGTGATTTTGTCAATGCCGATGGTGTTCAGATGGTGGTGGTGGTGTTATTTTAGATAGAGATAGAAATAGAGGTAGATAATAAAAGATTAGATAGGTGATAGGTAGGTAGGTAGATATTTGGTCAACTTAAGGTGGTTGCACATACATTCAGCTTTCAGAATTCTTCTTAAAGCATTTTGCTGAGAACTGGGCACAATACTAGTGTGGTGTCCAATTAATACAGAATAATGTGGGACAGCTCCTTTTTTCTGATTTGGAATTATACTTCAACTGATGCAAGCTAAAACTGTGTTTACCTTTTTTGCAATCATGTCACTCTGCTGACTCATATTTAGCTTGTGATTGGCTTCAGTTCCAAGATCCTTTTCATACATGTTACTACCAAGACAGGATCCTCAGTCCAATACCTGCAGATTTGATTTGTCTCAAAGTGAAAAACTTGCATTTAGGTCTGTTCAATTATTTCATTTCAGATCTATTACTTTTAATCTTATTTCTGTCTTGTAGAATCTTAATTATCCTACCCAGATCTATACACTTGATAAGACTTCTCTCTGTCCCTTTGTCCAATAAAAAATATTAAGGAACACCAGGCCCAAGTCCAAATCCTATTACCTCTCCACACAATATCTCACTTTAATTAGATGAGGAACTGTTGATGAGTATCCTTGCAGTGTAGTTTTCAAGTTTTCATGCCCTTCCTGCCCATATTTATGTAGTTTGCTAGGCAGCAGGACAGGTTGCTAAGCACCTTGCCAATCAAGAGGCAATTCTGTGTTTTCTTTAATGCTCAATAGTTCTGCCTTCCAGTCATTAATGAATATGTTAGCTAAATAATTGTTTCTCATTTACTTAAGAAATCAGAAAGCAGCAGTTTTTTATTACAGCAGATTTTGTTGTGATGGTGGTGGTAGTGTTTCTATGGGGAGGAAAAAAACCTCAAACTGGAATTAAATCAAATTAGGTAAATCCAACATGTGTACAATTTTTTAAAAATTTTTCCTAATATGTTCTATTTTCAGATACCATAATATTCCCTGCCAATATATTTGAAGCTCTATTTTAAAAAAACTGGAGCCTGGAGAGCATCAGAAGTACTCGAAATCAATACATCTGTGAAGAAAGAAGGCAGCTTGGCACAGAGTAAGAGAGATGTCAAGAATTTAGCTACTAAGATACACTCTGGCAGGTATAACTGATATTCTTTTGGGATTTAAAATCAGCAAAAGCGGAAGTAGATACTGTAATGGTAAACTAGATAGCAGTTTCTCTATTAAAACAGGGTCTAAGACCAACATTCTTGGTAGATAATAACTTCAATATTATAAACAAGGCTAGCCATATGACCATATTATTTATTTATTTGTTTGTTTGTTTATTGTATTTTTACACTGCCCATCTTGAAAATGACTCTGGGTGGTTTACAAAGAAATTAAAACTGTAGGAATTAAATATCCATTACAAAGATACATTATTAAAATATAAATATACAAATATAATAAAAACTCTAAAATATAAAATTTAAAACCCAGGATGGTGAAATCACAGTCTTGTTAAAATTTCCCAGGGCCGCGTCAAGGCACCAGCCACCCCCACAATGAACTATCCCCCCTCCCACACCAAGCAAGGTGGCACAGCCACATCTTGAGACCCTTTTGGAAGGCCAGGAGAGTGGGGGCTTGCCTTATCTCTGGGGTAGCTTATTCCAAAGGGCGGGAGCTTTGGCAGAGAAGGCCCTCCTCCTGGACCCTGCCAATTGACAGTCTCTCATGGACAGGGTCTGTAGCACGCCCTCTCTGCATGACCGGGTGGGAGGGGTCAATGTACCAGGGGTGAGGCAGTCCCTCAGGTAACCTGGCCCCATGCCATGTTGGGCTTTAAACGTGATAACCAACACCTTGAATTGGACCCAGAAGCAGACTGGCACCCAATGCAGCTCGTGTAGCAGAAGTGTTATATGGGCCATCTTTGGGGCTCCTAAAATTGCTCGTGTGGCCACATTCTGGGCCAGCTGTAGCTTCTGGATGGTCTTCAAGGGTAGCCCTATGTAGAGCTCATTGCAATAGTCTAACCCTTGTTTGAAAGAAACCCAGCCATACTGATACAAGTGTTCCAGTGTGAACTTAAAGAAATGACTGTAATCAGAATATCCTTTTATAGCCCACCCAAATCAAAAGATTCTGGGTAAGTTACAATACATTAAAAAGTTAAAGGAAAAAAAAAACAAATCAAACCTCCTCCAAGAAGGACATTAATAACATTAATAAGTTAATAAGTTAGGGTTAAAAACTTGGTGGAATAAAACTGCCTTCAATAGTCTTCTAAATGTGATGGAGGAAGGGGCTTTATGATTCTTTGGGTCTACTGAGTTCCAAAGTTGAGGTGGGATGTGGGAGGGAACTATTATTTTTTCCATGTTCCCCTTTCTTCAGATAGCAAGATCTTCTGTTGGACCTTTTTCCTACCCTTTACTCAAGTATAAATGCTAGAGTATTCCATCTCTGGCACATTCTCTACTTCGCCTCTTCAAATACTCTGTGGTAATTTCAGCAAAAAATTAAGGCAGTGGAAAAAGCTGCAAGTGTGGGTGGTGATTTCCAAGGTTGAATGCAATGCCTATTAAATAAGATAAGAAAAATCAAGTAACTCTTAATTTGAAAAGAAAATTAAGGAAAAATGTGTTCAAGAGGAAAATAGAAAGATACAGTGCATCTTATCGGAGAAAACTAGTTATAGTTAGATTTCCTTTTCTTTTTTCTTATCACCTGCCTTTCAATTATTTTGTTTACTACTTCTTTCTCTTCATCTGTGTTTTGCATTATATTACTTAATAAAATGGGTACATATGTCTCCTGAGATCTTAGATGCACAGTATTTTTCTTGAAATAATTCTCTGAGGCAAAGTGCCTTTCTTTTATTAAAATACAAATCTATTTTAGGTTAAAACAGGCTAAAATAGCATCAGAACGTCACTAAAACAGATTAGCATAGAACACTATTCACATAACCCAATCACTGATTAATTTCTACATCACAGCATATAAAAATAGCTACTTACCACATCTAAGACATAAACAAGAGGAAATGAGTTTTCTTTATCAAATAGTTGAAATGGATCATGCATTAATCCCTTGTTACACTTGTTTCTAATTTAATTTCTTATTTCATATTAACATCTCATGATTGACAGATGTTTTCTCTAGTTCGCTGTCCATGACTATCTTTCCCCAGATTCTAAAATATTCCTGTCAGACATTTAGCAATGCATATTTTATTGAGATAGCATATTCATTATACTTGAGATCTATACACTACTTTCTGTTATTTTCTTTTACAACTCTGTCACTTCTAGAAGTCTGCTAAGAACTACACATTTAATTAAAGATTTTGACATTTTACATTTTAAGAGATCTTATATTTTATGATCTTAAGATTTTTAAGATGTACTTCTAGGTTCAGTGAAATGGCACCATCAGATGCCAGGTAAAGGAACAAAAGGATGCTTTTTATCAAGTTCATTGTCACTCTTTTACTATTTCTTTGGAGAATAGATAGATATAGAGAGAGACAGAGGTAGAGGTAGAGATATTTGATTCACTAAATTCATTTCAAAACCAGATGGTGTTTTTTTTTCCAAATTATTTCAATATTTTTCTCCTCCTACTATCTGTGTATCTCAGATACTGTCCCCTTGGTTACTGAAACACTGGGGGAAATCGTTTCTTACCCCTAAAGTAATGGTGTTACCACCTTTGGAATCATTCAAAATATATATATACTAGAGAATGCACTAGCAGTGCTTCTTCATATAGCTGTTTTAGGATCCAAAATGTATCTATTTGGACTTACAAAATATTGTGAGATGTGATTATGTCTCTTTGGCAGGGGAAGGGACATAGGTATGTGGCCTTTGAATGCCATTTTTGGGTCCATTACAGCTGGCAAATTCGGCAGCACATTTTCTCACCAGTTTAGGTGGAAAACACACAGAAACTGTAGGGTAAGTCATAAAACCTAACATGGTTTTATAAACAAATGAATCCTCCCTCAACCCAGGGGGAAAAAAAAACAACCGTTCTCCCCATCCTTTTATGTATAATGTGGCTGCACCTGCTTTGTATCGTTGCTCTGCCCATTACAGCCATCACTCTTCCAAAAAATTGTTAAGCACAGCCGCACTCACAAAAGCTTGCCCTGCCTCCCACTATATGGTATTCTTGCTTTTATTTGCAGTCAGATCCAAGCATGTATTCCCTCTAGAAGGGCTGAGTAATGTTTTTCTGTATGATACTTCAACTTTCCTTTAAGTCTGTTGGTTAAACTAGATCAAAAGTTAAAACAATCCATCCAATCTATTGCTGTCATGACAAGCAGAAATGAATTCCAGTGACTGGAGAAGTACTTGCATTTCTTAAGACTCCACCCAGTTCTTAAGGCTGATCCTACCTGGGAGCAGTCTGATGGAAAAAAAACATTTAATGAGGCATTGCAAATCCCCATCTGGAGGCATGTTTCACATACTGCTTATTTGCGAGTCCAAATCTTGCTGTCCTAAGGATTGAAAAACTACGAGCTAATGCACCTTGGGAGATGTTTTTTAATTTTAAGCAAAGTCCATCTCCTCTTTCACGGGCTTTTGTGTGTTTTAATAACACACAATCATTTCAAGGGTGCTGTAAGTGTGAGCTCTCATTTTCTTCTCAATACATCCAAATACTTTCCTGAAATTGAAGCCAAACGGAAGGTAACATAGTTCCAGTATATTGTTATGAAAAAGAGTAAGATTAAGTTTCTTAGATTTTTCTCTCTTCATTTTTGAGGTAAATCTTTTGAAGATGAAGGACCTTTGCCTTTTGAGACATCATTATAGAAAAAGCTTCCTAAAAGAAATAAACAGAGAACATGACCATTCATTAAGTTTCTCCTGTGATTTGGAAAGCAGCTGTAGTATTCACTCTCCTTGCTAGTAAATCAGGCCTGTAGTGTGAAAAAAAGGAGAAAGTTCCAAGTGCTGAACTGGGCTTTCAACATAAAGGTGTGAATCTTTGTTGTTTTGAGCCTTCAACATTCAGTTCCTTACAAACCTCCTGATAATTCAGATCTTCCCACTGTTAATTTGAAACAAAGAATAATTACCAGCTGGATTTATCATATTTAGTGTTTGTTGGAGAGTAAATTACACAACTGTTCCTTTATTAATTTTTTATAGCAGCATAATATCAAATACCATGCAAAATTTATTTCAAAAGTGTTTGAATTCTTTAATGGCAACCTTGGAGTTTTCTAGTAATTAATGTTCTGTCATTATTTTGGATCCTTGAAAAAAAGTATGAGCTGCTTATTGGATCGATTATATGAAAATATCAACCACTGATCACAGTTAAAAGATGAATCAGAACCTGAATGTGGCTGAAAGAGACACTATATAATTAGACATCTCTAATTCAACTGTTTCATCCCCCCCACCAAAAAATGATGGTATAAATAGTCTGCCTTTGGCTTACATGCAGAGCTGGCATAGGTTACTGTCAACTAAGTCCATCACAGCCCACCAACCAACCAGCAACCTATCAGGGAGCACTTTATTCAAGGCTTCCTCAAACTTGGGAGCTAGCCTTGCTCATTGCAAATCCAGAAATTTGCAGAAAGAGAAGTTAACCATACATTACATTAGCCTACTCAGAGCTGACTAGCAAATTTGGCTAATTTTAATCACTTAACTGTCATAAGAGTTGGAAGGAATCTCCAGGAGGTAGTGGAATTTAGTTCATACATTCAGGTAATTTTTCTACTAGCAATTTACAGTATCACCAGCTGTTGTACCAAAATAACATTAATGAGGACAGGATTCATATCACTTCAACAAAGATTGGCAAAGCAGTGATAACACTATAAGTCACTAGTGAAGAAATGGTCACAACTGCCAGCTATACAGCAATAAAGGACAGAAAATAATTAATATTCATAAATGTATTTACCATCTCATAATGTGTTCAGTGCATCCTGTGCTAAAATGACAGTTGCTTACCTGAAGTATATATATATATATAAAACACAGCACAAGATGTGCTGAAATATTTGTATAATTACTATATATTTTGGTTTTGGTAAGACTACCTCAGCATAGATACCAAGAGATCACCAACTTAAATCTCATCTAAGACACCAATTTCTTAGGTGGCTTTCTGCAAGCATTTATTTCTTATCTGAAAAGAGCCTGAGAAGTCCATGTCTAAAAGAAACACCTAGTAATTGCCAAATTGTTCAGTACATTCTAGTACACGTACTTTAAACAAGGAATGTCCCATGTTGCTCACCTCATACATAAATGCTCAAGAGAAAGCACCAGAAATTCGGCCAGTTAGCACAAGGATCTCTTTATGATCTCTCCGAGTGCAGCCAGATAGACTTTCTTCTTAGCAAGCTTTCAGTTTTAATACCTCATTGTAGAACATTTCTTTCCCTAGTGATAGAAATCATATACCTACATTCCATTTATAGATCTGAATGTCTGACAGCCCCATGATTCCAGGAAGGCCTACTCACCTTTAACTGAAATCTTTCTTAATTAGGAGTCACGCACATCCATGGTGTCCTTCTGGCCTCTAAATGGATACAGCTGACAAAGGTGGAAAGATGCCACTAGAGCATACCCAGCTCTAGCACCTTGATGATGTAGTGGAAATGCAAGACCCAAAACAGTGTGGCAGAAAGCTTGGGAGTTACAGTATGAGGTTGGGGAAGGCTACTCTGGCAAAGGATTTTAAGCCTGTCTCTTACATAGTGAAAGAAAAGCTGTTGTATGTATGAGAAGCGTAAATACTGAATAGCAGTCTCTTCCTTTTTGCTCCTTAGAGAACAGCTAAAGGTATTTCACACCTAGGAATGTACCAGTGTCTCTGTAATCCTGGCACCTCATCTGAGCTTTACCACTTCTGCAGGCAGGTGAAGAATTACAGTAGGTGAACAAAGAAGAGATGGCAGCACCAGCTACTTCCTCCTATCACACCCCTTCTGGGTACTACAACAAGCAGCATTGCCCAGAAAGAAAGCAGTGCAATAGAGAAATATAGAAACATACAGAAACAGCAATCCCATTCTTGTACTTGTTCACCTATGCTCTTTTTGAGTGGTCTATCTAGATAAGTTTTTGTATGCATGTAGCATAATCATGCCATTTAAATGATATCAGAAGAGTGGAAGAATAGATGAATTAAGATGGTAATTTGCTTACATGATGACATGATGATGAATTTATGTTAATAGTGTTTATTGTTCTATAATTGTAATTAATTTTGACTTACTATAATGTATTATATGTATTTTACATTATGTTGTAAACCACTTAGTTATATGATTGAAGCAGCATAGAGACATTTGTAAGAAATAAAACAAAATGGCACTGATGCGATGCAGGGGACTATTGTCTATAAGAAGCGCCTAAGTGTCATAATAATGCTTCTTTGAGACAGTCCAGAGCAAGCTAGAGTATCTGGTTGTCTTTGGCTGGTCAGAAAAAGCTAATCAGGATTGGACCACATTAGTCTTTGGATGAGAGGCCACCAGGAAACTGAAGATTGTGGGCTAGCTTGGGAAACAAAAGAAAAAAAGACAGAATGATAAACTATTTCCACACTGCTGCTTAAAAATTGTCAATGCGGTCAACAAAAGTCAAGACTGACTTGTAGGAGTCTTGCAAAACATTTTGCAACATTCCAAGGTTACATCTGGAACTTCCAGGAGCTTCTGGTAGCCCAAGAAAGTGTTAGGAAAAGCTTCTGTGCATGTGCTGCCAGATGAAAAACAGCTGATGAGATCATTGACTGACACAAAGTGAAATAATGTGTCTGCTTCACTTCTAGAAGTGTTGGTGGGGCAGAGGGGAATGCTTTGTAAATCAGCCTTAAAGAAATGGTCTACACAAATGAAGCATTGCACAGTCTAGTCCTGTTAAATGTTTGGACTGCTCTTGATTCCTATGACTTCAGTCATAGGAGAAAACTCAGATGAAGCACCACACTGTCTGAGATACAACTGGAAGCAATTAGGCCCTGAAGCTTCTCTGTGAAGGGCATTGTCATTGCAAAATTCTCTGTCTAGAGCAATTACAATAACATTAATTTTAAAAATGCTCTGATCTAGAAAGTTTTTATATCTGATAAGGTATTTGGCTTCAAACTATTCTTAGGATCAAAACTATTTGCTCCTGTTGCCTTGATTGTTCAATGGACAGCCTTATGTTGTGTGATGATTTATTACTATTTATAATCTGCCTCAACCGGCTAGGAAATCTAAAATAAATGTAGCATATAACATACAAAAATGAAATGTTGATACTAGTATGCATTTTAGACTGCAGATGTAACCTTATTTCTGAAGCCAGTTAGTGGCCTGATAGAATCACCTAATGGAGCAGAGCTTAACACAGCTGAGAAGCTGTGCACAGAAAAGAATATTATCTTAAATAGCTTCAATGAGCATGTCAGAGAAACACAGGTTATTGATCTTACACATTCAGCCCTCCCAAGCATAAAGAATCACATGCTTAGACAGAGTAGGTTCAAAGTAAAGTAAAAAAGAGTTTTGCTGACTTTATTCTTTGGTCCAGTTATGTTCATCTTTGATGGAAAATGATGTTTCTTATTTCTTCTGTTCTTTACCTATACTTAGTGATCTCTTAGCCCTATAGCTGCCAAGAGCTGCGTGGAAGAAAGGGATAGGCACATGGCTTTAGGCCCAAGATGGAGAGCAGCATGCTTGTTGCCTCCTCAGTAGGTGGAAGAAGGAGGAAGAGAGAGAGAGGGAGAGGAAGTGGGAGTGACAACAAACAGCTTCCTCAATAGCATGGAAAGTTTGCATCCTAGAGCAACCATCCATATGCTAATGAGGCATGCTGGATTTGCCAGGACTTCCAACAATTTCTTCTATATCATATCACAAGTTATTTTGTTTCTAAACAGTTGATATGGAGAATAAATAAAATTGCTAGCCAAGATCAAGCTAATTATACACTGTTCTTAGATGATGACTGTTTCATGCCTGCTTAATCATGCACTAATATGATTAAAACAAAGATGAACATATTCCAAGAAATTTCACACTCCATATAAATTGCCAGTCCAATGGAGAAAATCACATTCTATAATTTATTTTCCAAAGTTACATAATAAATATTGGCTGTGACAAGGATACCAGCTAATTAATTAGCTAGCTAATTGCCGATTACACAGTCTGGGGTTGCAGTGGGAGGTAGGAAGGTGGGAAGAACCATCTTCAAATACATACGTATTTTCTGAAGAGATTCTTTACTTAGCTCACATCCTATTAACAAATTTCTGTAAACTCATAGCCTCATATTTCTATTGTGCAATCTAAGTCAGATCAGGATTTCTGATCTGTGCCTCAGGGAACCCTGAGATTCCTTTGAAATGTAGGGAAGCTGGTTACTCTGCATGAAGATCATAGTGGGAAATGAACTCCAAAATGAAGATTGATAGGGCTAGCTTTGCAAGTTAATCATTTTACAGTAATTCTCCAATGTAGCATCACTTTAGGGCACTTACTTTAGATTTTTGTGTCTCTGTGTGTGCCTTCAAGTCAGTTTTGACCCCTAGTCCCTGCAGTTTTCTTGGAAAGGTTTTTCAGAAGTGGTTTTCCAAAGTCATTATCATTATCCTCTTAGTGGCTGATGATGATGATTATGATGATGATATGATGTTGATGATGACAATGACAATGACGCTCGGCAGTGTACATAGTTAAAACACAAGTAAAATCATAATCTTCTACCATTAAAAGCAATTAAAAATAAGTAGCTACTTTCAAAACTGGCCTTGGAGGAAGGAAGTGAACCAGTGCAATACTGTGCTGCCCACTCCCAGTCCCCCAAACCGGTCAAGAAGTATACTATGGTCAACAGTATTGAAAGCTCCTGAAAGGTCAAGTACAGCAAGAATGTGCACACTACCCCCATCCCACTCCCACCAGAGGTCATCCAAAAGTGTGACCAATGCTGTTTCTGTCCCATATCTGGGCCTGAATCCTGACTGGAAGGGGTCCAGAAAATCCATTTCATCCAGGGGCCTCCGAAGCTGTTACCTTATCTACAACCTTCCCTGAGAAGGGGAGGTTAGATACTAGACGAAAATTGTCCAGTATGTTGGGATCGAGCAATGGCTTGAGGAGGGAGCATACCAATGCCTCTTTAAGAGGTAGAGGAACAATCCCCTCCCTCAGGGATGAATTCACCGCCACCAGAACCCACCCACACATCACTTCCCTGGCAGCCTTAGCCAGGAAGGGCATGGATCTAACGAGCAGGTGACTGAGCCCACAATCATAAGGACCCTGTCCACATCCTCAGGTTCAACAGGATAAAACCATTCCCAAATAACTGGGCAAGACTGTACCCCAGGCACCTCTCAAGACTGTACCCCAGGCATCTCCCTGTATAAAACCTGGAGTCCAACTGAGAACAAATCCGAGTGACTATATCTGTCATATGCTCTGCAAATTCCTTGGCATGACACTGAAGATGGACCTCAGGGCCCCCTTTACCCAAAAGGGTTTGGGTCACTCTGAATAGGGCCACTGATCAGCTAACTGTGGGTGTAATAAGAGTGGAGAAGTATTGATACTTCCCTGCCCATACCACCACAAGGCAGGCCTTAATAGCAGCCCTAGCCCGTGCTCAGTCAAGTTCATCCATTGTTTACCTCCAGAAGCACTCCAGAAATTTCTTCTCCATTTCATCTCCCTCAGCTCTTCCATAAACCACAGAGAGCAACAGGATCCATGGGAAGGGAGAGGTCACATGGGCACAATCCCAGGCCATAGTCTCCCTCTCATTCCAAGTGACTAACGCTTCAGTTGTACTGTGCAGCAGAACATCAGGCACAGCTCCTAGCTCCCTCTGGAACATTTCCGTGTCCATCAGTTGCTGGGGGCAGACTGATCTAATAGGTCCCACTTCCCTGCAGCAGGGGGTAGGTAGCACCAGAGAATCTCATGGCTGCCAGGGAGTGATCTGACCATGACCATTATAAATCTTGCCAAAAAGAGATATGGGAAAGAGAGTTTCACCAACAGCAGGGTTAGACAGACCATTGGTATAATCTCTCCTTGTAGTTTTCAATGTCTATTAACAGAAAAAAATTACCTAATCAGAATTCCTGCTGAATGATTGAAGTTAACAGTTTGCTGCTGAAGACAAGCACATAAGATACAGCATTGTCAAATTGTAGCTGAGTATCAGAAAATTCCTCTGACAGCAGATACATTAGCTATAGTTACATTTTTAAAATTTATAATCAACACTTTCAACCAGCATGAGATTTAGAAATCCACAAATAATTTAAAGAATACTGGTCCAGGTAGCAATTTGTTTGCAATACTGTTCATTAGTAACACTGCTGGGATTATAGAGGAAGAACAGTCCCTTGAAACTAATAAATGAATTTCTATTTTAAAAATATGAAACATCTGTAACTCTATATAAGATGGGTAAAATCGTTTTCATACTCAGGACTTTGAAATTTACCTCTAAAGTTGTAAAACAAAAGAATCTGACCCCACAAGATGGAACATGGTTGGAGGATGTCTGCTTGGTACAGGAAGGTGTGTTAGGAATCGAGATTGTAGCACTTTTTATGCAATGTTAATTTATTTGATCCAACAAACTGAAATTGGAGAAAGCACTCCTCTCATCCCTTCTGTCAAACATACTCCAAAACACAGCTGTTGATTGCAGAGGGTGTTGCACAAGAAACTATTAACTAGGCAAGCTGATAGAAGAGTGCATTACTATTCATTTTTACAAAACTGTCTGAATGAATAAATGAATAAATGAAAGCTGCAAACCTAATTAAATGTTTGACCTGAGAACAAGCTCCACAGGATTTTCAGTGCCCCCAGGTCTCATAAATGATGTTTCACAAGAGCTTGCAAAGCCAGATTTTTTAATAGGTACTGTTGTCTAGTGACATGGTACTGTTTCTAGTTTCCAGCTGCTAAATGATCATCTTAAATAAGAGTATAGATAAAATACATCTAAAAATAGGAAACAAACTTATCATGCACTTAAAGGCTACGTTCAACAGAGTGGGAATTATGTAATTCTAGAGACTGGCCTGTACTGGTAACATTTGTCTTACTGGAGTCAGGTTTTCACTTTTTAAACTGAAAAAGGAATTTATTTTTAAGTGTGCCTGCAGATACCCTTAAAAAATCAGAAAAATCAACCTCCTAGACTAGTGTTTCTCAACACTGGCAACTTCAAGATGTGTGGACTTCAACTCCCAGAATTCCCCAGCCAGCCTTGGGAAAACACTAGACTATTAAGCCTGCTGAATCCTTGTTGTTTATTTGTTCAGTTGCTTCCGACTCTTCGTGACTTCATGGATCACCCCACTCCAGAACTTCCTGTTGGTTGTCACCACCTCCAGCTCCCCCAAGCACAAGTCCGTCACCTCTAGAATATCATCCATCCATCTTGTCCTTGGCCGCCCCCCCTTCCTTTTGACTTCCACTTTCCCTAGCATCAGCATCTTCTCCAGGGTATCCCTTCTTCTCATTATGTGGCCAAAGTACTACTTCAGTTTTGCCTTTAATATCATTCCCTCAAGTGAGCAGTCTGGCTTTATTTCCTGGAGTATGGACTGGTCTGATCTTCTTGCAATCCAAGGCACTCAGAATTTTCCTCCAACACCATAGTTCAAAAGCATCTGTCTTCCTTCACTCAGCCTTCCTTATGGTCCAGCTCTCACAGCCATAAGTTACTACTGGGAACACCATTGCTTTAACTATGCGGACCTTTGTTGTCAGTGTGATGTCTCTGCTCTTAACTGTTTTATCGAGATTTGTCATTGCTCTCCTCCCAAGAATTAAACGTCTTCTGATTTTCTGGCTGCAGTCAGTATCCGCAGTAATCTTTGCACCTAGAAATACAAAGTTGAATCCTACAATGTTTGATTTAGATCTGCATTCTCAGCCATATCATCAAAGAAAACAGCCAGGAGTTAGAATTGTAGAAAATAATTCATAATTTAAAAAAACCCTGCAAATTTTATTTATTCAGAACATCTCTGTGCCATCCCTTAGGTTTTACCTATCCTCCCTGTGATTCATAAAACCAGTAAAATTAAGTAACAAATTAATATGTATTACACTGAAACCTCAAGCCTAATGCTTTGAGGGAAAAAAATGGTGGGGGGGGGGAGGTTAATTATAATTTATGCACTATTTATGCTCAAGTGGTAACTTTTTCTCCAGTCTCACATTTGTAAGTTCAGTCAGGGACAACTTTCACTTACGTACATTCCTCACTAATTTGGGTAATTACCTCATCAATCTTCCAAATTCTGAAATACTAGGATTGAGCAAGTGTTCTGGTGCAGGCTGAGTGACTGATGGGGCTTAGCTCCTCCCATTAACAGAGTATGGGGCCTCCTGTATAAATTCTTCAACGGTCTATTCTACAATGGATCCTTCACATGTTGCTTTACTAATCTAAGTCAGAAGTAATATCTATCTCTTGTCTGTGCAGTACAGAATGGTCATTCTCCACAAAATATCACATCAGAAATAATTGTTCTTTCCAGAGTCCACTCATGAACTCTTCTTTGAATATACCCAACTTCCTTTATGCCTTTACCCCCAAATCCTTATTGTACAACTGGTAAATAAGGAACATATTTTGCAAGACATAAGGGACACTTTCCCAACAGAGGTGATACCACTGGAATCAGTGACTGCTAGTTGGTAGGAGATGGCACCCACAGATTGCCCTATGCATTAAATGTGCATGTTTCCATTGAAATAAAATGCATCTACACCCGCCTTTTGCATTATTTGGCTTCTTGGATCCAGTGCTTACATAAAGAAATGGATACCTACATGCTTACAAATTCACCTGCAGTATTTACATTATTTCACCTTATACCATGGAGTACTGTATAGCTTATGTTACAACAGTTTTTAACCTTTTAAAATGCCATGGGCTCATAAGCTATTTTCATCTCCCTACATGGATTAACGGTGTGTCCAGGCAACAGATTTTGTAGACAAAAATAAAATAACTTGATAGAATGAAAGAAAACCCTCACTTTAAATTGCATGTCAAATAATGAACATTACCCTTCATAGGCACTGGATGCAATAATTTAAAAAATGATAGTGAACAATAAGTTCATTAATTACATATATTTCTGACATGAAAATAAATTGTAAAGGCACTAACACAAAGAAGCCTTTAACATGGCATTGCTTCATGATAGAAATAGAACTATTTAGATGTTCTTCTTTTAGAAACCAGGCAGCTGGGAAATAAGAGGATTAAGAAACAGATAGGAATGCTTTAAGAAAATTTATCTCTTGAAGTATTCAATAAGCCTGAATGTAAAAGCTTGTACTGTGATTCTTAAAAAGTGGACACTATTATAACATATGGCCTGTCTTGGGAACATTATATGGTCAAGAGGACTTAGGTGTTTCAGTGTATTATAACTCATTTGAACTGCCAGTACAGGGCATTCTGAACCTAATCCTACGCTTGTCTTCTCAATGGCAGGCAGCACTAAATACGATAGGAAGATAACTGCATGGGTAGATTTGTCTTTGTACACAACTCTTGTGAGAAGCCGTCTTAAAAGATTATAAAATATTCTGGCAATTTTCAAGAATTAAGCTTAAATTAAGATGATCTTCAATTTGCTGATCAGGAATTCAACTTTCCATCCTCTTGCAGGTATAAGAGCTCTGTGCTATTTAAAATCTCCATAGTTCACAAAAAGCTGCAGTTAAACTTAGCTATCTGGATTTCTAGCCATTTTAAAGAAATACTGAATTGTTACAGTAGTTTGATCTTCAGTATATTGTCCCAAGGAAAACTAGTTGGCTTTGTCAACTGCATATAAAAAACCTGCTCCGTAAGATATCAAAGAATGACATGAACTAGAAAAATGGTCAGATCAATGTGGAACTCCTTTCTACATGACACTTACTTAAGCTGGTGGAACATCTCTGCCCATGTTTTTTTTTTCAAACTGAAATAGGAGTGTCTGAAAGTTTTGCTACAAAAACAGATGGTATCCTGTGCCTCCAGTGTTCAATACAATTTATTTTCTGTTGAAATTATAGTTCTGATAAACTTTAAATCTGAATATTACAGTATAAATCTAGGCTGGAATAAGATGTTCATTGCTTCCCATAGTTGTCTATTGTCACACAATTTTGCAGTATTGTGAGGAAACACCAGGATAATCAACCACAGGCACAAAGCAAGATGCCTTATGCAATATAGGCACTGTACAAGTATATATGAAGTAAAATGTACCGGTAGAGTTTAGGAGAAATCTGAATAATGCTTTGGCTCTTTATAAATCTATGAGCAACAACTGGAGTATGTAAAGTAGGGACCTGCAACTTTTTCTAGGCTGAGGCCACATTTGACCATTGCAGTCCAAAAAGTGGTGGTTGAAATTAAAAACAAATTGGTTTATATTCATATTTAACTAAAATTAAAATTTTGCTAATGATTGTCATCTCCCATTTTCCCCTTCTATTGTTTTAAAAATTATAATTTGTGAAAAAAATTGGAGGTCCTTGGGGATCATGCCCAAACTTTTAGAGGCACATATGGTCCTGGAGCCTCAGGTTATGTAACCTTTGAATAAGGGATATACGGAGAATTTCAGGTGTTCGTGTTTTATCAAATGTTTACTACCACCCATCTCCCCACCAAGAGGGACTCTGAGCAGTTTACAATAAGTTAATCAGTTAAACATTAAAAACAGTAATCATAAATGCATAAAATATAATAAATAGAAAAATAGAAAATAAAAATCCAGATGGCTATAAAAGATTGTAAATATGAGGGGAGCACTCTACGGTGCCAGCCATCCCCAGGAATGAGTACCCCCCTCCCCACCTCAAGCCAGGTGGCAGAGCCGCGTCTTCAAATTCCTCCAGAAGGCCAGGAGAGATGGGGCTAATCTCACCTCCGGGGGTAGAACGTTCCAGACGGCGGGAGGTACTGCAGGGAAGGCCTGCCTCCTGGACCCTGCCAGACGGAATTTTCTTACCAAAGGGGCCCACAGCATGCCCTCTCTGCATGATCAGGTGGGACAGGTTGATGTAATGGGGAAGAGGCAGTCCCTCAGGTACCCTGGCCCCATGCCATGTAGGGCTTTAAAGGTGATAACCAACACCTTGAACTGGACCCAGAAGCAAACTGGTACCCAGTGCAGCTCACGCAGCAAAGGTGTTACATGTGCCGATCTTGGGGCACAAAGAATTGCCCACATGCATTATTACTATTACATGCATTATGCTACCCACAAAATCAACGTCAGTGCTGCATGAAAAATCTGTTTATTGGGAGAAGATTGCAAGACCACATATTCCTTCCCTTCAGTTGAAAAACAATTCCTCTTCCTCCTGCAACTGCAGCTGTGAAGTACACTGACACTATGTAAAAGTAGTTCAGGCTAATACTATTTCTTAACCTGAATAAGTAGCTGATTAAAACTGGGATCAGGAAACCTGCTTAGTACTCACAGAGATTAAAGCAGGAAGCAAGCGATTTCACTCTGGCAAGAAGCACAGAATTCTATCTGCCACTGTTCTCTTGAAGAAGCACACCTGTACCAATACTATGAGAGGTGGTCTGAAGAACTGTGATATTTGGATTCACAGTTTATTCTAAGCAACAATATTGTACCAGTTCATTTGTGGAGAAAATAGGACTTTTGTGCATACAATTGATGGTAGGACTGTAACATTATTACATGTTCTGCTGTCTAGAGTTAGCTTCACTTTTCAATTGTCAGAAAATCCTTGAAGTAAACTGTCAAAACTAATTGAAATTCAGTACTAAATGTGAAACTTGTTTGAGAAATGATACATGGCAGGACTATCTATATTTAACAACTTACCATATATATATTTTTTTAAAAATTATAACCGAAAATAAAAATACATGTAGTACCTTTGGAGAACATACAGTATTTTATCAGTCTGTGTATGTGCCTGTGAACGTATGCTTCAACTCACGTATCAGAAACTATGTTCCTATAACGTTTAGCATATGTTAATTCAGGATTTAGTTTTATTTAGGATTTAATTCTAAATTTAAAGAACAAAATGTTTTAATGGATGAGATGGAAATGGTGAGAAAGATTGCAAAGGTTTCCAATACTGTAGTGTAACTGAACTGGAATTATTTTCAGTTAGATCCTGATGAAGATACTATGCCAGATTTGACAGCTGGGGTAAATGTTACAAAAAAAGAAATTTAAGAACCGAGCATGTGTTATTAAAATATAATTTTTACTGATATCTATACTGTTAATATAGCTAAATAAGCCACTATACCCTTTGAGTATTGTGAAATCCAACCTGATCAGAAACAAGAAATTTGACAAGCATAATGTTATACAATGCTTGGTAGTGGTACTATAAAAAGACTTTTCCATAAAATGTTTAAACACTCAGCATTCTTTAATCTGGCAATCTTATGTCAAAAGTGACTAAAATGAAATGAATACTTTTTTCATAGTGAATATTAGGAAATGTAGAATTCTATGACATGGATTTCAAGAACTACAAGGAGAGGACAAAAATGCATTATTTGTTCATTGAACTCTCATTCTAACATTAGCAAAAGATTTCTTGCAGATTCTCAGACAAATGGAACAACCTTGCTGGATTTGTGATTTCTTTTTTCCCCCATGCAGTGTTCTTCTATTATACTGGAAGCTGCCCTTCTGGGAATAGAAGCAGCTTTCTGTTAATGTAGGTATCTTCGGAAATATATCATTATAGCAAGCATATATTTTGGAAACAGTAATAGCTGTCTTTTAAAGTCATTGTACTAGCTTTGTAATGTGGTAATAAGACCACTTTAGAGACCAGCCACTATCTAGCTGTAGGAATTTTGCTCCCTTAGGAACTCTGATACCTTTTTCTGCTTCCTTTATATTTTTCTACATAAAGTAGACATTTAAGAAAAATCTGTTATGGAGTAGAGCTTACAACCAGTATAGAACTATCATGCCTGTATGTAACAGCCCAGTTTAGTAATGATAATGGCAAAGATAATAATCCAAAACACTAAAGAAAGGTACCCTGAAAACATCAATATACTTTTATAAGCTTCCATAATATACTATATACACCCATTATATGCATCAGAATGTTAATAAAGACCAGATTAAAATCTATGTCAATTTTCAGGATGATGAGAGGGGAACTACTTTGAAGAAATAGCTTGATTCTCAATGAATATTCACTTTGCTTTTATCAAAACAACAATATACAATTTGCTACAAAAATCAAAGGACCGACATAAATGGTTTTAATTGCAAATCAAGAACATTTTTAACATATAGTTGTTTTATATTTTTAAACATAACCTTAATAGGTTACATCCATACTACCTTAATTACCTTTAGTTCCCACTGAAAATAATGGAAAAAGTTACTTATGCTGAAATCCCATTGCTTTCAACAGAAACTAAGTGCAAATTTGTCAAGATCAAACCTCCAAGTTCTTGTAAAATTATCTGCAAGTTGAAATACTACAACATGAAAAGTTGTATTACTTTGAAAAATATAACCAGCAAAATGTACAGGATTATTTATATAAAGTAACCCTTTCCTGGACTATATCAACACTGGTTCATCTGCTAGAAAGATTTAGTAATGGCTACTAATTATCCATATGCATATGGTAAAAGAATCCCATAAAAATAGAACAAGTCCATATATATCATATTTACAGTTCTCCTTAAACAATGGCATACTGCTCATATAAAAGGTCTCTAATTTTATAGAAATCTTCACAGAGACAGCCTTCCAATCCAATACGTCCAGTTTCAGTCTGCAACAAAAAAAGTTATATCTAGTTATTTACTAGCTTTTGAAAGATTTGTTACAACTGATACATTAAATGTACACACACACACACACACACTCGTTATATACTTACCCTGCGAACAGCCACCAAGTTGTTACACACTAGGACTCCTCCCACAAATTCAGCTTGCACTCCTTCTCGCAACAGAACCTGCTTGAAATCAGACAATCTTGGTTCATTCATGAAGACCGACTGATGTCCGGGAACCTTTTGTGAAGAAGATACAAGCCAAAATACATTTTCAATATATTTCAAATATCTGAAGCATCCCGCTGGTAATATTATTCTGTTTTGGTGTCACAAAATTCATACAAATTTGTACAAGGTCATATGTTTCTAGAAAAAATAGTTTATAGGTTGTATACATCATGGCAGAGTTTATTAAAAGCCTCAGTTCTGGTGAGGGCTATACAGCCATAACAATTTCAAAAATTTTGACAAATATGCTTTTAGAAGTGGTATGCTAAATCTAATTGGTAAAGCCATTTCATTTGATTCATGACATATCTGGCACATTTGAATCTTGGTGATCTAAAAAAAAGCTTAGCTTTCATTTAAAAAGAAGAAAGACATTCTTGACACAAAAGAATAATTTTTTTTTTGTATTTAGTAGTATGTACATGGAAGACAGTAACTCTTCATTCCTTTAATTACTGAAAGATCTGTTTTGATTTTAACAGTAACAAATCTTCTACAATTCTCCAAAACACAACTAAAAATCTGGGTTCCTATAATGAAATGTATTTCAATAATTTCTTTATATATGAGGCCATGTCCCAAAGCAATTTTCACCGGGAAAAAGAAAAAAATCTTACCTCATTGGGTGGTAAAGGCTCCAAAGTAGGAATAATTTCACTCTCCTCGCAGATTTCTTTGTCATCATCACCAAAGAGACTCTTAATGGCCTTTTGCTGTGCCACAGCACTGGAATCTGAAGAAGGTGCATCTACTTGCATTTCAGTGTCCTCACCGTCATCTCTCAGTTCCCCTTCTTCCAAAATTACCCCTGTATCTACTTTTGATACTCGCATGTCCAGAACGCCATCTATCCATGCCAGTTCTGCATCTTTAGCTTTACAAAACTGAAGGGAACTGACGAGAGAGTCTTTTAACCTAACCTAAAACACAATTTTAAAAGAATAGAAATTTTATTGAATTAGTCATTTAACCATATCAAAAGTATAAAACCAATACAAGTATACAGGTAAATACAAAGAAAATAGAACAAATTCATAATAAATCATCACCCCTACAGTTAACCCTAATCTGATCTAAATAATCTGTCCTCTTTGAAATGACCTTTGATATAAAGAGTGCAGTCTTACTAGTGATACGCAGGTTTGTTCCCTGCAAAAAGTAAGGCAGTTTCTCCTGGATGCCCCCCCCCCAGTATTTTTTGGTTTTTAAATAAGAATCTGAGCAATCCTTTCTGCAGAATATAGTTTGCAATCAAATAGAGTATGTGCAGTGTCTTTAACAGCTGGTGCACCACAGATACAGTCTTTCTTCAAATGGAACTCCATGAAACCTCCTGTATCTTACCATAGAATCTAGTTGTTCAAAACGAGCTCTAGAAAAAGCTCTTCTAAGATGTTGGGGCATATAAATTGTTAAATACTTTTCTAGCTGGGAGGCTGATTTGTGTTGAGCCAGCCACTTCAAGGACTTGACATGTTTAAGGGATGAAATATCTTGGGCAGCCACATCCATGACCCTTCATTTGAAACTTTTCTTGGCCTTCAGATCTGACTGGACTGGGAATTGGATGGAGAATCCATATTGTGAGATGGTATTTGGAAGTCAGGCAGCCCAAGCATAAGGAGGCTATTATGCAGCTGCTCTTCAAAACAAAGCTTGGTAATCTGAGTCCATAGATAGGATCTTCAGCCAATAGTTGAATACTTTAATTACCAAATGGCTTTGTATAGGGGGTATACCCAATTCTGCCCTTACTGCTGGAGTTGGCGTAGACTTGTCCACCCCCAAGATGCATTTCAAGAAAGTGGACTGTATCAGTTCTAATAAGGGGGCATTTATATATCCCCACAGTTCTGCACCATATGTAATAATTGGGACTATTTTGCTGTTGTATACCTATATGATTGGAATTAAAGAACCTGGATAGCTGTGGTTGGTAAGCTGCCTTGTGGCATTGGCACAGGCTGTAGCCCTTAAAAAACTCCTCTTGAAATGTGGGAGCCAGGAACCTGTTTCTGTAAAAACAAGCCCTAGGTTGAAGTAGGACTTAACCTGATCTATATGTTCCCTATCCTGGCTCCAGTTGTACCTAGTCTCCCTCTTCTTGAAAACAACTACCTTGGTCTTAGATTTATTGATGTTTAGGTAGTTAAGTGCACAGTACATACTAAACCTGCACAGTTTTCTCATTCCTACCTGTATGATATCAACACCATGTCGTCTGCATAAAGCAGAATATTTACATTTTTATTTTTAACTTTAGGCATGTGTGTATCAGTTGAATGAAGGAACTTTAGGATGCCATTGATGTACAGATTAAACAAAATGGGAGCTGGTATACATCCTGGTCTGACCCCTTTATTGGTATTAATTATCCCTGTTAGGGAACCATGTGCTCCAGTGTGTACCCTTAGGCATGAGTTTGAATATAATGCCTTGATGAAGGAGAGGAGTCTAGGCTCCATGTTCAGGTCTGTTAGTTTCTTCCAAAGAAGGTCCTTATTTATTGAATCAAATGCTGCACTGAGACGTATAAAAGTTGTAAACAGTTGTCTCCTTTTAGCTGTATATTTTTCTATTAGGTGACATAAAATAAAGCAGTTATCAATAGTGGAGTGACCAGACCTGAATCCAGATTGCTCTTCGGGTAGCAATCCCTTTTCAATTACCCAGTCCTCAATCTTGTGTAGAAGATGTTTGGCACACAATTTGGCTACAATATCAATTAAACTGATTGGTTTGTAATTTGAAGGATCACCCTGATCACTCTTTTTGTAAATAGGGAACGCTATAGAGCTCCCAACCAGCTGGAATTTGGCAGGAATTATTTATATGAGTAAATAAACCTGCAAGTAGGGGAGCCCACCAGTTAATGTGCCATTTAAATAATTCAGGGGTAGAAGATCTTCCCCAGGAGCCTTATTGGACTTCAGAGTCTGAATGAGTCCTCTAGTCTCCTGTTCAGTCACCAGAGGCCAAGGTGGAGAGGAGCTACAGGCCTTCTGTGGATCGTTTTGTGAGTCCTCTAATCCACTTGAGGCTGTGAATAATTGGCTGTAGTATTCCTCCCACATGGAGGGAGGTATAGGGATGTCCAGGGAGAACCTATGTTCCCGCGATATTCCTGCAACCAAATGCCAAAAGAAGACTGGGTTTGGGTTTTTGGCTGCTAGCTCTAAATTTAACCAGAAAGAGGACAAATGGTGAGATTTCATACACTTGATAGTTTTCTTATACTTTTGTCTAAGCACTAACATGGCAGCATGGTTATTATTTGATGGATGATTCTGTGCTAAACGCATAGCTAGCCTTAATCTTTTTCTCAGGGAATAATACTCAGAATCAAACCAATGAGGGCCTTTCATCAGAGACCTTCTGGTGTGGGCCTTTTCAGTTAAAAATGTTCTTAGTCCTTCACTTAGGTTTTCATAGGCTACAAGTATAGAATCGACATCAGTGCATGGTGAAATAACTTTGTGTACCAGAGTTAGGGCTTGATCAGAGTTCATATAATCAGTCAGAGCTGTTGCATCCACTCTGGCCACAATTTAAAAAATATATATTATTGAAATAAATAAACCAGAGAGAAAGAATTTACACTGCTTGCAGTAAATCAAT
The DNA here is from genome assembly GCF_035149785.1 of Candoia aspera. Taxonomy (NCBI): domain Eukaryota; kingdom Metazoa; phylum Chordata; class Lepidosauria; order Squamata; family Candoiidae; genus Candoia; species Candoia aspera. The sequence goes on along the minus strand of NC_086153.1, from coordinate 305,879,989 downwards.
AACCAAAGAAGACAGCGTGAAAGATAATGTATCAAAACATTGTTTTTATTTTGGCACTTATTGTAAGGGCTGCAATGCTTTAGTAAATAACCATTCAGTTACTGGAATCAAGCAGCCATTTATGTGCCAGTGGCAAACCAAGCTTAGTACATACTGCACTAAGCAATGATTTGGCAAATTATGGTTTATTGAATGAACCACAATTGCCTGGGTTTCTATAATTCAGAAAGTGAGAAATCACTCTTTATCAATCACAATGGATTCCTACAAGACTCTAAGCTAAAACCAAAGGAATCATGCAGTGATTCAGTGCAAGGGTGAACCCAGCATCTGAACAAGAGGAAGACCTTATAGGGAATTATCAGGTTGGATTTTCAGACAGGAAAGGACCTGCTTTAGGACAAGAGCACATTTATCAAAAGCAATTCTAAAGGAAATACTGGCTAATTCCATAACTAAACTTGCTATGGATGCAAACATGTTTACCATTCACAAACCAATTTAAAGTAATTATAAACTTTTCTTTCATAATAAAAATGTACCCAAGAAAATATATTCTATAAATTACATTAGACTATTGAAGTACATTATATAAATAAGAATTGCTAATGAATAAAGCATTTTTCTGTAATATTAGTGTAGCTAACATAGTAATACAGTACAATGACATAAATAATTGCAAGAAAAATCATACCTTTACTATCTGAATGTAAAGCTCTACCAACCTGACAAAATCATTTTTAAGGAAGCACCTGAAAACAAATGAGTCTTTCAAGGATTCATTTGTTTTCAGGTGCTTCCTTAAAAATGATTTTGTCAGGTTGGTAGAGCTTTACATTCAGATAGTAGCCAATGAGGTCTATAGATATGGTGCCACTGCCAAAAAAAATCTTCCTGTGGTTTGTTACACAAGTTCCTTTCATGGATGGCCAGATCACCAGGCTTCAAATGCAAATCAAAGTAGGGCAGACTGACATATGACTGCAGTGCTTCAGGGAATGAGGCCAGACACCCTCTCAAACTTTATAACAGAACTTTAAAATGCTGTACAAATGCATCATGAGGCAGCTTGGCAGTACAATTTCATGATCAGACTGGGCTTAACCATCTCCTCTGCATTCTCTTGTGTATGACAGATTAGAAAGCATCAGTAGAGCCATGCAAATCCTTTGAAGTAGGTGGTTTGGAACATGCAGGAGCATGTATGAATCACTTTTTTTAATCATTAAAGCAGCCACATCGTGTTCCAGGCTTATATAATTGCTCTGGAAGCTGTTGCCAGGTGTCTCCATATGCTAAGTGCATGTTTGACATACAAATGTGCAACTCTTACTTGATATATGTGAGTCTCACTGGTCGCATCCACAGTTTCATGCAGTTTGGGCATGTAAACTTTAATGTCTTTCCCGCCAAAAGCTCTACAGGATTCAGCGAGATCTTGACTGGCCTCAGGTGGTCCATGGACAATAATCAATTGCCGTGGCTTCATCTGATTAATTATTTTTTTAATGGAGTCTCCATCAGAGCGGCCTTCATAATCTATGTATGTAACTCGAGCTCTAAAAATTTGATAAAGGAGAAAAAATGGAGATAAACGAGAAAAACAAAAACTATCTAATCCTTTACTGATTGAGCTGAATATAAATTTAAACTTGTCATGACAGAGCAATTATTCAAGCATACTAAACTGAAATCTTACATTATGTAGCTGTAACATCATTGTGATGTGTGTAAGGCAATCATTTGAGAATGTTTTAACAATAATGCAGCCTTCAAGGTTGATTAACTATCAAGTCAGATAGCATTATTTAAGAACGTTTGCAAAATGCTGAACTTTTACATCTAATAACAAAAGACAGCAGCTCCAAACTTTTCAGATGTGCCACGTTCTGCATTGTTAACAATGTTTCTTGCAAAGTGAAAACTTGTGTCATTAACTGATTAGAAATCTGAGGGTTACAATCAAGATGCAGTGATGGAAGCAATCTACATATTAAAAAAAAAACTTTGGTTAGGCCTGTGAAAATTAGTCATCAGGAAATAAAAGGTCAACTATTTTTATAGATCAACACTACCTTAAAAACAGCCTGGAAACAGAGAATAGAGGGGGGGGGTTTACAATGAAAGAAAGTGAACCAAGATTTCTCCTGTATTCAATATTTTCATCATTTAGTCATGAAGATCAGCAAGTATTTTGTATACTCGTCTAATTGATATGGTAAATCCCAGACAGAAGAGCTTCAAAAGGATCTTTTCAAACTAGTAATGGAGGTTCAAGGTAGACATGACATAGAAAAGGGACACTTCCTTCAAATCAAACTTGACTCCTGGTAACTGCACAGATGCATCCACGAAGTTTCCTTGGCAACAGCATAGAAGTGGCTCATCACTGCCACTTTCTAGAATTTTTGTTTCTTCTGAATCTAATCTCTAGTCCTAGAATTCTCTGATACTTGCACTCACTATGCGGTCATGTGTCTGCAATGTCCTCATGTTAATACAGGTTAATATCAAGTCAAGGACAGATTATTCTCTTGTGCATTTTCATACCCACTGCAGGAGAAAATTGTCAGCCAAACAAATCAGTAATTCTGTAGAAGGACTATGCTCAGCAAAGTTTGTCTCCCAACTGATGCCAACAGATTTCAAGTATCCCATTACTGCAACTTCATGCTTCTTTATAGATTTGCAATATGCTTTTATAAAGCACCATCTCTATCTTCTCCTTGGTTAAACAGGTTATTATAGACACAAAAATATTGCTTTTGTATGTTCTTCTTACTGTAAACCAGCATACTTTCTACAACACTGGCAAGTTTATTCATTTGTATTTTGGGGAAGGGGTATTTTTAACATACTGCTGTATAAACTCTTCTTCTCTTTATAGGATTGGCCCACTCCCACCTACCCTTTAAAAATCTAATGTCCTGTTCTACTGTATCTTTTTCTTAGCTGAAAGCTCAGAGCCTGCTTTTGGGGAAGGAGTTGCAAATGTCTGGAAACTCAGAGTCGCTTCCTGAGTGAGATGGGTGGTGACTAAATTTGAAATATAAATAGAACAGAACAGAATAAACTGTTTTTGAGCTCCAGCAGTGCAGACCATCTTTTACAACTCTAATTTCTGGTAGTTGCTTTTACCCACTGGGCTTGCTCCTCTGATATTTAAATTTACACAGCATTAATTCACTTGCAATTAAACAGCCTTATAAATCAAACGAAATAAATGAATTTCTCCCCTAATTATTATGTATTATGTAATGAATACACATTGCAGTTTATTTGATCAATGTAGATGTCTTTAGTTTCCAGAACGCCCCCCCAAAAGCTTACTTCTAATGTTTTGTGTCCTGCTTTGTATTCCATACATTCTTTGTCACCTAAAATTTTATTCTATATAATATCACAAAGCCAATCACAGTATTCAGTATATGACAGAAGAAAAAACTATTTTGAACTTGCTGAGCAAGTTTCTTCTTCACTTCCATGTTTTTACTTCTGCAAAGTCCTGTTGGATTGGCCTTGAGTAATCAAACGGCAGATGAGATTCAAATTAAACTAAACAAGTACTGGGGAAAACACTTTAACTTCACTTATATGCTGATGGAATCTAAATTTAATTTCAACAGTCCAAGAAATATATATTGAGTCATAAGGTAACTTCATAAAAATCATGGTAGTATGCTACTAGGTCATGAAAAGTTCACGTTCTAAGTTAGGAAGGAATTATTAGAAGTTGCAAAGTAAAATTAAATATATCATTATAAATTGATGGTATTAAATTTATAATATAAAAATAAAGGATCAAAAGACTCAGGTAATGATGAGATATTATATAGGTTATAGAAAAATAACAGTGAATGTAGAAGTGAACATTTTCACAATATTAAAAACTAAGGATCATTTCAATACAGCTCTAAGAGGTATCAGGCAGCCTCAAACGGGATGAAGGAAAGAGACTGCGATAGATTAACACAGATCACACTTTATGCTAATACAACCTTCAACAAATCTTAATTCACTCACTTTATTTCCATAGATTCCATTGCTGAAATGCATTTTGTAGGAACATCTGATAAATCCTGATCCATAGGTTCTTCTCCATTTGTAAGACCAGATTCTAATTTGTTCTTTTCTTCTTCTGTTGCCTGAAGTTCTGGAACGAGGAAATCCTCAGGCCTAAATACAGGAACATTACTAATTTTGCATTCAGGCGGATTGTCAAGGCAACTTGTAGTACTTTTGCAAATGAAAGTATTATGTATAAATAGTCTTCCTTTTTATTTGCTAGAGCTAGTAATATTAACAGCACAGGTTACAGAAAAAAGTATTGATCCAAATCTGGGCATCCTGACGTATCCAGAATTCTACCTGCAAAATGGCATTCCCTCCCCATTACTTCCCCTCAGTAGCCCCTTGCTCCCTATCCTTCAAATCTGCTTTAGACAGCTTCTCTGTCCTCTGGTGCTATAAAGGATTGTAAAAGAGCCAAGCAATATGTTCCACCAATGGTTTTCATTCTTTAACCATTATCAAGGTTGGATACATCCATTTAAATATAGCATATGTCTTAAGAGAAGTATTTGAGATACAAATTTATTTGGAAAAATGTGCATTTGTCATGAAGTCAGTCAGTTAAAATGCATACTAAAATTTAATAATATCAGAATAGTAAGCTTTCCCCTCATCTCCCACTTACTTGATAATCTCTCCATATTCATCCCATTTAATTCTCTCTTCTGGAGCAGGAAACATAGGATATGATTTTTTGGCTTGTTTGAAGAAGCTTCCTTTTCGGTTCCCTTCACCTTTCATCATGAGATCATGTTTGGTCTTATGAACAGATGGTTGATCAATGTCTTCTTCAGCATCACTCTCATCACTGGAATCTATATCTGCTCTAAAGTGGGAGCCCACAATAATTATACATATGAAGCAAATCAACAAAATATTTGTATCCCAGTCAATTCACCGGCCACTCAGTTCTTTGCTATAAAGACAAAATGAATAAACTTGCAAAGTATATTCTACATAGTTATTAATTTTGAAGTTAATGAACCTAACAAACCACAAATTGCTATATTTCTGCTTATAAGTTGCACATCAGTCAATCATAAATCATATCTAAAGGTAAATTTCATTAAAGTAAAAAAAAAGTAAAGCCTCCTTTGAGCTGAAATCAGTTCCTGATGACTTACATGGAAGTATCTGTCCAGTTTCCTTGGCAACATTATAGAAATTGCCTTCACGCAGAATGGTTTTTTCAGCTTCCCAATCGAGTTTACAAATACGGAATTCTCAAGCGGTTTCCCTGTCTGAGTTCTAACCAGGGCCAATCTGGCTTAGTTGTCTAGACTAGCCAAGGCTATCTAGGTGCTGCTACCTGCTGAGGCAGTCAATAAAGCCATTTCAAATATGTTTAGAACTGGGCTATTTAAATTGTAACTCAAGTTGTTTTACTAGTGTAATAAAACTGGAATACTGGGAGTTCTAGTCCTGCCTGACCTGTGTGACCTTGGGCCAATCACTCTCTCAGCCCTAGGAAGAAGGCAATGGCAAACGACTTCTGAAAATCTTCCAAGAAAACTGCAGGGACTAGTTCAGGCAATCACCAGGAGTTAACACTGACTCAAAGGCACAAAAAGAAAAGAAAACCTTAAGTAATAGTAAAACAAGTATTCTAAAATGGATGTTTTGAAGCATCCATTAAGAATGTGCATTAATATAGTCTATATGCATAGATACTCACTCTTTTGACTGCTCTAACTTTTTTGCTGCCTCTTTTTTAATTTTTTCTTTTTCCAGGTATTCCTCAAGTTCCTTTCCTTCAAGTTTTACACGTTTCCTGAGCTAAAAGAAAACCATACATTAGTAACTCATATATTCGCATACCTAAAGAAAAGCTTAAATGACCAGATTTTACAATGAACTCTTAAATAACAATGGTAATACACAACGGTAGTATTCAATAGCACATATTGGATAAAAGTTAAAACTGCAATAAAAAAAGACTTCTGAAATTATTTTGGTATTATTTTACTTTGTGCAAAATAGATAGCTTAACATTAATGGAAAATTCTTCAAGAAATTCAGATACTTTCATATGTATGTGTGAATTTTTTCCTATATTTTAAATATCAAGCAAATACAGGCAGTTCTTGCTTAACAATCACAATTGGGGCCGGAATTTCAGTCACTAAGTGATGCAGTCATTAAGCAAATCCAACCTGATTTTACAACCCTTTTTGCAGCAGCCGTTATGCAAACCAGCATGGTTGTTAAGTGAATCACATGGTCCTCAATTGATTTTGCTTGCTGGAAGCCAGCTGGGAAGCTAAAAAATGGTGATCACATAAGCACAGGACGCTGCAACAGTTGTAAATGCGAACCAATTGGCAAGCACCCAAATTGCAATCATACGACCATGGGGGAATGCTGCAACAGTCAAAAGCGTGAGGACAGGATGCAAGCCAGCTTTTTCAGCACCGTTGTTAAGTCTGAACTATATATAGTCACAATTGTTATGGAGTGTTTATGGCTCTTCATAGCCAACTGATCAGTAATTCTATCATTTTCGTTTTCTTCAAAATAAAGTGTGAGCATCATTTATATACAGTCAGGACCAGAAATATTGGAACAAGGATAGCTGTTTTGGCATTTGGCCTCTGTACACCACCACACTGAAGTTGAAAGGAAACACATCCAGATGGGAGTGAAGTCAGGACTTTCAGCTGTAATTCAAGGGGTTTGACAAAAGTGGGGCACTAACCATTCAGGAAGTACAGCCAGTAGCATGCACACACCCCCATCATTGGTGGCTCATAAGTAATGGAATGAATGGCTGACAAGCAGCTGCATGGCCATGTGTCGCCTGTTTCCTGGGTACCCCATGACCAATCAAGCAGATAAAAGGCCTGGAGGTGGTTCTGAGTGTTACATTTGCATTTGGTAGCTGTTCACTGGAACTCTAAACATGAGGTCCAAAGAAGTGTCCGTGCAAGTGAAGGAGGCCATCATTAGGCTGAGAAAACAAAATAAACCCATCAAAGAGATAGCAAAAACACTGGGAGTGGCCAATACAACAGTCTGGAACATTCTGAAAAAGAAGGAATTAACTGGCAAGTTCAGCAACAGCAAAAGGCCTGGAAGACCACGGAAGACAAAGTGGATGACCACAGAATTCTGCTCATGGTGAAGAGGAACCCTTTCACAACATCTAGCCAGGTCAAGAACACTCTTGAGGAGGTAGGCATGTCATTGTCAACGTGTGCAGTCAAGAGATGGTTTTATGAATGTAAATACAGAGGCTTCACAACAAGGTGCAAACCACTGGTAACGCTCAAGAACAGAAAGGCCAGATTAGACTTTGCCAGCAAACACCTAAAAAAGCCTGCCCAGTTCTGGAACAAGATTCTTTGGACTGATGAAATCAAGATTAACTTGCACCAGAATGATAGGAAGAGAAAAGTATGGAGAAAGAAAGGAACAGCTCATGATCCAAAGCATACCACATCATCTGTCAAACATGGTGGAGGCAGTGTTATGGCATGGGCATGTATGGCTGCCAATGCAACTGGATCACTGGTATTTACTGATGACCTGACTGCTGATAAAAGCAGCAGGATGAATTCTGAAGTGTATAGGGCTATACTTTCTGCTCAGATTCAACCAAATGCTGCCAAACTGATAGGACGCTGCTTCATATTGTGGGTGGATAATCACCCAAAACATACAGCAACAGGTACTCAAGAGTTTCTCAAAGCAAAGAAGTGGATGTTCTTCAATGGCCAAGTCAGTCACCTGATCTCAACCCAATAGAGCATGTTTTTCACTTACTGAAGACAAGACTGAAGGCAGAAAGACCCACAAACAAGCAGCAGCTGAAGGCAGCTGCAGTAAAGGCCTGGCAAAGCATCTTGAGGGAGGAAACTCAGCATTTGGTCATGTCCATGGGGTCCAGACTTCAGGCAGTCATTGACTGCAAAGGATTTTCATCCAGGTATTAAAGGCGATCCTTATGTTTGTAATGATGTTGGTTTGTTCCATTACTTATGAGCCACCAACGATGGGTGTGTGTGCATGCCACTGGCTGTACTTCCTGAATGGTTAGTGCCCCACTTTTGTCAAACCCCTTGAATTACAGCTGAAAGTCCTGACTTCGCTCCCATCTGGGTGTGTTTTCTTTCAACTTCAACGTGGTGGTGTACAGAGGCCAAATGCCAAAACAGTTATCCTTGTTCCAATATTTCTGGCCCTGGCTGTAATTAGCCAAAAAACCCTGCAGAAAAATATGTACTGCAGATGTACTGTCCCAATTGTGCATATTTTTTGCAATTAATTTTTCACTGATAAAATTCAAAATTGTGCCTAACTAGCAGTTTTTTTATTGTGGAGTCCTTGGTGCTCTCTGAGCCTTGTTGTTTTCTTGCAGACATTTCATTGCCAGACTAGGCAACATCTTCAGTGCGAAGAGGGAGTGGGCCTTGCTCTCAGTTTATATACAGTGGCTTGCCCTACTTTTGTTGGTGGGGGTGTTGTTCTCTCCTTGGGAGTTCCTTGATTGGGCTGTTGTTTGCTGCTGGGTTGATTGCCTGAGCTAATAGTTCCTTGATTAGGGTGCATTGTGCTGTTTGATGGTTCATCTGGTGTTAAACCTAGTGTTGATTTTTGCATATCTGGGTGTTGATTGCTGGCAAGGGAGTGTACTGGTCTTCTGACATCCTCATCAGTAGAGGAAATGATGGTAAGTTAGAAACACAAGTCTACAGGAAAGCTACCCACACCAACCAAGTGCTCCATCACCACAGTAACAATCCAACCTCCCACAAGAGAAGCTGTGTAAGAACATTATTCAGACGAGCACTTACACACTGCAGCAACCCAGAACACCAGAAAAAAGAAAAAGAACATCTGCACAGCATCTTCCAACAAAATGGATACCCACTCAACTTTATCAAAAAGTGCCTCACCACCCAACCCACTACAACCCAACCAATGGAAACTATGAAAAGGATAACACTGCCATACATCAAGAAACATCTCAGAAACCACCAACAGACTGTTACAACCACATGGCATCACCATAGCACATAAACCAACTAAAACTCTTCAAAACATATTAAGCAACCCAAAAGACCCAAGAGCCCAAGAAGAAAAAACAGGAGTTATTTACAACATACAGTGCAAAGACTGTAGCAGCCACTATGTTGGACAGACAGGCAGAAGACTAGCAGAGCGCATCCACAAACACCAACTAGCAGTCAGAAGACACAATGAGAACTCCTTAATCTCACAACACATGGACAGCTCAACCATAGTTTCAACTGGGAAACGGTGAGCATCCTAAACCAAGCCAAATCCAAAAACGCCAGAGAATTCCTGGAAGCCTGGCACTCAGACAAAGCAGCCATCAACAGACACAGAGAGGTAAACAACATTTACATACCATTCAAAAGAGACAATAGAAAAGCCAAAAGACCAGTACATTCCCTTGCCAGCAATCAATACCGAGATATGCAAAAATCAACACTAGGATTAACACCAGATGAACCATCAAACAGCACAATACACCCTAATCAATTAACCCAGGCAATCGACCAAGCAGCAAACAACAGCCCAATCAAAGAACTCCCAAGGAAAGAACAACACCCCTACCAACACAAGCAGGGCAAGCCACGGTATATAAACTGAGAGCAAGGCCCACTCCCTCTTTGCACTGAAGATGTTGCCTAGTCTGGCAATGAAATGTCTGCAAGAAAACAACAAGGCTCAGAGAGCACCAAGGACTCCACAGTTCAACCCTAAGCTACAAATATTTGCTTCGAGTTCTTTTATTGTTGACTCTGCTTTGAGTAGAGGCAAACCATTGCACAAGACCAACATGTTGCTATTCTTAAAATAGCTTAAAGGTGCAATATTTTTACCAAAAAGTACTGTATTTTCTTACCTCTATATCTATAACTTTTTCAGAGGGATTATCTACTAGAAATCGTGCTAGTGTTCCAGGAGTTGTTCTATATGTCAAAATGATAGAGTTCTTGGGATCCTGACACCATTGTATAAAGAGATCCCTTGAAAATCCACAGTCCAGATCTGGCTGACTAGCAAGAACAACTTTGGGACTAGGAACACGAGCCAAATCTGCAAGCCCATGACAAAGAGACAGATGACGAAATTGGAAAGGATTGTTTCTCTTATCTTCAAAGCATCTCATTAGCTTGTCACTCATCCATTCCACCTGTATATGGATAGAAAGGTACAGATCAGTTGCCCCTTTTAATTCTAAATCACAACAACTTTCCACCAACATTTTAGGTAGTGTTTTGGAAGGACACCTGGGATGCTTTGCAAAGCATGCTCTGAATGGTCCGTGTAGCCCCAATATCTTATTACTTAGATTTTATGTTACTTGATCTATAAAGCTAAAATACCTGCTCTGCAACAGTGAGCTTCAAATACTTTATAAATAACCAATAAAACAAACCTGAGATTTTGAGAACTCCACAACATTGTAGCTGACATTGTTTAAAAGTGCCAAGGAATAGACTCCTAAACCAGCATCTTTTGTCCTCCATATCTGATCAAGCAGTTGGGCAAGTTCCAAAACTCTACCTGCAGTGTCCACAGCTATTAGGACATTTCCATCACCTCTCAATGTTTCCAAAATATTTGCTGGAGATAAAAACACAATGAGTAAAGTTACAACATTTGTGCTATAGCATAATTGATACAACTAAATAACCTTTTAAAATAGGATTGCTGGAAAAAAAATCATACAGAGGACAATATCTACTAAAAATCCCTAACCATGCAACACATATATCAACTAAATGGTAACTGGGGCTTACTTCAAGGTAAATTACTATAAAACTAACTCCTTTTGTTTCCCTGGAAACACAGTTTTAAGAAAATTTATTTGTTTTATAGATTTCCAAAAGCTTTATGATTCCATACATAACACTAGGGTTGCCAAAGAAAAGTCCTTAGCATACTTCCAATTTTGTTTAATGCCTGGAAAAGAATGACTTTACATAGTTGAATTAATGTTCATGTGGGGAGAGGCATTTTTTCAAATAACACCCAAAAAACAGAAATATATTCTCCCTGAGTATCTATAAGTAGTATACTATTTCCATTAAATTAATTTATGAAATAAAATCAATAATGTTTTAAAAGTATGCACACACAGCCCCCTTCACATTAAAATGGAAATTATTTCAAGGTCTTGATTTTCTAAAAAACTACTGCACTGGGAGTGACCTCAAATTCCCAATCTTATCCAAAGAGCAAGACTGTACATTCATCAGCATCACATAAAAGAGAGAATGAAATCCTGTCAAGAACAAAGATCATTCCATCGCGAGCCCCATACTAAATTATTGTTACTTCATTTGCTATCACTTAATACATACTTAGCAGTTGCTCATCTCTTTGTTTCCGTCTTGGCTGTACATAAGTAGCATTAAACGAATCAGTGATGAGCAAGGAAGGTCTACTTAACATTTCCAAAGAACATCCATTTAAATGACTGAAAAAGAAGTTGTATCAATCTCAGTGTTATAATTATACAAATGTGACAAATAAAACCCTTCTCAGATTTCAGTTCTCTATTTTTCCATAATGTCAGTTTTTATAATAAAAATATTTTCATTAGAACACAGTGGATTTCACTGCAACCACTCTTCATGAATTTAAATGTATTTATATATCAACTCTACATGACGCTATAAAAAATTATAGGTACAAAATTCAAATTTCTCTACCACAAACAATCTAAAAATAAATAATGCGAGGAAACAGGGAAAAGGAACAGGTAAGGTGGATAGATGCAAGGAAATATAGTTACTAAAAAAGTCACTAAAAGGCTACACTTCTTGTCACATTAACTTGGTAGATGTATTATTTACCACATCCTGCACTGCAACTGAAAACTCATACTATTCCATATGCTGCAAATATCTGAGCTCAAAGGTATTTCCCGAACTGTCAGAATAGATACAGTGTAAAACATCAAAGCAAAGAAGGAAAAGCCAGCAGAAGAACCAATTTATTTGAAAAAGTTTTAAAGTCCATTTCTAAAGAAAAATGTTTTAAAGTACTTAAAAAAGGAACAAATGATATAAACAGATTTCAAAACTATCTTCTTGATGTCATATTTGTCATACAATTTGAATTTAGCATTAGACAGTTTTCCAGCATTTAGCAAAAACAAAAACAAAACAAAACCCAACAACCCACTAAGAGATTTGTATTTGTGTTATGATTTTAGCACTTAATGCTAAATGCACTTCATGCACTTAAATCATTATTCCTCAGTTTCCTGTTAATCTAGTAAATTAAATTATCTCATTATTTCTCAGGAAAATAATTTTATTCCATGTTAAATTTCAAATTAGGTTTCATTTTTGTAACAACGTTTGTGAATTCCCAAAATAAAGCTGCAATGACTTCCTAAAAATATGGATATAAAACAATGCATCTTCCACTGTTGACATTATAGAAGGTTCTGTAGGCAAAATATGGAATCTGCTTCTAAAATTAAAGCAGAGACAACACTTCTGTAATTAGAGTATGAATACACTGCAACACATTTCTAAATGCACTGTTCTTTTAAAACTGAAATTAAACATTAAGAAACTTATTTCCCCTCCCACAATTAGATAGCATATTTTAAAACAAGAGTTAAGGAAACCATTTATAATTACTTAGTAGAGCTGTGCAGCACTTCAGATTCAGAAGGAAAAACCACATCTTTTCCTGGAATCATATTGCAGTAATGAGGGTTCACTGCCAATGCTAGGAAAAGACTTAGCTGGTTTATCAATTTGCTGACAGGTGCTACATGAGAATCCTCACGTGAAACACCTTTTCCCCTTCTGGTCAGAACTTATTTTGAAACAGACAACTAAACAATGGCACTGCAGAATAAAAGAGGATACCTTTGATTGAGGAATATTTTGAATTTCATAACACATTTTAAACTTCAAGTCGAGTAATTTTAAAAACAGTTATTTCTCCAGAGTTCCTTGCCCTCAAATCTTAATCCCTGCCTGTGCAAATCCTTGGCACATATAGAGGATTCTTAAGATTAGGAATTAAGGAAGATTAAGGAAACAAGGTGCCTCTGTAGTACTAATTTCAATTCACTGATTTTTCCACTCATAACTAAGACAAACATGTCCAAGTATGCAGGTTCCAAAAAGTACAGAGCTGTAAACTAGGATGGGAAGTTAACCCCCCACCCCAAGCACTGCCAAATTATTTCCACACTACTGCCAAGAGAACTGTATTTGCACGTTCACTGAATCACCAGAAATAGAACTTTGGTTTTAAAAAAAGACTACTTTCACTCACAAAACCATCCAGGACTGAGTGTCTTTAGACATCAGAAACATTCAGGAACTCTAGCAGGAAAGTAGCAACAAATGTGTACATACATCTCCCTCTTGTGGTTGAAATCAACTGCATAAACAATTTCTTCTTCTCCGTCTTTAACTATTTTCCATATCGTACCTCCTATCATGTGGCCTGCTGGTAATGGAGTGATGGACAAGCCATGCCCTTTCCCTAAAGAAAAAAACATTATTTTATATACAACCTAATTACTTAACCGATAATGCCAAAAAAAGAACACATAACAAGTGGATTTTAATTTCCTAACAATAGCTCCAATTCTTTGTACCAATACAGTGTATCAAAGTATTATCCTTCCTCCTTTCTTTTTTGCTAACAAATGCAACTCTTAACAATGGAACCCTAGTTCTAAGGAAAAATAGAAAGGAAAACCTTTCACATAAGTATTATGAAAACAATGAACAGGCCCATGGAACAATCCGTATCTCCTGATGTTGGTAGGAAAAAAATTAGAATGGAATTCTGCAACAAAATGTTGCCCTCTGGAGTACCTCTGCTCAGGATTCTAGCAACTCTTCATTCCTTATTCCCCTACATTTTCATTTTTCTCTTACCCATCAGTCTGCACCTCATGGTGTCCACTGACCATTGATTCTAAGGCCTCACAGGGCCATTTGGGTCCCTCTCCCATCCATTTATTAGTTGATTTTAATTGCATACACAAAACATTCTGAGTTTGGACTCCATCCCTTGTAACTTTTCCCCTCCGTAATGTTTTTGTATGTCCAAATATTTCAGGATTGGACTATGTAGTGGTTTGGACTATGTAGCCAAACTTGAAATCTACATCAGAAGGTCTGGACCACAGACAGAGGAAAGATAAAGTTATTTTTTAAAAAAACTACCTTAATTAGAATGGTACATACTTCAGTTAGCTTAACATCCATGCAATTGTATAATCATTTGCTAAGTTTGGGTGTTTAAAAGAATAGGAAGATTTAGATTTGTGAAAAAGGAAGCAGAAATCTCAAACAGAACAAAACATAACTTTAAGAGTGTTCTTTTTCACCTTTCAAATTGACAATCTGAGAAAATTTTAGTTGTTGTATTTTATCAAAAGCTGCATCCACATCATCCAGAGTAAACAAAGTGAAGTCTTCCGTATTATGGCGTGACTAACCAAAGAAAAAGAAAAGATAGTTTAAATTAACAGCACTGAGGGAAAGCTTAAAATCATACCACTAAAAAAACTGAGACATGAACTTTACCTGGTAGAGGTCATACATGAACATTTGGCCCATTTTGTATACAGGAATAGTTGCATAAATAGCACAGTTCAACCCCATCTTTCCTACTGCATATGGGAGAGCACCTAAGTGCAAAGGATCAGGATGTGAAAGAAGCACTGCATCAACCTGGTGAACATGTCTATAAAACAAGAACAAGGGGATAAAATCACTCCATTTCACTATCTAAAAAAAGCACCGTCTTTCAGTGACAGTATAGCATACATAATTTGAGAACTGACACTTTTAATCTAAAATATGACTTCAGTCTAGAGATCTTTTTTTAAGCAGGAGTTTCCAATGAAATAAGCTCTTCTCATAAAACGCTCCCCATCAATAGAAAGGGGATGTGATTCTCTCCGTAGGCTCTAATGTCCTTCTCCCCCAATATGCTCTGGAGGACCTTCCAGAACAGAGCAGTGATCTTGATCTTCAACCAAAAGGGAGTATTAGCAAATCCAAAATTGCCACTTCTTTTGTCTGACAGGATATTCCACTGGACTGAAAGCACTCCATGAGCTGAAGAAGTCTTCCATTCATAGAAAAACACTTAGAAATCAAGCTATTGCTTTCATGTTTTACCATATTTCATAATGAAAATCTTTCCCTGTAGATCTACTTTTTAAAAAAAAAAATCTATTCAATCATGTCCCATTTTCGGAGACTGCCTGGTCTAGTCCCTGTAGTTTTCTTGGCAAGGTTTTTCAGAAGTGGTTTGCCATGGCCTCCTTCCTAGGGCTGAGAGAAAGTGACTAGCCCAAGGTGCGGAATTTCCACATATGGAACTTTGATCAGAAGGCATTGTTTCTGTATTTAAGAAGTACATTGAACAACTGTTCCATCATTATAACACCTTCCCTGCATTTATAACCAGGAAAATAAATGTACAGGTAGTTCTTGACTTATGAAAATACTTGGGACTAGAATTTCTGTCACAAAGCACATAAAGCTGTGTTGAATTGTAAACTGGCCAGAATCGCTTGGCGAGATGGGTGGTGAAGAAATGTAATAAATAAAAGCACGACCGCATCACTTAGTGATGGCAATCCCTGCAGTCCTGGTTGCCGTCATTAACTGAATCCCACGGTCCTTAGAAGAGGCAACTTCATGCTGGCTTCCCACAATGAAATTCAGGGTGTGCGAGAAGTGCCATGCAGGTCAGGGAGGTTGTGCAAGGGTGCAGCACGGGTTGGGAAGGGTGTGCAAATGGCCAGCACAGCATGAGCTCAGAAGGGCTGGGGGGGTGTGCAGGTGGGGGAGACTTACCCCAGCGACTTGTGACCTTCCCTGCTGGCTTCCCCATTGACTTCCTGGGGAAGCCATCAAGGAAGGTTGCAAATGGCAATCAGGTGATCGTGGGGCACTTGGCAACCAGTCATAAGTGTGAACGGGTTGCCAAGCACCTAGATTGCGGTCACATGACCACGGTGCTGGGACAGTCAGAAGTCCAAGGACCATTTGTAACCACCATTTGTTACATCATAAATTAGCATCGTCAATAACTTCGAAGGGGCTCTGAACAAATGGTCATAGATTGAGGACTACCTGTAATTCCAACCTATAAAGTGGCACAGATTCTTCTTTACAATTTGATCCTGCAATTTTTGTTAATGTCTCCATGAAGAAAATGACATGAAGAGAGCCAGTTTGGTCTAGAGGTTAAGGCAACGGGCTAGAAACCAGGAGGCTGAGAGTTCTAGTCCTGCCTTAGGCATGAAAGCCAGCTGGATGACCTTGGGCCAGTCACTCTCTCACAGCCCAACCCACCTCAGAGGGTTGTTGTGGGGAAAGGAGGAGGAAGGAGTATTAGGTATGTTCACCGCCTTGAGATATTTATAAAAATAATAAAGGCGGGAGAGAAAATAAATAAAATAAAAATTTAAATATATTACTGAAGTAAGTAAAGCAACCCAGAGGTCAGTATAAAGCAGAAGCATTCTATGTTTAGCAAGTCAATTTTCATTTATAGTAAGGAAAGAATGATCTTGATATAAATGATAATTCTGTACCACAGAGCTTTAATAATTTAAACATGCACAAAATAGTGCCTTATATGATTATATAAATATGCAATAATAAAAAAGCATTGGATTTTGCAAGGGCTCAGCACTTTAACTGAAGTCAGATTCTACTTACTTCCTCAGGGAATCAATGATGTCCATAGAAAAATTCTCATCCCAGCCACAATCCAACAAAAAGCGAAACTCATCTACCTGAAGTAAATAGCAGAGAGCAGATTCTTCCTGAACCCCTGAGAGGGTTGTTAGCTTGATAATTGATGTCATTTTTCTTTCCCAAATGTTCTCACTAAAAATAGTTACTGTAAGGGAATAAATTGTGTTTAAAAATTTTTTTGGGGGGGTTATAGTTTTCTTTAAACACATACAGCTATACAAATTTAGAGATACTTAATGATCAAGACTTCAATATGATTGGTTTAAATTGTGAGTTAGAGATAATCAAATGCTTTTTGTTCTTATAACAATTATGAGTATCACTTTTCCTCAGCATGGTGAATAGGGACACCGGAAGGGGAGGGCATACCCCACTCACCTCAAGAAAAAAAAGGAATCCAGCACTTACTGACAGGTATCACAATAGCATGGTTGTAACAAAAAACTATGATTCAACATGTGAACAAGCCTCAGATCTATCAGTGTCTCCTCTGCTCCATATTGGTACAGCCTGAGAACTGGAAATTTTCACAGCAATCTTTTCAACATATGCCTATCACTAGGAGTATATACTTGCTTCTCCTTATATAATTTTGTTAAACATGTTTTCTACTTAATTCTGACATTGGCTATCCACGTTTCTTTTTATTATTAGCTGACAGCTAACATTACACTTTGTGTCAGAAAAGTCATCAAAGGCATGTAGCTGGTATTTTGGAGCTATCTCTAATTCTACAAAATCAAATTGGCTTTCATCCATAGCAGCGGTATCACAGCTGTCAGCCAAAGATACAGAAAATAACCAACCAAAAGCTAAAAGTGAAAAAAGGAAAGTATACTGCAGGGCAACCTAGCCATTACATCTTAAGGAGGAAAAACAACAACAAACAATAGCTTACACAAGCTCCTTCATTCAAACCTGGTGGCTCAGTAAAGTTTCAGAAAACTCTGCCTGTACCATAAGCAGAAACTATTCCACTTAACTGAGGACAGGCCGTCGTTTGACAGATGCAGCCTTTTATTACGGAGGGGCTTATTCGTCTTTAGAGCTGCGGCCCAAATCCTCACCCAGGCTCTAAAGAAGGCTTCGCCGAATCCTGCCTATCAGATCGAAATTCGCGGTGTCCAAGCTGCACGGAAGTCTTTCTTTTACAAGCTGGGGCATAACTGCTGTACCCATGTCTCCTCCATTCTCCACCGGAAGAAAAGCGGGGAGTCATGCGCCGTGTTCCCTGCGGAGTGAGCCAAGCGTCCTTTAAGCGGCTTCTCTCCGCCCTCCGATGCACTTATTTCGTTCTTACCTGTTTAGTACCCCTCGTTATCTGCGGGCACCTACATTTATTGGGAAACTGAAAGGAGAAAAGGAAAACCCGCACGTGTCCACTCAGCCACCCCCATCCCTGCCTACTGCCGCTGCCGCCATCTTGGGGAAGAAACCGGCAAGCTCGTTGGAAGAGGAGGAGGAGCCTCCGCGAGGGAAGAAAAACGTGGATTGTACTACCTTCTCAGTTAAGAGGGGAAGCAGTGTTTGTGATATCGTAATTCAAACATATATCATCCACCTGACTTACATTTATACTCATGCTTTAAGGGAACCTAATACGAAATTGACTCCCAAGGGGATGAATGAAGTAAAGGTGTTTTTCTACCCGCACTTCCTTCCCCGCTCGCCTTAATGGTTCCTCCCGGATCCTCAGCTTTCAGGAGCTTCGTCCGTAAACTGTGAGGTCGCCTTGGGGTTAGTCCTTTCTGGCTGAGGCCTAGGCCGTGAGGACCGGACCGGTAAGGATAGTGTTGGTGGAGAGCGGAGAAGGAGAGTCAGAGAGGGAACCTCTGGTATCTTCAGGAGGTCGGAGGCGACATTGGTTTGCCAGTACTGGATGTGCCTAAATCATGCCATGCACTGTGGAAGATCTAGGGGTTGTCTGTCACCTTACCTTTTCAATCACTAATTCAGACTGGATGCATGTGTAGCTCAGTATTACTTAGAAGGATGGCTTCCTGTGCTCAAATGGGGTGTATTCCTGGGATAGTTGCTGCGGGGTGTACAATCATATTCTGGGCAAGGTATGTTGGGGTGGGGGTCCACTCGAAAAATGACTGGGACTAGAGAAAATATGGTTGATTGAATTTAAATTAGATAATAGTGAATTTTTTTCCTCCACATTTACTCCTTTTCTCTTTGTCAAATTGGTTGTGTTCGTGTATGCCTATGTAAGTCATTCAGTTATAAGCAGCATGTTAAAATTATGGGACAAACGTAAAGAATTAGTCCAGACTTAATGCCCTTGATTCAGTGCTAAGTATTTATTTTCATGAAGGTGAATGTACTAAGAATTTTGACCAGCAGAGAGACAACTTGTATAAACTGCACAGTTTTATTAAATCTTTTAGGATTCTTCCTTCAGGATGATAGAATTTTTTCATTGGTTACTTTACCTCCAAATAAGAATATAGTTTTAAAGGAATTACAGAACTAGGGTGGAACACTCACAGACTTGACTGAATTTGAAAAACTTTTTTTGCAAACATTTCAGAACATTTGCTGAGGCTTATTTACAGGTTGTTGGTGAAATATGATTCAGAAATTGTGAATGTATGATTAAACCGATGCAGAATTTAAACAGGACAGTTGACATGCAATTATGGGAATATCAATGGAAGATAAATATTAAATTTACAGTGAATATTACATGTAGGGAAAATTAGTACAAGATGCTTTACCAAAGATACATTGATTGCTAAAATAGATAATTTATTCTCCAAAAACTGTTAGAAATGCATTATCAGGTCAGATCATTTTTAAAAATATATTTGGTGGCAATGCTGTAAAGACCAAGTCTGAAAGATGATCGGTGAGAGAATGAAAGAAATTTTAAAAGTTGAATTTTTACTCAGTGGTATAAACAAAGGTTAGTGTAAAGACAAATTTATAGGAACATCTATTTGAGTCCCCAGACATTTTGTCTGTAGGACACTGTCCACTCATACAATGCCTGTCAGGAGTACATAATCAGTTGCAAAGCACAGATTTACAAGAATGCTACCTATCTCCTGCATCCCCTCTGCAGGATGCTTCTTCCTTGCTTACCTTTGTCTTTTTTTCCCCTATGATGGAACCAAGGTATTCTGAATTGAGTATCATTATCCCACTTGATCCAAAGGCAGCATTATCAAGGCTTCTGACATTGGTTCCTGTAAGAGTTGAAAGCTTGCTTCCTGTTCCAGCCTTCCCTTGCTTTGCGGTGGGGTCCACTGACCATCTACGTGGCCAGGATTACCTTGATCACAGATTTTCCTTTCATCTTTCTTCTGGGAGCTTCACCCCAGTGTCCAAAACCTAAATGACTACAAATTGCCACCTAAGGATTCCTCAGAGCAGTGTTTTCTTAGTCTCGGCAGCTTTAAAATGCGTGAAGTTCAACTCCCAGAATTCCCCAGCCAGCATGAATACCTTAAAGTAGTGTTTCCCAACCTTAGCCATTTTAAGCTGTGTGAACTTCTGGATGACTGGGGAATTCTAGGAGTTGGAGTGCACACATCTTAAAATGGCTAAGGTTGAGAAACACTGCCTTAAATTGTTCTGACACTTGGAGACAACTTCCATTCTAAACCATACAGCATCTTATCTCCCTGCCTCCCTCCTGCAAGCTCTTCAAGGTCAATGTGGGAGCTCCTGAGTCACCAGCCACAAACATCCTGGAGCTACTAGACAGTTCACTGCCATTTTTTTGGAGAACGTGTTGGCATGGCCACAGGAGGGGAAGAAACCTGGAGGTGCTTTCACTGTTCATGATACAATAAAGCCAGACCTTGCTAGGTAATTCCTGAAGTCCCAGTACTTTATCAAGTTTTAATTCTCTGGAGTTCTCTTTCTTGCTTTTTTAGTCTGATATGGGAGAAAAGTACTATCTTCTCCCATGAGAACAATGTCAGACATCTTTCTAGCCTTGCATTTGGAGCGAGTGGGGGAGGAAATACCCATTTCAGAAAGCTATACTTCTGCTGTAGAAAAAGAATCTTCATAATAAATCAAACGTACAGTCCTGGCCAGTGGCACACATTCAAGCAAAGCATTGGACTGCAGCCATCCATTATTTTTACTTTCTAAGAATGTATGTGTAGCCTGTCAATTCTTAGAAATAAAGTTGATTGATTCAATTTATATAGCCATCTCACATTTGTAACTCTGGGTGGCTTAGAGTTAAAACATAAACAATTCCAAAAACACAGAATAAAACTGATGATGGAGACTGGCCTTTGTTTTTGTAGCTCCCAGTTTTTTAAAGTTTTTTTTTTTTAATTGGGTGAGGCAAGCTGTTAAGGGAAATGTCTGCACTTCTGTTGTTTGATGGGCAGGTTGGTGAGTCTTTTTAATGAACACTTAAAAGTTATCAGCTGGTTTTGGCTTTTCATTAACATGTATTATAGTAAATGGCATGCATCAAAATACATGTGAATGTACTGCATGTATCAAGTGTGAAGTGATTGTAGTTTTGGGATTACGAATTTGTGCACAGGATTTTCACATTTTAATTGCATTGTTATTTATCAGCTGCAGTTCCTTTGAATTGTTTCATCATCACAAGGGAGTCTCTGTTGGGGCAAGTGTGGCAAATGAAGCACACATCTTGATACAAACTCCTTTTATATTTGCATCATGACTGCATATAAATATGTAAGGGGCAAGCTTGCATGGTGACATCCCCATGTACATTTCATCATTTTTACAAATGTTGGCTTGTTGTGAACACTTTTATACCATATCTGTATGCTACAGTCCAAATTTAAGTTCCAGTAAAACATTTTCCACATAAGTGTCTCTGAGTACAATTATTGTTATGTATTGTTTCCTCTATAATTCACATTGATCCAATGGGACTTGTTTCATAATAACAGTAAAACTTGAGGTCAAATATATCTCATCTTTTATCATTAAGTGCTGTTGCTCATTTAATTGTTCTGAGAATGATACATGTAATCCTTTTTTTTGTCCTTTTTCTTCATAGTAACTATGGTAAATATTATCCACTTGGTGCGAGATCACTGGGCTGTTGCATTGTTTCCCATAGGATTTTTGGTGGGATGGTACTTTGACAATAAAAATGATGAGAATCTGGCAATATTCAGAAACAAGAGCAAGTTATTTCAAAGGTTAGTTATTTTAACTGACTTCTTACCAAGCAACATATTCTTAATTATAAAATTGCTTTCTGAAAATTATATTTGAGGAAAGGTATTGGTAAATATAGTTGTTAATGCATTTTTTTTGTTGTATAACAATAATCCGCAATTATTAAATTCTTAATTTAAAGAATTTATATTGTAATGTGTTATGTGTAGTAGTGTTCCAGAAGATGGTTTTGAAGCTTTAGATAGTACAGAATATGGTTGCTACACTCCTAGACAGGCATGACTGTTATTCATCCTTATTGCTTTATGCCAAAGCAGTTGAAACAGTTCACAATATAAACAGCAGTTACATACATAATAGACAATTAAAAGAATATAAAACAGTATTCAGTTAAAAAATACATATAGAAGAATGAATGGTAGGGAAAACATACTTCCAACCTTTACAAAGAAGTATGTTTTCAACAGGTGCCTAAAAGATATTACAGTAGACACCTTCCAAATTTGGGAGGGTGAGAGAATTCCAGAACATGGGTTACACCATTATGAAATCAATCACTGCATCACTGGCTTTCTGATTACTTCCAAGCCTATAATAGTAGCATTTACCTTAATCCTAAAAAGCTTGGAACCAAGTGGAGTGTTGTGAAAATTTCATATTCCTATATATTTTCTCTGTTATGTTTTGTAGCTGTAAAAAAAGCCTCATTCCCCTTGTTTTATTCATGGCAACCTTGGGTTTAGAAAAGGACAAATTTACCTCCATATTTTCTTTTTTCTTGTTCTTCTATACTTGAATTTCCCTCCCTGCTTTTTCATTGTTACTAACTTTTGTTAAGTACCTATATTTCATTTAGTATTGTGAATCACTTTGTTTAGCAGTTAATTATTTCACCTCTTGACTTCTAAAGCTCATCAGGATGTTCCCTCTGTCATTGATTCTATAATTTCCTTTGTTTGTATTGTCCTATTGACTTTAGGTTGACCTGTAAAGAGATGCCTGTGCTATATTCTTCCCAACTCTAGAATTTAAAATAAAGTATTATTGCCTCTTGCCCTATCTGCAATTGCTGCAAATTTCCTTAACAGAATCAGCTTCCATATCAGGTTGCTAGTGCTTTAAGATCTTCCAAAGCTTTTCTCTATCTTACCCTTCAGTCCTTGCTTAACCTTGGAGTATGTTTACAAAACATGCATCACATAGCTTACCCACTGTGTTACACAGCTGAAAGAACTAAAAGCTGCCCCAGTTATATCAGGAGCAGCATCTTGGATAACATTGCAGTTCATCTTTTTGGTCGCTGTCTGGATGCTATCCTTGTTGTTTTATAATTTAGGGGTGAAATGTGAGCCAGATGAGGTCAAAGCACTGCAAATTGAATGGGGGAAGGCTTAGTTTACCCCATCCATTTGTATTCTCATTTGGCCCACATATATGCAGCTGTAGTAGAGGGGCTGAATAAACTTTGCAGCTGGAGCATTCAAAATAATCCTTTTTTCTGGATGCATACAACATAGGGAGCTCAGTATAAGATAGGTAACCTACAATTAACTATAGCAATACCAAAAGGAAACAAAATTGCAAATATCTGCAAGAACAAGCTATTTATGCATATAATTGTATATATGGAAAGTACCTATCCACCCTATCTGTGAGAAACCTTTGCTTTCCATTTTTTAAAAGCTAATTGTTTAACAGGCTATTTTTAAATGTATAATATACTAATCTGGCATAATTTATTTTTAAACCTGTAATATTTTCTTTTCTTTTTCCAGGGAATTGAAACCTAATGAAGATACTGTATGGAAATAATGTGTCAAGTGAGAGCTGCTTCCCTACAGTTTCCTTGAATAAGTGACTGCACCATGATGAAAATAGAATGTAGTATTCCCTTTGTTCAAAATTTGATTAATGAAAAAGTATGTAGCCCCACCTATATAATGTAATTCAGGTATACTGTTTATAGTGAGGGTGATGGTACTATGAAGCTTGGTACAGTGTGTTCCTGAGAAACTGCTTGTCTCTCTGAACTTGAGCCTTTCAGTCAGCTTCAGAGGCTATACTTTTACATCCATCCTGTTAACCATAGGATTGTAGTTGGCAGGAATCAGATACAAGATTGTTTATATATTTTTTCTGCGCTTCTGGAATTTTTTCCTTGAGAATTGATAAGATCTCTTCCTGCATTTAATAAAAGTATCCATGAAGTAGATTTAAAACATGTATTGCAGTTTTTACAAAATGTTGGTACTACTTTTAGAAGGTTAGATTTTATGGTGACCGTAATATTTAGTTCTGTAAGTGATGTTTGGCTTCTATAACTTATATATCATATTGAATGTGTGCTTGTAGAAAACCTTAGCATGCTAGGCTATGATTCGTTTAGCTTTGACATAATGTATCTTATAAATCCAACCAATTGTAGTTATTGAAACAACCCCAGCTAAACAAACCATAGCTTAATGTGTGTTGGATGTGAGGGCAATGTGGCTGTGACATCTGTTACTCCATTGACCTTCAGGGTTGATTTGGTTGGCTAGGCAGGTGACCTTTTCTTCCACAGTACTCCATGTGCATCCCACCCAAAGCTGCACTCACAGTAGAAGATGAGCATCCCAGATAGTACATTCTTTGGTCAAAGGTATACAATAGTTGTGCCCCTGCTAGAATCCCAAATAAGGTCATGTTCCACTCATAGAAGAATGTATATAATGTAATATGTAAGCCAAGTCAATAAGTACCATGAATATTGACTATGAAATCAGAGTTGATTATGTCTAATGGAGCTTATTTCCAGAGAAGTATTACGTTAGTGTCTCATTTTTTTCATTGGTGGACGAAGATTCTAAATGCACATTATTTCATTGAAATCTTCAGTCTTAAGATGGAACACTTTCTTTTTAATATTGTGAGGCAAATACACATCTTAGGAAATCATATGACCCTGACAGAATTCACACATCAACAAGAGGTATAAAACTCATGTTCATGGAAGAGCAAAACATCTCTTTCCACTGTTCTAGCACACTGAAATCTTCAGCTTGGGTTTGCAGTAATTATTAAATAGTGACATGGTTTTAAAAGAAGATACTTTTAAAACAAGGTTGTTCAATACTAAAACTTCAATGACAATATTTAATGCCAAAAAGCTAATGCATTTTTATAATATATGCTTTCCTGAACTAGCATCAGCATCTTCTCCAGGGTGTCCTGTCTTCTCATTATGTGGCCAAAGTATTTCAGTTTTGCCTTTAATATTCCCTCAAGTGAGCGGTCTGGCTTTATTTCCTGGAGGATGGACTGGTTTGATCTTGCAGTCCAAGGAGCACTAAGAATTTTCCTTCAACACCACAGTTCAAAAGCATTGATCTTCCTTCGCTCAGCCTTCCTTATGGTCCAGCTCTCGCAGCCACATGTTACTATGGGGAACACCATTGCTTTAACTATGCGGACCTTTGTTTTCAGTGTGATGTCTCTGCTCTTAACTATTTTATCGAGATTTGTCATTGCTCTTCTCCCAAGGACAAGATGCTTAGTTTTGACTTAATGTGTTATGTAAATCCAGCCACTATGGTTTCTATACCAAGATTTATGGCTCAATATGTTGTGAGAATGTAATTGGTGTCAATAACCTGAGTATATAGTCTGGGTTCTTGTTCTCAAACGAGAACTGTTCAATTGCGTCCCCGCTTTAAAAAGAATATATTCCCCACCCCCACCCCAATTAATTTGGGTATGATTTGAATTACCACTTAAATATTTCCATGCTATACAAATACTAGGTTAAACGGTAGAATAAAATTTATTATGTGACATGAAGTCGTTTTCCACTCCTAGCGATCACGTCTTCAGCAAAGGATCGTTACCTTGTCGTGGTGCTGGAGCTTGAGCACCTCAATGATGCCATGAGCTAAACCGTGAAGGGCCACCCAAGACAGGAAGGTCATGACAGAGAGGTCAGACTAAATGCGATCCCTGGGGAAGGTAATGGCAACCCACCCCAGTATTCTTGCCATGAAAACTAAACGGATCAGTACAACCAAAGATATGTCTGTATACCATCGGAAGATGAGACCCCCAGGTCGGAAGATGGTCAAAATGCTACTGGGGAGGAACAGAGGATGAGCTCAACTAGCCCCAGACGTGATGACGCAGCTAGCTCAAAGCCGAAAGGACGGCTAGCGGCCAACGGTGCTGGTGGTGAACGGTGAATCCGATGTTCTAAGGATCAACACACCACTGGAACCTGAAATGTAAGATCTATGAGCCAAGGCAAATTGGATGTGGTTATTGGTGAGATGTCAAGATTAAAGATAAACGTTCTGGGCGTCAGTGAACTGAAATGGACTGGAATGGGCCACTTCACATCAAATGACCACCAGATCTACTACTGTGGACAAGAGGACCACAGAAGAAATGGAGTAGCCTTCATAATTAATAGTCAAGTGGCTAAAGCAGTGCTTGGATACAATCCAAAAAACGACAGAATGATCTCAATTCGAATTCAGGGCAAGCCATCTAACATCACAGTGATCCAAATATACGCCCCAACCACAAATGCTGAAGAAGCTGAAGTAGAGCAGTTCTATGAGGATCTGCAGCACCTACTGGACAACACGCCTAAAAGAGATGGTATTTTCATCACGGGAGACTGAAATGCTAAGGTGGGCAGTCAAATGACACCTGGAATTACAGGTAAGTATGGCCTGGGAGAACAAAATGAAGCAGGACATAGGCTGATAGAATTTTGCCAAGACAATTCACTCTGCATAACAAACACTCTCTTCCAACAACCTAAGAGATGGCTTTATACATGGACTTCACCAGATGGACAACACCGAAATCAGATTTACATCCTTTGCAGCCAAAGGTGGCGGACATCTGTACAGTCGGTAAAAACAAGGCCTGGAGCTGACTGTAGTTCAGATCACGAACTCCTTCTTGCACAATTTAGGATCAGACTAAAGAGATTAGGGAAGACCCACAGATCAGCTAGATATGAGCTCACTAATATTCCTAAGGAATATGCAGTGGAGGTGAAGAATAGATTTAAGGGACTGGACTTAGTAGATAGGGTCCCGGAAGAACTCTGGACAGAAGTTGGCAGCATTGTTCAGGAGGCGGCAACAAAATACATCCCAAAGAAAGAGAAAACCAAGAAGGCAAAATGGCTGTCTGCTGAGACACTAGAAGTAGCCCAAGAAAGAAGGGAAGCAAAAGGCAACAGTGATAGGGGCAGATATGCCCAATTAAATGCAAAATTCCAGAGGTTAGCCAGAAGAGAGAAGGAATTATTTTTAAACAAGCAATGCGCGGAAGTGGAAGAAGACAATAGAATACGAAGGACAAGAGACCTCTTCCAGAAAATTAGAAACATTGGAGGTAAATTCCAGGCAAAAACGGATATGATCAAAAACAAAGATGGCAAGGACCTAACAGAAGAAGAAGAGATCAAGAAAAGGTGGCAAGAATATACAGAAGACCTGTATAGGAAGGATAACAATATCGGGGACAGCTTTGACAGTGTAGTCGGTGAGCTAGAGCCAGACATCCTGAAGAGTGAGATTGAATGGGCCTTAAGAAGCATGCTAATAACAAGGCAGCAGGAGACGACGGCATCCCAGCTGAACTGTTCAAAATCTTGCAAGATGATGCTGTCAAGGTAATGCATGCTATATGCCAGCAAATTTGGAAAACGCAAGAATGGCCATCAGATTGGAAAAAATCAACTTATATCCCCATACCAAAAAAGGGAAACACTAAAGAATGTTCAAACTATCGAACAGTGGAACTCATTTCACATGCCAGTAAGGTAATGCTCAAGATCCTTCAAGGTAGACTTCAGCAGTTCATGGAGCGAGAATTGCCAGATGTACAAGCTGGGTTTAGAAAAGGCAGAGGAACTAGAGACCAAATTGCCAATATCCGCTGGATAATGGAAAAAGCCAGGGAGTTTCAGAAAAACATCTATTTCTGTTTTATTGACTATTCTAAAGCCTTTGACTGTGTGGACCGTAACAAATTGTGTCAAGTTCTTAGCGGTATGGGGATACCAAGTCATCTTGTCTGCCTCCTGAAGAATCTGTATAACGACCAAGTAGCAACAGTAAGAACAGACCACGGAACAATGGACTGGTTTAAGATTGGGAAAGGAGTACGGCAGGGCTGTATACTCTCACCCTACCTATTCAACTTGTATGCAGAACACATCATGCGACAAGCTGGGCTTGAGGAATCCAAGGCTGGAGTTAAAATCGCTGGAAGAAACATTAACAATCTCAGATATGCAGATGATACCAATTTGATGGCTGAAAGCGAAGAGGAACTGAGGAGCCTTATGATGAAGGTGAAAGAAGAAAGTGCAAAAGCTGGTTTGCAGCTAAACCTCAAAAAAACCAAGATTATGGCAACCAGCTTGATTGATAACTGGCAAATAGAGGGAGAAAATGTAGAAGCAGTGAAAGACTTTGTATTCCTACGTGCAAAGATTACTGCAGATGCTGACTGCAGTCAGGAAATCAGAAGACGCTTAATCCTTGGAAGAAGAGCAATGACAAATCTCAATAAAATAGTTAAGAGCAGAGACATCACACTGACAACAAAGGCCCACATAGTTAAAGCAATGGTGTTCCCCGTAGTAACATATGGCTGCGAGAGCTGGACCATAAGGAAGGCTGAGCGAAGGAAGATCGATGCTTTTGAACTGGGGTGTTGGAGGAAAATTCTGAGAGTGCCTTGGACTGCAAGGAGATCAAACCAGTCCATCCTCCAGGAAATAAAGCCAGACTGCTCACTTGAGGGAATGATATTAAAGGCAAAACTGAAATACTTTGGCCACATAATGAGAAGACAGGACACCCTGGAGAAGATGCTGATGCTAGGGAGAGTGGAGGGCAAAAAGAAGAGGGGCCGACCAAGGGCAAGATGGATGGATGATATTCTAGAGGTGACGGACTCGTCCCTGGGGGTGCTGGGGGTGTTGACGACCGACAGGAAGCTCTGGCGTGGGCTGGTCCATGAAGTCACGAAGAGTTGGAAGCGACTAAACGAATAAACAACAACAAGCGATCACGTAGATAGATTTTCTCTATGAGGATCTAACCTAACCTGTTCTTTCAGATCTCCCAACGGTGCACTTATCGCCACTGTAACAGAGCCTAGACGTACATGTATATATTTTACAGTACTTTTATCTTTAAATCTAGGGCTACTATATCTGAGCTGCCAAGATCCAGACGATCGCTAAACGGAAACAGAATTACAGGAAACTCTACATCTGGCAGCCCAGAAAATCAAGACGGAAAACCGATAATATAAACAATCGCAATGATAGCAAACCACCCCTACCGCGAAACAAAAGCGCAAATACAGAGGTCCCCTCTTTTTCCGGTGTTGGCTTCCTATCCTCCTCGTTTCCTTTTGAAAAAGCCCCACTAGCGGTACGAGCCCGTCCGAGCTCGGCCCCCTCCGGCGCTGCCCGCTGTGTCCCTCCTCCACGAGAGTTTCAGAGAGGCCGGAATCCGGCTGCAGGTCGCCGGAGAGAGCTCCGCGGCGTTTGTTGCGCTCACTAAGGCGGGTCAAGTGAGGGAAGAGGGGTAAGGTAGGCCGAGCTTGGCGGGACGCGGAGGTAGCCCCAGCGATTGGCTGCAGTGGGTCACGGAGCAGAGCGTGGCTTGATTGGCTGGGTCGGGTCATGTGGTGTGGAAGCCGATGGTGGCTGTGGGAGACAGATAAACATGGAGGCCATCTTTCACGAGAGGGTGAGTGAGCTTTTGCCTTCGCCTAAAGAAGGGGGGATGTGAGGTTAAAAAGAGGGCGAAGCAAGAGGGCGACCCCGTGAAGAAAGGCGGCTCGCATGGCGCTTGCCCGCCAGTGAACCTTTACTGTTTCGGTTCCTCGGGTAGTTCAGAGGCGATTGGTGTGATGTGTACAAAAATCTCCTCTTTTAGCCTTTTATACTTAAAGTGAAGTTGCAGAAGGGAAGAATAAGAATAAAGCTACTTTCTTGTGATTCAGATATACTTTAAAAGGCAAGGCGGATGAAGGGCGAGGGTTTCTAATAGGTGGTAGAGGAGACCGGTCCGCAGAAGCTTGTTTCGATAAAGGTATGAGCCTTGAAAGACTGTTTCCTTTCGATCGCCTGTCTCGTGAGGCAAAGCGTTCACGTTTGTTTAAAACGGACGCTTACTCTTAAGGTGATGCTTTCTAAAAGTACATTCCTGTAACTGGATGGTGCAGGGAGGCGTTTTCTCTCCCATGCTTTTTAGTGAATCTTTTCGGAGTATCGTGGCCCCTAACCATGCTGGCAGGATCATTGAGCAGAAAACAAGGAAGTGGGAGCTTAACATGGAAGACAAGAACTTATGAATTAGTGTTACCAAACACCTTGTTTGAGCGGTGCTGCTTCATTGAGGGGGGGGTTCCATTTCACTGGAATGTATATACTCCTTATTTCACTTCAACTGTTCATGTGTATACATGCAGTACGATATTGTACATGATTTTTTTTTCTGACTTCCTGATAGAATTGGTTGGTTGTTTTGAAACTGTATGCTCCGTGCATCTCTGTCATTAATATGACCCTTTTTTCTTTGACATCAACATTATGTATAACCTGAATAACTGCTACTGGGGGAAGAGAATGGTTTGGGTTTTTATCTTTGTTTCGTGTAGTATGACACCCCTAGATATAAATTGTTTTGAAGATAAAATGTTACATATCGGCTTGATTCTGAAGGCAGTGATATATTTTGGTAATTTTCTTAGCTTCTCTCCGAGGTTTTGGAAAAAGGGCATAGATTTAATAGCATTACTAAGTGATTGTATCCAACTAACCTACTCTATTAGTGGACAACTGTTTTAAGCATAACACGAATTTGCTGAGTGCTTCCCGTTCCCTAGAGCTGCATGTCCCTATAAAACAGGGGTCCCCGGGCCGCGGACCGGTACCCATCTGTGGCCTGTTAGTGGGCCACGGGCTGCACAGCAGGAGGTGAGCTGTGGGCGAGCAAGTGTATTTACAGCTGCTCCCCGTCGCTCGCGTTACCGTCTGAGCTCTGCCTCTTGTCAGAGAAAGCAAGCCCATTGGCTGCTATCTCCAAACAGCGCGAAGAAAAAAATAAAAGGTCAGAATAAAAGGTTGTGAAAAAGAGGAAGCGCTTGAATCATCCCAGAACCACCACCACCACCACCCCAGTCCATAGAAAAATTGTCTTCCGCGAAACGTCCCTGGTGCCAAAAAGGTTGGGAACCGCTGCTCTAAAACATTCCAGAGGTTGGATTTCTCTGGTGTGAAACAAAAAAGAATCACTAGCCTGGCGTGTGTAGAAATGCTTTTGTACAGGCATGTTTGGGCCAGAGAGTACAGGAAGAGTTGTACTATGAGGCTAGTCCTATTTCCTCAATGGGCTACCAAATGCCTGCAAGCCAGATGTGAGTGTAGTAGCACCCTGCCATCCATGTTGTTTAGCAAATGATACTGGGGGATATTAAATGCTGGAGAAGTTTTGTCTAAGTCAAATTGATTTAAATCCATAGTCAGGAAGACTATAATAATTTAAATCATAGTCAATAAAATTCTGTTGATCATAATTTCTACTAAAAGTCTTCTGCTTTGTTATAACCTCAATGCATATTCCTCAGTTCTCAGGGATAGACACAACTTTTATGTTTAGAAACAGGTATGTGTTATATATTATAAAACTATATTCTGGTTTTCTTATTTTTTTGTTAAAAAATGAATAATTTGTTATTTAGTACCAAAACAGATATATAATGTCACAATTCTGAAGAAATGAACTACCTACAGTTCAATTAAACATAGATGTATTGAGGATCATTTTCTTGTGATGTGCTAAACAACCATAATATTATGCATACCATGTAAATTCATAATTTAAAAAGCAAATTTTGTTTTTTTAAATTAACCCTCTTCTGGAGGTACAGAGGAGCAGTAGCCATTGATAGTTTTATCCAGAGATTGACAACATGACACTTGTGTCGTCATATTACCCAGGACACTTCCACTAATTTGCTTGGTCATTTGTATGCAGTTCTTCACTGCATGTAATAGCTTTTCCTAATCCAATATTTCCAGGTGGTTTAAACTATTCTTATAGTTTGATTCTAGTCATATTGTTTGTGAATGATGCTAGTGTTTAAGTCTGCCTGACTATTACTTGTATACAAAGCTGACTGATGTGCATATTTTCTCTTGGTAATAGGTAATAAGAATAGGTTATAGTCAGTATTATGTATGGCTTAATTTGCTCAGAACAGTAGAAAAGCTGTGTTGGAAAACTAAAGTTGTGATTTAGGAGACTTAAATGATAAAGAGTCCCTCTTTTGGGGGAGATGGGCGGTAATTAAATTTGAATAATAAATAAATAAATAAATAAAGATCATGAATGTTTTTCTGCTATTGCATGCAGAACTAGTTGAACTTGTTTGGGTTCATATATATGTATATACATATACATGTATAGATAAGTACACATGCATGCATATGCATAAATTTCAGTAATGCTAACTACTTTAAAGGAAACAGTGAGCTTTATTTAAAATACTTTCTGTCACGTACAGTGTATTCATTTAATAGTTCAAATTGATATAAAGTGCATTAAAATATAGTGCAAAATATGTTTAAAACACAAGAAGGAGGCTATTGCAGTTCTGTACATCTGTTTCGCCATCACTGGCAAAGCACAGAAACAGTAACTTAAAGGATTAAACTTGCTATAGTTTTAAATAGTATTTGAACAATAAAACAAATCATGAAAAGACCATATAATACTTACTGCATTTTTTTCTTTTTTCAATTTTTCATAATTTAGCAAGAAGGTTCTTTGTGTGCCCAGCACTGTTTGAATAACTTGCTGCAAGGAGAGTATTTCAGTCCTGTAGAACTATCTTCTATTGCACAGCAGTTAGATGAAGAAGAGAGAATAAGAATGGCAGAAGGAGGAGTTTCTAGTGAAGAATATAGAACATTTTTACAGGTAACAGCTCTTCAGATGGTTTTACATTTGTCTGCCACCTTATGTTCTGCATATTTTCTGACTAGAAGTGCTTATATTGAAGCTGAACTTCAGAATGATAAAACGTAAAGTTCTCTGTCTTCCTTCCTAGCATAGTACCCTTCAGATATGTTGGGATTACAGTCAAATTCCCAGTGAAGCTTCTGTTTAACATCTTAAAACACAATTTTTTTAAAAAAAAGAAACTGGAGAACTTCAGGTACAGAATTTATTTTGCCCCAAGCTGTTTTTGGTGTCCACAAATGAGTATTCAAATAGCAACATGAGGAAGGCTACTGAAGTAACCATTAGAGTCTCAAATTTGCCTGGTGTTATCTATCTGCATAGTTTATCTGCTGTTTCTAGCTGATACAACCTGTAAATCCCAGGCTGTCATAATACTTGTTGCAGCTATCTTAATTTGCCTGTTATAATCCCTCCTGGTCTCATACCTTCGAACTGGTTCATCAAAAGTATTTTGAGTGGGTAAAATTTAAGATTTATTAATCAAGATTAATTGAATTTATTTTCTACTTCTGATTTCCCAGAAGCTTCTATAGCACACAGATTAACCTTTTCTCCTCTCCTTCGCATTCTTTGTTGAACAGCAACCTTCAGGAAACATGGATGATAGTGGTTTCTTCTCAATCCAAGTAAGCAGTCTCCCTTTAATTTTTTTGAAAATTTAATTAAAATATAACATTTGAAAATTCTTGCTGAAATATATTCTGGGCTCCTATTTTAGAGCTGTTTAGGAGACAGCTGTGCTCAATGGATAAATTCCTTAAAGTGAATATTTGCCTCCCAAAATGTACAAGGAGCAAATCCATGGTTTTGGAGAGTCTTTTGTGTTTCAGAGCTACATTGTGGTTGCAATTTTGTAGATAGTTTCAATGCTTACATCCCATTGATTTTCAGTGGAATTTTAGCATTATAATAATTTACAGAATTTTTCTACATAAGTTAGGATGGGACTGATTTCCAAACTGGCAAAATGATAATGCAATACATTATTTGGGGGTTTTCCTCCCTCAGTTAAGCTGTTCTTTGGGGATTTAAGAAAATTTGCATTAAGTTGTTTCCTGGGCAAACAGATGAGCTTATTTATTTATGTAAATTAATAGAAATCTTTCTTTGTATGGTACACCAAGGATAGTGGAAGTGCATTTTTTATAAAGTGTACAGTATGTGCAAAGTATTTGTATTTTCCAAACTGATCATTAAAAAGTGAGAGAGGTCTGCATACATAAACATGCCAGTGTAATTAATCTATTTATCTTGTCCTTACAGCAAGCTATTTTTGGATAGATTGTTGTATGTAGTAAGTAACTAGGCTAAGTAAATAAACTTTGCCTAAGTAAACTAGGACCAAAGTCTTCAGATCCACATAAGTTAGTATATATGCCCCGAAGAGTACAGTAGTTTGTAAGTAACAAAATAAGCTTATTGCTCTATGCAAAGCTGTCTTTGCATAGAGTATTAGTTTGTATTAGTTTGAAATCACTGAAGCTGGCAGAGTTACATGCAACTTACCATTCTACTTTTCTATAGATTGCTTTTCTTTTTTCCTACCTCTTCTGCAGAATGTGGCCTGAAGTGAAGGTGAACTTCTCTCTTTAATTTCCCAGCAGTTGGCAAACACATTTTATATTAATAATGTATTTCAAACAAGAAATTTAAGAACAAATTTATTACTTTGTCCCAAAATATGCAGGATGTACTGAGCTTTTGGTAGGACTCAGTGATGTCCAGAAATACACCTCTCATGCAAATAGATTCTCACTACTTAACATTTAATTATTTTTAGTGGCATTTTAAGGTGGTTGTTAACATCTTATGCTTAAAAAAATAGTTTAAATGTCTTTTGTAGTATAAAGTAAAACTTCAGTTTACCAGATCTCATTACAGCAGGCTCATTCACAAAGAACCAGATTTCTGCGGTGATTTACAGCATTTGCATCAATGTAATTTGTGTAGTGATATAAAGTATGTAATCACACAATGACACATATCAATGTAATGATGTATTTATGTGTTTAACAGACATCCATGAATTAGGAACACTTTCCCCATAAAATGATATTTCACTGTATAAGGAATTAGACCAGTAGGTTTTAAATATCTTGCCAGTTACACATATAGACATTCAGAATAAAATTGATGCTTCGAGAGCAAATTGATTGTCTATAGCTGCTGATAATAACTCAGGTGTATATGTGGGGAAAAAAGCCAAATTGTGTATTTGTTATTCACCCTTAAATGGATCCATCCTATTGTTTCCACAAAAGTGGGAGTGGGAAAAAAATAAAATTTCATTACAAGAAAATCACTGGGCTAAGATAATTAAGAAGTTAACCTTCATGAATCTACATAATGTAGATTCATGAAGGTTAACTTCTTAATTATCTTAGCCCAGTGATTTTCTTGTAATGAAATTTTATTTTTTTCCCACTCCCACTTTTGTGGAAACAATAGGATGGATCCAGATTTAGTCAGACTAAACCCATTAAAATCAACGTGACTTTAGTGCTGAGTACTGGAGTTCCATTGATTTCAGTGGTCTGTTCTGAGTATGACTATATCTGAATTCAGTTAAGTATATTTGTCTTTATAGTTCTAAAATGGTTGCGTTGCTTAAATTTTATAACTGACTGGTTTATTTCATGAAACGTTCTGTTTTTTTGACAGGTTATAAGCAATGCCTTGAAAGTTTGGGGTTTAGAACTAATCCTCTTCAACAGCCCAGAGTATCAGAGGCTCGGGATCGATCCTATGTAAGACTTTCTTTTTTAGCTCCCTGCTTCCTTTTAAAAAAATATTAACAGTAATGCAAGAAAAAAACCCCCTATCCTTCTGAATTCCTTTTGAAAATTACTCTTTCAAGTTCTGGTTTTAGCTGCTCAGTATTTTCTTTTTCATATTATTGAGGCCTTCAATGTCCATTTGTCCTCTGAGCCTTCATGACATCTCAGTATCTGTGGCATTATAGAATGCTGACTTTGAATGGTATGTGGCATCATATCTGCTTAATGACATCACTGTGTGTGTCTGTATTTATCAAGCATATATAGCGATAAATATATTTCCAAAACAATGTTATTACAGTATTCTGAACTATCAGTGTGGATGGAAAATCACATAATCTGAATCATAGCTTCACTTACTGCAGTGTTTTTTAAATACAAAAATGGTAACACTGATTAATACTTCTGTGCTCAAATATTTAATTCTGTGAATACTTTGTGTTTTACTTTCAGAAATGAAAGATCTTTTATTTGTAACTATAAAGAACACTGGTTTACGGTTCGAAAATTAGGGAAACAGGTAAAATTTCTTCTTTATTTTCCTTGTTTAAAATTGATGTCAAGGTTGCCATTGGAATCAGCTATAAATTCAGTCAAAATTTAGTGCAAGTCTAGTGGCAAACACTGCATGCATGTACACACATTTAGATAGACAGACAGACATACAGACAGATTCAGTTGATGAAATTCATTAGCAAAATGGCTTCATTTTGACACTTTTCAATAATTCATATTTCAAAATGGGAAGGGGAACTGTTGTTTCCCAGAGCTGGTTTGTTCCTATTCCCATCCTGAAGTTATAGATGATTCTTTCATGTTAATGAATGCTAAACAGCAGCAGGCAGATTTTTTGCTTGGCATTTCTGATTCATCAGTTTTTCTAATTTTAAGTCAGACTTTTGCCTTGAAGTAGAAGTTTCCACAGCAGAAAATGCATTGTGTACACTTTCCTTCCATGTATGCATGGTATTCCTTTAATTACAGTCTAGCTTTTTTTCCTTATAACTGTCATGAATAAGGATGGCGAGCAGGGGGCTCCCACCCAGACTGTCAAGCGCATGCGTAGCACTGAGGAACTGTTCAGCCATTCAAAGAGACACAGATCGGGACCGCCTTAACCTTTGGGGTTTATATGGCTGGGTTTTTCCCACGCTTCCTCAGTTTGTTAGGATTCTTGTTAAGTACTAGTAATAAATATTAGAGACCAAGTCATTGTCTCAGTGTGTTTCCTGGTAGTTAGGACAATAACTAATTACTAATGCTTCCATTTAACTTGCATATAGTCTCTGAAAATGACTAGAAGAAACTAAGAGTTTTGTATCTGACAAGTCAGTTGCAAGCAGTCAAATTTATACAAGTAATACTATTCCATGGTGTACATGGAATACATGTACAAAATAATCAGTTCATGATTTTAAATTGATTTGCAAATATATTTCATTGAACAATTGTTTTAACAATGGCTAGATGTTTTGCTATGTATGAAAATTATTAATGATCACACTGCATGTTAATTTTCTTTCTTTGAACAGTGGTTCAACTTGAACTCTCTCTTGACCGGTCCAGAACTAATATCTGATACTTACCTTGCACTTTTCCTGGCCCAGCTACAACAGGAAGGTAATGCTAATTTCCAGATGCTAAACACTGTTATTTGAATGCAAGAAAATTGGTTGTAGTATTCATCTAAGAAAACTGTTTTCC
Source organism: Candoia aspera (assembly GCF_035149785.1). NCBI lineage: Eukaryota > Metazoa > Chordata > Lepidosauria > Squamata > Candoiidae > Candoia > Candoia aspera. The sequence continues at coordinate 305,842,522 of NC_086153.1, read as the reverse complement.
TCTGTTGTGACTGAGGTGTGCAGAATGGGTAACCAAATTGCCCAATATTGATAAAGAGCATTTTCCTACCCGTGCCCTGCACATACATATATACATACATTAATTAATTAATTTTTAGGTCAACTTCCTTCACAATCTCTTCATACGTTTTTATCGTCCACAGGTTATTCAATATTTGTTGTAAAAGGTGACTTACCAGATTGTGAAGCTGATCAATTACTGCAAATGATTCGGGTGCAGCAAATGCAGAGGCCAAAATTAATTGGGGAAGAGACACTGCAATCAAGAGATCAGAGGTAAGGTAAATAAATGCTTGTATTTTAATGAGTGTTCAGTGTAAGTATTTTTGAATCCTGATTATGAACAAAGAAAATAGCTAAAAAGTAGAAGGTATTATATGTTTCCATATGGAATAGACCAAAACTACGTTTGCCTATAGTAAATACATTATCTATGTCTAATAGGAGATACACCAAATACAAAATAAGTTTTGCATAATTTCTGTATATTTTCTTAAGGTTTGGGGAATTTTTTTGAACTAAGAAGGCTTTGAGTACCTTCATAGCTATCCATGTGAATGCAGCTATCAGAAGAATTCTAAATGAAGAAGAAGGTGTCAAAGATGCTATATATAAATTCACCAGCTGTTCATTCTCATTTCCATCTTTCTGCCCTCTGTACCTTTTAAAAAAATTAATCCTACGCTCTACCACACATCTAGACATAGCACAGCTTTTTTATTTCCTTTTGTCTGTTTAGCTCATCTGCAAAAGAAGATATTTTTTTCCTATTAAGCAGCTTAAATGAATCTGTAACAGAACTTACTTTATAGCAATAGCCTGTTGTGGTGATCCAAAGTGCAGCATAGTTTAGTAGCTATCATATGGCATGTTGTAACTTGAAGAAGGAGAAATCTCCAGATGAAGGCAATCCACTTCCTTTCATTCTGTCTCAGTTTTTACATTCCTGGATAGGATTGAGTGAATACTTTGGATAGTTAGTATTCTTTTCTGCAGAGTGACTTTACTGCCAATCTTAAACATTGTTTTCTTTTATTCCTTCAGTGTGGTAATTTAGAGAATCTTATTTGAAAATTAAATATATATAAATCGTTATTTTAAAAGTTGTAAAACATTATCCTGTTATTCTGAAAGTGATTTAAATTTGTCTAATTTCACTTTAGAATAAAAATGTTGTTTCTACCTGTGTAATTTCTCCAGGGTGCAAAAACCAGACTTGGAACAAGCACTAGATGTTAACCAACCCTTTGATAGTACAGGCATGTTAGATGAAGATGAAGAAAATTTCCAAAAAGCACTTGCACTCAGCAGACAGGAAATTGATATGGAGGATGAAGAGGCAGATCTCCGGAGGGCTATTCAGCTTAGTATGCAAGGTAGAACCTTATATTTTGATTAAGAAATTAATTGATATGTTGTATGTTTAATCTTATTCAATCATAATACAACAAAGCAATAAAACTACACTGAAGGTATTTTTTTTTTGATGCCTTCAAGTCAGTCTTGACTCCTGGCGACTGCCTGGACTAGTACGAGCAGTTTTCTTGGCAAGATTTTGGATGTGGTTTGCCACTGCCTTCTTCCTAGGGCTGAGAGACAGTGACTGGCCGAAGGTCACCCACCTAAGGTGGCACTACAAATCATAGTCTCTTGGTTTCTGGCCTGATGCCTTAACCATTACACCAAACTGGCTGTCTCCCTGAAGCATTATATACTTTTAAAATGTCCTAATAGATAACATATGCACACTTCAAAAATGAGTTAGAAGAATTGCTTTAGATGTAGCACAACCACTAAGTCCAAAGCATTTATTCCAAATCATTTTCAAACCCTGCACAGTCCTAGTAAATAACAGTGTTTTGTCTAGAAATGTTCTTTGGATTTAGTCAGAACTTAAGTCAAGTTGTTTCAGAGAAATTTGTTCTCTGGAGCAGAGTGGGATTCTTTCTTAAGTGACCAAATGCAAGCATTTATCCTCAAGCATAAAGAATTATTTGATGCTTTGGTGAAGAAGGCAAATAGAGTATCTGCAAGAAAATGTTTCTTTCCTTCTACTTTCACATACATGGAAAAGTGTGAGGAAAGTGGAATGATAAGGAATAGTATACCAGAGCTCTGCAGTTAGAGTGCTTTGATGGCAGAAGTGGCATTGGGTGTCAAAATTAGCTTCTTGCTGTTTCTGTCCCATCAGGGCATTCTTGTAATCTTGTTGTTTCTCTTGGTTCAGTAACTGAATTCTGAGGTTTAAGATAGAAATAATAATTTTAAAATAGTGTGTCTCACATTAATATTAGAAAGTGCTAGCTTTCCAAGACTGTTTTTAGGCAGTTATCAAAAAGATTTAACTACCTCTCCCTTGCTGTCTGCCTCATTCAAGGCTGAAATTCCTGGCCCTGGCAAAGGTCCTCCCAAGGGCATACTAACTCAGGAACCTATAGAACCTCAGTTCCACCTATCTTTCATAATTACAATGTCACTTCAACTCATCCATCCATCACAAACATCAACCACCTTTCTTTGCTGTGTAAAGGCAGTTTAAAGTAGTATATTTCAAGAGAATTGGTGTAGTGTAGTGGTTAAAGTGTTGATATACAAACAGGGAGAGCCAGTTTCTAGTACACTCTCAGTCATGGAAACTTACTGGGTAACTTTGGGCCAGACACACACTCTCAGCCCAGCTGACTTCTCAGGATTGTTGTTGGAAAATTGGTCTTGTATTGTGATTAGATGTAACTGCATATCAATATAAATGCATATCAAATAAAATTTGGTATGGGGCATGAGGAGAGGTAACCAACCCTGGGGGTGGTTAGCACCCTGAAGATGCTCCTGTAAATTAAGAACTTTTTCTCATCTATGTCTTGGACTATATATTTTTTATTTAAGAATATTGTTTTATTGTATTTTAATGACTTATTCTTGTTCTCTTGTAACTGCCCAGAGTTGCTCTTTGAGTGAGATGGGCGGTGACTAAATTTGAAATATAAATAAATAGTTGTGGAGTCCTTGGTGCTCTCTGAGCCTTGTTGTTTTCTTGCAGACATTTCATTGCCAGACTAGGCAACATCTTCAGTGCCTAGTCCAAATAGTTTTAAGGAGGTAGAATTATCAAGACTGCTGGGCTAGCTTTAGACTTGCCTTCCTATAAATTATAAGGCATTTAGAGTAAAATATATTTCATTATACAGGTAGTCCTTGTTTAGCAACTGCCTTGTTTAGCAACCATTCACAGTTAAAACGGTGATGAAAAAGTAACTTTGCAACCAATGCCTGGATTTATGACCTTCGCAGGCCAGCAAAGCAAAGCTGAAGTAAGATTGTAAGCACAGTTGCAGTTTCACTTAGTGACTGCTTTGCTTAACCACTAAGTTGCCAGTCCCAACTGCAGTCGCTAAACAAGGACTACCTGTAATATATTTTGTAATCCTAACAGTCTTTGTGCAGTACAGTACCCTAGTCTTAACGGTGTCTACCCCTGGCAAATGTTTCTCGGTCTCACTTTTTACCATCTTTCCAAGTCAGGCCTCTACCTGATTCACTGCTGCACCTGAATAATTTTTGTTCTTCCAACTTTGAAACATTTTTATACTCCAGCATAGTACCCAACCTGAAGAAAAATACACAATAGGTGGCAAGTGTGTGTGGCATTGTCTTGCCTGCACTTGTCCACTGCATATTGAACTGATCTGGCCAAAATGGAGCTAGCATCTAAATAGGACTTAGAAAGCAGAGTGTTTATGAACACACTGAGACTAGACCTGTAAGGTTGATTTTATTGCTCAACCAAACCAATTGGGAGGGGTCATTTAAGCTATGCTGAAGTGCTGAAGGTGCTGAAAAAGCAGTCTTCTGAGTTAGAAAATGTGTGTGTGCAAATACAAAACTGCTATTGACTCTAATTTTGAGCAGGCCTCCTCTATCTCATATTAATCTTACACATATAAAATATACTGATAGTCCCCAGATTTAAAATATGTATTGCTACTTATTATCCATACTGTTATAATATCCAGATCCAACTGCTGTTCACAATGTAATACAAAGGACTCCCTTGAAGATTATTTGAAACATTCAGTTGGTAGCCCAGCTATTAAGTAGGATTATACCAGTGTAATAATGAAATACAGTGATGTTAAAACAACAGACTGCTAGTACATACATTGGATCACAGGTGAAAGTGTTCATTTTGAGCTTCCATTTATTCAGCAGCCAGGATGACAACCAGGATCATGTCCTGGTTTGTGGAGTGTCCTCCCTCAGCAAGTCTAACTGGCCCCAGACTTTTTATTGCCAGCAGTGGAGGAAAGCAATATTGGTTTTTTTTAGCTTTAAAGTATGGTTGATTGCAGTTGCTTTCGTTGATATGTCTTTTTAGATTTTTATATTGTTCCTTGTTATTGCTGTTTAATTCTTTTATTATGTCATTATTGTACAAATTTGTATTGTAAACTGTTCTTGTTACTTTATAAGAAATAGTTTTTTTAAAAAAAATAAGAAACATAGTAAATATCCCTGTAAACTTAACCTTCCCAATAAGTGGGTGTGTGTGAATTTTAGGAGAACATCGAAGTGGCTTCTCAGATTATTGCACACAGAACATTCCACATTCATCTGCAACAGGCCAAACTGAATCTCTCCCATCAGAAGAATTGCGGCGGCGAAGACAGGCCTATTTTGAAAAGTAATGTAAACTGTGTCAAGCATCATTTGTGGGTGGCAAGCCCCAGAAGCCTTTGTTAAGTGATACTGCTTTTTTACTTGATGTTTTTCACATGTTTTGGATTACAGTTCCCATTTTCTTGAACATTGACCATGCTGGTTGGAACATGGAATTGTAGTCCAAAGTACTAGGAGAGTGCTGAGTTGTTTTTTTCTGAATTAACTCATACCAGTATTTATCTGGTTTTTAAACTCCTGAACCACCTAACTCAGTTTTGCAAATATCTTGATTCTTTTGGCTTGATATTATAGTACAAGACTGAGGCACCATGCTGGCTGCAGATAGCAGGACTTCCGTTCTTGGGCAAATCACACTACCTACGTAACTAATTCATTGGTCAGTTATATAGATAATTGTTCCAGTTTGACATGCAAATGAATGTATGATGCTTTATCATGATCACATAAGTCTTTATTTAGGGCAATGTAAATTATGAACCAGTAGCAAATAGGTAATTTATCTCTATTCCCATATTTATATTATTCGTTCATTCATTAATTCTTGGTAAACTTCAGGTCTTCTTGTTCAAAAGAGTGGTAGCAGTTACTGTTTTTAACTGAAAATGCTATACTGCCTGCCTCTTGATTATCATTCTTTTTAGTGCTTCTTTTTAATAAGACTTTGTTTCACAAGCATATTGCTAGGTCTGATTTCTCTTTTGGCTTGTTTTAGACTATAAATTAACCTGGATATGGTACCAAAATGCACCACCTCTTTTTATTATGTAATGATAAAATACATTCATTAGCAATTGGTACTCCTATAATCTTTATCTATTTTGTGCTTAATAAATATACATACTTTGTAATCATCATTTTCATTTTTATTTTGAAGAATGTTTTTATGTTGCATCAGTTCAAGGAGAGATACATAATAACTGAAAGTGCGTCTTCTGGAAACAGGCAGACTTAATTTCCTCCAATAATCATCACTATAATTGTTGTCCAAAAGCACATTCTAGTAATGTGGCAAACTCCATATCCTAGTTAGATAACTTTCAAGTGCTCCTGGGAAAGTTATTTGTTTCTTTTCCCCCCTAGAATGCACTGGTTTAGCCTTTTCAGAGATGGTTTGTCATCTCCTGGCTCTGGAATTGGAAGTGATTCCCAGTATTTTGGATATAGTCTGGTCTCAAAATATTTTCGTGTTGTGTGTTCTGTGTTAGGAGAAAAATCGTACCTAGGAGAAAACAAAATGTGGGAGCTTTGTTAACACTTGATAGTAAGCTTGTTGGCTAATACTCTGGGCTCAGTATACCTTAGCCATTTATACCTATCTGATAAATTTTTTTAGAACTGGATTCTTTAAACATTACATTTGTATACATTGAGTAATAATGCTCCAGCCTCCTGTACTGTGAGCTTTTCAAATACTACTCTATTATTTAATAGAGAAATTAAGTTGGATAAAGAAAGGCAAGGAGTCATAGAGTTATAGACTTTCCTAAATATAATGAAAATTAATGATGCATGTTTCTTTCTTTGACTGGTTGATTCTTTTAGACAACAGCTGCAACAGCAAGTTCAGCTTCCACAATTCCATGATGCACCAGCTACAAGTTCAAACCCACTAGTTAATGACACAGGTACTGCTTTTATTTGCCACATTTTGCCACATTTTTTCCAGTTACTCTTCCTTTCAGATAATGAGCCAAGGATGTCTTTAACTTAGTTTAATACATTTTACCAAATCTCTTATTAGCTTTCAGTATCATTGATCAGGATATCCTTCTGGGGAATTATTTCAGGAGGCACTTCTGCTCTGTCCTGTTCAATTTTTGGAGGTTCCATTTTTGGGGGCCGCCCAAATGCTATTTTGTCTTCAGTGTTTATTTTGAACATCTACATCACAGAGATTATGTAGAGAACAGGAATGAAGTATCATCAGTGTATGAATGATGCCCAGTTCTGTCCTTTCTCATCAAGTACGAGCATGGCAATACTTGTTCTGAACTGATGCTTGAACTCAGTAATAGATGAGGTGAGGACTAATAAACTGCGAAGAATATGTTCAGTCTGTTCTAAATGGGATCACTCCTCTTGATTAGATTTGTAACTTGGGAGTGCTCATAGAGGCAGTTCTGATGGCCTCAGTAGCATGAGATAAAATTCACACTAGCTGCCATCCTATTTGGATGCCATAGATACCTAACTGCCATTAGCCATTCATTGAAAGTCTGTTGTTGGAGTTTTGCAATGCATTATATGGGACTAAAAACTCCAGTTAGTGCAAAATGTACATTAGAACTTGCCATTTTGAATGTTACCGCTGTAATGTTGTGTTAACCACAGGGTGGCTGGTATTTTTTCAGCATCAGTTCTGTTCATATTCACCTTTAATGTTATAAAAGGCTTGGGAACAGATTGCCAGAAGCAGCACATAGAATATATGTGCTGCTTCTGGTAATCTGTTCCCAAGCCTTTTGGAGGATCTTTTCTGGGTATTATCCAGAGAATGAATAATGTGCTAGAATGAATAACTAACTAGGCTTATGAGCCATTATGGTGTAGTGGTTAGAGTGATGGACTGAGACTAGAAAGATTCACTTTCAAGTCCTCACTGATCACAGTATGGTCATTTTTTTAGCCCAAAAGGCAATGCAGGCTATAAATATAATTAAATAAATAAAACATTGGCTGCTTTTTTTCCCTTTTAGAATATATATATCAGCTTTATTATTGTTTTTGTTGTTTGGTTTGGTTTACAGTTTTGAACTGTTTTGAAAACATGTGCTAGTTCTACAATAGATATACAAACTAAATACATTTTAAGGGTTTTATATTTTTCTAACTTGGAACTTTTCCTCATAACTCAGTATGTGCTATAACAGTTGAAAGGATGATATGAAGCATTCCTTCCTTCTCCTTTGTGCTGAATTTGTAGAATCAGCTACATGAGGTCTATCTTGTCCTACTTGTTACATCAGCCTTCATCAACTTTGTCAATGTCCTTCTGATCTACTGAACCACAGCTGTCATCATTTCCAGCCAGTGTGACCATTGGAAATTGTATCTAGAAATAATAGAGTTGTATCCAATACATCTTTAAGGCATCAAGTTGTAGTAATGCTTATATATGCACTTCGGTGTATGCTGATCAGTTAAATTCAGCATTGGTCCACATGATGACTTAAACATAATGCTATTTGGTAAAAACTAATAAAGCATTCAGACATACCTAAAAAACTCTGAAGAAAGAGATGGACATCCATAGTTGGTTCAAGGCTTCCTAACCCCATATCCTAATTTATTTTCTTGACTTTAATATTAAACCAGGGTTTTCCTGTTCAGAGGAATCTGGTTGAATGCAATCCACAGTCATCTCTCTGAACCTACCATCAAGAAGAGAGAAGGAGAAATACCAGGGAGAAAATCATGACCCCAGTCCTTTTTTACCAATTTCCTAAACCAGGAGTGGAGAACTGGATTTAGTTCAAAATAAATCCAGCCTCCTAGCTGACCTGGGAGACCATACGACATTACAGAGGTTTAATTGACATCAGTCTGTCAGATCATTTATGTTTTGATGCTTAATTCCATTCTCTTTAAAAGGGGCACAGAGAAGGTAAATCTGATCCTGCCTATACTCCAGGACAATTGCTAGCAGAAAGTAGGGTAACTATTAATAGGTCTTTGGGGACTTTCTGGATAGGCCAGCCTGGCAGCAAGAAGTTCCCCACTCCTGTCTTGAACTAGTAAGCTTTGAGCATCTGAATTAGATCATTTTCTACCTTTTTAAATGATTGATGTTCTAGAAACTAATGTATTTTACTTTCTTGTTTCTTCTCAGGAGGTGATATGAGTGAAAATGATATGCTTCAAGCGGCTATGAATATGTCATTGGAAACTGTTAGAAACAACTTGAATACAGAAGAAAAGAAATGACAAATACTTATATTTATTCTAATCTGAACACTACATTCTCTATTAATTCTGTTTGGGTGGCATAAAGGTAGGGTTCATTTCACTGATGTACCAAAGCAAGATAGTCTTGAAATTTCAGACTAAGGATCAGAATTAAAGGACAATTTGCTTATTATACAAGTAAAATCTCATTAGTTTATGGTTATACCGTTGACCTTATGGGTAGTTCTAATTCAGTCAGAAGAACTCTACATGAGAAAAAGGGGTATGAATATACCATAAAATCTCATCCAGTATTTTCCTGATCCATATATGTTCAGGTTGAGTTTATGGTATCTGCAGATCTTTGTATGGGGGAGCAGCTCTCTGAGTTGTGATGGCTTGTTCTTGTGGATTTTGTTCTTAACAGCAAGATCAAGCACTCACATGATTATATAGCAAGGCCTTGGAACTTTGCTAAATAAGATATGTGACATCTAAAACTTTGTAGTTTCACATATATGCTCAAAGGCAGTCTAAGTACCATGTTTAGAGTGCACTTCCAAGGTTCCAGAATAACAGACTGAATATAATACAAATCGCCTTTCCCTTTTGAGATACTTGAATTATAAATAGGCAACACTGACTAATATTTGTTGTCCTTTCAAGTAAGAACCACTTATAATCCATGTGATTTAATGTTTTATTAATATTTTTAAAAAGTTCTCTTTAATCTCAGAATATAATCAGTTAACATTTTGACTAAGAATAACAAGGGATTTGCAGACCATCAAACCTATTTGGAAGACTTTAAAACTATATAAATAATGCTAGAGTGTATCATCATGAAATGGAAAATCCTGCTTTTCTTCTCCTGCTTCTGCAGATCTGCTTCAAAGCATTCCAATCTTCCAAAGCTGATGGGCACACAGGAGGAACCCACTCCAATAGCAGATTCAAGACTTGTTTCTTCCTTTTTTTCCCTCTTCTCTAGAGAAGTAAAATGCCTTTAGCATTCTTTACTAAATGTTGGGCAGTCCTGGCTATGATGCACTGATCTAGCATATATATTCAGCCAGCACCTAGTATCTGATTAACTGAAGTCAAAAGTGGTGGATATAGTTGATAAATGTTATTGTAATTCTTATTTCAGTTGGGTATTAATATTTTATTCTCTCCTGCTGGATATTTCTATAAGTATTAATACTAACGAGCTGAACATAAGTTGTCTTGTACTGAGTCAGCCTATGTCCATTTAAGTTAGAACTATTTACTCTGATTGGCAGTGACTCTCCAGTGTCTCAAGAATCAGCTTCCTGAATTGCTTTTAATGGGAGATACTTAGAATTAAACTTGGGACTTCCTGCATGCAAAGCATGTGCTCTGCCACGGAGCTATAGCCTTTCCAGAATTCCAGATTAATTTTGGAGTGAGGAAGTTAAGGAAAGATTTTGATGCTATGAGTTCAGTGCCACATTATTGATGTGCATAACTACCATCTGAAATGAACCCTGCACGGTTACTTATGTGTTAAAAATGGATAGACATAAATGAATGTTTATGAGTATGTATTTTATCAGATGTTAATGAATGTCTTGTAACAGATTTGCAGCTTTTCATGAATGGTCTTCATTCATGCACCTTACTGTTCGTTCTGTTTCTGTTACCAAGGGAAACTGGGGAGCAAATTCTGTAAGCTAGTTTTATGCTGATAGTGGAATTATACATTTGATATAAAAATTATTATTGCAGGATGACTGAATTTGGCATTCTGTATTAAAAATAGTTTTCTTTTTTGTAAATGGTGCTTTAAGCATATATTCTGTTTACATATACATATTAAGGCTATAGTTTTGGATACAGACTCTATACTCATTAAACCTATGGGCACTTGCCAGAAACACAAAAAAAAATCTTGTGAAATTGATTAGGTTTTGCTAATTATTTTAAAATTATTATATTGCACCATGTTGATGTGTCATCCCTTGCTACTGAATGATGAGTAACTGTATGCAGATATATGGTACTATAAAAAAATAATACAATATTAAAATTGATTTTCATAATATTTGTTTACAAAAAAATTATTTAAGTGCAAAGTTGAATATGGAAGCCAAATGCCACTTACCTTATTTTCATGCTTCATATGTTGTCAATTTCTGTGAAACTACAGAAATACAGGCACTGGGATTTGGTCCAGGGATAAGTGTATCTAGCTTTGCCAGTCAATAAACTGAAGGGTAGCTATGATTGCATCTACCTAATGTATTTATTAACAGAAAATTAGCTTACCATATTTAATGCATGTTGTTTTGGGGAAAAAAAACAGCATTAGTTACATAAAGCTGTGTGCGTTCATTTTAATTTAATTGTGTTTAAGCTATTACTTGAAAACAAATATATGAAAAGATGTATAGAAGCCATGAAATGAAATCATACTAGTCTGTAAAAATCATAGTTTTATTTTTTCTTACTTTTCCAATAAATTGTGTCCTTCTGGACAAGCTAAATCTGGATGAATTTAGGTCCACTTCTTTCAAATGTATCTTTGCACCAAAGCAAGATATCTTTTCGAAACATGTACTGTATATACCATATGAATTATGAAGCAAACATTTCAAAAATAATTTTTCCATTTAACATGTACACTTAGAAAAAGGTGAAACCCTGCTTTAAGAGTCAACTTGTGATAAAAAGTTGTGTGGTTTACATAGAATTAATGCAGTACATTTTAGGAGAGATAGTTTTTAGTAATTTGGAAATGCAAGCTTCTATTATATGGACAGTTTTGCAGAATTTAGCTTGAAAATGCTCTGAAAACCATATGATCACAAGCTTTCTTTTGATACTGATTATTATGCGATCATAAACTCTTTATTTCTCTAATTGGGAATTGTATTAATGGAAAGCCTTGAAAATTATCCATCTGTAATAGTAAACATTCCTAAAACTGACTGTGTAGAATCCACTTTTGGTGGAAGACCTGAAAGAAATTTGGATTTCATTCATAACCAAGGCCTTTTTTAATACATCCTCTCATATTAAAGTTACATTTATGGTGGGGGGGGGGGTTTATTAGCATTCTAACCAGATTAATTCTCTAGAATTATTTATTTACTTATGTTTATATGGCTGCCCATCTTGCAAAACATGACTCTGGGTGGCATACAATAAAAAACCATTAAATGACAATATAAAAAATTCCACAATTAAAACATCAATATTATTAAAAGGCTATAAGAGACTATTAGATGTTACAAACAATGTAGCCACCTCATTAAATCACCATTTTCTTGAGACCCCCAAGCCTGTGGACACAGCCAAATTTTGAGGGAGTTCCAGAAGGACATCAGGGATGGGGCCAGTCTCACCTGGGTGTGGGGGGGAATGATGTTCCACAGGATGGGAATCTTTTGTTCATTACTCTACTTGCTCTGAGCCAGACTTAGGTGTTCGGGGAAAATATCTGCTTCAGCTATAGTCCCAATCTTTTAATTAAAAAGGTATGTTGTGATACGCAGGATAGAACAGCTACCTTTGTGTAAATTAGAATAAGCTATAATTTGAGGGCAAAGCAAAGCCCAGCTTACCTTCAGCTCAGTGATAACTAAATCTTCCCTTTATGAACTTGTTGAAGACAACAGGGCTTCACACAGGACAAAATTGGTGCTCAATGTAAAAAAAAAAAAAGGACTTTGGCCACTCGGCCCAGGGATGTGATGTGCTGTGTTACGGCCTAAATTAGCTTCCATAAACTAACCCTGCTGACTTCAGAAAGGCTATTCCCCAGGGCATTGAGCCCAGGAGGAGTAGAATTCCCATTGGGAGGGGAGTACAAATATAAGCCAGGTCACCTATTATTGATTGCATGTTTTTTTAAAATTTTGGATTGGACTCTGCCCAGAGTCCCCCCCTTTTGGGGGGAGATGGGCAGTGGCAAAATTTAATAATAATAAATAATAATTGGTTTTTATTGTAAGCCACCCAGAGTTGAGAGAATCTTCCTTATCAGGTTCCTGACCATATTTGGTTTGACTCATCAAACAGTTGTGAGAAATCATTTTATAATCATAGGAAAATTGAAAACTATCTCACTTCTTTAAGCATCTTGTTGAGGAAACATTTTTTTTCTTACGTTTTGTTATGCTTATTCATGTCCAAGCTGTTAAACTCTTTAAACCCTGGCTTCATTATGTATTTGCATAATGAAAACATCAAATGTGGTAATTGGGTGTAATTTGTCAGCTCAGACTCCTCTTATATATTAGGGCTTACATGAAGCTCTGTAAACATTCAGTGACAAAGGAAAGCAAAACTACAAAAAAGGGACAAATACTTTTTGACATAACTGAGGATTCTTTTTTCTCTTCTACACAATTATTTTACTGCAGGACCTGGTTACTATTTTTACTTCATCTCTTGCTTCAATAAATTGTTACAACAATTAAATCTATGAAATTATACTGACCTACTGGAAATCTTGTAGTTTTTCAGTGGGTCAGTATAAAAATGTGTGGGCTTGTGTATGTGTATGTATAGTCTTCACTAGAGATACATAACGAAGCTTTTTCAAATCACTACTAGAGATAGGTAGTGAAGCTTTTTCAAATGAGGCAAATACCACAATTACTCCTCACCTCAGCAAGTCTTCCACTATGTATTCTTTATGGACTTATTTCCTTGTTATATATGTGGATGCTAAGATGTTAACAGCAGCTTCAGCCTGTAGATTATGGGATCTTTTAACTATTTTATGTGCCACTCAGGCTGCATTTATACAGGACTGTCAAGTGTCTAACAAGATTAATTTTAAACTGATGTTCTTGCTTTAACTCAAAATAGAGAAGACCCAGCTATAATATTTTTGGGCACTAAGAAAGCTTTTATATACTTTTGTTTTTTTTGGTAAGATATTCTAGAGGTGACGGACTCGTCCCTGGGGGAGCTGGGGGTGTTGACGACCGACAGGAAGCTCTGGCGTGGGCTGGTCCATGAAGTCACGAAGAGTCGGAAGCGACTAAACGAATAAACAACAACAACAACATGATTTATTTAACCCCCAAATTATGGGTGGTTATAAATGACATAATCAAAGGCATGAACATGGAGATCATACTGGGCAGTGGTGCAATTAAAAAAATGATCTAGATATCTTTGTGGTTCCCAAGATGGACTTGGGACAACAGTGTGGTGCAGGTAAGCAAGCAAACAAGCAATCTATCTGAGGCTGCACCTAGGATATTGTGTCCAGTTCTGGTCACTACAAACTACAGCATGTCCACTTAGGTGGAACAGTTGGAAGCATGTAGTATATTTAACCTGGAAAAGAGAAAACTACAGAGACATGATATCATTGTAGAAGATGGGGTGGAGTTGTTCAAAGTTGTTCCAAAACACAGGAAAAGTAACATTAAATTACAAGGAAGTAAATAGAGGCTGGATGGGCATTTGCTGGGGATAATGTATTCATGGTTTACTTCACTGGGCAGTGGGCAGGAATAAATGGTCTCCAAGGTCCATTGTAGCCGTTACATTCTGCCACGTTTTGAAATAAATGATGGAACAAGAATTTTCTGGTTTATCCTGTTCAGCAGTGAATATTCATGTATTCATGAATATTATTCATATTATGCAAAACTGCACAAAGAAAACTTCAACTAATAGAAAGACTATCCTAAAAAGATACACTGTATTCTATTAATTGGCTAAAGGTACGGGGAACAGGCTAAAGCGGGAGACTCTGCATCTATTCTGAAGTATTTTTTTTTTAAATCGTACTGGAACAGATTAATAAGAGCTTTTACTGCTCCTAAAAAATTACAAAGGAGGGGCACCTACAAATATTTCTAGATACCTACCATGGAATTTATCACATCTGCCTACACTGGGGAAAGTCCTAGGATCTATACGCAAAGAATAGGAATCCAGTTGGCCCGCCGGTTTGGGAATAAGCCACAAGTAAACTGGATTACCAAGAATTGTGCTGCGGCGCCCAAATTCTTGGAGGGAATGGGACTGAACCCAGGTGAAGCTTAAACTGCCTTCATGATCATCCTTCGGCTGAGAACACACAACCTTTCCACTCTCCCGTGTCCCGGCGGCCTTTGTTTCTTGAGACGCGTCCCCGAGCGCCTACGAGGCACTCTAGCCGTTCGTGCTCTATGATGAGCCGGAGGTGTCATGGCGGCCGTTGAGGTGGCAGGTCGATTTGGAGGCCCTTCAGCTGAATGAGAAACCCCGGCCTGGACGGCTGGCGGGTAGAACTGCTATGATAAGAGCCTTTTTAGAACAAAAAAGTCACCTGGCAGCGTGTTGCTCTTTAAGCTGCTAAGCCAAGGGACGCACACGACTTGGGTGGAGGGAAAGCGGCGTCGGAGAACCCAGCTGATTGTTACTGTCCTGCTTTCTTCTTTCCGACGACTGTGTTGAGCTTGGCTGGGATGGCATCGTGGCTGGGGGGCCTCGGTGCGGGATTCGGCCAGTCCCTAGTGGGACAGGTCGGAGGCAGCTTGTCGACCCTGACAGGGCAGATCTCCAGCTTCACCAAGGATATGCTGTTAGAAGGCACGGAGGAGGTGGGAGGTAAGAAAAGGCGGCGATGGGAAGGGGAACGAAGATCAAGGGGCTGCAGTGTCCAGAAGGCCAGGGGATGACAGGTCAGAAGTTTCCGGTCCGGGGCGTGGGATTCTTACGAAAAACTTCTCCAATGAGGTTGTGGAGATACCCCGTAAACATTACCTGTAATACCCTACTGGTGGAGAATGGCGGCATATGTTTGCCTGATGTGGGAAGGACAAGGTAGAGATCTTGGATCAAATATTTCTAAAAGAGAGGAAGGCCATTTTTTTGAACATATACTTTTTAAAAAATTCATCCTATCTGTCTCGCCTCCTTTAAACAATAACAACTCTGAATGTTGCAAACAAGCAAAAGAATACCTCCAACCTGGTATACTCCAAAGTACTTGGGATGGCAGCTCCCAGAATTCCTACATGCTAATTGGGAATTCTGAGTTACTGCCCTAGTATATCTGAAGGTGTCAGGTTAGGAAAGGCTGCCTTTAAAACAAATAAACGGATGGATACAGAAAGCAAGGATCAAAGTTCATACCACAGAATCTGGAAAAGCTTATTTAAAAAAAAGACTTGGGTGTTTGCCTTCTAAACTGATGGTTTTCTT
Organism: Candoia aspera; assembly: GCF_035149785.1. Classification (NCBI taxonomy): domain Eukaryota; kingdom Metazoa; phylum Chordata; class Lepidosauria; order Squamata; family Candoiidae; genus Candoia; species Candoia aspera. Next base: position 305,826,761 of record NC_086153.1, on the reverse strand, counting down.
TTTGTAGGACATTCTACTTTCTGTCTTAGGATCCAAACAAAAGGCTATATAGTTCAGGTGGATAAGACCAGTAAATTATCACAGTGTGGGCAGCTTCATGAAACTAAAGATTTTTTTAAATAAGATTCTTATTAAAGGGTTTTATAGTTTTATATTAAAAACATTTATTTGATCTGAACTAAGAAGTAAGTATCAGTGCAGCTGATAAAAACATTCAAGTTGTCTTCAGGCTCTCTGTTCAAATCCATAAGACAATAAGCATGTCTTATGAGGGGAAGGATAGCAACATTATAATATAGAGGAAGAAGATAGTACTGGACAAAACATGACAAATGTATCAAAAGGTTATTTAAACTATGATTGTCCATAAACTATGTCATAAAGAAGCTTTTAGAGAACCAGTGACAGTGTGTAATAATTCTGACTCAAATATAAAGATAATTGTTTGAATAAACAGCTTTACAGATTTAAATTAAACCTGTAGTGGGTGAGCTTCCAGGAGATAATTTAATTGATAATGATGTAAAGGTCGAAGCAATGCACTGTCTTCATTAAGAAATAATATCAAGCTGTAGTTTAACAAGAGATGGGGCAGAAGAGAGGGAAAGTGCAGAAGTCCAAGACCCATATTATAAGTTTTATTATTACATTCAGACAAGACAACAGTATTCCATAATTCCTGTATAGATTAGTGCTTTCTTCCATAGGTATTGCTGTCTTTTAAGAAAAGCTACTAATTTGTATATACTGTATACAAGTTCATTCTACACCCCAACATTATATACATAGTACATATAGCATGCTTTTCCTGTATGGAAGTGGCCTTCCTAACAATCATGTTATGTATTAATGTCAGCTGGCTATTGAAAGTGACCTCTAAAGTATCATATTTTGTTATAGAACTTGTTTGTTTTATTCTGAAGAAGTAAAGTTGGTTGGTTAGGAGGGCTTATATATCCTTCTGTCTTGCCTGCTTTGGGCATACTTAGACAGTTGGTCCTGTGGGCAGATGTTGTTTTTCTACAGTCTCAGTGTCACAAATACGATGGCAGGCAAGAAAACAGTCTGGATGTTTTCTCCATATAGATAGACTTTCTTCTGGATGGTCAGTCTTCAGTCTGGCCTTTTTAGGTCTCTCAATAGTGCATTCATTGCTGTCCATCCACCTTGCTGCTGGTCATCCTCTTATTCTCTTTCCTTCTTTTTTCCCCCATGTTATGGACTTCTCAGGGGAGCTGGGTCTCTGTATAATGTGTCCAAAATATTATAGCTTGAGCCTGGCCATTCATATCTTGATTGAGAACTCTGGATTGATTTGTACCATGATCCATTTTTTTGTTTTCCTGGCTATCCCTAGTATACTGAAGAGTCTTTTCCAACCCCAAAGTTCAAAGGTGTCAATGCGCTTTCTATTCTACTTCTTCAAAAGCCCATCTTTCACATCTATGGAGTGTCACAAGGAAAGCCATTGTTTGCAAGATTCTAATCTTTATAGATATTGACATGTCATAACATCTGATTATCTTTTCCAAAGTCTTCATTTATACCCTACCAAGTGCTAGTCTGTAGTGTACTTCTTGACTGTTGGTTCCTTTACTGTAGAGAGCTGATCCTAAAAAGCAGAAGCTATCTACTATTTCAGTGTCTTCATTGTCAGTTCTAAGGCTGTTTGCTGAACCTATTGTCATTATTTTGGGGTTTTTAATTAATCATAGTCCCATTTTTTCACTGTTTTCCTTTCATTACTAGACCTTGCAAATCTTTTGCATTTTAATAATAATAATAATTTATTAAACTTGTATACCACCCAACTCTCAATGACTCTGGGCGGCTTTTCAACTATCTGAGTTGTGTCAGCTCAGTGCAGATTATTCATGTTTCTTTCTCCAGTTTTAAAACCATGCTCATTTCAATTCAGCTCCCTTCAGTATACAGTATATTCAGCATATAGGTTGAATAAATAAGGGGAAAGTATACAATCTTGTCTCGTTCCTTTGCCAAACTGAGCCAGTCTGTTTTGCCATGTTCTATTTGTGCTGTGGCTTTCTGCCCTGCATATAAATTATGCATGAGGACAATACAATGTTCTGGGATTCCCATTTTCTTAAGGACATTCCCACAGGCTGATACAACTGAAAGACTTCCTGTAGTAAATGAAGCATATTTTGATTTCTTTTGGGGATTTTTGGCTTTCTCATTTATTCAGCATGCCTCAGCAATAATGTATCTTCTTCCTCGTTCTTTTCTAAAGCCAATTTGAACATCTGACATTTCCCTTCCCATATAGGACTTAAATCTACATTGGAGGAGAAATATGTATTATTTCCCTAGCATGGGAAATTAAGGATATTATGTAATAGTTTGCACTGTTAAATCCCATTTCTTTGTTACTGTATGTAAACTGACCTTTTCCGATCTTTTGGCCAATGTATCATTTGCTAACTGGAAGCCAATTGAAATTAGTCCAGATAAACAGTATCCAGATGCATCTGGAATTGTGAGGCCACCAACTTCTCAATTGGTTTTATAGAAATGGGGTGCCTGAAAATAGCCTGTAAATGCCCAGGTCTTCTGGGCCAAGGAAATGTTTCTTCAAGAATAGACTTATCACTGTTTTCTTTAAGCAGGATGGAATATACCTCACCTACAAAGAGATATAGATAATCTCTCTTAACCATGGGCTGAGTCTTGCCCTGGCTGATTTAGTCATTCAGTCATAGAGTTGGAAGAGGCCATTTAGGCTACGGAGTCTAACCTCTGTTCAGTGCAGGAATACTGGACAGATTGCTGTCTAGCCTCCACTTGAACACAAGAACTCCTCTTGTGAAAGAGGAGGCTGCCACCTTGTTGGGTATTTGGTTCCACTGTCAAACTATTCTTACTGTTAGGATGTTTTTTCTACTATCCAGTAAGGGTTCTGTGTCTGAACTTTAGAATGAGAAAGAACAATTTTTGACCTTATATATGACATCCTTCAGGTATTTGAACAGTGCTATTGTATCCCCCTACTCATTTTTCTTTTTCAAGTTTAAACATGCCCATCTCTTTTAATGTCTTTTCATAAGGCTTAGCTTCTACAGTAGTCCCCTGATGATTCTTACTGCTTTATTCTGAACCTATCATTTTTCTTAATTCTTTTCAAAGTAAACTGCCTGGAACTCATGGGTGGGAGTCTGATTAAAAAAGAATATAATGGAATAATTACTTATTGTGAGTTCCAGAATTATACATGTTTTGGTGCATTTGTCATTTTTGCAGCCACATCCCACTGTTGGCTCAACACTGAAATCCAAAGGCAGATCTGATCAATTTTATCTGCAAAAAATAATGAAAATTATTCGAAGTGAGCCACTGATGCTTTTAGCTTCCTAGAATTAAAGAGCAATCCATGTTTGGTACTTGTATTGGTGTATGTGTGTGTGTGTGTGTGTGTGTGCGCGCACGTATACTTCAAATATCAGGTTTCATCATTCCCTTCCCTGCTCTTTTCAGATGCTACAGTTGATTTTCCTGCATCTAACTCTAGTCTGAGAGACATAGAAAGCATTCATGCAACACTGAGATCAGAGGTAGGACATTATTTCTGAAAAACAAATAGAAGCAAATAGAAAAAAAAATTGTTCTTGTGTTTGGGAGCCATAGTATATACTCTGGGTTAAATTGTATTAAGGCTATTTTTATTGAAGTTCCAATGCATTTTTCCCTAGAATGACAGGTTGAAGAAGTTTTGTAATGATCTTGAAGAAAAGAATGAAGTAGCAGAGCTTCAGATAAAGCAACAATCCATAGATTACCGTAATCAGCTACAGCAGAAAGAGGTAAATATTAGTTCAAAAAATGCTGAACAACATCAGTTTGTAACTTTATATATTTATTAGGATTGTAGGCTATTTTGTAAAGGCAGGTGTGCAACATGTGTGTGTATTAGTATATGTGTGCTACTGGTTCGTTTATTGAAACGTATCAGTCATTTTTCAGGTAAATTATGTGGCATCAAACCTATTAATACTTTTTATAAGTCACATTTTATCTTGAATCATTAAGGATCTGCATGAAGCGATATTCTTTATATTGTCTTTGTATTGTTCTACTTATGTGTGAGGAAGCTTATGGTTCATTTGTAATAGCAAATTTTTGAAACAGGAATAGCTACTGTTCTTTATGAAGTCTGGAATTAGTTCAGTGAGATTGCTGGAATTTCTCTGGAGTATTGAAGCCTAGAAATATGGTATACAGACACAGTATAGAAATATGTAGTTAAAATCAGTCTGTGCCACTGTGCTATGCATTTGAGTATCAGTCTGTTTTATCCTTTAAATCGTGGTACTGGAGAGATTTTTGGAGAATTCCTTGGACTACAAGAAGAATAAATCATTCAGTAATTGGTAAAATAAAACCAGACTGCTTACTAGAAGCACTAATAATGAAACTAGAGCTTAAATATTTTGAATATATAATATGAAGCCAGAGTCACTGGAGAAGGCTGTGGTGATTGGAAAAACAGAAGGCAATAAAAAAGAGGCCAACAGAAGATGAGGTTGCTACCAGATAACCCTCGTGAAATGATATCCATCTTGTCACAAAGAGTTCAGAGTGGCTGAGTGACTGAGCACCTGTTTTATCCATATTTAATTGTTTTAAATTCCAAAAATATGAATTTGCTATTGTACTAAATTCCCATAAAGTATGCATTTTACATTGAATGTTTGAGCTAATAAATGTTTTGAAACATACATTTGTAGATTCAATTGCGTGGCATAATTTTGCTTAAAAAGACATTTTTATATTCCTAATAATGAGAGCATCATTGTTGTTTTTGATTACTAAATAATTTTCCTTCTCTGACAAATCATAGCATGTAATTGATGTTTCCTTGGGTCAGAGACCTTTTTCCCATTCTGGAAAGGTATGGGTGGGTACGCATACCATGATGCATCTTTTCACACATAATGTAATATGATGTTGCAAAGATACTCTCTCTTTATAAGACTCAAAATACATGCACTTTTTTCTGATGGCAGATATACTCCTCATCACCAGAGGAGGGAGGTCTTCAGGCCACATAAATGTCTGAGTGAGATACTGCACAAACATTGCTGTATCTTAACATCAAATCCAAAGTATATGATTGATTTCATGGAGGAGGTATTGCAGGATTCTGATCGAAAATAATCACCCAGGTGGTACCATTCAGCAGCCTTGGCTTATTACGAAAAAGATAAGCAAAGATGGACCTGGTTAGTTCTCAGATAGGAGACAACCAGGAAATTCAAGGCCATAGCTAGCTTGGGAAGCCAGAAATAAAAATCCCAGAGTGCAATGGCTAACTGCTTCTATATTGTTGACAAAAAATGACAAGGACATGTCCATGTAATTGAAAGAAGTTTAGCTTAATGTAAGGGATTTTTCCTTATTATAATGAAACAGGAAAAAAAGTACAATAATGAAATGTGTTTGATCCGACAAGATCATTTTAGTAGTTGTTAGCTAAATTAAACAATATTTTTAAAAGAATTTTAAATTAAAAGTTGTGGTTAATGTTGGACTGAAAGTTTTCTTTACTGAAATGTACATGTCATGATGTCTTATCAATCTAGGTGGAAATCAGCCATCTTAAAGCCAGGCAGAATGCTTTACAGGAGCAACTACAGAAGATGCAGTCAGCTGCTCAGTCATCACAGTTAGGAACTATTGTTTCTTCATCGGCCACTACATCAGTTCCTTTTGTTCCTGTAGTTAGAAATCATTCTTCTGATTTTCATGGAGATGATATGGATTTTGGAGATGTGATCTGGTCTCAACAAGAAATAAACAGACTGTCCAGTGAAATTTCTAGGCTTGAATCTGAAGTTGACCACTGGAAGCAGATTGTACAGGTGGGTCTCTTTCCTGAATAACTTAATATATTGTATTTAATGTATTTACTTTGAATTACATACATACATATGTATCCATCACACTATTTCCTTTCAGAGTATACAATATGATACAAAGGGCAGAAAGGAAATAAGAAATAGCCAAAGAAATTAGACTTTTGAAATATGAAAAATAGCTGAATCTAATTTATAGTAATATCTGTCATTACTTTTCTCTATACCTAACTATCTTTGAAAACCATCATTGCTTCTACCATGTCCCTACACGGATTAATTGCTTTTTGCTCTTTAAAGTTCTCATCTTTCTCTTTTTGAGGATTTCATCAATTCCATCCAACAACTTTCTTGGACTTCCCCTTCCTCTAGATTCATTCACTCTTCTTTCTTATATTTGTTTTGGAATCTACTCTTCCGTTGTTCCCTCCAAACACCTCAACATACAGTACTTCTTTCATACTGGTCACTCACTTTTATTTATTTATTTTATTTATTAATCAAATTTATATGGCTGCCCATCTCACCGAAGGTTTTTTATTCAGTCCACATTCATTAATTCATTCATTCTTTATTCATTCTTCATACTATCTAGGTTTACCACACTTCTTTTTCAGCAACCCATTCCCTCTTTCCTTATGTCCACTTTCCATTCATTCTGTTGGGAGATTAATCTATTTTCTAATCCTTTTTTATACAAGATTCATATTTTCTGTTCCTGCAGTAATTCTACTTTCACTCTAGTTCCTTTTACTTCATTCTTTTTGTTTCAAGACCATTTTTTACCAAGACTCACTCTTCCTAGTAGCAAAAAATGGTCTGCCCTACATTTAGAACCTCTTATCCTTCTTCATTCCTTTCTAGGTGTACATATGAATAGACTTACGTTTACATATTGGAAGCAAGCTGACATTTTTCTGAGCATATACTGACCAGTCACCATTCTCATTCATTCTTGGATCTCCAATCAACCCAATCACTTTTTCTGTATCCTTACATCTCATTCTCATCCATCTGTTTATGTCAGCCAATAAAATATTTGTCCGTCTAGATCCCATTAATTCAGGCTGTTGCACATTTTTTTGTTTCTCCTTGATTATCAAGGTAGCATAACACACAACTGTCACCCAATGTATGGATTCCTACTTTCATAAACACCCCCTCAACATTTTTTTAATCCGTTCAATTGTGTCCAATTCTCAGAGACTGCCTAGACAAGTCCTTGCAGTTTTCTTGGCAGGTTTTTCTGAAGTGGTTTGCCATTGCCGCCTCCTAGGGTTGGCTTTGTGCCCAAGGCAGGAGTGGAACTCATGGTTTCCTGGTTTCTAGCCTGATGCCACTACACCAAACTGCTCCCCAACAACATAGTTTATGCATATTTGTACTTGCATTTGTAATTAAACCTACACTTGCTCTTCTCTCCATGAATTCATATACTCCACAGTATCGGACCACTTTCATTCAAATCTGTGACATTCCTGACCTTTCTGTTAATTTTACAGGCACCTATTTTTCTTTCTTTCATTTCATTTGTTAGTTCATATTCTTTACCATTAAGAAATGATTCTTTATCATTAATATAAGAAGTATAATATAAGTCACAGTCTTCCCTATAATAATAATTAATAATTTATTAAATTTATGTGCCGCCCGACTCCCAGCGACTCTGCCACGATGTCCCCAGTGAAGCCATTAGTGGACAGCTAGGACTACTGAATGGAGCAGAGCTTAACACAGCAGAGAAGCTACTCACAGAAAATGAATATTATCTTAAATAGCTTTAATGAGCACGTTAGAGAAATACAGGTTATTGATCTTACACACTAAGCCCTACGAAGTATAAAGAATCACACGTTTAGACAAAGCAGGTTTAAAAGTAAAAAGAGTCTTACTAATTTTATTCTTGGTTCAGTTACATCCATCTTCAGTGGAAAAATGAAGATTCTTTGTTTCTTCTGTTCCCTTAACTTAATGAACTCTTAGCCCTTATAGCTGCTAAGAGCTGCGTGGAGAAAATGGGAAAATCCTTCTTCAAGGCCCAAGCATGTGGCCATAATGGAGGGAGAGAGAGCAGCAGGCATGCTGCCTCCTCAGTCGGTGGAAGAAGGAGGAAGAGAGGGAGAGGAAGTGGGAGTGGCAACAAACAGCTTCCTTGCACATAGATAATCTGCATCCTAAAGCAACTCATACATATGCTAAAATGAGGCATGCTGATTTGTTAACATCTCTAACAACCAGATGGGGCAAAAATGGATTTCTGCCACCCATCAAGGCTTTGATCAATCAAGACCTTCACATAATGCAATTAGTAAGATAGAATGGTGTGTGTGTGTGTGTGTGTGTGCAAATATAAATATAAATAAAAATGCAGCATTCCCTGCTAATGGTAAGGTTGTTACCAAGGCCACTTTTACCCCAGCATGTTCATGTGATTCCCCTCAAGCTTGGATCTCTAATATAGAAATTATCATGCAAGCTAACATATTGTTGCCTACATCACACAGCTTGAAAGTATATTCTGTGTACTGACAATGCAAATTCACTGATAGGGTTATAGTTAGCGTTACAGGATTTTTTTGTGGGGGGAACTAGTAAAATGTATTCTTAGCTTTTCCCTTTAAATGGCAGTATGAATAAAGAGATGTATTATTAACTCCCTCATTTCTAAATTGGGTAGGCCTTATTCATGGAACTTGCATGAATGGCACAAGAGTTGTATATTTCCAGTGGCAGAGTTAATGTTTCTGTTTGATTCAGAGTCCACAATCTCTGCAGGCTTATAGTGGAATTGAATGTTATCACGTATTTTTATTTGTGGTCATGAATAAAACAATATACCAACATTGATAACTATGTTTTGGCTTTTTTTCTGACCGCAGGAATTCTGAATATTTGGCTGTCTATATTTCTGTAACAGTTTTGTTTTTCGGCATAAACAGGAATCATAACTTTGCTATTGTGAATATTGCTTTAGTATGTTTAATGGGGCTGGTGGGAGGAAAAGGCAAACTGCAAACTGCTGCACAGATAGCTGAGCTTTAGCTTATAAATCACCCCAAATTATTGACCACAGCTAACACAGATGCCATATGTATAACACAAGACACATATTTAGTCTTTGTGGTGGGTCCCAATGTTCTATTCACTAGTCCATACTGATTGTATAGTTTGAACGTTTTCATTTATTAAACGCTGTTCAGGAATAATTTTCTAAAACTTTAAGAGTCTACCAGTGTTCTTCATTGCTACTGCATGCCATTTTTCAAACTTATTAAGTCTAAACCACGTTCAGCATTTTAAATTTCTTTTTTCCCCACCATCTTATTTAGTTTTCTAAGCCACAAGGAGCAAGTAGTACAGATCAGAATGAAATCTGCAAGCTGCAAAATATTATCAAGGTAAAAAAACAAACAAACAAACACCTCTTTTCCTAACTGAAATCACGCCTTATAGTTACTACAATTTTACGATAATCTTCTAACACACAGATATTTATGAAGGTCTTTTGAATAAAATACTTGAGTTAAAAGTGAATATGAATATAAATATTGGAAGATTTAGAAATAATGTTTCCTTATGAATTAAAGCAGTGATTCGCTTTATATCTTTTGAGTGCTACTTAATAAAACAACAGGGTACAACTTCAAAATCATTCATGGATATTCCTTACTAAAAGTTCCATATTTTACCTTTTAATCAATTCAGTCTTCAGATGTTTTGCATTGTTAGTGTATAAAAAACCCCATAAGATTAAGTCATAAATTTTAATTTTCATTAATTGCATATTTTAGGAACTAAAACAGAAGTTGAGCCAAGAAATAGATGAGCATCAGCATGAGCTTTCAGTATTGCAAGATGCACATCATCAGAAATTAGCAGAGATAAGTCGACGTCATAGAGAAGAACTAAGTGAATATGAGGAACGAATAGAAGAACTGGAGGATCAATTACAGAAAGGTCTTGTTTTTGGTTAAGAGTTCTAAAATGATTTTTGAGAAGTTGTTACCATGTTGAGCATGTAAAAAAAGTACCAGATTTCAAGTATAATTTTCAGGTTCCTTGTTCCAAGCAGTACTTTGTATAATTTACGAATTCTGAATTGCTGTATACCCATAATGGATACTATGACATTTTGTAGGCATAACCTTTCCAACTTACTGGTGCAATACTCAAGTAAAACCATAGGTATAAAATTTGTGAGACAGGAAACATTAACTGTAATCAGTGAAACGGCATGGTCAGTTAAAGTCCTTGGATATATAAACATGCCTAGTCCTGGAGCTGAAAATACTGTATTGCCAGCACTAGAAATATTTTTGTAGATGAGAGTATTTCAGAATCTTAATGCTGCCATATGAACATCAGCAGCAAACCAAGATTTTGTCAAGATGATGAAATGTGCATTATGATGCCATGACACAAGCTTTGCCCGTTAAGTACCTAGGTGGGACATTGTTACACAAGTATTAAAGGGATTGAGGTTGTGTCACAACATCATGATGCACATTGTATTGTTCCCCCTTGCAGATGCCCATGGTTTTTCTGTTTTTTGATATCTGATACATTTGTACTGGTGATTCTTGACAAAGGTCTAATGTAACTATCTTAATGAATGATCTGCTGTGGGAAGAATAATATCTTCAAGTATTTGGTTCTAATCTTTAAAAATTTCAAAATGGCCCATCAGAACCTTGGTTTTGGCTCAGAACTGAATAGAAATAGTTTTGCTTCTGGAAAAAGCTTACTAGGTGAGTTTAGACCAGTCATTCTCTTTCAGCCCAGCCTACCTCACAGGGTTGTTCTGTTGGGGAACAGAAGGAGGAGGGAGGGCTATGTGTGCCCTCTTAACTTCCTGAGTGAAGGGTGGGATATACACCAGTAGTGTGGAACCAGAAATGAAGAATTTTCATACTGTTCTTACATACCCTTTTTTCTGTCACTTATCCCTGGATATAGTTTAACTTGCATATTGTGTGGAATTTAAGGCTGATAATGTTTTTTAACAATATGGCATGATTCTACATATGTTTTCTTTGAAGTAAAGTTTTTTGTTGTTTATTCGTTTAGTCGCTTCCGACTCTTCGTGACTTCATGGACCAGCCCACGCCAGAGCTTCCTGTCGGTCGTCAACACCCCCAGCTCCCCCAGGGACGAGTCCGTCACCTCTAGAATATCATCCATCCACCTTGCCCTTGGTCGGCTCCTCTTCCTTTTTCCTTCCACTCTCCCCAGCATCAGCATCTTCTCCAGGGTGTCCTGTCTTCTGATTATGTGGCCAAAGTATTTCAGTTTTGCCTTGAATATCATTCCCTCAAGTGAGCAGTCTGGCTTTATTTCCTGGAGGATGGACTGGTTTGATCTTCTTGCAATCCAAGGCACTCTCAGAATTTTCCTCCAACACCACAGTTCAAAAGCATCTATCTTCCTTCGCTCAGCCTTCCTTATGGTCCAGCTCTCGCAGCCATATGTTACTACGGGGAACACCATTGCTTTAACTATGCGGACCTTTGTTGTCAGTGTGATGTCTCTGCTCTTAACTATTTTATTGAGATTGGTCATTGCTCTTCTCCCAAGGATTAAGCATCTTCTGATTTCCTGACTGCAGTCAGCATCCGCAGTAATCTTCACACCTAGAAATACAAAGTCTTTCACTGCTTCTACATTTTCTCCCTCTATTTGCCAGTTATCAATCAAGCTGGTTGCCATAATCTTGGTTTTTTTGAGGTTTAGCTGCAAGCCAGCTTTTGCACTTTCTTCTTTCACCTTCATCATAAGGCTCCTCAGTTCCTCTTTGCTTTCAGCCATCAAAGTGGTATCATCTGCATATCTGAAATTGTTAATGTTTCTTCCAGCGATTTTAACTCCAGCCTTGGATTCCTCAAGCCCAGCATGTTGCATGATGTGTTCTGCATACAAGTTGAATAGGTAGGGTGAGAGTATACAGCCCTGCTGTACTCCTTTCCCAATCTTAAACCAGTCCGTTGTTCCGTGGTCTGTTCTTACTGTTGCTACTTGGTCGTTATACAGATTCTTCAGGAGGCAGACAAGATGACTTGGTATCCCCATACCACTAAGAACTTGCCACAAGTTGTTATGGTCCACACAGTCAAAGGCTTTAGAATAGTCAATAAAACAGAAATAGATGTTTTTCTGAAACTCCCTGGCTTTTTCCATTATCCAGCGGATATTGGCAATTTGGTCCCTAGTTCCTCTGCCTTTTCTAAACCCAGCTTGTACATCTGGCAATTCTCGCTCCATGAATTGCTGAAGTCTCCCTTGCAGGATCTTGAGCATTACCTTACTGGCATGTGAAATGAGTTCCACTGTTCGATAGTTTGAACATTCTTTAGTGTTTCCCTTTTTTGGTATGGGGATATAAGTTGATTTTTTCCAGTCTGATGGCCATTCTTGTGTTTTCCAAATTTGCTGGCATATAGCATGCATTACCTTGACAGCATCATCTTGCAAGATTTTGAACAGTTCAGCTGGGATGCCGTCGTCTCCTGCTGCCTTGTTATTAGCAATGCTTCTTAAGGCCCATTCAACCTCACTCTTCAGGATGTCTGGCTCTCACTCACTGACCACACCGTCAAAGCTATCCCCAATATTGTTATCCTTCCTATACAGGTCTTCTGTATATTCTTGCCACCTTTTCTTGATCTCTTCTTCTTCTGTTAGGTCCTTGCCATCTTTGTTTTTGATCATACCCATTTTTCCCTGGAATTTACCTCCGATGGTTCTAATTTTCTGGAAGAGGTCTCTTGTCCTTCCTATTCTCTTGTCTTCTTCCACGTCTGTGCATTGCTTGTTTAAAAATAATTCCTTATCTCTTCTGGCTAAGCTCTGGAATTTTGCATTTAATTGGGCATATCTCCCTCTATCACTGTTGCCTTTTGCTTTCCTTCTTTCTTGGGCTACTTCTAGTGTCTCAGCGGACAGCCATTTTGCCTTCTTGGTTTTCTCTTTCTTTGGGATGTATTTTGTTGCCGCCTCCTGAACAATGTTGCGAACTTCTGAATTTGGTTAGAATTACTGACCTAGAAATGGTATTTCATTAATTAACTATACAAAATAATATTCATAGTTGGATGGAAAAGTCCTCTTACTTAAATACTTTTTATTTAGAAAACCTATTCCTCTTCCAGTAAAATTACGTATCTTTAAAATGTGTATATATTGATTTTAGTTTATTGTGTGTATTTGAAGTGGAGCAACTGAATGCACCTTTGGAAAAATGTTTCATTTCAAAGCCTGTCATTTAAATTGCAGATTTCTATATGCCTTTTAGTTATTCTAAGATACCCTTTTCTTCAGTTACATTTAAGAAAGTGGGGGAGGGACAGCTACCCTGGCTATATGGGGGAGGAGAGGAGAGAGGGGCACAGAGGCGGCCAGTCTTGCTTTACTCATCCCTTAAGACCTTCCCAGATTTGTCTTGACCAAACCCATAATAACTAAGATGTTCTGGGTTTCAGTTGGCCAGACCATAAGCTCCCTGGAATAGTTTGGCCCAATTTTTGACCAAATGTGCTTGTTCTGGGCATTGAACAAAATACATTTTCCATTTCATGCACACTTCTGCCAATTCACTGTAATCTTGTTAATGTAAATAAAAGTACTAAGGCATATATTATCTTGTCAACTTTTGTACCAATGTATTTAGCTCATTTGATGCACACAGCCTGTAAATGGCACCAATAAGGAAGATCCTTAAGCTAAACCTGGATTCTTTTATTCTGTTTGGCTGGCTGGTGCCACTAATTTCTCCCTTTTTTGTGCTGTCTTCATTTTTGGGGGAGAAACAGTAACCTGCAAGAAAGAAAAAAATCATTTATTTTGTTTCTATTATCCACAATTGTAAAATTATTTTAGAAGAGAGCTTTATAAATGTGGGAATGATTGGACACCATGACCAAGTTGGTGGTTTTGTTTCTCAGACTTATGGTCTTGGGGGACTTTAACCTGTCTTCCTTGGTAAGTACTTTGGGAATTCATGGCTGCTATAGTAACTATGGGCCTGACCTGTGTCATTGAGTGCCTGACACACATTGGGGTGGTGGGCGGTGGAGGAGGATCTCAGAGTAGTGGTGACATGATCTGGAAGTACAGGACGTTACTATTGGTCCTGTCTCATGGACAGATCACCTCCTGTTAGCCTTGGAGTTCCATCCACCAGGGTTCAGATAGTCCCAGTCCTGTTAGCCTTTTGTAGAGCTGTGAAAACCTGTCTTTTCTCTTGTGCATTGGGCCGGAAGGATGGTAATTGAGCCCATTCTTCTGGGAGAGCGAGTGCCTGTCACATCCAGCCTCGACTACGTTTATGTGTATGATTGTGATTGGCTATTTGGTTTTGTATTACTTTTACTTTTTTGTTTAATTTTGACTGATTATTTTTGTGGATGTACCCGACCCAGAGTCATAAACTATGAGTTGGACAACCTTACAGATTTCATTCATTCATTCATTCATTCATTCATTCATTCATTCATTCATTCATAAACAAATAAATAAAAAAGATTTTTGCATGAAGTAGCACATAAAAATTAATGGATGACCATTCAGTTAGCTTCATTAAACCTTAGGGTATAATTGTTCTCTTATGGCATTAATGGTGCTGGCATCTCCTAGTTCTTCAGATTCATGTATTCTCAGTTTTATACCATTAAGGATATCCAAGATACTTATTGTTTTCTGTATAGTTTCTCATTACAGTGCAAAACAGGAAGGGTATTCACTTGTTATTAAGATACGCAGGCAGAACATATATTTAAATTATATGTCTTTCAAGCATTATCAATGTTTGCAACGAGTCATTTTCTACAGAAAAGCTATAAAGATTAATGCTATGCAAACATTCAACAGAAAGGCCTTGCAAAGCATCTCTCTTCATGTTATATAAACACAGAATGCCTGCTTGACTTCAAAGCTACTAATGGACAAGTATCCATTAAATCAGTAGGTCATGAGAAATAAACCTTGAATTTAAAACTCTTAGAATATATATAATCCCAGACATTTTTGCAGTGAAGTAGGCAATCTAGTGCATGGCTTCCTTTTTATTGGCATAAGAATTCTAATTCAGCCAAGCCAAGTCTGAGCTTCTACAAGTCAAGCCTGACAATGCCAGTGAAAATGTTGCCAAAACGCTTTGCAAAGCACCTATTTTTCTTTACATAGAAGAAATTAAGAAACAATTTAGCAAAATATTACGTTTTTCCTGAATTTCTGTTTTAACTTTGCTTTTTTATTTATTTATTTATTTACTCAATATAAGAATTATAGCATTGTTATAATACCTCTGGGTTCTATTATAAATTTCTGTTTTCTTGCTTAGTTGGTGGGAATACTGAAGCTGCTTCTTCTGAAACTGATCTACAAAACTGTTTGACTGGATCAAAACCGCCACACTTGAGTGACTTACAAGATAAAGTGGAAAGTTTAAGTCAAAAATTATCTTCAGCAGAAGAAGAGAAAAGTATTCTCTGGAAAGAACTTGAATTTGTAAAAAAAGAGAAAAGTCAATTAGGAGAAGAATGTGAAAGACTAAAATCTGAATGCAGTAAACTCCAAACGTCTATTCCTGAAGAACAGGCCAGTGTAAAAGTACAGGAAGTCCCTAATTTTGTAGAAGAATCATTGAAGGCTGAAGTGGAACGATTGCAGCAAGCACTACTTGGTATGAAACCACTGGGAATTCACCATAATGGTGTATATTGTATTTTAGCACCTGAACACAGTTTTATGGAACACAAATTGGATCAAAGAGATATATGCACAGAATGCTTCTTTATTTAGCAATGTTCTGATACTTTCCTTTTGTGTTTTCCTCTGACTTTTTCAGTATTAGAAGCTGCTATTCAAAGAAGAGAGCTGAAAAATCCTCAGTTCATACAGTGCTCTTTGATTCCTAGCCCAAGTACTGTATGTGAATGAGAACATTCATACGTAAAAAGTGTTGTTCAAACCTTTTTAGAAAAACAGTTTTAAGAAAAACAAAAAAGCCAAACCATTGGTTTACCTTGCAGCACTGAAAAATAGTTTTTTGGCTGTCTTTCTTCCTAACCCAATTTGTTTTAAAATGATACAAAAGATGGTAGAAAATAAATGTACTTACTTAATACAGAATCGGATTCAACTGTTGTTTTACTTTTACTCAGTATATATTAATTTTAGAATGGCATGCATTAAGATACCAATCTGAAGTTATGTTATATTCTTGTGTTAGAAACCTGAATTCTCTGTGTATCAACAACTTCCTGCTTACATTTTTACAGATGCAGAAAGTGAAATAACAAAATTGAAAAGATTAAATCAGGTAAATATATAAAAGATAATATAAAAATATAATGTTCCTAAAATGGTATTGTTATTTTATAGAAATAAATATTTGCTTTATGAGATTAAGCTTTTGAAATCAAGAAACACAGTTCTGTTTTGGTCAGAATAAAGCTAATTGTTTCTTGCATTTGTTACCTCTCTGACCACAGTACATTAGGACCCATATAAATTTAATAAGTAAATAAATAAATAAAAGTAAACACAATATTTTATTATTTGCCAATATGTATAACACTTCATGCATCTAATGGACTATAGTGGGCTATAGCATGCAAAAGTTATCCTATAACCAGATTTTTGTTAAAGTTTCAGATGTTGGCAACAGAGTTACCCTTCTAGAAAAGCTAAAGAGAGTATCCTTATATAAACAGTAATTGTTAGAGCAAAAGTTGTGAACCAGTAGCCCTTCAAATGTTTCTGAGATACAGTTCCCACTAATACCAACCAGTGTGGCCAGTGGTGAGGATTGTCAGAAGTTGAAGTTCAACATTTGGAAGGTCATAAATTCCTTATCTCTGAGTTAGAGAACATTCAAGATATTATTATTATTATTACTATTATTATTATTATTATTATTATTATTTTATTTCAGTCATAGACCAGCATAAAACTAATAACATAACAATCACTTTAAAAAGGAAATTAAATCTTTGATAGAATAAAATAAGGTAAAGACAAAATTATTAACGTAAAATCACAGAGTACAGGGATTAAAACATGAGGGAAACCTATAAAATTACAATTAATTTTACAATGGATAATCTAAATGCTATGATAACTAAGATACCTATAAAAGGACATAAGTAATACTAGAATTTATAAAATGCTAAGAGAATGTAAGGTTATGCTAACAAGCCCTGCTAGGGTTTGTTGGGATTAAGGCAATTATGGTCCAACCAATGTTAACAAAGAAATAGCAAAATAAAACACAGAATGTGTTCTGTGTCAGAGCTATGATTAAACATAAACAACAATTCCAAATGAGGAAATGCTGAGCCTTACCTAGGTTTCCATAACTCGATATATTTTCCTTTTTTTTTCCTTTTCTTTCCTTCCACCCCCCCTTTCCTCCCCCCCTTTTAAGTATACACATACCATTTAAGAAGTAATCAGTTCACATTTTCCACAAAGGTATACTCTTTTACTTCCAGCCTAGCATCAGGAAGATATTTTGGAGCAAGACCGGCAATTCAGATGATCAGTTGTCAAACACACAGAAATTCTGTATAAACCTTTGCCGTCTTATTGCCAGATTTTCTTGTAAGAGGCACAGAAAACTTGAGCCTTATATTGAGAAACTCTGTTTTGTACCAAAGAGCTTGTAGTTCCTGTGTTTCATTAATAAAATGGAGAAGAAGGATAGTTATGTCCCTTTCTTAAAATGTATAGTTTAGCATTTCCATTGCACCAATTGATATAAATGCTTAGATGTCAGCAAGATTGCTTTCTTTGTAACCAATTTGCAGAAATATTTTTAAATGTCTTTTATAGATTTGATGGTATAAAATACCATAGATTGTTAGATAGGTAAAGGTAAAGGTTTCCCTTGACGTAAAGTCCAGTCGTGTCCGACTCTAGGGGGCGGTGCTCATCTCCGTTTCTAAGCCTTGGAGCCGGCGTTGTCATAGACACTTCCGGGTCATGTGGCCAGCATGACGACTCGGAACGCCGTTACCTTCCCGCCGAAGCGGTACCTATTGATCTACTCACATTTGCATGTTTTCGAACTGCTAGGTGAGCAGGAGCTGGGACGAGCAATGGGAGCTCACCCCGCCGCGCGGTTTCGAACCGCCGACCTTCCGATCGGCAGCTCAGCGGTTTAACCCGCAGCGCCACCTCGTCCCTTAGATTGTTAGATACTTACAATTATATTCAAATTGATTTTCTCCTATTAAATATATGGTCTTTTTTGTGTCTAAATTAAGGAAGGAATTCAGAAAGAAACAGGAAATTTACAACCTAAGTGTGATAGTACTATGGATGCATCAACTGAAGGACAGAACTTGGAGTTAAATCAGTTACAAGACATGCAAAAGAAACAACATGAATTGAATGAAAGCAGTGCTGAAAAAGAAGCTCTAATAGCAGAATTGGAAGAACTGGACAAGCAGAACCAAGAAGCTACCCAGGTGAGAAATATGAGAGAGGGGCAGGAAAAATGCATAATTTACAAACTATGTGCTTTTATGTTTAAATATCTGTAGCAACAAAACTGTATGGGGTTCTAGGCTTTCCTGGTCCACAATTTTTTAAAAACAATTCTAAAGAAAAGTAACACTGTTCTTCAAAGAGCGAGTTCCCTCTTTTCTCTGCCCCTCCCTGCCCCAAAAGGTGCAGACACAGACATACATGTATACACTTGTATTCTCTTTACAAAGGTTAATCACTGGTTTAGAATAGTATAGCTAATAAATATATATTCTGTACTGATTTATTTATCATGAAGGGTAACACAGTCTCTTCAGGGGCTTAGATTTGAAGCCCTCCTTTGCCACTAAATATGTCATAAGGTATTTTGGATTCATAAGACAGTTTTTGCCCAGTATATTGTGCTGCTTTCTTCCTCTTCCTTGTTTCATGTTCAGTCTGAAGCATGGCACACTACCATAATGTGGATCTAAGCCAGGGTCAGACCGTATGGTCACTACATTTTAATTACCTACATTTCCAAAATGTTAAGTGTATTTTACAGAGGAGTTTCATAACACATAACTCACCATATTGAGGGAAGTGAATTAACAGTTTCTCAGTAAACATCCTCAGCAGTTCCACGAAAACTACAGCTGTTCTTTCAAAATCTGGGGCAGAATCTAAGACAATTCTCAATGTTTTTATTGGCTTTAATTCAGGAATGGACAACCTATACAGTGGATATAAAAAGTCTACACACCACTGTTAAAATGCCCTAAAAATATTCAGTTTGTTCTTCAATTGAATTGTACAGCTTGTCTGTTCTATTAAAAGTGGAAAAAATTCTGAAGTGGTTTATTTTGGTCTGATTTTTTTACATGTCAAAAACCTGGCATTTTAACAGGGGTGTGTAGACTTTTTATATCCACTGTAGGTTTAGGGCCACATGTGACTGTCAGCTTCACACATCTCTCCACTATATTTCAAAAGCCCTCTCTAATTCAGACCTCTGACTAGTATAATCTACTTTTTCCCTGTAGAGAGAAGAATTAGCATTTTTGACAAAAGGAAAAGGGGAAAGGATACATTGGAAAGGGGAAGAGATAGGCACAAAGTAACTCCACTGATTTTTGGCTGTGATTTTGCTCCCCACATACAGCTCCCAACAGATTTTCCTGAAATAATGCCCTCTCCCCTTGCTCTGATTGAAAAAGATGGACACCCAGCAAAATGTCAGTATCATCAATTGGGAATTAATCAAACCCTGAAGGTCATTCTTCTGTTAGTGAGGAGGCAATTGATCCTACTTAAGAGAGTGGTAAAATGCACTGCTGCTGGAAAGTTGTATTTCTTTTGTTAGAAATTATATTTCTACAATGATTTGATATTAGTACTTTACAGTAACAGAAATACAATACTTTGAAAACATTTTGAAATGAGAATGATTTTTTTTCACTCAAAGCTTTACTACTTGTGTTTCAGAAATAAGTAAAAAAATACTTTTTTTTTTAATTTTAGCATATGATTATGTTGAAGGAACAACTAGCCAAACAAAATGCAGAAGCTGCTAACGTTATCGACCAGCTAAAACTGGATGTAAAATCTGAGAAAAGAACAATATCTGTGTTGGAAGCTGAGAAAATGGAAATGAGCAAAGAGCTGCAGAGCCAGAAAGAAACATTGAATCAATGCACATTTGCACTTAATGATTTGCATATGACTAAGCAACACCTGGAAAATAAAATAAAAGAGTTAAAAGAACAACTTAAAACATCCCAACGTTATAGCTCCAAAAATGAACAGGAAATTGTAGAATTAAAGAAGAACCTAACTGAAAGAGAAGAAGAATGTTCTCTTCTCAAAAATGAATTAACCAAGATACATCAGAAATTTAACAGTTATAATCAAGATCATTCAACTATGGAAAGAGAAAAAGAAATGTCAGACCTGAAAGAGCAAATTTCTGAAAATAAACTGATAAATACAGATTTGGAGAAATCTATCTTGAATCTTCAAACAGAAAAAGGAAGACTTCATTTAGTATGTGAGGAACTTAAACAGCAGTTGCAAATAGCTAATAGTGAGAAGAGCAAGACTGGTTTTGAAAAAGATACTATGCTGGAAGCTTTGAAACTTGAAAAGGGACAATTAGAAAGAGAATTAAGCCAATCTGAAAAACAATTGTTGGAACAGGCTCATAAATATGAGCAGACCATTGAGGAGTTGTCAAATGCACGTAACATGGATACCACTTCATTGCAATGTGAACATGAACGGTTAGTTAAACTTGCTCAAGACAAAGATTTTGAGATAGCAGAACTCAAGAGGAACATTGAACAGATGGAAGCTGACCATGAGGAAACTAAAGAGATGTTAACCACTAGCTTAGCTGGGCAAAAACAACTGACAGAGCTCATAAAAGAGAAAGAGATCTTTGTTGAAAAATTTAAAATCAGAGTTTTTGAGTTAGAGCAGCAACATGAAGATTATACTGAGAACACCAAAAGAGTTGAGCTTTTAAAGCAGAATTTAGAAGAAAAGGAAAAAAGTCTTTCAGCTATGAAAGAAGAGAACAGTCATTTGAAAGAAGAAATTGAACGATTAAAAGAACAACAGAGTAGGTCACCTCCTCTGGCTGAGCCCAAAACCTTAGATATCATCACAGAACTTGAAGCAGAAATAACACAATTAACTATACTTAAAAATAATTTTGAAGAAGAGGTGAAATTAAACAAAAAGATATTTGAGGATCAGAATTTAAAATTGGCCCAACTACAGCAATCACTACAGGAGTATAAAAAGGAAACTGAGGAGTCCAAATTTCAGCATGAACAAATGAACATAGCACATAGGCAGGTATGCATGGAGAAGGATGAAGAAATCAAAAGCCTACAGAGAACAGTAGAACAAATTAAAACACAACTAAACAATCAGAGAAAAGTAATTCAGCAAGACCCTCCTAATCTTTTTCAGGAATCTAAAGTTCAAACACTTAATGGTGAAAATGGGAATGAGAAACATGACTTATCTAAGGCTGAAATTGAAAGGCTGGTAAAAGGCATCAAGGAGAGAGAAATGGAAATCAAGCTTCTGAATGAAAAGAATGTATCACTAAGTAGACAGATTGACCAGTTATCCAAAGATGAAGTTGGCAAACTTACACAGATCATTCAAGAAAAAAACTTAGAAATACAAGCTCTTCATGCAAGGGTTTCCTCCCCAATTTACAAGCAAGATGTTCTTTTCCTTCAACAGCAACTACAGACCTATGCCATGGAAAGAGAACAAGTGCTGGCAGTTCTTAGTGAAAAAACTAGAGAAAACAGTCAGTTAAAAACAGATTATCACAAGTTAGTGGATATCGTAGCAGCTAAGGAATCAGCCATGAAAAAACTGCAGGAAGAAAACCAAAAGCTATCCAGTGAATTTGAAAGTAGCAGTCATGATATGTCTCGCGAAACTATAAAGAACTTGTCCCGTATCATTCGAGAGAAAGATATTGAGATTGATGCATTAAGTCAGAAATGCCAAACTTTATTAACTGTCCTGCAGACTTCCAGTATAGACTCAGGCAGTGAGTTACAAGGAATTAATAGCAATCAGTTTGAGGAGCTTTTACAAGAACGTGACAAGTTGAAACAGCAAGTAAAGAAAATGGAAGAATGGAAGAAACAAGTCATGACTACTGTTCAAAATATGCAGCATGAGTCTGCTCATCTCCAAGAAGAACTACAAAAGCTTCAGACACAAATTTCAGTTGATAGTGAAAACAATTCCCAATTGCAGATAGAATACAATGGTTTAATACAGGGCTATGAACAAAATGAGAAAAAGCTGAAAATGTTTACTCAAGAATTAGCCCAAGTTCAGCAGAGCATAGGAGATCTTAATAATACCCGGGATACAATTCTTGACAAGCTTGATATGGCACCACCACCACAGTTGGTAACTACTTCTGTTGATGGAAAACCATTAGAGGTTCCCAGTAATACTTCTGAGATGTTTGACAGTGAGTCCAAATCACTAAATGAGGAACTAGAGTTCATGAAGAAAACATTGCAGGAAAAGGATTCACTTATCCAGACTTTACAAGAAAATAATCAGAGACTGTCTGATTCTATGGCTGCATCATCAGAGGTTGAAATAAAATGTCAACAGGAATTTGGCTTGGAAATAAAGCAGTTAAAGGAGAAATGTGACATTTTACAGATGTCCCTCAAGGAAAAAGATCTGCTAATAAAATCAAAAAGTGATCAATTGCTTTCTCTGAGTGAAAATCTTAGTAATAAAGAGAGTGAAAATGAGCTGCTGAAGCAAGGCGTCACTAACCTGAAAGAGAGAACTCTTAGCTTAGAAATGGATGTTCATAAATTGAAGGAAGAAAATGACAGAATAATGGCAAAAAGCCAGGAAAAAGAAA
Organism: Candoia aspera; assembly: GCF_035149785.1. Classification (NCBI taxonomy): domain Eukaryota; kingdom Metazoa; phylum Chordata; class Lepidosauria; order Squamata; family Candoiidae; genus Candoia; species Candoia aspera. The sequence goes on along the minus strand of NC_086153.1, from coordinate 305,804,003 downwards.
CAGAATTCCGAGCACTACAAGAGACTAACATGCAATTTTCAATAATGTTAAGGGAGAAGGAATTTGAACATAATTCCATAAAGGTGAAAGCTCTTACATTTGAAAAGATGTTGAAAGAGAGAGAACAGGTATGCAATTAATTTGAATTCTTATTCTTCAAAATCAGATGGGAAGACATGTGACTGCCATTATGTCAAGTTATTTAAATTCTGTTACAGGATTCCTATTTCCTATGCAGAATTCAGACAGTGATAGCAGCTTTTTATTTTTTCCCACTAGAGCATAGGTAAGGAAAATGGGACCCATGAACACTAGCATGCCTGTGAACGCCCACCTGACTTGAATTATTTTCTGGTTGGCCATAGGAGAAACAAAATGACAAACTTAGATGGGCCTTAATCAGATCTGGGAGTCAGGCAGCATATAAATTTAATCATCCTCATCATCCTCATCATATCCTCTTGGGGCTATTCTTATGTTCTTAAGCTTTTTAAATTAATTAACTTAAGCGGGAAGCTGGCATGATGCAAAATATCAGCCTCTCAGATCAACTTTACTTAAAAAAATGCTTTGGGGATCCACATAAGACTCACAGGCAACAGCAGAAAATAAAATTGGGGGGTGGCCACATTTCTTTGGAACTATATCTGCATGTTCAAACAAAGATTGCTTGCTTGGATGTGATATACCAGAGCTTTAATTGGCAATTCTCTTGTTATTTTTATTTGTGAAAGGGAAAGACAGTTGAATTAAACCAGCTGTTAAATGAAGCCAAGTCAATGCAAGAAAAAGCTGTTGCTTTTCAGCAAGAGCGAGATCAAGTCATGTTGGCCCTCAAACAGAAACAAATGGAGACTAGTGCTCTACAGAATGAGGTAAAGGATGCAAGAAAATAGTGAATAATGAATAGATGATAGTAACATAAGGAACTAAAAGAATATTTCTTCAATTACATACAGGTGCAGTATTTACGTGAGAAGGAGCAGCGTTTAAATCAAGAACTAGACAGGTTACGCAATCATCTTTTAGAAAGGGAAGATACCTCCACACGTGAAGCTTTAGCAGCTGAGGATCGGGAATCAAAGCTAAAAAAGAAAGTCCAGATTTTGGAGGAAAAGCTTCTGTCTTCATCAACTGTAGTGGAAAATGTCAGGTAATAGTTTGTGTCATCAGTAACTGCAGTTTGCATGGATACATGTTCCAGGAATGAATACAAGAAACTTTACCTGCCCCAGTCATAATGGACTTTGGGCAGGGTATAATAAAGGCCCTTCCCAAAAAGCAATAACAACCCATATGCATAATAGAAATCAGCAATAAAACATTAGTATTTCAAAGGTGCCATTCGCTTAACCTAAGTGCCAGATGCCCATTGGGACAGTGCTGCTTAATCAATGAAATGAATGGTCTGTTTCTGAAATACTTGTAGAGTGGAGGTCATCTGTATTTCCAGCGAGAGTGTGTTTCCATAAAATAGGGGCCACTACTGAGAAGATTTATCACCCAACCTGTACCTCATGAATCTTGCAAAGAGGGGGGACCCACAACAGGCCTCTTTAAATAACTGCACCAGATGGGCAGATTTTATTTTGGCCTGATATATTGCAGTGTTATGCAGCAAAAGCATATTAGCACCCAGTGCTGCATCTTTAAAATAGGTGCTATTCTCAGTTGGCAGAATTAACCCATCAGAAATCTAGCTGCTGCATTTTGTACCAACTGTAGCTCCTGGCCATTTCCAAAGGCAATCCCACATAGAGCATTTTGCTGTAGGCCAGCCAGATACAGGGCATAGATATACCGTTGCTAGGACATCTTGGTCCAAAAAGAGTTATAACTGAAGCTGGTTGAAGGCTCCCCGGGCCACAGCTTCCACTTGCAATTTTAGTAGGAGTTGGAGTCCAGGAGAACCCTTTTAAATAATATGGGGAAAGCATCAAACCCCAAGAAACCCTATATTAGAGCGCCTAGGACTTAAACATTGTCCCTTGTAATGGTATGTGGGAATTACCTTGTGAGACAGGAGGGAGAGCCATAGATGGGACAACCAGCATGTAAAAGATGTTTCAGCCCACAGAAGGGAGATGGTGTGGGAAACGTTTCAGAATTTTCTTCCCTAGTTTTCTGGAGAGTAAAAGGAAAGTTGAGGAGAAATACTTTCAGTCTTACAAGATTCTGTTAATGTAACCTTACAATAAATATAGAACTAGTACTCCTGGTTGTGCTTCTTGTCTGGACTACCTTGCAGGGCTAACACCCTCTATGACCACTGATTACAAATGCCCCCCAAGGTAGGAGTAGAACCATTGTAAAATGGTGCCCCTAACTTCCAGTCCCTGCAAACAGTCAGAAGGATAGCAATTGATAGTATCAAATGCCACAGAGAAATCTAATAGGACCAGGCGGGGTACACTTCCCCCACTGAGATTGTGACAGAGGTAATTAACTGTAATAGGCTATGAGAATAACTTTGAGGAACAGGAAGAAGAATCACAACCAAGACAACCGTCAGATAAGAGAAATCTGAGTCCAAAGCAGGAATATAATTTGAAAAAGCATCTCAGACTTGATCCTCCCTAGTTCTCTTGAATGTAAAGGCAGAGAGGGGAAAGGCACATTCAGACTTGCAAGACTATGATACTGTAACATAATAAACTATGTTAGTAAGTGAGTAGTATTAGCATTCATAACTTTGGTTTCCTGGTCTCGACTACCTCAAAGGGCTGACATTAACCAGAGAACCAAACCAGAGAACCAAAATGGGACAGATTACCCATTACAAATGGGTAATCTGTCCCATTACCAGATAGGCTTCAGGTAATGTTTCATCTAGGAACCTCTGCAGCTAATTTGCTACCACCTTCTTAACTACCTTTGCAAAGAAGGGTAATTGGAAGCTGGGTAAAAGTTGTCAAAAACTGCTGGGTTCAGGTAAGGTCACTTTAGGAGAGGACATGCTACCATCTCCTTTAAAGCAGGTAGCATTACACCCTCCCCAGAGAAGGACTGACTGTCTCCTGGAGCCAGCTGCTCACACCTCTTCTAGCCATTCAAATAAGCCAGGAGAGCCATGGATCTAGTCCAGAGGTAGTAGAATTCAGACTACAGAGAACTCTATCCACTACAATTATTAGATGTAGTACATATAGAGCAGATTTTTGTGCTGTGTTTCGCTGACTTGGGAAAATCACTGCATCTAACTTCTAAGTTGTATATTTGTAACCCAAACAATCACTCCAATTCATAATGGGAGTCATGACCTCAACAAATAATAATGCTTGCAATTAATAAGGAAGGTTTAGTTCAAACATTTAAACCATAAACTTGTTGAAGATACAAATAGACAAAGATAAGGAAAACAAATACATATAGAAGAGAAAAAAATATGGTTTGAACTCCCACTCCAGCATACAGGACCACACATTAATACTGCCTGTTTTAACTTTGAAATTATTAAAAGAGTGGAAAAATATGCAGGAGTGGAAGGTCTTAGAGAGATTGGATTGGATAGCTAAGCCAATGGGAAGCTTATTTTGCTAAAAACACTACCAGAGTGAAATTGAGTCAGGGAAATAAAACAAGAAGGTTTATAATAGCCATTCAAGTGAAATGAGACGCCTTAATTTCTGTATGGTTTTTGGGGTATTAATTCAGTATGTCGTTTTATCTTCAATTCAGATTTAAGATCAAAATTAAAGCAGCATTTAAGATCTTAAAACATGATTTAGTACTCTGGTAACTATTGTACCTTGATTGATTGATTATGTGCCATTAAGTCAGGGTTGACCCTTAGCAACCACAAAGATTAGCTAGGATGATCTGTCCCCAGCCTGGCCCTTCAGGTCTTCCAATGGGGCATCCATCATCACTGTAATCAAGTCCATCTTTCTGCTGGTCATCTCCTCCTTTTCTTTCCTTATGTACTTCTCAAGGGAGCTGTGTCTTCACATAATCTGTCCAAAATATGATAATTTGAGCCTGTTAATTTGTGCTTCAAGTGAGAATGCTGGAGTTGTTCTGTGATTCATTTCTTTGTTTTCTTGGTCATCCATAGTATTCTCAGAAGTCTTCCCCAGCACAAAAGTTCAAAAGCATTAAGATTCTTTATATCCTGCTGCTTTGAAGCCCAACTTCCACATCAATAGAGTAAAAGATTTCACAAGGAAATCTTTGTAGATATCAACCTGTCATGGCATCAGAATATTAAAACTTTCATTGGTACTTATAAACTGCTGGTCTATGGCATATTTCTTGACTGCTGGTTCCTTTACTGTTGGTAGTAGATCCTAAAAGAGAGAAGCTATTCACTACTTCAGTGTCCTCATTGTCCATTCTCAGTCTGGTTGCTGTACCTGTTGTTATAATTTTGGTCTTTATTTTTAAGCTTAGTCCCATTTTTCATTGTATTCCTTGTCTTTCATTACTTGAACTTCCAGATCATTTGCATTTTCAGCTACCAGAGTAGTGTCATCAATATAGCACAGGTTTATTTTATTTTATTTTATTTTATTTTATTTTATTTTATTTTATTTTATTTTATTTTATTTTATTTTATTTTATTTTATTTTATTTTATTTTATTTTATTTTATTTTATTTTATTTTATTTTATTTTATTTTATTTTATTTTATTTTATTTTATTTTATTTCAAGATTTTTTAAGACCACCCAACTTAGACTGTGTGACTCTGGGCAGCATGCAACATAAACACAAAATAAATCAAAAAGAAGAAAAAACTATCTGAGAACAAATAAACAATATATAAATACAGAATCTAAAAGCTAAAATGTAAAATAGCAACCAAGTGCACAACAAAATAATCCCAAGGGGGACTCCCACTCAACCAATCCCTAATGCCTCAGGAAGAGCTGGATGGATAGATGGATGGATGGATGATAGATAGATAGATATTTAATCAGTTTACTTGTGCCTGATTCTCAGAGACTGCCTGGACAAGTCCCTGCAGTTTTTTTGGCAAAGTTTTTCAGATGTGGTTTGCCATTGCCTCCTTCCTAGGGCTGAGAGAGTGTGACTGGCCCAAGGTCACCCAACTGGCTTCATGCCTAAGGCAAGACTAGAACACACAGTCTCCTGGTTTCTAGCCAGATGCCTTAACCACTACACCAAACTGGCTCTCATATGGATATATAGATATATTCACTCTATTAAGAATTTTGATTATAATAGTAAAATCTAATACAAACTATGTTCATGCGTGGGAATAAGAGAATCTGGATGTGAATGGCTATGTATGTTAAATGTGAAAAAAGGCAGATAAAATTGCTGTCTGTACACTTAGCAATGCAGAAATAATTATCTGTCCCACATTGATCCTTTAAATAAAACAGAAATGACTGCATTTCCCACACAAGAAAATGCATATGTGAATGAATAGATGTGAAGAAGTGCTTTCTGTCTTTAGATCTCAGCTAAAACTGTCATACAATATTTTTTATATATGACCATAATCTATATACAGAAATGGCATTCCCTTTAAGCAAGGTCATTTTAATTATTTTTCATTATTTTGGTCTCAAGACAATGATAGACAAGTACTTGCTTATTTAAATAGAAATGCTGCCTGAACAGACTGGTTTGTTTTTTAACCTCAGGCGGCGGCGGCTGCTGCTGCTGTTGCTGCTAACATTCCTTTCTGGAAAAAATATGTTTCATATTTATATTTTGAAATTGAGGGGAGTATAAATAAGATGTACTTGGACAGCAAAACTAAGTTTTTTTTCTTAATAATCTAATGGATCATTTATGTTTTACTTGAAGCCATCAGGCAAGTATTCAGGTGGAATCCTTGCAAGAACAATTGAACCTTGTTACTGCACAGAGAGATGAGATTATGCTTCAGCTAACACTTTCACAAGATCAAGTTAAACAGTATGCCGTTTCCCTCACAAACCTGCAGATGGTGCTGGAGCAGTTTCAGCGGGGTAAGTTAAAATGTGTAGATTGCCATGATTGTTTTCCCTTTTAATCTAAAAATGTAATATACTATTCCTACTGTTTTTTTCTGAAGCAGGGCATTTTGAAGTGGAAATCTCCCTCCCATTCACTCTGGAGGCAGGACTAGAAAGGCTTCCCTCCTGTGGGAGGAGATACCTCTCTTCTCCAGTTCCAGCCCTTCCTTCTTTGGAGACCAGGCACACTGTGAACTCTGCCGACCATCCACATGGACAGGATCATCTTGATCAGAGACTTTGTTTGTTTTTCCATTTCCATTTCTTTATTTTTGCCTTCCTTTAGGGAAACTTCAGCTCAGTGGCTGATAAATTAAAGACAGAAATGCGCTGTCCAGGGATTCCTCAGAGTTTTGTAGCATCATGTCCCATTATCTCTCTCTCACAATTCCCTTGGAAGAATGCAATCAAAGTAGAACTCCCATGTTACCTGTTACAGATTACCGTGACTCTTTCTGATTTGGCAGCCATATAAGTCAAATAAATAAATAAAAAATATGCCTCTTGCCAGTACTGGAGTGTTTGGTGGCCTGGGCACCAGAGAGAATGTAAGCCAAAGGCACTGATTCTCCACCACCATCTTATGGCTCTTTGCCAACAAAATGACAATATCCTAGCTTCTACACTGGCATTGCTAGGTAGTGTAGTCCCTTCTGAAGCGTCAGTGACTTTCTGTTCCCCAGAGACCCCTGGTGATGGCGAAGGGGCTCCTAATAACAGGGGAGTTCCATGCTCAAACACTCTGATAGGAACTGGAAGAGCAGGGTGTCCTATCTTGTGACCTCTAGCCAGAGTGAGCCATGGGAGCAAGCAAGGAAGAAGTAGGGAAAAAACCATGCCAGTCCCTCCTGTATGTTTTTTATCTTTTTAGACCTTTCTCCTGACCCCTGCCATAGAGGGTGAAGATTGTAGGAAAGAAAAAAGTCACTAGGTAGGGGAAGAGATACCTAATCCCCTCCACTGCACATCCTACTCAGGGAAGTCTGCAAGGACTTAGGCCTGAAAGACCAACCTTATCTTCTCATAAGGTCCTTGCTGGACCTGCTGGCTGCATGTCTTCCTAGAAGCTAATTAATGCCTCTCCTTCTCAGAAGCATTCAACAAAGTCCCTGAGGCTCAGTGGGAGACCCCAAGGGTACTGAGGGATGTCTCTTTCCTGGTCACAAACTTCAGGCTGCTCTAGACCTTCTCAACCGCAGTAGATATCCAGGGAGTCTGGACAGAAGAAGAGTCCCAGCAGCATAAACATCCTGGAACTGTGCATCATGATTAGCTTAAACAAGATCCAGACTCTCCAGAAAGCTCAGCATGTCTTCCTTCTAATAGACAGTGTAACAGAGAAGGAGACACAGGATTAATGTAGACAAATTGCTGCACTGAGCTGAGAAAACACCTTCCTCCATGGACTAACACATCCAGGGGATCCACAACAGTAGACTGATTCAGCCTAAAAAAATCTAGACCCTGAGAATGCTCCTTTAACCCAGAGTGTTAGAACAAATTGTGTCAATCTTCAGGAAGCCAGTGATGGCCTTCATAGCAGCTCCCACCAGTTGCAAGGTAGGATAGCCAAGGAGCAGAAGGAACAAATATCTTCAGTGCCACCTGTCCAGAGAACTGCTTATGACAACCACCCCCCCAACCCCATTCCAACTAATCCCTAGACTTCTGTCACTAGTTTGAAGCTGGAGAGCAAAACTCATAATGATAGCATCCAAGCAGCCTAGAAGACCATAGTACTCAAACCTAGTCAATCTGTCAGCATCCTGTCCATAGAGTCTCCTAGCACCACCAGACCTGATGAGCCAAGGGAATTTAACCACCTGCATCCCAGTTGGTTACAACTACAAGTCCAGAAGTTGAGTGGGACTATGGAACCATCTTTCCAGCCATGGATATGATAAAATCAAACAGATCATCCTAGCATCCCTGATTTTTTTTTACCACCTGCATATATGAACTCATTCTTGGCCTTCCTATACAGAGGCTTTTACAAAGTACTACAGTCTCTGAAGACACGTGTCAATTCTCTTCCCAGTCCTAACACCAGGTAATAACCCATCCTCATATCAAGAGATTTTTCAGAACAACCTCTCAGCTAAGACCACCAATTATCTACAGCTATCCGTTATGGGACCAGATTCAGCTAGTATTACAAACCCTCACCTGAGCCCTGTTCAAATTCTTATGTTAATCATCCCTCACCTGACTTGGAAAGTGATGCTCCTAGTAGCCACAGCATCTGCTAGGCAGGTGTCAGAAATACGTGTGCTCTCAGAAGGAGTTCTGTATTATCTAGCCACATGTCATCACTTCGTGCCTAGACCCAACTTCATAACTAAGACAAATTTAGTCATCCAACAGAATCTCTGTAATCCTCCATTCTGCTCAGATATTTTAATGGCTTATCTAACATCCAATTTCTGCTAATCCTTCTATAATTTGAGCTTGTCCCAAATTACCAAGACTTGGACAGGTTCCTAGTTTTCCTTCAACAGGCACACCTTGACTATAAAATCTTTCTATGGTGATCAGGTGAATTAAACTACTCTACAAGATTCATCAGGGAATAATGGCACGCTCCACGAGATGCACAGCCACCTTGGCTCCCCTTGACATTATTTCCTCTCCCTGGAAACCTTTGTAGGACTGCTATGTGGTCATCTGTGCCATTCTTTATATAGCACTATAAGACTAACTCTCAAAGGATCCTTTGTTAGGAAGGTACTTTTAAAAATACTCCCAACAGAGAGCCACCCTCCTTAAACTATGATCCCACCCCTAGGGGCAGCTATGGTATGTCCCATTTCAGAATGCCCTGGTTCTCTGAAATGATACTAAATCTGTTGAACAAGTGGTTCTCTCAAATAACTGATTTTAATAATGATTTTTTTTTTTTAAAGCTAAATATACATATTTTAATTCTAGAAGAGAAAGCCATGTATTCAGCTGAGCTACAAAAAGCCCAAAAGCAGACTGCGGAATGGAAGAAGAAAGCAGAACAGCTAGAAGACAAAGTGGTTTTGTTACAAGTAAGTTGAGATGATTCTTATTTATTCAAACTGATTCAGCAAAGAAAAAGAATCAGGACTGTGAGAAAATTTTAAGGAGCAGTAACAGTAGATGTACAGTAATGCTTAAACATTTGTAAACCTTTTTGAATGTTCATTATTTCTGCATAAATATGACTGAAAATGTGATCTGTTCTCTACACAAGTCCTAACACTAGATAAAGAGGACCCAATTAAACAAATGAGTCAAAAGCATTATACTTGTTCATTTATTTATGGAGGAAAATGATCCAAAGCTACATATTTGGATGTGACAAAAGTATGTGAACCTTTGCTTTCAGTAAGTGGTGTGCCCCCCTTGGGCAGCAATAACTGCAGCTAAACATTTCTGATAACTGTTGACCAGTTGTGCACATTGGCTTGGAGGAACTTTAGCCCATTCCTCCTTACAGAACAGCTTCAACTCAGGGACGTTGGTGGGCTTCCTCACATGAACTGTCTGCTTCAGGTCCTTTTACAACATTTCTATAGGATTAAGGTCAGGACTTTGACTTGGCCATTCCAAAACATTAACTTTCTTGTGCTTTAACCATTCTTCAATTGTATGACTTGTGTGTTTTGGGTCGTCGTCTTGCTGCATGACCCACTTTCTCTTGAGCTTCAATTCACAGACAAAGAATAATAGAATCATAGGGTTGGAAGGGACCTTGGAGGGCTTCTAGTCCAGCCTCCTGCTCAAGGCAGGAATCCTCATACCATCTCGAACAAATAGTTGTCCAATCTTTTCTTTAAAACCTCCAGTGATGGAGCTCCCACAACTCCAGGAGGCAAGCTGTTCTACTGCTTAATAGTTCTTATTGTCAGGAAATTACTCCTCATTTCCAGGTTGGATCTCCCTCTGATGAGCTTTCACCCATTGCTTCTTGTCCTACCCTCAGGTGCTATGGAAAATAAGTTGACACCCTCTTCCCTGTGGCTGCCCTTCAAGTATTGGAAGACTGCTGTCATGCCTCCCCTCAGTCTTCTTTTCGTTAAGCTAAACATACCTAGTTCCTTTAGTCGTTCAGATACCCTGACATTTTCCTGTAGAATTTGTTGGTACAGTTCAGAATTCATAGTTCCATCAATAATGGCAAGCCATCTGGTCCAGCTTCAGCAAAGGATCGTTACCTTGTCGTGGTGCTGGAGCTTGAGCACCTCAATGATGCCATGAGCTAAACCGTGAAGGGCCACCCAAGACGGGAAGGTCATGACAGAGAGGTCAGACTAAATGCGATCCCTGGGGAAGGTAATGGCAACCCACCCCAGTATTCTTGCCGTGAAAACTAAATGGATCAGTACAACCAGAGATATGTCGGTATACCATCGGAAGGTGAGACCCCCAGGTCGGAAGATGGTCAAAATGCTACTGGGGAGGAACAGAGGATGAGCTCAACTAGCCCCAGACGTGATGACGCAGCTAGCTCAAAGCCGAAAGGACGGCTAGCGGCCGACGGTGCTGGTGGTGAACGGCGAATCCGATGTTCTAAGGATCAACACACCATTGGAACCTGGAATGTAAGATCTATCAGCCAGGGCAAATTGGATGTGGTTATTGGTGAGATGTCAAGATTAAAGATAGACATTCTGGGCGTCAGTGAACTGAAATGGACTGGAATGGGCCACTTCACATCAAATGACCACCAGATCTACTACTGTGGACAAGAGGACCACAGAAGAAATGGAGTAGCCTTCATAATTAATAGTAAAGTGGCTAAAGCAGTGCTTGGATACAACCCAAAAAACGACAGAATGATCTCAATTCGAATTCAGGGCAAGCCATCTAACATCACAGTGATCCAAATATACGCCCCAACCACAAATGCTGAAGAAGCTGAAGTAGAGCAGTTCTATGAGGATCTGCAGCACCTACTGGACAACACGCCTAAAAGAGATGTTATTTTCATCACAGGAGACTGGAATGCTAAGGTGGGCAGTCAGATGACACCTCGAATTACAGGTAAGTATGGCCTGGGAGAACAAAATGAAGCAGGACATAGGCTGATAGAATTTTGCCAAGACAACTCACTCTGCATAACAAACACTCTCTTCCAACAACCTAAGAGACGGCTTTATACATGGACTTCACCAGATGGACAACACCGAAATCAGATTGATTACATCCTTTGCAGCCAAAGGTGGCGGACATCTGTACAGTCGGTAAAAACAAGGCCTGGAGCTGACTGTAGTTCAGATCACGAACTTCTTCTTGCACAATTTAGGATCAGACTCAAGAGATTAGGGAAGACCCACAGATCAGCTAGATATGAGCTCACTAATATTCCTAAGGAATATGCAGTGGAGGTGAAGAATAGATTTAAGGGACTGGACTTAGTAGATAGGGTCCCGGAAGAACTCTGGACAGAAGTTGGCAGCATTGTTCAGGAGGCGGCAACAAAATACATCCCAAAGAAAGAGAAAACCAAGAAGGCAAAATGGCTGTCTGCTGAGACACTAGAAGTAGCCCAAGAAAGAAGGAAAGCAAAAGGCAACAGTGATAGGGGGAGATATGCCCAATTAAATGCAAAATTCCAGAGGTTAGCCAGAAGAGATAAGGAATTATTTTTAAACAAGCAATGCGCGGAAGTGGAAGAAGACAATAGAATAGGAAGGACAAGAGACCTCTTCCAGAAAATTAGAAACATTGGAGGTAAATTCCAGGCAAAAATGGGTATGATCAAAAACAAAGATGGCAAGGACCTAACAGAAGAAGAAGAGATCAAGAAAAGGTGGCAAGAATATACAGAAGACCTGTATAGGAAGGATAACAATATCGGGGATAGCTTTGATGGGGTGCTCAGTGAGCTAGAGCCAGACATCCTGAAGAGTGAGGTTGAGTGGGCCTTAAGAAGCATTGCTAATAACAAGGCAACAGGAGACGACGGCATCCCAGCTGAACTATTCAAAATCTTGCAAGATGATGCTGTCAAGGTAATGCATGCTATATGCCAGCAAATTTGGAAAACACAAGAATGGCCATCAGACTGGAAAAAATCAACTTATATCCCCATACCAAAAAAGGGAAACACTAAAGAATGTTCAAACTATCGAACAGTGGCACTCATTTCACATGCCAGTAAGGTAATGCTCAAGATCCTGCAAGGTAGACTTCAGCAGTTCATGGAGCGAGAATTGCCAGATGTACAAGCTGGGTTTAGAAAAGGCAGAGGAACTAGAGACCAAATTGCCAATATCCGCTGGATAATGGAAAAAGCCAGGGAGTTTCAGAAAAACATCTATTTCTGTTTTATTGACTATTCTAAAGCCTTTGACTGTGTGGACCATAACAAATTGTGGCAGGTTCTTAGTGGTATGGGGATACCAAGTCATCTTGTATGCCTCCTGAAGAATCTGTATAACGACCAAGTAGCAACAGTAAGAACAGACCACGGAACAACAGACTGGTTTAAGATTGGGAAAGGAGTACGGCAGGGCTGTATCCTCTCACCCTACCTATTCAACTTGTACGCAGAACACATCATGCGACAAGCTGGCCTTGAGGAATCCAAGGCTGGAGTTAAAATCTCTGGAAGAAACATTAACAATCTCAGATATGCAGATGATACCACTTTGATGGCTGAAAGCGAAGAGGAACTGAGGAGCCTTATGATGAAGGTGAAAGAAGAAAGTGCAAAAGCTGGTTTGCAGCTAAACCTCAAAAAAACCAAGATTATGGCAACCAGCTTGATTGATAACTGGCAAATAGAGGGAGAAAATGTAGAAGCAGTGAAAGACTTTGTATTCCTAGGTGCGAAGATTACTGCAGATGCTGACTGCAGTCAGGAAATCAGAAGACGCTTAATCCTTGGAAGAAGAGCAATGACAAATCTCGATAAAATAGTTAAGAGCAGAGACATCACACTGACAACAAAGGTCCGCATAGTTAAAGCAATGGTGTTCCCCGTAGTAACATATGGTTGCGAGAGCTGGACCATAAGGAAGGCTGAGCGAAGGAAGATAGATGCTTTTGAACTGTGGTGTTGGAGGAAAATTCTGAGAGTGCCTTGGACTGCAAGAAGATCAAACCAGTCCATCCTCCAGGAAATAAAGCCAGACTGCTCACTTGAGGGAATGATATTAAAGGCCAAACTGAAATACTTTGGCCACATAATGAGAAGACAGGACACCCTGGAGAAGATGCTGATGCTAGGGAGAGTGGAAGGCAAAAGGAAGAGGGGCCGACCAAGGGCAAGGTGGATGGATGATATTCTAGAGGTGACGGACTCGTCCCTGGGGGAGCTGGGAGTGTTGACGACCGACAGGAAGCTCTGGCGTGCGCTGGTCCATGAAGTCACGAAGAGTCGGAAGCGACTAAACGAATAAACAACAACAACATCTGGTCCAGAGGCAGCAAAGCAGGCCCAAACCATAATATTGCCACCTCCATGTTTCACAGATGAGATAAGGTTCTTATGCTGGAATGCAGTGTTTGCCTCCAATAGAAGAGAATATATGTAGTTCGGGGTTGAACTATGGAGTCCTTGGTGCTCTCTGAGCGTGGTTGTCTGCCTTCAGACATTTCATTAGCCGACTAGGTAACTGTCCTAACAGTCAGGAACCACACTGAGACAAGGAATAGGTCTCTAGTGTTTATTACTACTACATAAGACAGAAAATCCTAACAAACTGAAGAAGCGTGGGAAAACCCAGACAGATAAACCCCAAAAGTCAAGGCGGGTCTGTTCTGTGTCTCTTTGAATGGCTGCTTAAGTCCTCAGTACTACGCATGCATTTTCCTCCCTGGATAGGGGCCCCCTCCTGCTCACCATCAGTGCTCATGACAGTAACATTATCAGTGCTAGTGAGTGTGGTGTTTGCTCCCTGTTTATATACCATAGTTTGCCCTGCCCGTGTTGGTGGGGGTGGTTTTCTCCTTGGTAGTTCCTTAATTACATAGAGTTATCACATACATTACATTCATTCCATACATTCCATACAGTTACATACAGATAAAGTTACATACATACAGGTAGTTCCTTGATTATATACAGCTACTGTATATAAACAGGGAGCAAACCCCACACTCACTAGCACTGATGATGTTACCTAGTGAGGTAATGAAATGTCTGCAAGCAAACAACCAAGCTCAGAGAGCACCAAGGATTCCACAGTGTTTGCCTTTTGCCAAATGCTTTTCATCTGAGCCAAAAAGTTCTAGTTTGATCTCTTCCATCCAAATATTTATGCAGAAAAATTGAAAATTCAAGAGGGTTCACAAACTTTTAAGCACCACTATATGGATTAAGATGCTGGATGACAGATTCAGAAAGATTAGAGTAGCAAGTGGATGAAATAATTTGTGAGAAAGATAGAGATGGCTCATTGCACCATTGCACTCACTGCCTATAAAAAGTTTTACCTTAATAACATGAATATATGTGTTTATGTGTGATCCATATGAGTGACATAGAAGAGATCTATTTTGATTGCTCTGGTAATCATGGTAAACTTACTTTAACAATCCACCTCATCTTCCAGGAAAAGTTGAACGAAGCAAATGAAGCACTAGATTCTGCATCAAGATTAACGGAGCAGCTGGATCTGAAAGAAGAACAAATTGAAGAACTTAAAAGACAAGGTAACAAGATTATTTAAGATTTTTGCAAACAAAACACCATTATGTAACGTATCTTTTATTTTAGTAGTTAAAAGTGAAGGTAAAGTTGTGACTGAATCTTCCTCTTTACAAGTTGTTTTACTTTCTACAACTAAAGTAAAAAAAAGAAAATAAGTAGGTCCCTTGTGGTTTGTACAATCATTTCTTCCTCCAGTATTGTAGTGGAATCAGTGATATGAACATTGGTATGCCCCATGTTCTTCTTATTCTAGTGAGGCAATTCTTTAATCAGAATAAGACACACCTTAACAGTTTAATTTAAAAGGGAGTTCTTAGGAATGGAAGTGTAGTTGCGTTATTCCTGTATATTTTGATGAATACATTAACAGAAAATGAAATTACTCTTCTTCTTGATTGCTAACTTTTCCCTGAACATCATTAGAAAATTACAGATGTTTTGTGGACATGGTTCATTTTTATTAGAAAACTGTCAAAACAGTAAGTAAGGTAAAATAGCTTTCCTTAATTCCATAGGACATAGAAATTCTGTTGGTCATAACAGTCAAGACAATTTGTCCTTCTAAAAAAAATAGGAATGGGAAACCTACTAGAAGAATATAATCTGATCAAACTCTAAAAATTTCTCATAAATAATGTTTCATTGAATAGTAAAGATCCTCTGTTTTCAACTATTTTTATCCACTCCAAAATATTTATTTATTTATTTATTTAATATCCCGCCTTTATTATTTTTATAAATAACTCAAGGCGGTGAACATACCTAATACTCCTTCCTCCTCCTCTTTTCCCCACAGCAACAACCCTGTGAGGTGAGTTGGGCTGAGAGAGAGTGATTGGCCCAAGGTCACCCAGCCGGCTTTCATGCCTAAAGCGGGACTAGAACTTTCAGTCTCCTGGTTTCTAGCCCATTGCCTTAACCACTAGGCCTCTATTGGGCAGCTGAGATCCAAGAATATTGCTGCAGGTGTGTGTTCAGTTAGTATGTTGAGATTCATTGAATTTGTGCCACAGGGCTATTTGATCCCTTCTCCCACTACAGTCTCTTGTCAGAAGATACATTGGAAGGGTTGCAATGTAAATATATACCTTTTTCAGAAGTTGAAATGACCTCTATTAATATTGAGAACTACTGCATGAAGTGCTCTCTTAAAGTTGGGTGGGCAGCCTGTTGCCTTCCAGATGTTGCTCAATTCTATTTCCCAGCATCTGTCATCATTGACCATACTGACTAAACAACTGGATTTAAAGCTAAGAGACATCTGGTAGGGGCAAATGTGGCCCACACCTGCTAAAATGTAAACATTACAAGTATTGTATTGATACATTGAAATATAAAATTCCTCCCCTTTCCACAAGAAGAGTGATGTACCAGGTAGCTTTTATTTTCAGAAAATATGAACTTCTAGACTAAAAAACAATCATTTCAAGCAGACACTCAACTGTACAAATAGTGAATCCAGTTGTGCATTTGCCTTCAACTTTGCCTTATTTTTGGACAAAATATACTGAAGTGTTGATGAATACTATTGTAATATACTTTATTTACATCTTGGCCAGACAGTAGAAAGATTTGCCAAGAGAAACATTTTTTTTCAAAAAAAGAAGTTATTCCTGCTTATCTTAGTGTTGCAAATATATAAAATATTTGAATAGCATTGCAGACCAACTTATTTTCCGTAAGTCAAATTGAGATTAATTGTTTCTTATAGTACAATTTAAATATATTTATAGGGACTTCTATTTTAGCAAAGTGTAATTGAAATTCTCTTCGTGGTAATATTTGTTATAAAATAAATGTACCTTAAAGGCACCCCTCTCATGTGAAAGGTGAAAGAAAGGTCCCCTGTGCAAGCACCAAGTCATGTCTGACCCTTTGGGGGGACGTCGCTTTCGCGACATTTTCTTGGCAGACTATAGTGGGGTGGTTTGCCATTGCCTTCCCCAGTCATCACCTTCCCCAGCAAGCTGGGTCCTCATTTTACCGACCTCGGAAGGATGGAAGGCTGAGTCGACCTGAGCCGGCTACCCGAGAATCCAGCATCTACTGGGATCGAACTCGGGTCATGGGTAGAGTTTCAGTTGCAATACTGCCGCCTACCACTCTGTGCCACACGAGGCTCTCATAGCCCTCATACCTCTCTCATAGCAATCATTGATTATTATGCTCATTTCTTGAAAGACAAATCTGTCAGTCTGAGCATACTGGCAAATCAGAATGCACAACTTAGGTTTTTTTTAAGTTGACCGTCATGGCTAGAATCTGGGATGGAATATTTTCAGGGGAAAGAACAGCATGCAAAAGGCCAGATTGCATTTTTGTCATTACCTTGCTCTCTACAGTATTAACTGTTTTGTTTGTTTGTTGTCCTTTAAAGAAAGCAGGTACCTCTAGTTAGAAAACTCAAGAAAATCAGAGTAGTTTACAGTAATCAGAATCAGTACAAAATATAAAACTGTGGGTTATACTGCGTAAGATATTGTTTCACCTTACTCTCGTGTAATGCACAGCTGCTTGATCATTAGATATGAGAATAGTGTTTGTGGTCAGTGAAGCAGTTGGGGATGTGGAGAAATTTGGGATTTGGCCACATGAGATCAGCAGCCACTTCATGAGGAACTGTGATGTCTATCGCTTAATTGCATAAACGTTGCCCTAAATTCCAGCTGTGTCTTTGCAGTTTGTACTTTAATGGGATAATAGCATGTAAAGCACATAGTACAACTTGCAGCCAAGTTTCAGTGTGCTTCATGCCCATTTTTCTACCTTTGAATTGCCCTCTTGTAATTGGCATGCACAACTTATTTTAGCTTTGTCAGCTGGTTATGATCAAGCAGTGCTTTGTCCTGTTGTGGATAGATCAGTTAATTGATCAAATATTGTTAGGTGATTAGTCAAATATTTGATGAAATCATTACACAGGTAGTGGCTTCCTTTATTTTAGGGTAGTCAAGGCTACCAGATCCAGGCTGTAACAGCAAAAAGAAACAACAAATTCTTTGCCACCTGGACCCAATAGTCCTAACTGTGTTTTTTGTTAGGGACTGTAGAGGTGAATGTTATTAATGCTATGCTCTGCATTACTAGTATAAGAAAATTTCTCCTATAGCCACTTATTATATCTGCTTGTTGTTGCTCAATCATTTAGTTGCTTCTGACTTTTGTGATCCAACAGACATCATTTTGCCAGGAGTGTCTATTAGTCACTGCTGCTTTGAGTTTTTGTAAGCTTGCACTTACTCATGGCTGTAGTCACTATCCCTGAAAATTTTTGAGCTTTGGAAAATATTTTACTACTTTAATGCCTTCTCTCCCTATTTGCAGTGGGTTGGCACTGCTTTTCAACATAATCTTAGTTGTTTTGTTTTTTGTTGTTTTTAAGTATTGAGCAGCAGACAGAATTTTGCACACCTCTTTCACCTTCAACAACAACAACAATTAAAAATCTTTCTTATTTCCAGCCATTACATATCTGAGGCTATTGATATTTTCCCCTACAATTTTAATCCCAAATTTTAATTCTTCCAGTCTAACATTTCTTATGAGATGTTCTGCATGTAAGTCGAAAAGGTAAGGGGACACTATACACCCACTCTCTTTTCGCACTTTTTGAACTATTTAGTTGCTTTATAGTCTGTTCTAACTGTTGCCTTTCGGTCACCATACAGATTCTTCAACAGGCTGAGATGGCTCAGTACTTCCATATTTTTAATGGCTATCCATAATTTGTTGTAGTCTTCACAGTCAAAATCCTTGGTATAATCAAGAAACTCCCTTGCTTTTTCCATTATTCATTGGATATTCACAGTGTGATCTCAGGTACTTCTGCCACTTTTGAACCCAGCTTGTATATGTGGCAGTTCTTGTTCCATGTATTGTTGCAAAATCTTGAGCATTATCTGACTAGCATGTGAAATAAGTATAATTACTTGGTAGTTTGAACATTCTTTAGGACCACCCTTTTTCAATATTGGAATATGAATGGAATGATACTCCATTCCAAACCTCTTAATCCCTGGCTAGTCAACTGATGATGCTGAGGTCTTACCTAGTGCCTAGAGGCTAGATGGGGAGGAACAGATGCATGGCTGGCTGGGGAATTCTGGGAGTTGAAGTCCTCACATCTTAAAGTTCCCAAGATTGAAAAACACTGTCATAGAGTTATGCCATGACTTTGCACTGTACAGAGGAGGAAATTGGCAAAAAAATTTATTTGAGAAGATCACAGTAAAATAGACAAAGGGAGAATGCTCCATCTAGCCTGTTTGTAAATAGCTTCACAGCTCTGAAAAATATGTTTAATGCCTCGAAAGCACAATCTATTTGGGACGAGTAAGATTCAGGACTAAGGGAAATCCAGTGCTGCTATTCCTGACAGCAGCTGTCATGAGAGGTTTGCACTTGGAATTCTTCACTAGCGGTTTCTTAGCTTTTGATTTTTTAAAAAAATTTGCCTTTTCCCACAATGGGTGGCCAGTTTCACTATTTATGAAGAACACTGGTTAGTGGGATTGGAGAATGAACCATTCTCCCCATTCTCTCTTTGTGATTAGCTTAACATTATTGGCAAACTTCTTACCAAGTAAACAACAAGTATAGTAAAAGCCTAAGAGTCTTTCTGTGGAGCATGTTTACTGCATATATTTTCGATGTGTTGAACAGCAAATGGGTTGGAGCTCATTATCTATCAAATCTTACCTTTAACTAGTTCACTTTTTTCTTTTCCCAAGTAAAGGAGACTTCATTCAAAGGCTATTATTTGCACAAGAAAATATATAATGTCTTGTTGAATAGTGGCCAGATACATTCCTAGACATGGTTTTCTTGGCCTGAACTGCTAAACGATTTTCAAATTGATTATTTTGGCAGCAGATATTACAATTGTGGAAAAACAAAAGACATAGTAGATTTAGGGTTTTGAATTTCCATAAATGGTTAACAAATTGAAGGAGAATATTTTAAGTGTCTGAGTTCACAGAAGCTTTGAAATTTAGCCCTGTTCTGTCTAACTTACCCTCATTGATAAAGTATTATATCAATTTCTGAGGTTCATTATGTGATAGAATAAATTGTGAGGGATACTTACTGATTAGTTTCATTCATCTGGTAAACACAGGACACATATAGAGTACATTGTTCAAAATTCACAGAAGTCAGCAATATTAATACAGCCCTTTTACTACACTAGGGGTGTGTTATTTGTACCTGCTGCACTAAAAGTATTGTATCTTTTGTTCAGAGCCCAATTGAGACTGCACAGCTCCTTTACCTCTTTGATTGATTATGTGCCATTAAGTCATTGACTTTTAGCGACCATGTGGATAGATTTTCTCCGTGACAATCTGTCCCTAACTTGGTCTTCCAATGGTGCACTCATTGCCACCATTTTGATTTACTATTTGTAAAATATATCACCCCTTGACCACACCTGCTTTATAGTCATTGGATTTTACTGTAATTTTTATTTGCTGTCTCAGACTTTTGCTTTTTTTCTCTTTTGGGCTAGTGTGTGCCTGTAATAAATACCTTATCTTGTCTGTCTTGGCTTATTGATTACACAATTAGGTGAGCGTTCAAACTCTGTCATGTTTATTTATAGATGTGTAATATCAAAATAAACATGTTTCTATAAAAAGAAATAATATATTAGCAGGACAATTCAATTCACACGTTTTATTTCATTTCTGACTTAGCTGTCTTACAGAAAGCACCAGATAGTGTACATGGCGTGCATGGTTCCTCTTCTCTTGATATATTTTTACTGTACCTTAGAAGAAGGTTGGGCTGAATGAATGAATGACTTGAAATTACTTAGAGAAAGCTAATTTTTAATCTAGGTTCCCCTGTACTAGTGACCTCCCTTTAAAGTTTTATTTCATATTTAGTTACAAATATGGGCTAACTTTTTAATTGTTTTAGTCTGACTTTATTAAATCTATGAAAGTAGCTTCCCTACTTTTTATTCTATAATTTATGAGTTTGTTTAAAAGCCTCACTCTTGCTTCATGCATAAATCTTATTCAGTGCTGCCAAAATTTGCCAGCGTTTTGAATCTTCATCTTCTCAAATGACAGTTCTCCACTAGGATAAATGAAGGTTGTAAAAGGAATGGGTTATATCCAGTTGTGACACTGGATAACATCTGGAGGAGTTTGGAAGTGCACATGGGGAGGGGGAAGAAAGCAAGTTCAACATCACTAATGTATTTAATGAGAATCACATTTTTCTGGTTGCTGTTGTTTGCGTTATTGCAGGAGACCTAATTTTCTCAACTTCAGTCAATTTAACCAAAGCTGAATGGTTTCCATAGTCTTGCACTTTGAATTCATATCCTGCTGTTTGTCTTTTAGTTATGTATCTAGTTTTTGTTAATAGATTGTAACAGATATTTTAAATAAATTGAAATTTATTAATTCTAGTAAAGCTTTTCCTACATGTGTCATTCTTTGCTAAGGCAACTAGGTGCTTTAATTTATAATCCTCTTTTATTATAGATGAATTATTTCAGATGATATAATGATCTACTTATATAGTTATTTTCTTGCCTTTATTCAGTGAAAAAAAATTTAGGGGAAAGTTTTCAGTGTAAAATCATACATTTTACTGCTTGAAGATAGAAATACAGATTTAAGGTTGAGTTTGCATCATGACTATTAAGATTCCTTTTTTATTATTTATTTAACAATATTTATAGGCTGCCCCAGTCTTGAGAGATTCTGGACAGTGAACAAAAGAGCACAATCAAATCTGAGACAATAAAAACAATACAAATTGTAAATTGTGATAGTATATGATAGCTTTTACCTATTCCTATCAGTGCATATCTCATTTTTGAAAAATTCTTCCTGCTGGAGACTCAACTAATGCATCTCTTTTTGTTTATTTCTTACTTAATACAATAAATGTAATTTATTTCTTTAGGTGCAATCAAACAAGAAATGTTAGAAGATGCACAAAATAAATTAATGAATCTCATAAACAGTACTGAAGGAAAAGTAGACAAGTGAGTATTTGTTTTTCCATATTGTATTTTAATTGCAATTGTAAATTCATTCTTCTCTCTCTCTCTCTCTCTCTCTCTCTCTCTCTCTCTCTCTCTCTTCCTTTCTTTCTTTCTTTCTTTCTTTCTCTCTTTCTTCCTTTCTTTCTTTCTTTCTTTCTTCCTTTCTTTCTCCCTCCCTCCCTCCCTCCCTCCCTCCCTCCCTCCCTCCCTCCCTCCCTCCCTCTCTTTCTTTCTTTCTTTCTTTCTTTCTTTCTTTCTTTCTTTCTTTCTTTCTTTCTTTCTTTCTTTCTTTCTTTCTTTCTTTCTTCAATTTGTCCCTGCCCATCTCCTCCCATCGGGGGACTCTGGGTGATTTACGATAATTAATTAAAACAACAACCATACAATAAATGAAATATACAAATATAAAATTACTCTAATAAATAGATATAAATAAGAGTAAAAAAGTAGAAAAGTCCAAGTGGCAGGAGAATCTAAAACAGTCCAAGTGTGGGAGGAGTGGTCTAGGATAGCAGCCTTCCCCATGTAGATCTATTCCCCTCTCCACCCCAAGCGAGGTGGCTGAGCCAGGTCTTCAGACTCCTCCGGAAGTCCAGGAGCAATGGGGCCAGTCTCACCTCTGGGGGCAGCATGTTCCACAGGGCGGGCGCCACTGCAGAGAAGGCCTGCTTCCTGGACCCGCCAAACGGAGTTGTCTCACAGACAGGGTCCACAGCATGCCCCCTCTGCACGATCAAGTGGGACGGGCTGATGTAATGGGGAAGAGAGCCAGCACAAGGTTGTAAAAATAAAACACAAATAAACAACAAATAATTTTTAAATGGTCTCTAAATATTAAGGCTGCAGTATTTAATATGTCCAATTAATTAAAGTTGTTCTAATGGGAGGGAAGGCAATAATTTAAAAAGGAAGAGAGAAGATAGTTTTCTTCTAATATAATGCTTTATTGACAGGGAATAATATGTTAACTAGAAAGACTTCAATTAATTGTAGATATAAAATACTGCAGCCTTAATCAATACAGTCTATTTAAAAATTAGCTGTATTTTATTTCTACAATCTTGTGCTGGTTCTCAAAATAGAACTTTTGTGATATCTAGCTTATCAGTGGCAATGCTGATCTTACCGTGGTCTTTTAAGGAGAATTCTTTTGCAGATTTCTTTAGGATTAAATAAATTAGCTTAACTTTTTTGTAAACTGGATCAGACTATTTAGAAACATGTTCTTTTTTTTCATAATGACTACTTTTACATAAACTTGATTGACTGACAAAAATCATTCCGCAAAATAATTGGGTGTCATTACTAGTACTCATAGGTAAAGGTAAAGGTTTTTCTTGACATGAAGTCCAGTCATGTCCAACTCTAGGGGGTGGTGCTCATCTCCGTTTCAAAGCCGAAGAGCCAGCGTTTGTCTGTAGACACTTCTGTGGTCATGTGGCCGGCATAACTAAATGGAACGCTGTTACCTGCCTGCTGAAGCGGTACCTATTAATCTACTCACATTTGCATGTTTTTGAACTGCTAGGTTGGCAGGAGCTGGGACTAGCAACGGGAGCTCACCCCGTCACGCGGATTCGAACCGCTGACCTTCTGATCGGCAAGCTCAGCAGCTCAGCAGTTTAACCCGCAGCACCACCGCATCCCTGCTAGTACTCATAGTTGTGTGTTATTCTACAGCGGTACTGATGTCTGAATTAAGATGGTTTAGAAGGCACAGGGCACATCATCCCTCCCAGGGTGTTATGTTCATACATAATTTTCAAATCAAATGGTACTGATCAGGAAGAGTTCTTATTAGAAGTGACGTCTTGTAAGAAGTGATGTCTGCTAGAAGTAAAAATATGCAAAGCTCTGCATAGAGTTCTTAATCTTTTTCATGAATTTTATGCAAAACAGTTAATTTTAGTGTTAAGTGGGCTAAACCTGCTTTTTCTTCACAGTTTTTCCCTCAGTGCTAATACAACATTATCAATTGCACAAAAAAGACAAGTTAGGGTTAGGGTTTAATCTTATGACGTGAAGCAGGCTTTTTTTAATCACAAAGTCAGTTGCACACATGAGTATTTTCCTCTTTGAGCATAGGAATAATGTGCATCATACAGGGGACAGTATACAAGAAGAAAAGAATAGTATACGCACTGCTTCAGTTCTGTACTTGGCACAAAATAGTTCAGGAAAACACATTATCTTCATCCTTCATTACCAGTCAGTGTCAAAACAGCTTTCAAATTCATCCACGTTCTAATCTCTTACTTTAAAAATCCTCTCCTCTCCTCTCCTTGTAAACCGTATTTGTATTATTACTTATATTCCTTGTTATTTAAAAATAGTATTGGGAGAGATATAGAATCATGGCAAAATAAATACTGCATAGTTCCCCAACTTCTTGTCTCTCTTTTAGGCCATGTTAAGTTACATTTGCTTTATCTTAATTTTAATAGAGTCTTGATGAGAAATCTTTTCATTGGGCATTTCCATACTCCAAAGAATAAGCGGCATGAGGTGCTAAGGCTAATGGGAAGTATCCTAGGAATAAAAAAGGATGAACTGGAGCAGGTAATTCTTATCTCTCCTTTGGGTGTGTTTTGTCTATTTAAATGTCAATAATGTATTATTATTTAAATGCTGGGCTAAATCCAGTGAATCCAATGCCACACATCTTCAATTTAATCATTAGTATTCCAAATAGGGGAATGGATTTTGCAGTCTGAAACAATTTGCAATTTCCATTATTTAAGCATAAATTACTTTTTCTTGTCAATAATGAAAAAGAAAAGTCTGATACTCTACTTGAAAAATAGCCAATTTGAACTTTTCCTTTTGATTTAAATTGCTCTCTAGTTGCTGACTGAAGATCAAAACGGTGTAACGCAATGGGTGACTGGATGGTTTGGTGGAAGAGCTGCTGAATCAAAGAGTGTCCCCAACACACCTCTCAGACCCAGCCAGCAATCGATTTTCAGTAGTGTAAGCATTTTGCAGTAATTCCTTTTTAGAGAAAATATAGAACTTTTTATGTTGTAAATGCTGATGTTTTAGGCCATTATTCTTAGACTTTAAGGGATGAAGCTCTACATCAATATTTTTGCTTTTCTATTTCAGTTCAATTTATTTTCCATTTGTTCATTTTTCACAATGTTTCTCATGCTTAATTTTTTTTCTCTTTGGGAAAAAATACACTGCTCATTAATTTTTGTTATATATAATCCTGTTCAGGATTTTGCTCAAGAATTCTCTGCTTAATGTCTGTTGTTTTTTATTTTTTTTAAACACAAGGTGACATAGACTTTGTAATTAATGAGAATCTCAGCTGTTTTTGTGCTACATATATAAAACCATATACCCAATTTTCTGTTCCAAGGCTCTAGAATTATACTGAACTAAATTGTAATATTCCCAAATAATATACTTTTAGAGTGGCTGAGATTTGTTAGGTTAGCTGAGAATCTGGTAATAGAGGCAAGTGTTGAACCTTCCTATTGGGTAGAGGGGGAATGGTCATAAACTCAGGTCACCTTCCTTTCAGGCAAAGGTATTACGTGACAATCTGATAAAATTAAGAATATTCTTCGGCATTCAGATAAGCCAGAAACTGTGATTCGTAGAAATCAGCTATCAGGTTGTCATAGTGCAGGTGTGAAATTCTTAAATCAACTCATTATGCCTTTCCTAAAATGTTTGCAGTAGTTTAATTCAGGGGCATCTTTTCAGTCTTTCTCAGAACTGTTTGTGAAGTTCCTTGAAACAGAATCACGCCCAACTCTTCCCCCACCAAAGCTTTCTCTTGCTAACATGATGCCTTTAGGAATGACAGGAATCACTAGTCCTTCCAGCAATGTGACAGGTAATGTCTCCCATTTTCATAAATTTTACACTATATTGAATTTTGCAGCAATATTTATTTATTTATTTATTTTAATTAATTAATTAATTAATTAATTTGTATCATCGCCCATTTCCCCCAACGGCGGACTCTGGGCAGTTTACAATAAAAATAATAATAAAAACATTATTTTGGATCTTCAAGACTGTATTTATTTAAATGGTTGCCAAGCATAAGGAGAATGGATGGTGAGTACGTTTAGAAGTGGAAACTTAGCAAATGCCTGTACTCTGTTACCTGAAGTTAGTCTGTTATCAGCTCATAGAACCAGTGATCACCTCATGCTAACAAGTCGATGGTTATAAATCTGAACACCTCTGATTCTTTCACATTTTTTATTGTAAGATCATGAATTATGCTTTGCATTTCCAGGGCATCAATTTTATAGCAACAAAACAATACATGGGGTATTAATATGGTTTTTAATATGATATTAAAAGCTTGCCTCTGTAAGAAGAAGGTTGCTTGCTGCAGAGTTGCTAAAGTTTAGCACTTGTGAAAGTTGGCTTTAAATGACTGTGGTAAACTTGAAAAATTTCCAGTCTGAAATCTTATCTTGAAAGTTTGTATTTGCAATCATATATGTTTTATATTCCTTTTGTTCTCTTGTTCCTGTTGGTATAAATAGTGAAAGTGCCCTATTTTGCTTGGCGATCACCCAGTTTTCTTGTCTGGCTAAACCTTTGGAAAGACAAGCTGTATTCCAGGAACTGGGTTGTTGCCTTATAGAACCAGACATACATTCTCTGCTCCTTAATCATTTGGGTAATTAAGATGGTTTTTTATATTAAGAGTAGATTAACAGCCACAAATACATTTCTTAGGTCAGTTTCTATGAATGAAAGATTTACTTGTGACTGGTGTTTATGAATCCTGTTTGTTTTAAGGAAAGCAGAGTTTCTGTTCAGATTTTTGTAGAGAACCTAAAGCTAAAGGCCTGAGTTACAAACCTCAGTGCAAATGAATGCAGGACTCAGAGTGCAAAGGAATGAACCTGCCTGTAAAATACCAGATGTTTATTTGGTGGTAGAGGTAGTGCCAGTCCCCTTGAAGAAAGGTATAGTCCTCATGGCCTTGAAAGAGGATTTGTTGAAATAATTCCTGGGTAGGCAATAAATAAGTCGTCACATTTTTGAGAGTGGAAAACTGACTTGGTTTCAATGGTAGGTGACCTGGAGCAGAAAATGGACAGAGAGAATGCAACACATTCAGAGAACCTCTGATTCTCTTGGATCTCTTAATGGCATTGTGTAATAAGTAACTTTGACATGAAAAAGTGCAGATTCCAGAAACATAAATCACTAGTTTCAAAAAGTCTAGACAAATGAGCATTCAGTCAGAAGTGCAAAATTAACTTGTATAGTAATGTTAGTCTGTATTGACTGTTGGCATCATTATACATTCAATTTTTCATCAATGTCATAGTGATAAAATAGGCAGCTGGAAGCATTTAGCATTAAATTTACAAGTCTCAGCATTACTAAACTACATTTCATTTTCATAGTGAAATTTTATAGAATGCTATCCTTTTATGATTCTTTTGTAGTTAATTCACTTTTAAAATATTTCATGTAGTTCATTCTAGTCATATGCTTCCGATAGCTATAAAACAATGGAAGATTTGTACTTTATATGCTGTGAGTTACCTGTGTATGTATATGAAATGTATATTGCTTTTGGCCCTCATATTTTTAGTGCTGGAAAATCTTTAAAAGCATTTCTTCTCCCCCCCGCCCCAGGCTTTCAATTGTTAATTTATTGTAGAATTAATTATAGTGTATGTTCTATCAGTTTGGATTTTGTTTTTTATATTTTGCATACTATCCTGAATATTCAAGTAGAAATGTGGGGTATAAATATAATAAATAAAAAATTGTTATTAATGCCCATATATTAAATCTTTAGAAAGGATTAAATTGGTCTGTTGATAGAGAAAAGAGCAGCATATGAGTTGTAAGCTGAAAACAAAATTATTGTGAATAATGCCTTGTATATTGTTAAATAATTAACTGTATTACTGTGTTTTTTATCAAATGCAACAGGCACAGGAACCAGTAGAAGAGCAGATGTGAATCCATTTCTTGCACCCCGATCAGCAGCAGTACCGCTCATCTCTCCAGCTAATCTTGGAACTAGTGGATCTGGGCATCTGCTTATGAAACCCATTTCAGATGCCTTGCCCACCTTCACCCCAATGCCAGTTGCACCTGATGCTAGCGCAGGTGCAGTCTTAAAAGACCTGTTAAAGCAATAGACTTTTATGAATTGAAAAGGATAGCACTTTAAACATAATATGCTGTATCAGTCACAAAGAGGCCTTTTGTAAAAAGTTGGTAGTTTTCAGTAGCTCTAAAAGTAAACCATTGTACAGATAAAAACAAATTAACATTGGAGACCTAAACCATTTACTCATCATTCTCCAACTATGCAACATCAGTTTTTACATACTGCTGTCAGTCTAGTCACACTTGTTTTTTCCTTTTCCTTTCCCTTTTCTCAACAGGAATCTGCTCATGGTGTTATTTTAGAGTGTCTTTATATATAAACCCAGTTCAATCTTGATAGAAATAGATGGTCCACAAAATCCATCTGGTTTAGTACAATACCACTGTAGCTATTCCCTATCACACCTCACAGGGCCTGGAATGATAAGGCAGGAGCTATCTTCTGCTGGGTGTGATACGTTAGATCACAGATCTTCTGCAGTCTGTACGTTAGATCAGATTCTGATCTAATCTGGAGCAGAATTATGTTAAATGAGGAACTGCATATTATCCAATCACAGTCAATCTGGAATACTTCTGTGATTTGAATTAGATAACAGAAATTACAAAGGAATAAGGATCAACTGACCAAGTCTATTCTTTGGGTAAAATATTAAAAACAAGATCATATATCAGCTGTCATCTCTGGATGACTAAGTAATATTTGGCTGAGATAGGACGGATACATTGGGAAAGGCCAGGTTTGTCTTCTCTCTCTCTCTCTCTCTCTCTCTCTCTCTCTCTCTCTCTCTCTCTCTCTCTCTCTCTCTCTCTCTCTCTCACACACACACACACACACACACACACACACCATTCTTGAACTCTGTCATAATTGGTGTCTGTAGAAGAAATGCTTTTCTTAAAGTTCTATAAGAACTGTAAATGCCATTCTTTATTTTCTGTGCAAAATGCTTCTGAAATCTTATTTATGAGTTACAATTTCCAAATCTATCAGCATTAAGGAGTTCATGGATATTTTCCCGTTTTCTGCAGATCATATTTAGTGGTTGACCACTCTTAAGAAACCTGATACCCATTTGTAAATTCATGGTGTAAGAATGTTTAAAGTATAGTACTGTAATGAGTCAAGGTGTATATTTAAGAGATAATCGTTTATATTCATAGGTTTCAGTGGAGAATTTAAGAATGAATATATGTATAAAGCTGCAGTGAAGTATGATGCTTAATCCAAATATGTAAATAAGTCCAAATAAGAGCAGATAGAATTCTGCAAAACTAGCTGTACAGACTTGCTATTTCCCTTTTGGAACAATAGTTTGAGACACGTCACTTCTTTACAAAGTGTCTTTCCCCCCATAAAGCTATTTATGATACTATTCTTATGATTAGTATTAAAAGATAATTTTACATCTCATCCAATTAGTTATTCTTGCGGTCAAATGGCTTATATCAATGGAAGAGGAATGTGTTCCTCCCCTCCTCCCAGCAATCCCTTTATGTCTTCAAAATATGTAATGGTGGAGCAAATGGGGTGGGGGGGTGGCACAAGGGGGAAGAAATAGATTATGGTATTATGTTGCATGAACCAAAGTTCTTTAATAAAACCTTGGATTTTGTGCAGGTTGGTTTTTGAATTTAGAGCCTTGTCTTCTGTGATGCCTATTTCCTACTCTGCTGTTTGAACTGATATTTAAGTATGAAGTGAATCATGCAAATGTTGCAATTTAGATGTTTCCAAATTAACGGGGAAAGCCTCTTTTTTCTATTTGTATCTAGCTAGAATTCTGCATCCTTACAGATTTGCCAAGGTTTCAAAAGTCTCTGTTAATAATTGTTATTTTTTTTAATTACATATTCTTAACAGGAGTTTTCATTGAGTCTGGGTTTTTTTATATATATATTGGAACAGGATGTTTTACTCCAAATAGAAAATCAAGGATGGATTGTGGTTTTGAAACTTTATATCAGTTTCTGAAAGGTTAATTCTCAGTATTAATTTATAAGCAGTTTTTACTTTCTGAATTCTCAGTGGACATGTTTTCTATATGAAAATGCTAAATTTAAAATTCCAGAACAGTTTCTTCATACACATTAGACCTCGTTAAATGTTTTTTTTTTAGTTTTTATGGAATGGCTATACATTTTTCCAGTAGATTGCAAAGATACGTTTTGTATACCTATATTCTTTTGCATACATTTTTATATCAAAGTGTTTCAGCATAATGTCCAGATTGTTTATCGCTTATGAATATAACCAGATGGCACCTAAGAACAAGTAGAAGCTTCACACTCTGATGGGCTCTGCATCTGTGTACCAGTTCTTTTATCAACGGCTCTGTACATTCCATGTTTATGCAGTGCAAGTGCATCAGTATGGGCACCAAATTCAGGACATTGGGATATCAGCATTCCTATTTATTCTTTAAAATAAAATTCATAGACCTTAGCATTACAAAGAGGGAGATGAAAACTCATTTACAATAGTTCAAAAGCTAATTAGCAGAAATTGAATGATTTATGGAGCTTGAAAAATTTATCCTTTGCACAGGATTTAGTGCATACAGTCCTTTAGTGCACATGGTCCAACTTGTTGCTTGATAGCCTGTAAGAAGCCATTATTAGAAGCATTAAATGAAAGTATTAAATAAGATAGTTGTTATATTTATATTAAAGATAAATCTTAATTCTTTCTTGAAGTAATGTTTTTTTCTGTCATGAAAGCACAACAGCTGGTGTTATTAGATCAGATCTTTGCGATCCTTTGCAATCCTAGTTCTAGTATATTCATTTTGCTCCAAAGAAACTCTAGATACACAAATCTGACTATCTGTGGCTCAATACGGTTACATAACAATGCCCATTCTAACTGAAAATAGTATAGATGGATGACTTGCTGGATTCATACTTGGAAGTTATATGTGCAGCAGGATGAATGTGCAAATACCTATCCATACATCATTCCATGTTTGGATTTAAATTTAGGTCCATATCCATAGGGAATGTATATGTGGTAATACATTTATATATCTCTAGATATAACCTCATTAGTGATACTTCATAATTATGGAATTATATGCAGATGTACAAATGATTACATAAAGGAGGTGCATCTATACCTTCACAATGGTTTCAGTGAATGATAACATTTTGTTCTTTGTTAATAAGATTGAAAACAATTTAGGCACTTAATCTCAAGGGCAGACAGATGGTCACATGAAACTCATGCTAAGTGGGCTGTAGTACATCCATGTTTGATATTTGGCACTGACAAGTTGTTTTTAATTAACAATTAGTGGTACAGAACTTACTTGATTTGTTTATAAAGTCATTTCTTGCTATTGCTGTAAATTAAGATCTAACAGTGTTCTGAGTAAAAATTAGGGCAAATTTTCCTCTTCATTATGCCTAACTAGTAATCATAGTTTTTCTCTCCTTGCTTCAATTGGGCAGTTCGTTAGTTGGTGTATCTCCCTAATACTTCATCCTTCATATGGAACAAATATCCTCCCTTTGAAAGTGCACAGAGCGATGCAACAGGATGGGCTGAGGATGGGTCCAGAATGCTAAAACTTTATTTAAATACGAAATTGCTTGAAAGCAAAATAGCTAAGAGTCACACTGGAGAATGTTTGCAGCCCCCCCCCCAAACCCCCCCGCAGTGTGTATGTAATTGTTCCCACTGTACATCCTAAATGGTAGAACTCTCTGGAGGGATTGAATTACAGACTGGCCAGGCTTGATTTCTGCTGCAGTCAGAATTAATTTGGCACAGTGCACAAACCAGTAGAGTAAGCAGGAAAGGATAGGTTAATAATACTTGATAATGGAAATAGATAAAATAATGATTTGCTTATGTGCTTTCAACCTTATATCAAAAAAAATTTGTTGAGTTCTCTGATTATTTATTGTGGAAATTTTATCTTTAGCTGCTGCAGGTTACATTTATTGCACTTACCTGCCTTTAAAAGAAAGATGCCATGTTTTGGCTAGATAAATGGGGTTGTATTATCACTATTCAAAATCAATGTTATCAATACAGCATAAGGCATGGTTAGTAAATGCTACTTAGTGCCTTGGCATATTCCTGGGTATTTGCACGCATATGTAAGAACGACACAATGCTGGAAGTGAAGAAGTGACAACTGAAGGATACCCTGTTAGCAGTGTCAAGGTACTACTCAATGGTTGAGATCATCATGCTTAATTAAATAAGCCACAATTGGCTAGATTCATACACTATGCTATCCAATAGCCCATGATTTACAAATTACACTGGCTGGATTTATTTTTTATTTATTTATTTTTAATTTTTATCCTGCCTTTATTATTTTTATAAATAACTCAAGGTGGTGAACATACCTAATACTCCTTCCTCCTCCTATTTGCCCCACGACAACAACCCTGTGAGGGGAGTTGGGCTGAGAGAGAGTGATTGGCCCAAGGTCACCCAGCCAGCTTTCATGCCTAAGGTGGGACTAGAACGCTCAGTCTCCTGGTTTCTAGCCCAGCACCTTAACTACTAGACCAAACTGGTTCTTTATTTTATTTTATTTTATTTTGTTAATAGATAGATAGGTAGATATAATAAAATAAAATAAAATAAAACAATAGTGTAAAATATACTGTAAATATAACACTAGTCACAAACTAGTGACTGCAGTATATTTTACACTAAGCCACAAACAAACCACAGTTTGTCTTTGTGTGTTGTGTGAACCTTGTCAACCTCAAAAGGGGAGATGAAGGAGAAATTAGTTATCTGCCAAGGACAGAAGACCTCCAAGTTCCCTTCCAACCCTATGATTCTATGGCAATAGTCAGAAATAGGAGAGCTGGAGCACATGGAATTACACACAGTCTCTTTTCCTTCCGATGATAAAACGGCTGTCTGCACTTACCCCAAGAATTAAGACAGAATTAATTTACACATAAAGTATGTGTTTTTAAAAGTGAGATCATTCAAATGTGCTACAAAGCAGTTGCAAGTCCATTAGTATATGTACTAAGCAGCTGAGGTTCAGCTAGTGTGAAATGATAGGTTAGTCCTTGATCTCATTTCTTTTTTTTCTTTATTGTTTTGAATGATTTGTATGGCTGAATGTTAGCATTACCTAACACTGCCTACCTATTTATATTCAGCATACAGTTCTTCCTTGTTTCTGTTAACTTTACTGAAAGATCAAGATAAGGAAGATAACAGGATGACATCTGCAGCAATTAAAACTCTAGCAGTAAAAGAACAAAGGAACTATAAGATAATAGTATCATGGAACACTTTATGGAATGATTAATCCTCTAATTATAAGCAGTGTTTAAGAGTCTCCTTTACTGTGGTGGACATCAATCTAATAAATAATTGTTCATAATTGTTTTATTTTAAAAATTGTATATCCTAATGTGAATGAAGTTATACTGGAGAGAGACAGAGAGAGAGAATTTATTTGCCATAAAGTGGGATTACACTGCGAATGTAGAGGAACATACTCATATTCAAATCTAGTGACCTGTATTTAATTGGGGATAAGTTTGCATGGTATGCTAACCGTGGTTTGCTTACTATAATTTTCTGGGTTCACACAACATGCTCAACTGAGAACAGCAGCAGCAGAAGACAAGGCTCCGAAGACACATTCTGCCACATGAAACAGTGCCTAATCCAGAACTTTTCAAACCATGTAGCTGGGACCGGTTGTTCTCAGTACCTGTTTTGTGGCCCAAATATATAAATACATAATTTGAAAATGTAAAAGAAAAATAATAAAAATTCTTTGTTGTGATGAAATGGATTAAGAATTTGACTGCTTCTTCAGATAAATGTGAATATTTATTTCAACAACTCAAAAATCAAAGCGACTTTCTCAAAATGCATTATAAGGTAGAATTACAGGAAAATTCAATTAATCAATTTACAACTCAATTCAATTATAATATTTCTTCACTGAACTGAACTGAATCTTTTTTCATTTTCTGTGTCAATGGTAAGTGGTTCTTAATCCACAATTTATTGGCATCAGTTGGAGGAAAATATTAATTTAAGCTTGATGTTCTTTGCTACAGAAATTAAAAATACCAGTTTCATTGTATTACTCTTATAATTCAGTTGAAGTGCATAATGATTTAAAAGTTCTGTTAACTTTAGTTAACAAGTCCATAAATGAAGATTTTAAATGGTTGTTTCAACATTTTCATGAACTTTGAAAATACTAATTTAGTGTTTTGTAATTTGAGATTTAACTCACGTAAAAAGCACAGTGTGTCACATAATCCACAACTGTTAACCAATTAAAATCATGAAACCTGGTGTAAGAACTGACACCTTTGGTCCCAATAATGACTTGACTTATGCACAATAGAAGTACGCAGAATTCAGATTTATTGAGATTAGTGTACAGATCAAGAGAAAAGCTGCGATTAAAGATTCCTGCCTAAACTTCCTAATTAAAACTTTCCAGTCACCCTGCTCCCCCCTTCTAACACTTGACACCTAATTCCAACAGTCAGCCATACCAAGCACAGATGTCTCTGATGGTACAACCTTGACTTCCCCCACTTTAGTCCAAACAGCTTAGTTTCACACTCCTTGCAATTCCCCCTCCCATCTGGTTCTTGACACGTTTTGACTCATCCCGGCAGATGAACATGATCAGATGGTTCAGCAATTATTTGATTGTGGAGTCTGACACCTGGCTTTAAATTCAAATATTTTGGCTGATGGAGGATGTAATTCTTCATTTCAAAGTTCTTTCTTGATGTTTCTTTTTGACCATCATCACACCTCCTAGTGTAAATAGAAATGTTCATCTTTACATCATAATACTTTGCACAGAGCAATGCATATTAGGGAATGTAAAAGATGAGATTTTATATAATTCATAAACCTCATACATTTTTGAAGAGTGGAATTCCAAAGCGAGGGCACAGTTATCGCGATGTTTCTCTGTGAATACTAGAGTGCAATCATGTGCAGCCTGGAACTCTGCTGTTGCTTCAGTCCCATCATTGTTCAGTCCAACACATATTTTCCAAGTCAGTATTGCTTACAATAATAAATTCACCAATTAGCTTAAAACGGTTTCAGCTGTTGTTCTTGTTGGAAGTAGTTTACTGAACACAAGATCTTCTTGAATGGAATCTTTATAATCCTATCTAACAAAGCACCTCAAAATTGCCAATGTCTGCTATATCAGTGCTTTCATCTACTTGCAGTGCAAGTTGTCTCTGCATTTGGAGCTTTGCAAAAGACATAGCGGCTTTAGTGACTTAAAGAGAAATGCTTCATTCACACTCTTATGTGCTGCAGGCACCTTATTAGGATTGTTTGCATGGACCTAGTATGCAACCTGCAGCATTCCAGATATTGCTGACCTAGGAAGCGTGGTCAGTGATGATGGAGCCTGGAAGCACTAATTCAGCAATATTTGGAATGCCTCAGGTTGCTTAACCTTGGCATTGTGCATAACCTTGGCTTTGTGTGTGAATGCAGTCAACATGATACATTTTCCATACATGTCCCTCTGTGCTATCTAGTAACCCATTCAATAAGTTTTCATAATACGTGATATGTTGGGATCTTTTTTGGGATGGGGACAGGGGTGGGGGATTCACAAGATTAGAAGAAAATAAATTATGTGATATAGGGTTACCATATGGTTTGCAAAAATTCAGGGAACCACTTGATGGTAGCAAGGAGACACAGAAAGCCTCCTTGCCACCATGTATTGGATAGACTTAGCAATACAGATATGGTAGTCCTAATGTGATGTTAATCCTTCAAGGAAATGCTGATGTCCCTCCATCTTGTCGAAGTGAAGCCTTTATCTCAGTATATTCTTTGGCAGAGGGGGCACATGGGAGAAGGAATCCAAAATGGAAATGCCAACGTTTAGGGTATAAAAGTTCCTCAAAGATTTTAATTTGTTGGATATTTTGAATAACATACAGTAGTTATATCTAACCCTTGAAGAGGCAGTTGACAAAGTTAGCCTTCTTAGGTGTCAGTTGGATGAAGCCATTTTCAATATATGCTTATTGGCAAGAAATGGCTGACGCTGGATAAGAGGATGAGGTCATTCTCAAGCAGTCTTCCACAACGTGATGCCCTCCAGATATGCTGAGCGGGGCCACAACTAGGGTCTGTGGATGGATTCTGGGCCCATTTTGGTGCCCCCCCCCAGTGCTCATTTTGGTGCCCCCCCAGCACGGTGCCTGGGGCACATGCCCCACTTGCCCGCCCCCCCAGTTACGGCTCTGATGCTGAGGCTATAATTCTAGAATTCCCCAGGCAGTGAGGCTCTAGAGGAACATCTAGATCAGTGTTTCTCAACCTTGGCAGCTTTAAGATGTGTGGACTTGCTGGCTGGGGAATTCTGGGAGCTGAAGTCCACACATCTTAAAGTTGCCAAGGTTGAGAAACACTGATCTAGAGGAACATCTCAGTATTTGCAGATCTCTCCAAAAGATCTTGATAGAAGGCCTTTTGCTCATGCCAGCGCTGCCAGTCCTACACTACACTACACTTCTCAGGAAGTGTTTCCCTTGATTTTATTTTATTTTATATTTTTTTATCTGGCAGGCTTCTTAGGACTGTTGTGAGGAGTCTAGCCAGTTGGTGAGCTCTCTAATCTAAACCAGATGTCCCTAGATGAAGGCCTCCCATTTGCATTGTTTTAACATACTTAGAAAATGAAGTATTCATTTTTAACATTCCTCCTCCAATTGGTTTAATGCTGAATTACAGAAGAGAACTAAGCAAAACCAGGTGCTTTTGCTGTATTCCCTCCAGTGTCTGAGGAGGAGCAGACCTCTCTGATTCCCTTCCCTCTCCTCCCCTCCCTCCTCCTTCCTTCCCCTTCTTCCCCTCATTCTTTCTGTCTCTCTTTCTCTCTCCCTGTTTCTCTATGATTTGGTTTTTCATTCTCTGGAAAATACATGATGGTAGGTCTGAAGTTTTAGCAAAAGATTTAATGTACAAAAGTATTTTTAGATACTCAGCTGTACAGGCATTATTGTTTTATCTCCTTGGCTTTATTCATCAGTTTTGGACATGACAGCATTTAAAAGGTATGTTCTCTGTGTTACGTTATTTTGTTTCTTTTCTGATAGTTTACTGAATGCAGTTCTGAGTCAGCTGCTCAAGTTATGCGTCCCATTATACTTGTAAGAGACTGTGCAAGGGGGGACGAATAAGTTTATTCTTTAGTATTATGCATATCTAACATCTGACAATATTCCTCTTTGTACTGAATTCAGCTGTTTATCACTGGAGCCATTTACAGAGTCTATGAAAAGTTTTCTGTGCAGAAGTGCATTAACATTTATTGTATCCAAAATCAAAATCAGTTAACAGCAGTGGAATGTTTTAAAAATATTTTCCGCTAATATGCTGGTGGCTAGGCCAATTTCTCCTGAGGGAACTTACAGACAGACCATACACTTTGTCTATTATTTTTTCCCATGAAGATGAATATCTTGAAGAGGTAGTTCCAGATCAAACTCTTATGGAAGGAAATTTCTCTCACTTTGCAAATGAGGAAAAAATGTTTTGAGGGGGAAAAAAGAGGACATCATGACACTGAAATGATAAAAAAAGATTGGATTGGATTTTAAATTGCTATTTACTATTTCTATAGTTGTGCTGTGTGTTCTTTATGGAGTCTCATAAAGGAAAGATCACTGCCCCAAAGAATGTACAGTTTAGATTTTGAACAGGAGACATAACAGAGGAAGGGATACAAAAATAAGAAGGAAGGTATCTGGCACCTTCATTTACATGCTGTTAGACCTACTTTCCTGCAGGTGTTGCCTGCCTGACTTTTTTCTTTTAATGCCTCTGAAAGTGTACCTCCCTGTAAGTAGTTGACACAACTAATAGCAATGTGAAAGTAACATTTTTAATACAGAGCTTCTCCATCTCAGGAGGGAAGATCATTTAATGGCAGAATGGCTGAACGGGACTTCTATTTTAAAGCCATGATCTGGATGGTATGGAAGAACAGCCCCAAGAGAAGGCAATTCACTGTCATCCAATTGTTTTTATAGTGTTTCTGGCCACAGCTGGCTGGCTATTATAGGAAACAAGATTCTAGGTTCAGTAGAACTTTTTCCTGCTCTAGCAGAGTAATTATTTATCTTCATATGTTCCAGTCGTGCATACACCCAAAGTCCTTGTAAGGTGTGACTACAATCCACATGTGTTTGCAGACATATGTGTGATGTGAATATGCTTGTTGGGGTGCCCAGATTGGCTGCAATTTCCTGTTGAATTAGACACCGGCTATGCCACCGTTTTGTTTTTCCTCCTCTTGCTCTGTGAAGTGAATCTTCCTTTGGGATATGCAGTCTGCATTTGGACTTGCACTGTCTCTCTGGAAAGACTTTTAAGAGATAGAAAAAGTAAAGCAGGACATGATGGATGATGCAGAAAGTTTTTCCAGTCAGGCACTCCAGTTATGTTGGGACTACAACTCCCAGCATCCCCATCCATTGCCCCTGCTCAGATTCTGTTGTCCTCAGTCCTCATCTATAAACAGTTGCTGTCTTCCTGTTGAGTGGTGGACCATGGATTTTTTTGGGGGGGGGTGTGTGAAAAGAATGCAATGAGTGGACCATTTGGAACAGAAAAAATAGCTGGAAGGGAAAGGATGAAAACCCATCTGAAATACAGCCATTTTTCTCCTCAGTGTGGTACCTTCTAGATCTGGCTGGGGAATTCTGGGAGTTGAAGTTCACACATCTTAAAGTTGCTGAGGTTGAGAAACCCTGCTCTAGAGGTGCTAAGACTGCAACTCCTAGAATTCCTGACCATCACTTGAGAGATAATAGTCCTAATACTGCTAGAGCAGGGTTTCTCAACCAGGGTTCCGTGGCACTCTGGGGTTCCACGAGAGGTCACTAGGGGTTCCCTGGTAGATCACAATTTATTTAAAAAATTATTTCAAATTTGGGCAACTTCACATTAAAGAGGTAAGCTTCATTCTTTATTTTTAGTTTAAGAACACTGTTAATGCATGTATATAAGCCTACCCATGAAATGAATATAGTAATTTTGTAACTTTGGGCCTATATTTGAGCCTGAATGTGCAGGGGTTCCCTGAGGCCTGAAAAATAGTTTAAGGGTTACTCCAGAGTCAAAAAGTTGAGAAAGGCTGCTCTAGAGGGCACTGCTGCAGGAGGCTGTTCTGTTGGAGCTCATAGTTCCTCAGATATGGAAGCACACTATGTATGGTCTGCCTGAGGGCTGTCAGTTTCTAGAAATTCTTCTGGCTATTAGACACTTGATTTCAGTCTTGGTTATTCTGCCATGGTTTGTTGGTTTGTTTGTTTTTGGTGCCTTTCAGTCAGTGTTGACTCCTGGCATCTGCCTGGACTAGTCCCTGCAGTTTTCTTGGCAAGGTTTTTCAGAAGTGGCTTGCCATTGCCTGCTTCCTAGGGCTGAGAGGGAGTGACTGGCCTAAAGTCACTCAATTGGCTTTGTGCCCAAGGTGGGACTAGAACTCTTGGTCTCCCAGTTTCTAGCCTGGTGCCTTAACCACTACATCAAGCTGGCTGTCCACTATACCAAACTGGCTCTATTCTGCCATGTTAGCTGTAAATTATTGCAGGCATTGGGATATATTGTCAGAATGCAGTACTAAGATGATTTGCATTTAGTTCATGGTTGGGGAATCTGTGGCCCTCCAAGTTTGTTGCACTACAGATATCAGCAGTGTTTATCATGCTGCCTGGGAACTCTGGTTCAGCCACATGAGAAGATCATGGATTCCCACTGTTGCTTTAGCCATCCTTTCTTCTTGTGTAATTTTGGAAGCTGTGCTGTTATGTTTTGAAAAAACAACAACTGGTTTCTATTTACTTCAAATCCCCATAGTGAATGTACATAATAATAACTTTTTCATTCCTCTTGCAGGTTAATGTCCATTTTCATGGCTGTTGGCTGCCTCATTAGTCATGGAAAGACACAGGTGAGATACAGACTGTGTGAGAAAGAAGACAAAGGATTACATGTGGGCTGGCATGGGGGAAAGGGAGAAATATTACATTAGATTCATTATAAAGTTCACCAAATGTAAAGAACATGTATGGCTCTTACAAAAAGAAGTATCGTGGACTGCATCAAAAGTAGATGCTCTACTAAAATGATCTGTCATCTCACCTTGCTGGCTTTTGTTCAGCTAGTGATCACCTTTTTCATGCCCATTGCTGTCAAGGGAAAGATAAAAGTATGATATTCCCTCTTGATCTATAATTTTTCATTCTTCTAATTGTTCATTGTCTCTTTTCTTTTCTGTTTAGCAACAATGCTCAACTGGGTTTGAGATAGATCGTGCCTCAGGCCAATGCTTAGGTAAGATTTTGATTATATCAGTTCCTCTCAGCTAATATTGTACCACATGTTATAAGCAGTGTGTGCTGGAAACATTTGGGTTACGTTTACATCCTTCGATACAGAAATGTATGATTTATTAATTAGATCTGCAAATGAGTATGACTAGATTCAACTAATTTAATTAGAACTGACCATAAAAGGGAAAAATCAGTATCTTGATTGCTGAATTTGAAATATCCAGTATGGCTACAAAAGACTAATTTTGAAATCTTGCTTTATAACCAAGGAAAT